>NC_091787.1:33067500-33692500 GCF_029378745.1 Bos indicus
CCATCTACTGGGTCTGCAAAAGGACAGGGCACAGGAAGAGTGCTGGTCACTTTGAGAAGGCAGCAAATGGGGTCAATCCAGGGGTCCCCTGTGCCCGGGGCAGCTCAGTCACGGGAGGAGCATGCCTCCAGCAGCCCCGTTCCTGGCCCCTGTGCCCAGTCTCATTTTTACCAGCTGCAGGCTCACCAGACAAATTATTCAGCTTGGGTGTAGGTGGGTGCCAAGGAGATGGATAATCATGTTCAATGGTGATTTGCTGACATTAACAGACCCTGGAAACACCACATCTTGTAAAGTAGTATTTCCTTCTCCTCTGCTATTCATGGATGTAGTCAAAGGACCCACTCCCAGCCTTCTCCAAGAGAGACCCCTTCTCCAGCCAGCCCAGTCCCTCCACTGACTCAGCTGCAAAGATGTCAGCCTTGCCCAAGAGACATCTGCCCTTGGCCGTCAGCTGCTGGGAGGCAATCTCTCAGCCCTTGGGATGTCATGTCTGAACAAAGTCTTTTGAGGGTCTTGGGTCAGCCAGGTAGGAACAGTAAGATTGGGAGTAGGGAAAGGGTGGTAAACCACATGAGAAAGTCCAACAACGTGATATATGGTGGAGGCTTTGGGTCAGGTGGAAGCTGTCAAGCTCCAACGTGGCTGAAGAAGGTCAGTCAACACAAGTTTATGTGACTGAGTCCCAATAAAAACTCTGAACACCAAGGCTCAGTGAGCTTCCCAAGTTTGCAGAATTCCTCACATGTTGTCACGCATCAACGCTAGAAAAGAACCACTGTCATGACTCCAAAGGGAGAGAACAGTGCGGAAGCTCTGTGTTTAGTACTTCCCTGGGTTGGTCTGGCTTCTGTGCCTCTTCCCTTGGCTGATTTTAACCTATACCCTTTCCTTGTAGTAAATTGGTTGTGAGCATAACAGCTTCCAGTGAGTTCTACGGTCCTTCTAACAAGTCAGGGGTGGTTTGGGGAGCTCCCCGAACTTGCAGGTGGTGTCAGAAATGAGTGGTCCTGTGGACAGCTCACCTTCCCCACTTCTTCTGTATTATCTAAGCTCCACCCATGCCTGGGGACCAGTTCTAGTCTTCTTTCCTACTTGAAGATGTCCTAAATTACTGCAGCCCAGAAAGCACACCCTCTTCTGGACTTAAAGCTAGTGTTTCTCAAACCACTTTTTAACAAAACCCAAATGAAGAAATATATCTTACGTCACAAACCAGCACACACCATATGTTTATATATTATATAGAGATCTGTGTACATAATTGAGAGAAAATTTTCATATAATCACATTCACCTTCCCAAGCAGTATTTTTATCTAAGTCTGTTCAATCTCCTTAAAAAAAAAAAAGATTCTTGCTGTGTCCCACTCTATTGCTTTTACAAATTAGTAATGAATTGAGACTTGCAATTTTAAGAAACTCAGGTCTTGCCCACTACCTCGATAATTAACCACATGGCTGCTTTGTAATACATCTTGTTTTTTTCCCTTAACTTTAATGTGTTTACACCTTGTCCCTTTAAAGAAATGATTAAAAGTTTCAAAATAAACCTCAAAAGGAAAACAACAATATTTAATACATTTTTGGCCACTTTCATGCTAGGCAGTGTACTAAGAGCTTTTACATGCATCACCTAATTCTTTCTGCACACTACTCCAAGGAAAGTAATATCATCATCCTTCATCACCATTTCACCCCATTTCACAAGTTTGGAGAAGTAACCAGCTTGCCCAAAGACACACGGCACTAAAGAGGCAGAGCAAGATGAAGCCCGGAAGGTCAGATTCCAGAGCCTGCTGCTAACGACCAGGAAGGACTGTCTTTCCTTTCCACCCATTCTCATTCCCAGCCAGAGCTCCCAGCTAACCCTGCAGTCCCTCAGTGGACAGGGCATTCATACACACATGAATGCAGAGTCCTGGCCCAACCAGCTCAGGGAAGAGAGAGCTGGCAAAAGTTTCCTCCTCAGTCAATGCTCTTTTTAAGCAAGGGTCAGTAACCTTCTGCTTGCATGTAGCCCTGCATGCAGGCCTGTCCATTATGCTTCCCCTCATTCATCTCCAGGAAATCTCTATCTTCCAGAATTCCAGTCACCCCTGCCTGCTTCTCCCCACCCCTCCCGCCTTCCCCGTACCAATTAAATGGTCATAGTCGACCAGCTTGCAGACAGGTTAAGACAAGGAATCTGAGGGAGGCAGGGAATTCAGGGGAGATGGGGCTTCTCTAAGAAGCTTCCCTGCTGTTCTCTGTCAAACTGGTCTGAAGACAGGTTGATGTGTCCACAGTGATCCCCAGCGACTCTCCAGTAGTAGGGAAGAGTCACAGTCTTGCAGAGAGGTGGCAGCTGTTTTCTGCATCTGTTTGGGCACCCCAATGATGCCCAGGTCCTGTGCCCCAGAGCTGCATCTCAGAAGGAGTGGTTTTGACTGGAGATTATTTGCATATTTGACTCATAGCTCAAGGAGGAAAACTGCCCCTAAAAACAGGTGCTAACTCACAATGTATAAGAGAGGCAAAATACACAGTGTTTAGGCTCTGGCCTTTAGATTCGTCTCAGTTTACATACTGCTTCCTGAGTTGCTTGGTATTAGAGAAATAGCTGGGAAGTCTAGGGCCTCCCTTCCCTAGTCACGTAAGCATTGCCCCTACATTTTCAAGATTTCAAATGCAATGAGGGAAGGGGTATGACCCAAGGAGAGGTATACACCACAGAGAGACTCATACTGAGACTTGTCTTGTATGCCCAGGAAGGGGAGGGTTCCCAATCAATCTTTACTTTGGGTATGAAGACTGCCCTCTGCCATGTGATCTTAATGGCAGGAAAACAAACAAAAAAACAGAGTGAGCGATCAGGTAAGACTACCCTAACAGAGCAGGAATCCTTAACTTGGGTCCACGGACTAACTTGAGAATCCCTGACAAGCAAAAATTCCTATAGCACTCATCAAATCCCCCAAAGGGTGCTTGACCCACAAAAGAACCACCACCATCATGCATGGCAATGCACACACGCTTTCTATCATTTGATTTGATAGAAATCAACCCTCACCCATTTGTGCCTCCTTCAAGCATACACACACACACACACACACACACACACAAGACACGCAGGCACCAGGTACCCTCTCCTTGCCTGTCTCCCAGCCTCACCACGTACTTGATAACAGATGTGCTCGAAGGCACAAACAGGCTGCATGGCTCAATTATTGATGCTGCTCTTTACAGACCTTGTCTTATTATTGCTGTTGATGCTATTAGGAAGAGGGAAAAATCCTTAATGCAGTCCTCGCCCATCTCCTCCTGCTGCTAGAAGAAAAAGCATGTGCCAGGTGGAGCCACCTAATAGCATCATGTTTTCACCTTTCTCTGCAGACAGTACCTGCAGTTTCCTCTAGGGCATCAAGATCTCCAACCAGGCTGTGGGCTCATTTTCTGTGGGGACTGGGAAGGCAAGGTAAAAACACCAGCTCTCAAAGGAAGAAATGGGGACTCTGAATAGGACGTCTGCATGAACAGGAATGTGGGTAGAGTATGTTAACAGGTGGACCCTGGAGCCCTACCTATGGTTTCTTCCTGAGAGAATCACAATCAGTGAAAATTCAGGAGAGGGAGCCATAGCTCAGACTTGAGACTGTATCTGGAGAGGAAGGTACAGAGATGCCATGCTTTATTTTGTCCTTGAAGGGGTCACAGTGTAAGAATTTCACGAGCTGACCCTAATGCTCGGCAAATTGGGAAATTTAAGGTTGATGAAACTACACCCAGGGTTTATCTATGTTAACCCATGCTTTTATGCCAACATATGTTGAAGATTAAACCAAGTTTCAAATGTGCCCATTTGTCAGAAAATAATCTTGAGCAATTATCACCGACACACTTAGTATAGCCAACTCTCTTTCAGTGAAGTAATACACCAGCAGAACAGAGAGATTTGGACCTTTATTTCTTATAAATAATCTGACAATTTAAGGGGGTTATGTTCGTTTCCATTTATGTCCTGGAAAATAGACTCTTGTGACTTAGCAACCATGTTTAAAAAGCTCTTGCAGTTCTTAAATAAACAGAGTGTATGTTTATGAGGTCCTAACGATGTTATTTTCAGGGATGATGTAGACTTACTGATATGTGTCTTTGGGGATTTACAGTAAGTTGTGGGTGATTTGTTGCTGCAACATACAGTATTTGTCTAGAGAAAGGTGGACATTCTCTTATGCAGCATTTGGAAACATGTTAAATGGGAAACAAGCTGGGGCTTGCTCACCATGGAAAGAGAAGGGCCCCTTTTTGGGAATCAGAAGACCAAGAGTTAAGAATATTTTCTGGCAGTCAGGGATCAGAGCTAATTCAAGACCAGAAAGAGAGACCGTTTAGAATAGAGATTGAAAACGGCCTACAGAGATGTTTTGTTTGGCCTGTAGAGTACTTTAAAAGTGGTAGAGTCATGGGCAATATTTAAAACTGGAGATTCAACATGAAAGCCCAGTTTCTTCTCTTTTTCTTGAAACAGGGAAGATTTGCCCACACAAGTCTGCATTTTTGCTTGGGGACAATCAGGTGGGAAGTTATTTCAGGGATGGCTCAGGCTCTCAGCTCATCCTGGTCCTCGCATATCTGCTAGCCTCATTTCTAACATCTGCCCACCCCTTTCCACTTGAGCTTGAACACCTCAATGCAGGAAATGTTCATTTTTGACTGTTGCACTTTCAGTGAACAGATCTCTTACACTGGAGAGGCTCATTTTCAGATATAAGGATGGACAAAGCACATGTGTCTTCAAAACTCAACAGAAAAGCAAGACTATTACGTTTTTCTTTTTTAATGGACATATCTATAGGGGTCATTTTTATTAAATGACATCAAATGACATTACTATTGCCCAAAGCCAAGTCATAAGACACGGTTTGAAATGGAATGTTTGTTTTTATTTTCTCATCTGAAACAATTAGATGACACCGGGAGGGCTGTGGTATAAAGCATCTGTCTCTGGGCATGTTTTCTTATCTGTGAAATTTTCCAGACGGTTGGGGCTGACAGGGAGGGAGAGAAGGGAGCCAAATTCTCCATCAGGCACAGCAGACACAGTGCCGAGGGCCCACCATGCTTCCAGCGACCCACAAAAATGGCTGAGTTCCAATTTCTTCAAAATCAGAAGAAAAAAATAATAATGAACATGTCATAAGGACTCTAGCCTGGATTATACTTATCTTTATAGAAAAACAGTAGTAAAATATAATTTTTAGTATTTTTGTAGAGAAATGGACTTAAGAATGCGAAAGCACCCAGAGCCCATGGAAATCACAGGGCAGCCCTCCAGGCAAATGCTAGTCTCCAGACCAGCATCCCAGGTTGAGCCGTGGTGGGTCTGCCCGTAGCACCACCTCCTTAGCCATGACTTTTGTCTCCCACCATCTCTATGGATGCTCTGCATGTGGCAAATTCATAGGTGAGGCCCCTGTAAGGAATGTTACACCCAGGCCTCAGTTTCAAAAAGATGGAACAGATGCCTTTTATCCAGTCACTTCTGGATATTTCTAAGTAGAAGTGTCCAAAAGTTTGTCACCACACACAATTGGAGAAGAGTATTACCGCCACCAGGGACAGTTTGCTTTTCGGATTCTGTTCTGCCATCCTGAAAGCATTCTCAATTCTTAATCTCAGTGGCCAATTTCGAGGCAGGGCTTCACTGGACTCGGTACATACTGAAAAGAAAATCCAAGAAGCCCAAAAGCACATGCCATAATAAGAGCCCCTTTTATGGATTACTTGAGTTGGTAGGGGGGACTGAGCTTTCTGTTTCCTCAACACAAATTCGCCCCAGAGCCAAACACCCTATAAAACCCAGCTACCTTTTCAGCTTCTGAAACTTCAGCTCTTGTTGTTAACAAAGCTCATTATTAGAAACTGATGACATAGAGCCTAGTGATATCTCACTGGTTATCTTGTTTTGTTACCTTATTTTTCCTATATTTATGGCCATGCCCTCGTGAAAATATTTATAATTTAAAAAGCTCAATGGAAAAAATCTAGCTTCATACATAGTATTTGAAACCACCAGTATCTAGAAAAATACCTCACGTACAGTCAGTACTTAATAGACATCTATGACTTGACCGATGGGCTTCCCTGGTGGCTCAGACAGTAATGAATTTGCTTGCAATGCACAAGACTCAGGTTTCATCCCTGGGTCAGGAAGATCCCCTGGAGAAGGAAATGGAAGATCCCCCGGAGAAAGAAATGGCTACCCACTCTATTATTTTTGCCTGGAGAATTCCATGGACAGAGGAGCCTGGTGGGCTATATTCCATGGGGTCACAAAGAGTTCCTGATTGATACCTTTAAGTTAGGTACACGGCTTTCAGCCCATCTCTGTTATTATGATGAGACTGGGGGCTAATCCTTCCATGCTATACTTTCCCATCCATTTATATGTGAGACAAGATTGTCTCCTATATACACACGTGCATGCACACCCACACACAAACATATACACTTCCTTCTCCCAAATTCTGGGAACAGTGACATGTATATCCAGAAAGTCCCAAGGGCATCCTTGCTGCAAGGGACTCTATTTTTACTCCACAAATGACTCATCACTGACCAGGGTCTCCCCAAAGCTTCCTTTTGTCAGGCTGTCAGGAAGAAGGACAAGAGAAATAAAAGAAGAGGCAGAGGTCACATCTCCATTCCTGTCTGCAGCCCATAAACCCCATGATGAAGCTGTACCAGTCAACACCACACCTCAGAACAACCATGGTTGTGTTAAGCATGTGTTCTGCCCCTGTATTTGGATCAAACTGTTCTGAACTCTAATCTTTCCCTCCAGCTGGCTTTCACACTGATCTCTCAGCAGTTGCTGAATGCATGCCTGGCTGCGACTTTAGGTAAAGGACCAGAGCTGGGCAATGGGGAGACGATCCAGCCCTCTGGTGGTATAAACACACCCTAGTTGCAGAAGACATAAATAACTAACTGGGTCTGAAAGGGAATGCATCTTCTTCATTTGCCCTAAAACAATTATTCTTTCCTTTCCTTTTTTTTTTTAAAGCCAGAGGCCTAAAGGAGGGTCAGATAATCTGAGGTTTTCTTTTAAATTCTAGAGAGTAGTGAAAAGAGAAGAAATACTTCATTCTAATTTTGGAGAGTAGAGTACATATGGATTTATAGACACAGTTATGAGATAGTGTTTTCACAGAGGAAACAAATGAGCAGTGGGGCAAAATGTACTCAAAAGTTATGTGTAACAAATTCCAAACAGGCCAGACCAATGCATTCAGCCCTGTCAACCTCCCACAACAGAGTTGGACTCTAACCTCCTTTCTGAAACAGTACACACAAGCACAGAAAGAAAAGGCAGGATCTTAAATTTAAGAAACTCAACGCCTCATGCCAATGGGAATGAAATAAACTAATCCCAAGCACCCAGCTGGCTGGGTTTGCTCTTTTCCACCTGGGATTATCTCTGTTCTTTTCCACATCCCTAACATTTCCCCCAAGATAACAGCCTGAAAGTCCAGAATTGTGTAAAAAGTCATTATCGCTTCTGCTATTCACTGGATAACACTGTCACATCTTTATCTTTTATTTAGTAACCAAAAGATCAAGTAGAAAAGGGCCTGGCCTGGGAGGGAAGGACTTTGACTTCTGGCTCTAGTTCTATCTGCGGTTGGTGAGGCGACCATAAGAAGGTCACGTAGCTCTCAGTCAGTAGGAGAGGATGCTGAGGCACAGAGAACAGTGAACTCCATTCCGGGTAAACTCTACTGGGTGAACTCTGAAGCCTTGGCAAGTTGCAGCATTTTACTCTAAAGCTGTCTTTTGCAGCAAACCTGGAAGGTCTAGCTCCATCTTCCTTCCCACTCCTAACAGCCCTTGATTTTTGCCTCAGGAAATGCTGAAGATAAGCAGTTCCCTTGACGTTTCTAGCTGCTATTGCCTGTGGTACCTCTGCATCTCCTACACAGTGAGTAGCAAGCGAGAAAGCCTAGACCCTTGTACAGTGTGGAAGATGGAAGGAACAAGGTCGCTTACCCTCTCAGCATATTCTCCACCTGTCTTCTCTACCAGGCTTACAGCCCACTGATATACAAAGGGCAATTTGCAAAAACCATGTCCGAGAATTGAGGGTTGCTCTTCAAGGTTAAATTGCGAACAAGGACAGGACTTCCCTTTGGGAGTTATTTACAGCCTCTTTGCCCCTAAGGCGTCTCCTTTCCCCCAGCCCTCTTTTTGTGGGCTGGCCCCCTCCACCATCTGACATGCCATTCTTTCAACAGCTGCTGGCTCTCCTGTTGTGTTCCCTTCACAGATGTGCAGTGCTGTTCTGAACATCCTGCCCTTGAACTTTCCCTACCCATAATTTTCCAAACCAAAGCCTGGCAATAAAAATGTCAGTGAGGGATGGAGAAAATTGGGGGGAGTATTTAAAAAGGAAAAGGGAAAAATAGGGAGATGCTTCACACACACAGGGATCTGTGCTGACTTCCTCCACAAAGGTTTAAATGCATGTCACGATGTCTTGAAAAGGGCATGAAGGTGGGGAGCTGGAGCCAATTTCTCAGAACGTTACCTAGAAGGACCAGGTTCCATAAAGGAGCTGGGTCCAGAATAAATGGTGAGCTTCCTTTGCGGTGCCACAGGCTGCCCAGCTGCTCCTGCTGTGGGGACGGGGGGTGTGCTACTGGCGACAAGGAAAGTAGCATTCGTGCTCCTTTACAGGTTCCAGCGTACTGTTCTGGGAGTAACGTACATTGTCCTCACAGTTCTCCCGGGTGTCCGCTCGAGGTCAACACCTGTGTGTGGGATGGGCAATAACAAGCCCAGAGCTGGAGGCTAGATATCTTACACGGTTTCAAAGACCTACACAGAAACCTACTTGGAATCAAATTTTCCTAAAGTCCACCGGTTTGATGTACACATAATGCTCTAACGAACTCTGACGCAGAACTGTAACAGATTAACTCTATCCTGAAACCCTCTAAAGAGATAAAAGAAACTAATGGGGAAGCAGAGCCTCTCTGGTTATCTCCTCTTAACCTGCCAAATAACAGGCTCAGAGACCTAGGTAAGGATGGGAGGGCAAAGGGGGTTTCCACCAGGAAAGAATTCAATTAGTGGGACAGGCCTTTAAGAAACAATCAGCTTTCCTTGTTCTTTGCTAACTTGATCTTATTCCATCACAAAATGCTGCCTCTTGACTGAAAGAGAAGACATTCTTTTTTGAGCCATAGTTTAGAATGAATCAAGGCTCAAACACACATCAGACAGTACATGGTCCAAACACCCCATGTCCCAGTAAGAAAGCTCACAGGACCCTTGTAAGCATGGCTGCCTTGCAGACTTGGCCCCAAAGGTGCGGAATGGGGAGATGGAAAATGAAACAAGAAACAAGACAGATGAGGTGGCAGGACGAGGCTATGTGAACTCTCCTGTAACATCTACTGAACCCACGCAGACACTTCCACGTCTGGAATTTTACTCCTTGACTTGCAAGTGAGGTGACTTTAGATGTGTGGATTCAAATCCTAGCTCCAGGATTTACTAGCTACGTGGTTTTGGGCAAAATACTGCAGTTTCATCTGTAAAGTGGAATAGGTCACAGCCCCACCCTATCAAGTTGTCAGGACAATTCAATGAGACTGCACATATAATTAATTTTGAAGGGCTTAGCGCCTTACCTCAGCACACAGCACAGGATCAGTGAATGTTCCTCCGCCCTCTCTCTCCTTTTAAGGAGAATTTCTAGGCAAAGGGATTAGAGGCCTGGCTGTGTAAAGATTCAGGTAGGGAGGTAAAATGGGAGAGTAACTAGCCAGTTCTACTAAAGCTCTGGGTATCCCCATTACATCAATGATGCCCGTGCTATTTTTAGAGACTATGAAAACAGTCTGGTCAATAACCATACCTAACCATAAGCAATTTGACCATGTGGAAAATATTCATCATGATCACAATGAAGTTGTCTCGAATGAATGAACTGAATATAAAGTGAATGAATTGGGGGAAGGCTGTTTTCACATCGTAACACCACTGTTTTCCTGGAATCTGGCCCTTGGATCAGACGCTCTCCAAAACGTGGGCTGCCATCCCCACCCCCCGCCGCCCAATGTCCACAACCCTCCGGAACAGCACTTCTGACACCAGAAGCAGAGAGCAAAGACCGATGAAATCAGCAGGTGCCCCTCACTGTGCACCAGCCACTCTGGAACAGATAAAGTCATTAAGGAAATTTTTAACAATGCATAACCTTTCAGCCTTACTCTGCTCACAGCAGGTAGCCTGCCTTTTTAGAGACGCAAGCCAGCAATGAAGTCACCAGTGAGCAGGACTTGACCTTCATTTTCAGCGTGTGCAACGTTAAATATTCATAATCCACCTAACTGCAACGCAAGAACTAGTGGAGTTTAAACACGAATCGCAGGAATAAATATCTTCACACAGGTTGAGTCATCTCTCCAAGAATGCCCTTGGAAAAAAGGCAAATACCCAGGCCCCTGAGTCTCAGCCTCAGTTCCCTTGGAATTCTAGAAGCAGCAGGAACGTATACATTATGCAATCCGTGGATCCTGCCCTCACACTGACATCTTTGGGTCTTTTTTTTTAGAGAAGAATTACTGTTTCCACGTCAAAGGGAGGAACTAGAGAGGGATGGGACCAGCAACAGTAACATTATCACCCATGGGATATCCAGGGGCACTTTTCACTACATTGTACAATTTTTTAAAAAAATCTTTGCTTCACAGATGATCAGAGTGTGTAGGAGTAAAAGGGATGTGGGTATGGAGAGACATCAGAATTAGGAGCTGAAGCGCCTTAAATCAGGTGCCTTTTAAAAAATGAAAGTCGTTAACAGAGTCAATCCTAAGAGTGCTCATCACAAGGAAGAAAAATGGTTTTTCTTTAATTTTGTATCTATATGAGATAATGGGTGTTCACTGAACTTACTGGGGTAACTGTTTTATGACGTACATTAAGTCAAATCTTTACGCTGTACACCTTAACTTACACGGGGCTGTGTATCAATCATATCTCAATAAAACTAGGAGGAGAAAAAGAAGGAAAAGGAAATGGAGTTCTCTGGGACAGTATCTGCCTCGTGTGGCCATTTAACGTTTTGGGGGGAGGTGGGATTACTGTGTGCGGTGGGCTTAATGCTTCTCTGTCCATCCAATCATTGGGTGGAACGTCTCCCTCTGCTTGGGTGGTTTCTTAAGAGACTGCTGCTGGGGTAATGAAACCTGTTAACATGGTTTCATGTAATTCTCTTTGGCTTTCCAGACCAGGAGCTCTGAGCACAATCTGTCTCAAGCAGATAGTAATCACTTGAGGCTGCACAAGTGGTTCTTCTGTGGTGACCACCCTAAGAAAATTAAACCCAGAGAAGGGCTTCCCAAACCCCTGAATGAAAAAGACCTGTGTGGGGATCCATCTTGGCTTAACAATGGAAAAGGAAAGAAGTGTAGCAGTCGTCTTTGGAAATGACTTACTCACTGCCTCTTGATGGTGAAATAAGCTTTGAAAGGTTAAGAAGATCATAAACCCACCAATGACGACATTTATCTGAACTGCCTGTTTATTCATACCACCTGCACTGACTGTCCTGCCTTGACACCGAGTCAGCCACAATGACCAATGGAGCCTGTTTTCTATATTAACGTGTATTTCTTGCGTGATTTAAAGGGCCAGGTGCAGAGAGCCACACATCTTGAACTTGAGCACCCCCCAACATTTTGGTTAAAACTCACTCAGACAAGCCATTTCATGGACCATTCATTGTCTCCCCAATTAGGTTCACACAAGGGAAAGCCTATGCATTGTCTTCCATTTACTCGAAGGGTATAAATACTATAACTGAAATTCATCTGAAGAATACGAGGCACTTTTTTCCAGGGTGATGATTTAGCGTAACTTCCAAGAGATGCTTAAAGCTCTCTTTCCAAGATGCCCAGATGGCCAGGCAAACCACGAGTGTGTAAAACTGGTGACAGTTTTGAATGAAAGGGATGCACTTTAAGAATTTATATTCTGCTTTCTTACTCGCTTCTCATTTGCATCTTATATGTGGATAGAACTTTTTATCTTGCTTACTATGCTTAATTATAATTTGTCTAATGGACTTTCTTTTTATTCTTGGGAATGAATCTGTGGCTTATCATGGAGGTTACCTTATTGCTTCTGCTTTAATTCGTCTCCCTACTCACAGGGAGCATCTTTGCTGACTTTCCCCAGGAAAAGAGTAGACCCTTAGTATCGACTGTACTGATGAGGTCACCCATAGACAGACTCCTGAGGTTTGACTTCAGAACCCAATGCAGTAATTCCAATGAAAAGTAGAAAGGGCTACACAAATAAACATAAGATCGTCTTATAAACAAAGCCTCGCTATGCCAACCACACAGTTTAGTGACAGAAGAAAGACTGACGTTAGGATGAGGCTAAAATAGTCCCCAGGGAGAGTGAGGACAGTCTTGGTTCTAAGATTCTTGGCACTTTTGCTTGGAAAAACTGAGCACAGAACCAGAAGTCTATCCATGGAATAGACTCTTTGCAAGTCCATGAAGGAAACCAGAACCAGAGATGGTTCCCAGGGCTGGCTTTCCCAGGCTCAGCAGAATCACAGCCAAATCCAAAGGACACTGAGGTGGTGCAGGGGGCATCCAGGAAAGAGGGCTCTGCCTTGGGGAATTCTATTCCCTTCCAGCCTCTCACTTGGAGCTGAGAACAGTACACCGGAGAGAGCCAAAGACCACTCCCCAGTGGACGCTGTGAAAAAGGACACGAGTCAAACCCATTTTACAAGAGCATTTTATTTCTGAGAAACACAGAGGAGCCAAAAAGGAGCGACAAGGAAAGAAGGCGCCAAGGTCCTTCTGACCGATCACCCCATTCACTTCCACGTGAGGGTTTGCCTATCTGGGGCTCACAGACTACATGCCTGTAACTGCTTCCTGAGCCCTGCATGGAAGCCGACACAGGGTGTGCTCCAAGACTTTTGAGAACACTCCTCAGCCCTGGGGGAGAAAACGGAGAAATAAGACAAGCGGCTCTAGAAGATATTCGGTTCAATTCAAATATGATCCAGAATTATGAAGAGGAGATATTCAAATGAGGCTTACCTTCGATGACATGCCAGTTGGAGTTTTCCAAACTTAAAAAGCTCTTTTCTCTCTTGGCCAGGAAGAGCTGACGGAAAAGTGCATGGAATCTCAATCCTGGAGAACATTTTAAGAGTCCACCTGTGGTGGGCGGGGGCAGTCCAGCCTTGTGCATGTGGATGGGCTGAAGGACCGCTGATACTCTAGGTATGGCCAATTCCCAGAGACAGGTGATGAGAGGAGATGTTTTCTTTATCTTCCCTGACATGATTTTGGCTCAGCACCCAAATGCACAAAATCCTTTGGCTGGTGACCAGTAACTCTGAGAAATTCAGAGTTTAGGCATGCATGAAATTACTACCATCCTGAGCCACAGGAAAAGAACACTAAGCTCAGAATTCAGGCACACCAGGCTTTGAGCCAAAAGGGACACCAAGCAGGTTTCCTCAGATCAAACTCTAGCACCGCCGCGTTCTAGGCTGAGAGTTCAGGGAATCAAAAACACTCTCACGGTGGACAATGCAAAGAGCCTAAGGCCACCGTCAGGTGTCAGGTTCATGTCCCCACAGAAGGGAGTCAAACCAGCTCAGCTCCAGTTTCCCAGATGCTGTCAATTTCAAGCCTGTGACAGATCAGTTGCAACAAATGATGTACAAGTGGGAGTGGGGGCGACACCTGCGGGAACCAGGGCAGAACTGGCCACCACTGAGCAGCTTTGCTCAGCGCCCTCTTCTGCCTCAAACAAAACCTTTTCTGTGTGTGACACAGACAGACCCCACCCAGAGCACCAGTCCCCTCAGCTGGCACCCCCGGCGTCTGCATGAGTGTCCACTCTAGGAATTCTCAGATAGCCGTGGGCCTCCACTCTGGGAGTTATCACAAACTCCTCTGTCCCATCTCCTTACCTTCATGAGTCAAGAAGCACCAGCCAGCGATGCTTCAGTTGACTATTCAACTGCCAGTGCAAAGGATAGCATCATGCTTTCTAAGTTGACCTCCAATAAGAGCAAAGCATTGGCAACCCTAATAAGAAAAGGATTCTAAACTGCCATGGCAAGCATGGCTCACACCCTCATCAGTTGGACACCATGACCCTCTCAGAGGTTGCAAATTCACATCAGAGACCTCTTGACTTCTTTCTACCTTCAGCGCAAATACCACACCAGGAAACAGCTATTTTAAAAGCAGTAACAGCCAGCAAAAAAGTTTGATGACCCCAGATTCCTCTCTCACCCTCCTAGGACAGTATAATCAAAGTAGTCTTTCTCATGAGAGCTTGCTTTCCGATTCAGAAAATTAACACAGACAGCCCTGCCTTCCTCCAAAAGTCTCCCACACTCAAGGAGGCTCTTGCAAAGGCTGGTGTTAAAGATCAATGTAAAAGTTTGTGATTGTTTTAGAAAAGAGGGCAAGAAAACATACTGAATACTCACTTTGACGAATCTATGAAGTATATTACAAGTGCACCAATGCTGAGAGCAAAGACTAAGACAACCTGCAAAAGAAGAGAAAAACGCCGTCACTTAAGAGCTGAACGCTGGGATGCTTACTTATTTATTTTGTGGAACACCCACCTGCGGCCTGGAAACATGGTGCTATCAGGGGCCTGCTTGGCAGTGTCGTCCCCTTGCTGCACCCACAGACCCCCCCTTTCTGTTGGCTCCTCACATCACAGTGGACAGCAACCTCACTGCTGGCCAACAGAGGTCAGGGCAGACTTCTGTATCCCCTGGCACCAGGTTTTATCTGGCCCTGTTATCTCAGAGTCTGACTTCTCCACAGCTGAAGTCAACAGACCTCAGTGGGAAAAGAGCAGGTAAAAACAACTGCAGTGATACAATTTTTCCTATTATATGTAACCTAGGCCCTAAAAGAACTCAAAGTTAGGGATATCAACTTTTAACAGCTTTGCTGAGATAATTTACATACCATAAACACTCCCATTTTAAGTGTACAATTCAATAACTTTGAGTAAATTTACCAAGTTGTGCAGCCAGTATTTCATCTACTTTCAAAACATTTTCAACAGCCCAGTAAGATCCCTCATGTCCAGTACCTGTTCCTACCCCCAATCCTAAGTGAAGTGAAAGTGTTAGTCACTTAGTCGTGTCTGACTCTGCAACCCCATGGTTTGTCCACAGAATTCATTAGGCAAGAATACTACAGTGGGTTGTCATTCCTTTCTCCAGGGGATCTTCCCAACTCAGGGGTCAAACACGGGTCTCCTGCATTGCAGGCAGATTCCTTATCATCTGAGCTACCAGGGAAGCCCAATCCCTAACAAACAATAATTTACTAACAAAAAATAATAATAATAATTTACTAACTTACTTTCAGTTTCTATACAAGAAATTTTAATCAAAAAGCACAAACTTGGTGTCCGTACAAATGTCCATACATGCGTGCTCGTATGCATGCATATCTATATTCACTGCCTGTGCGTGTGTGTGTGTGTGTGTGAGTGTGTGTGCACGAGCGTGTGGTTATACGACTTCTCAAGTATTCTGGAGATAGTTTAAGTGCAGGAAGCCAACTTAGGTAATATGATCGGCCAGGTATATGACAACCCTTGTTCTTCTTTATACTCTTCACTCAAAATTAATCACCACGGATACAAAAGACGGTTTTGGCATCTCCTTCAAAGAATACCTGTCATGCTAAAGTCTATCAAATGAAAATGTAGCAGATGAGGCTGATGCTTCTGTCCTCACTCAACGTTCCAATTTATTTATTCTTTCATAAAGGAGACTAGGAGTGCAACTAAAAGGATGTACAAAAATAAAAAAGATGCCAAGAGCCAACAATGAAGTTCGAGAACAAAAAATAAACACCATCACATACAATGCCTGAGGCGGGGGTGGGGGGTGGGGAGTGAAATAAGTGCCTGGCAGGTGTGCCAGTATCCTAAAGGGACTGCGGGGTGAAGGGTGTCAGGAGGTGTCGGCCTCCTCAGCCTGCCTGCAAATTGACATCCCTGCAGCATCAGCAGGTGGATGGATGTGCATCTGGATGTACATGATGATGAAACATAATTGAGTCATGTGTATGTGTGTGTGCACGCATGCACGTGTCAAACAGGCTGACAGAAACTGAACTCTGCATACATATTCACTTGAAACATAATAAAATTTTGTGGAGCTATGTCCATTCATTCCATGGATGGTGGGCTACAAAGCAGACAACTGACAGTTGAAACAACCAGACATTATAAAAGGAGTACGTACTTTCATAGCATCTGACGAATTCTCCTTATGAAAGGAAGCATTAAAATAATACACTACTGGCGCTCACTTTATTCTTCCATTTTGTTTTCAAAACTAAAACAGGCTCCAGTTGAATTGAAGGAAACTCCTGCTGTGTCTGTCAGTAATTACCCGTGGCCCAGGGCTAATCCCCCTGCCCCTTCCCTCCGCCCCGCCCCTGCCAACAGACTCACTTCAGTCCCCTCACACATTCATTCATTAATTTCTTGCACAGTTATACATAAAAACAAACAAAAACATCAACGGGCCTCTGCTCTTCCCTCTATTATCTGAATGAGGCAGCAAATCAAATAGCTTAAGATTAATTTTGATTTGTGCTGCTATTTCAGAGACATAAGCAGTTAGTTCCGGGCCCTGACCTCATTCTCATAATGCAGCAAAGAGAAGGGGCGTGGCCACGTCAGAGCGGAAGGCCCTCCTCTTCATTCATAAACAGTTGACGCAAGATTAATTTCTATCAATTTGGCTGTGCTTGTGTGTGCGCGCGCATGCACACCTCTGAGTGCAGAGCTTTTGTCAGAGTGGCTGTCCAGGCCTAGGCCATTAAAGCTGGAGAGAGATTGAGGGGAAAGGATGGAAGAGGAGGAGAGGAAGGAAAGAGGAAAGAAAAAGGAAAGGATAAAATTCTCGCAAGTCGTTATCTACATCATTCTGAAATAAGCTCAGTATCTAAGCTATCCTGCAATGGTGATGACTTCCCAGCATCAGGGCAGAGGAGGTGGGGACAAAGTAGCTGACACTAATGCATCCCAGATACCCCAGCTTGGCCTCTGTGATGTGGAAAATGTGTAGCTTATTTAAGCAAATCAGCCAGTGACTGGAGGGGAGCACTCTTCCTAGCCTCTTCATATGCAAACTCAAGTATCAGCATTGCTGTTAGGATCAGGGAGAGAGGAAAATTCAGGAGGAAAAGGACTCAAAAGCTCCCAGGAGCTGAAGATTCTGAGAAGTGGACTTATTCCTGGGTCCACATGTTCAGCAGGAAGGCTTTAAGGCTTTCTCTCAATGAGGTTCTGGGTGTCCAAACTGTCCCACCACCCCCACCCTGCACCCACCTGCCTCCAGACTTAAAGTGATCAATGGGGGGAGATTGCCTCTCTGATCTCTCTGATCAATTGCCTCTATTGAGGCAACCAAGCATGCAATTTTCAAACTTGCTAAGTGGCCCTTTGTCAGGCTTGATTACACTGTCATCCCAGATCCAGGTGCTGCAGAAAAGGAATCAACCCTTTGGATTTGGCCATGAAAACAGGAACCCAACAGAGATGAATCTTCTAGGGCTAGTTCTCTCTCGCATCTTTCATTGTCTGAGATCCCTACTCTAAATATGAAAAAATTCAGTCCAACTACACAAAATGACTAGATTTTAGCCTAAGTGGTAATGGTTATGTTAGAGAGTACACCCAAATATTCATCTAAGTATTTATTTCACATTTGCTACACATAAGGCCTTAGGAAAAATGAAAGAAGCCCACTTAGAGTCACAAAATATGCTCTTTTTCTGGAGTAACACTTAAACTGGTGAATCCTAGGCTACTATGCACGTCAAGAAGCAACAGTCAGAACTGGACATGGAACAACAGACTGATTCCAAATAGGAAAAGGAGTACGTCAAGGCTGTATATTGTCACCCTGCTTATTTAACTTATATGCCGAGAACATCAAGAGAAACGCTGGGCTAGAGGAAGCACAAGCTAGAATCAAGATTGCCGAGATAAATACCAATAACCTCAGATATGCAGGTGATACCACCCTTATGGCAGAAAGTGAAGAAGAACTAAAGAGCCTCTTGATGAAAGTGAAAGAGGAGAGTGAAAAAGTTGGCTTAAAGCTCAACATTCAGAAAACTAAGATCATGGCATCCAGTCCTATCACTTCATGGCAAATAGATGGGGAAAGAGTAGAAACAGTGTCAGACTTTATTTTTTGGGCTCCAAAATCACTGCAGATGGTGATTGCAGCCATGAAATTAAAAGATACTTGCTCCTTGGAAGGAAATTTATGACCAACCTAGACCGCATATTAAAAAGCAGAGACATTACTTTGTCAACAAAGGTCCGCCTAGTCAAGGCTATGGTTTTTCCAGTAGTCATATATGGATGTGAGAGTTGGACTATAAAGAAAGCTGATTGCCAAAGAATTGATGTTTTTGAACTGTGTGTTGGAGAAGACTCTTGAGAGTCCCTTGGACTGCAAGGAGATCCAACCAGTCCATCTTAAAGGAGACCAGTCCTATATGTTCATTGGAAGGACTGATGCTGAAGCTGAAACTCCAAACCTCTGGCCACCTCATGTGAAGAGGTGACTCATTTGAAAAGACCCTGATGCTGGGAAAGATTGAGGGCAGGAGGAGAAGGGGACGACAGAGGATGAGATGGTTGGATGGCATAACCAACTCGACGGACATGGGTTTGGGTAGACTCCGGGAGTTGGTGATGGACAGGGAGGCCTGGTGTGCTGCGGTTCATGGGATCACAGAGTCGAACATGACTGAGTGACTGAACTGAACTGAACTGAGGCTACTATGCAATTAGTGCTCAACTGTATGGTATATGTAGAGTCAATACATAGTAAGATATTGAGTAGGTGGTACATACATAAATGGAGTAGCTAGGGAAGGGTGGAAACAGTAGGAGTTTTTGTCTCAATGGCCAATTCTTTCTCAAAGCTTCCCTTCTTCCGACATGTTATGGCTACTTTAATATCTCTTCAGTGATGAGGAGAGCCAATGGGAATTCCTCCATGAACTTCCATAGTTCCAGGGATCAGGGCCCTGCAGCCCAAGGGACATGGTAAGATGAGACCAAGAAAAGCACAAAAGTTGAGATCAGAAAACATTTGCCCTTCAGCAGCTGAGTCACAGAACACTCCTTACAGTGACCACGCACTTTACAAAGAACCATCCCAAACAAGAGTGTGTGGACACAGCTTGACACATGGGGTGACACGAGTTGTCCCTTTCAGCATAGCTTACGCCTGCCGCGAAAGCCTGATCCTCCTTCCTAACTTTTACAGTCTGCATTCACCAAATCACCTTGACTACCTTGCATAGTGCTAACTGCCGTGTTCTTAGGTTTACTGCAAACACCCATATGCTGTGTGGTGGTAGAGTCCTGAGTGATATTTACATAGCGCCAGATTCCTAAAAACAAAAGCAGTCTGATAAATGTCACTGGAACAATGGTGCCCGTGAGTCATCTGTTTTCAAAACTCCAAGATCAAATATGACGTGTGTTTGCACAGAAAAATGCTAGGAACATACACAAAGAGTGTCCTAAAAGAATGTCTGTCCCCTAACACCTGACACCGGAAGTCTGATGAGCCATGGGGAGCAAAGAGATGGAAGCCACGGCCATTTGACTTCCGTGGTGGAAATTCTAGCGGGCCCTGACGACCTTCCAAATGTCTCGGGAAGTTCAGAAAAATGCAAAGCAGTATGACAAAGCTCATGGAATATCCTCTCAGGTCACCGGAACTCCCTATGGAAAAGACAGACCCATGGGTGTGGTATGGAGGAGAATGAAGCTGGAAAGCTGGCTCTTCAGATACGTTGGGTGTTCTTGAACCTGGTTTTCAAGCTGTCGGGTTTAGGCCCAAAAGCTTTGAATCCACACCCGAGGCTACACAGGCCTTCAGACACGGATTTGGAGCAGAGGTTCACGAAGGTGGCTGCCACTCCAATCTGATCACCGGAGGAGCTTTCCTTAAAACAGAGATGCCCTCACCTCACCGAGGGAACAGAGGGTTGATAGCTGAGGGGAGGAGGAAGCTGGGTATCTCTATTTTTAACAAGCTCCTTCAGTGAATCTGATGTGTGGCCAAGAATGGGAGTCATTGAATTAAACCCATTAGGGAAAACCACTTAGCTCAAGTCAGAGATTAATTTACAAATGTCCCCTTAACAATTGGCCCATTAGAACATTTGTATGAGGCCTGCAGGCTTTGAGAATCATGCAAGGAGTACTCTAAAAAGTACAGAGAGGAGAATGCATTAATTCTCTTCTGAGCAGATTTTACACATTCTGCTCAGCTCATGGCAGAACAAATGACCCTAATTAATGATTCTGCATGTCTGATAGGGGCCTAGCCAGCTACTGGCAGCAGCGACCCCTCAGAAAATGAACAATTTTAGATACAGGATCCCAAAGGCACATTACTTTTTTTTAATTATTGAGATATAATTTATACACAATAAAATTCACTGTATGTTAAAAAAAAAAAAAAAAAGACATAAGGACTTCCAAAGCCAAACAATCTGGGGACGGTTTGTTTATGAGGATAACATCATTCTAGCATCCAAATTATAATGTTTGGTCTGGCAAATTTAACAACCCTACAATCAACCTTTATTGAACTCCTCTACGGAAGGCCCAGAGGGAGAGAGAGGGATACAGAAAACCGAAATTGCTAAGTCAGGCCTGATCTTTGCCCTCAAGGATCACGGAATCCAGAAGTTTAAATTACTCAGGAGTCCTTGTGAATTTTGTAAATGCTACACGTATAAGTAGACCCTTCTGCAATGTCCAGGGGAGGGAGGGTGGCTAGAAGTAACACCACTGCCAACTCCCACAGTGAAAGGGGAAGAAGGGAGCGGGAAGCCAATGAGGATTCCTGATGTTCCAGGCCCACTTGGCTGGCCCACGGAAGGACAGGCACCAGCTGCACTGGGTGTTTGGCACAGGACTCCAGTCAGGAGGCCTTCCTGGGTTCAAATCTCAACTCTGCCACAATATGCAACATACTCTTCAGCATATCATACAACGTCCCCGGGACTCAGCTTTCCAATCTGTGAAATGGTGGGATCGCAACAGGTGTATCCAGTGGGGACCTTGATAGGTTACTCTAGATGGTGAAAGAATGAAAAACATTTGGCTTGAAAAGGCAGAGCTCTTTTATGCCAACTGTACAGCGTGTGACACTGATCTGTGTCAGAGAGGCTTGCTTCCTTCAAAAAACCACAAGCGAGGACTCCACGGACACCCAGGTTCAGAGTCTGCATTTCCAGTAGCACAGTTAGTTGTCCCTGTAGCTTTTCCTACCACAAAGCAAAAGTCCTAGAGCCAGGCTCCGCCATCCCCTGGCTCCGCCACCTCCTGGCTCTGCCATCCCCTGGCTCTGCCACCTCCTGGCTCTGCCACCTCCGTGCCTCAAGCCTGCCATTGCTACCGGGCACTGCGTGGTGGTTTGCCACAGCCCCTTTGCTCCTGCCTCTGTGATTCTCTAGAAACTCATCTCTGCCAGTTTTCCCCCAAGAAGCTCACACCTTGAGTCTCAACGTTTTCTCAAGGGAAAGGGGGACAGATTTCTTTTTCTTCACTATCTGGCAAGATTAGTAGTATGGTTTTCTCATCCCTGAACTATTAGTGGTTCTCAGTAGGAGAAGACATCATCTTGCTACCAAAAAAGGTATTTTTGTTATCCTAAATAACAAAAGATTTGTAAAGTACAAAAGCAATATTTTGACAGTGCCAGTTAAACAGCTGAAGAGCCCCCTAAGTTTCCAACCTAACATTCTGGCACATTACATTAGACTTCGGGAAGTGCTTACACAAAAATGCCATAAATGGATTCACTGGAAACCAAGACTCCAAACAATGGCTGAAGTATAGACGTAGTCAAGATCAAAGAAAGGAAGGAGAAAAAGGAAGTTTTCAGGAGCTGGTACTTAGAATTACAGCATTAAAATAAAATACATGGGACTTCCAGATAAGAGTAAAACTGTGATTTATTCAAATGTAAGGAAGCCTAGTAAAAACACCTGTGATTTTTGTGGGGATTCAAAGCTGGTGTCTCAAAAAATGCAATATGTAAAGTGTAGAATGAACTGGATTTTCAGGACACATAATATAAAATTCCAAAGGCCTCCCTCAATTACTGCAAATGACTTCCACAGCTTTTGGTATGAAGAAAAGCATCCTTGGCACAGCTTAGAAGACCCTGAAAACTGACCATTTTCCTCCTCTCTGGCTTTATCTCATACGCTTTCCCTTTCTAAACTCCAATGAATGGAAATTTGAGTTCGTATTCACACACGCACACACACCCCAACCACAGGGTCTTTGCACAAGTGCTCTCCTCCTCCTGGAAGACGTACTTCCGCGCAGACCATTCATCCTTCAGATCTCAACTGCACTGCCACTTCCCTGCTCACGTAAGGGGAGAAGGTCTCCATGAGTACAGTCCGTACCTGGTGGCACTTATCACGGGGGCAATTTGAAATTTTATGTTTCTTTGTGTAATCATTTGATTAACTCCTCTTTCCTCTGCGTCACTTCAGTCGTGTCCGACCCTGTGCAGCCCATACACGGCAGCCCACCAGGCTCCCCCATCCCTGGGATTCTCCAGGCAAGAACACTGGAGTGGGTTGCCATTTCATTCTCCAATGCATGAAAGTGAAAAGTGAAAGTGAAGTCGCTCAGTCGTGTCCAACTCTTTGCGACCCCATGGACTGCAGCCTACCAGGCTCCTCCATCCATGAGATTTTCCAGGCAAGAGTACTGGAGTGGGGTGCCATTTACTTCTCTACCTCTCTCCCCTGCTGGTGCTGCTGCTAAGTCGCTTCAGTCGTGTCCGACTCTGCACGACCCCATAGACGGCAGCCCGCCAGGCTCCCCCGTCCCTGGGATTCTCCAGGCAAGAACACTGGAGTGGGTTGCCATTTCCTTCTCCAATGCATGAAAGTGAAAAGTGAAAGTGAAGTCACTCAGTCATGTCCGACTCTTAGTGACCCCATGGACTTCAGCCCACCAGGCTCCTCCATTCATAGGGTTTTCCAGGCAAGAGTACTGGAGTGGGGTGCCATTGCCTTCTCCGGCCTCTCTCCTCTACTGGAATGCAAATTCTATGAAGACAGGGTCCATATCCATTTGTACTCATCACTAAATTTCCAGGAGCTAGCAAAGTGTCTCAACCAACATTTGTTAAATAAAGAAGCACATGGAGTAAAGACTGAAGAATGAGCTGGAGACTGGGTGCAGTGAAAGCAAAAGAAAACCAGAAGATATGAACCCTCATCACTGGGACTTCAGAATTTAAATCCCTCCCTGCAATGGCAGGGTGTAGGAGCCTTGCTGAAGTGGAGTGGGCCTGAACAGCATTGCAATGAGGACGATCAGGATCTGGGATGCCCAGGAGTCAGCTATGACATTCAAGTGCACAGACTGGAAGGTGATGACCAGCGGGACCTGGAGGTAGGTAGATAACAGCAGCAGAGAGTAGATAGAATGAGGATTTAGTCAGATGGCCGGGACCTCAAGAGAAAAGGTTTTGAATAGCATGGAAGAGGCTATGGAGGACTACAGTGTCCAGTGATCCTTGGGCTATAAAGAAACAAGCCACCTCCACACAGAAAAGCGGGGGAAAGTACAACTCCTGTGAAAACCAGTTTGTTAGGAGTGTTACATGAAGAGGCTAAGAATTTAGATTAAGGCAAGGATTAGGAATGTGTAGGAACAAAGGGTAGCCCATGTCCTGAGGAGGTGTGATACGGAATAATATAAATGTACAAATGGTGTTAGTCACTCAGTCATGTCCGACTCCTTGTGAACCCATGGACCGTAGGCCACCAGGCTCCTCTGTCCATGGAATTCTCCAGCAAGAATAGTGCAGTAGGTTACCATTTCCTTCTCCAGGGATCTTTCCAAGCCAGGGATCGAACATGGCTTTCCCACACTACAGGCAGACTCTTTACCCACTGAGCCACCAGGGGAGCCCTGTACGTGAATATATGTGGATATACTGGGTTCTAAAAATCACTGTGGACAGTGACTGCAGCCACATGAAATTAAAAGACATCTACTCCTTGGGAAAAAAGCAACGACAAACCTAGACAGAATATTAAAAAGCAGAGACATTACTTTGCCGACAGAGGTCCACATAGTCAGAGCCACTGGTTTTTCCAGTAGTCATGTCTGGATGTGAGAGTTGAACCATAAAAAAGTCTGAGTACCGAAGAATTGATACATTTAAACTGTGGTGCTGGAGAAGATTTTTGAGAGTCTCTTGGACAGCAAGGAGATCAAACCAGTCAATCCTAAAGGAAATCAACCTTGAATATTCACTGGAGGAACTGATGCTGAAGCTCCCATACTTTGGCCACAGATGCAAAGAGCCGACTCATTGGAAAAGACCCTGATGCTGGGAAAGATCGAATGCAGGAGGAGAAGAGGGTGACAGAAAATGAGATGATTGGATAGCATCAGTGATCACTGGACATGAGTTTGAGCAAATTCCAGGAGATAGTGAAAGACAGGGAAGACTAGCATGCTGCAGTCCATGGAATCGCAAAGAGTCAGACACAACTTAGTAAATGAACAATGACAACAAAAATGTACGCATACACAAACACACATAAACAAATTGCAAAGAATACAGAAACAAAGGGATAGTCCACAGATGAGTCACAAATGCTGGATCTCTACCAATATTTATTAAGCAACTACATTCCCAGCAACGTGTGTCTGTCCATTTTCAAATTAGGTAGTAATTTCAAAATGACTGTACATACAGAGAAGCCCTAGAAAATAATAGGGCTCCTTCTCAATGTAAGCTAAGAACACACTTATTATAAACTATGTGTCTGCTGGAAAACAGACAAATTAAGTACAACAGTGGGTTTTCTAGAGAGGGTGGAGGAGAAATTGATTAATATAGTAGATATAGAGGGGCTGGGTTCTCCTTGGTTTGCTGTGCTGTTCAAAGAAGAATCTGGGATGTAAGTGATAAGTCAGTTGCCTCCTCTCTGCTCCTCTGAGGATCCATGTTGGGTGCCAGTTCTGTGAACTTAAGTGTCCTCAGTTGCCACAGGAGGATCATCTGTCTTATATCCTGGATTTCACTGACCATGCCCATCTCATTCTGTGCAACTTAAAAATACAGAAGAGTTCAATGTGTTCCTCTAAGGTCTAAATTTATTACAATTGAAACAAGAAACTGAAATAAAGGAAAGCAATAGTAACAATAAGACAGAAAAATTTCCCTAAACTGTCTCCTTCCTGAGAGTTGAGGTTTAATGACATTAAAATCTTAGGTCATTGCATCATAAAATTCAAAAGGTTGATTTCTGCATATTTTTACCAATGGCATTAAAACTGATGTCTTGACAAACAAGACAAAAATCTTCCATTCAAGGCCTAAAGTTGGAAAGAGCTTTCCTGTCTAATTATTGAAAAATCCAAGGGAAAACCTTCCATCTGCTGGTGGAGTTTCCAATTTTGCAGCTAATGAGCTTTTAAAAAAATTGTTTGGCTTAAAAGCATGAGAGTTTGGCCAATTGGACTGTTAATTTAATTAGGTTTACAGGATGAGAAAACTTCTGGGGCGCTAGCAGGTCACCAGTTGCCACTTATTGTATGGCCATCATGTGAAGAGCTAACTCATTGGAAAAGACTCTGATGCTGGGAGGGATTGGGGGCAGGAGGAGAAGGGGACGACAGAGGATGAGATGGCTGGATGGCATCACTGACTCCATGGACGTGAGTCTGGGTGAACTCCGGGAGTTGGTGATGGACAGGGAGGCCTGGCGTGCTGCGATTCATGGGGTCGAAAAGAGTCGGACATAACTGAGCAACTGAACTGAACTTGCCCAACTTTTCAAATGTTGCCAGTTCTTATGGTATATTAAAGGCAAAAATAGAAATGAAAGCAGGGACTCTAACAGATACCTGTACACTCAAGTTCATAGCAGACAAAAAGGCAGAAGCATGCAAGTGTCCACTGACAGATGAATGGATAAACATATGGGATCTATACACACAAGGAAGTGTCATTCAGTCTTAGAGAGGGAGGAGATTCTAGGGGACTTCCCTGCTGGTCCAGTGCTCAAGATTCCATGCTTCCAATGCAGGAGGCATGGGTTTGATTCCTGGTCAGGCAAATAAAATCCCACATGCTGTGCAGCACAACCAAACTTTTTTTAAAAAAGAAAGCAAATTCTAGCACATGTTACAACCTGGACGACAATTGAGGACATTCTGCTAAGTGAAAAAAGCCAACACAGAAGGACAAATACTGCATGATTCCACTTATCTGAGGTCCCTAGAATAGTCAGATTCATAGAGACAGAAATGGGATGACACTTGCCAGGACCTGGAGGGGGGTAGGGATGGATATATGTGGTTTAGTGTGTATAGAATTTCTGTTTGTTCTTCTGTAAAGGGCTGAATAGTCAATATTTTAGGTCAGCAGGCTACTTGGTCTCTATTACAACTACTCAAGTCTGATACTATAGTGCAAACAGCAACAGAGACAGCACATAAATAAATGGGAATGGCTATTGCCAACAAAATTTTACTCATAAAACCAGGGGAAAAAAAGAATTTGTTTGTGTCAATGAAAAAGAAATTGACAATGAAAATGGTTGTAAACACTGCTAATGTACTTAAGCCACAGAACGGTAATGGCTAAAATAATATATCTTATTTTATATGTATTAAACAAAAAAATGGAAGAAAATTTCAGAGAACTTGCAAGTGGAATCCAGCAGTATATTTATATTTCAAATCTCAAATTTAATCACCTTCTCAGGGGGATACAAATATCTCTCCTTTCAATAGCAGTGGCTATCTCCAAGAAACTTGTATTCCATACATGAGATTCTTTTCTCTCTGGGATGTTTGATCCTATCCCTTAGTTAATTCAAATTTCTCCTTTAGATTCCAGAATCTCTCCCCATTTAGCCGCAGAGACCTTATATGGGTCCCTACCTTCCCCTTCTCCTCCCATCCTCATCTTTAACTGATACACAAAGTGGGCTATGACTTTCTTAGGAATCAGGGGCTGACTGTTGAACCCATTCCAGAGATTCTAATTCTAGGATCTGAGGAGTTGAGAATTTGTATCTTTAAAGATTCAGGTGAGGACTTCCTTGGTAGTTAAGACTTCCTTCCAGTAGTTAAGACTGCCTTCCAGTGCAGCTGGTGCAAGTTTGATCCCTAGTCGGGGAGTTAAGATCCCATATGTCTCATGGCCAAAAAACCAAAACACAAAACAGAAGCAATATTGTAAAAAACTCAATAAAGATAAAAAAAAAAAAAAAAAAAAGACCCAAGTGATGCTGAGGCTCTCAGTTTAACATATGTTGAGAATATTTTGACCCTATTTTGAGAATCCCTGCTTTTAAATCCTGATAAAATAAAAGTTTTCCTTTTCAGGACATTCTTTCTTTTTGAATATGGATGTAAAAACACCTTAAATTAATTATTTTAGGTACGTACTATTTGCACAAAATTCCCTTAAAATATCTATAACAACATACTTCAAAGACTTCCGGAAGGAAAAATAAATGGCTAGAACTCTATCTTGAAACATTATTCAAAATCATTTTCACACTCTAGTTCAATGAACTACACAATGCCAGAAAGATATTGTTGTTGTTTTTAAATTAAGTTGACATATCTTGCCCCATAGAAAGCTACCTCATGAATTTAAATATAATGTCACTGCTGCTAATAAGAAGACTGAGTGCCAAATAACTGATGCTTTTGAACTGTGGTGCTGGAGAAGACTCTTAAGAGAGTCCTTTGGACAACAAGGAGATCAAACCAGTCAACCCTAAAGGAAATCAACTCTTAATATTCACTGGAAGGACTGATGCTGAAGCTCCAATAGTTTGGCCATCAGAATGCGAAGGGCCAACTCACTGGAAAAGACCTTGATGCTGGGAAGATTGAAGGCAACAGGAGAAGGGGGTGACAGAGAACAAGATGGTTGGATGGCATCACTGAATCAATGGACATGAGTTTGAGCAAACTCTCGGAGATGGTGAAGGATAGGGAAGCATGGCATGCTGCAGTTCATGGGGTTGCAGAGTTGGACACGATTTAGTGACTGAAGAACAACAACTGCTAATAAAATGATTAAAACCCTCATTTCCAATATATAGGCTTAGCTATCTGAAGTCCTAGTTCCACACAGGAGTACAGATTTGTAAAGGCTGAGGAGACTTGGTTTCCAAAGATAGTACCAAATGGAAGACGGGAGCTCATCAATAAATGATATCCTTTATTGTTCAGAAGAAATAGTACGAAAGAATAGCTGCCCTCATAGCCTCTAAAAACAAAGGGACCAAAGGCTGTGGTTCTGTGCATTTTCTCCCTGGAAGTGTCTAAGATAGAGGGAGGCCAGAACAATACCTTCTGTTTGGGCCCCACCCCTGCAAGAACCTTCTGGCAGTCATTTGGCTGCCCTATCTTCATTAGAAGGCAGGTCTGCTTTGCACCATCTCTCCAACAGCAGTCACTGTATCATCTTGAGTAGCTATTCTAGATTTTGTTGTGAATACTATTCAATAACACAGGATGGTTGAATGTTTTTAAGCCTTGTTTCTTTTTCCTTTTCTTTTTTGCTTATTTCTACTACTGAAAAATCAAGCCCCTCAGATGCACGTGGAGTGACAACTTGTAGTCTTTCTTCCAAAAGTATCTTCCTCTGCTGCTCTGTTGAGGGGGCCTCCGAAGGAGCCTGGGGAGATGTTAAGCATTTTTTCCTATTCTGTACTAATCACTAGTTTTCTTCTCAGCCTCCCAAATACAATTTCCCTGAGGGTATAAAGTGTGCTGTTCACATCTGAGTCCTCACCATTCCCTTATTTATTCCACAAACACGTAATGAGTACAGTAAATCCTTACTGCTGCAGAGCAAGCTTTGAGCAATGCCTGGACACACAGCAGAAAATAAAAATGGGCCCTGCCCTCATGTAACTCATTGGCAGGGTCAACCAACGGTCACATGAATGAGTAAAAACTGTACATGCTAAGAAGGGCGCTAAAGAGGAGGAGAGATGAGCTTTGTTGACTGTGGTGTCCATGAAGATGTCCCCAAAGAAGAAGGATGAGAAAGAATTAACTAGAGTAAGATGAGCATTTCACACACAGAAAACAGCACACCCAAAGGTTCTGAGCAACCATCCTATTTGTTTGCTGAGTGAATGGAGGGACCAAGATGGTGTTACTCACTCGGCATGACAGCTCGAGGTGAGGGCAGAGGAAGCACTGACTGCACGGAGCTGAATGAAGACCCACCGTCCTCAAGAAGAAAGAGGATAACTCCATTCTGAAGGCGGACAAACTGAGGCATGGGGAGCTTAAAGGTCTTGTGCAATAGGCACAGCTTTATTGAAGCGTCATTGACAAAATTATATATATTTAAGGTGTACAACATAATACTTTGATATATGTGTACACAGTCAAAATGATTACCTCAGTCAAACTAACACATCTATCCCCTCAGTTACCATTTTCTTGTGTGTGTGGTGAGAACACTGAAGACCTACTCCCTCAGCAAATTTCAAATATGCAATACAGCATTATTATCTATAGTCTACACGCTATACAGTGTCTCAAGAAGCTATTCATCTTATAAGTGAAAGCTGTACTCTTAGACCAACATCTCCCCCAGCCCCTAAAAACCATCATTCTACTCTCTCTGCTTTTGTAAGTTAGACCTTTTTAGGTTGCATGTATAAGTGAGATCATGAAGTATTTGTCTTCATGGGTCTGGCTTATTCCACTTAGCAGTGTCCTCCAGATTCAGTCATGTTATTAAAAACTGGCAGGATTTCTTTCTTTTTTGTGACTGAGTAATATTCCACTGAAGACAGACATTTACATACATTACATTTCCCTTATCCATCCAACCATCAATAGAGACTTCAGTTGTTTCCATGTCTTGGCTATCGTGAATAACTGCAATGAGCATAGAGGTGCAGATATCTCTTTGATTCACTGAAGCTGTTTGTTAAAAATACACTTCCAAATATTCTGATTGGACCATTTGCTGCCACCTGAACATCAGTAGCCTGAGTAGTTTAAGTAAACTGTTCCTTGGCTCTGCAGGGTCCTTTGAGCAAGCACAGCCATCTCATCTCTTGCTCCTTGGCACCTCCAGGTCTAGGTACGGGGTTTGGCTCTCAAGTATTCAGATGGGGAGACAGCTGTTTCTTGCCAGTGGCAAGGCAGGCCTTGCTCAGTCCTTCCCAAGAAACAGGCAAGAGCAGAAGGTATAAGTAGGATCTGGTTCAGAGATCCCACAACTCAAACCAAATCAACATCTTTCTCAGCAAAATGAAGGTCATATAAATGCATGAGTTCCCACAAACTTCTAATTTGTGTCACTCCCTTGGCAAAATGTTAGTAACAATAGCATATGTTGATCCCTGAGAACCTGGGACAAGGAAGAGGATGGAGAGGACCCAGAAGTCCCTGGAGAACCTGTCACTGGGGTGATGGCTCAGTGTCCATCCAAACACAACAGCTAGTTCCTATCTGGTCAAGCACCCTATCCAGTGGCATGAGGGCAAACTGCAGGCCAGCACCGTGCAACAGAAATAGAGTTCAAGCCACATCTGTAACTTTTAACTTCCTAATATCCATTTTAAACAATTAAAGCAATATTCACATTTTAAATATTTCATATTTAACTCAATATATCCAAAGCACTTAAGGGCATTAAGAGGAAAAGTGAAAGGAGCTCAGTTGTGCCCGATTCTTTGCAACCCCATGGACTATACAGTCCATGGAATTCTCCAGGCCAGAATACTGGATTGGGTAGCCGTTCCCTTCTCCAGGGGATCTTTCCAACCCAGGGATCAAACCCAGGTCTCCTGCATTGCGGGCGGATTCTTTACCAGCTGAGTCACAGGGAAGCCCAAGAATACTGGAGTGGGTAGTCTATCCCTTCTCTAGCAGATCTTCCCAACCCAGGAATCGAACCAGGGTCTCCTGTATTGCAGGCAGATTCTTTACCAACTGAGCTATCAGGGAAGCCCTATTAAGAGGAACGTAACATTCAAAACAGAGCCTCAAGGACTTTGTGGTATTGCAGTGGCTGTGTTGGGTGTACAAGTTGTGTTAGTAGTCTAGCTGGGAAGATAAAACATATACACAAAAAAATAGTTAAACACATATATTAAATTGTATGGAATAGACTGTCTTCAAAATGTGAAACATGATATGTGCGTTGGAACATCAAGCAAAGAGAAGCAGGGAAATCTATACATCGAGGAAATTCATTCATTCACTTATTCACTATGTCAAGATGAACCAGGGTCTCCTGTATTGTAGGCAGACTCACCAGCTGAGCTACCAGTGAAGCTCAACATGCAAGTATTATTAAAAATTATTAATGAGATACTAAACACAACCTGTGCACCCAACACACCCTCTTCAACACCACAGTGTCTTTTGTGATGCCACAATTGTTGCATTCAGTGAAAAACCGTCCCACTAAAACAACAAAGTAGTGCTTGGCAGAAAAATATTTTGTATTGCCTTAGTTTTGAGGTTTATATTGAAATTAATTGAGGTTAAATAAAATTTGAAAATGCAGTTCTTTGGTGATACTGCTGCTGCTGCTAAGTCGCTTCAGTCGTGTCCAACTCTGTGTGACCCCTGAGATGGCAGCCCACCAGGCTCCCCCGTCCCCGGGATTCTCCAGGCAAGAACACTGGAGTGGGTTGCCGTTTCCTTCTCCAATGCATGAAAGTGAAAGTGAAGTTGGTGATACTAGCCACATGTCAAAAGCTTGATAGATACATGCTAGTATGCACTGGATTGGGCAGCACCCAGATGGAACATTTCCTTTCTTGCAGAGAATTCTCTGGTGTAGCACAGCTCTAGACCTTTAAACAATTAGAAAAGGTCCCATGCTCTTTCTATCAGTCCGGGATGACAATGCTTGGAAGTATCCTGAGTGACATGGATGCTCCCTCCTGTCATGGCAAGGAGCCTGAAGGTTAAGGGCTAGAACTGTGCACTCACTCACCACCACGTGACCTTGAGCAGATCACGCTCTGTGCCTCGATTCCCATATCTGTCAGAAGGGAATAAGAAGAGCAGCTACCTCAAAGAATTATGAGGATGAAGTAAATAACTGTAAGACACTTAAGTCTTTATCCTTGCCACATAGTAAGTGCACTATAAACAGATGTTAAAGAAATGACTTTCTACCATGATGTCCACTGATTGGGCAGTGAGCACACTGACACAGTGCATTCCAGGATGCTCTTACTGGAAGACGCAAAAAATATCTCTCACCTGTCAATAGCTACCAACCTTCTAGATGGCAGTATCATTCACTGATTCACTCAAGGAATATTTACTGAGTTCTTACTTTATACCAAGCACAGCAACCTCAGGCTCAGATGTGTTCCAGACTGTGAGTCCCTTTCCCATCCTCCAAACTGTATCCTCCTAGTTGTCCAAGGCCAGGATAGAATGCCACCGTCTTCAGGCTCCCTTTCTTATTCAGGTCTGAGCTCAGGTAGGCTCCTCCTAGAAGCCTTTCCTGACTGTACTTCCTAAAGCTGTGTCATGGGTGTGCCAGCAAGCAGGCCTGGGCACCGAGGTGCACACTGCACTGGCCTGTCCCTTACACCATTCATATCCTTTGTTGGCTTATCATTCCCTGAAATTACTTTGCCTGTTTACTTCTTTACTTGTTCACTGCTTACCTAACCTCAAGAGAAGATAAACTCTATAAGAAGAGAGACCTGGTCTGTTTTGTCCTTGCTACACTCCTTGACAAGATCAGTGGCTGAAAAATAGTAGCTGCTTTATATAAAATTGTTGAATGAATTCCCCCCTTGATTATAGATTCTCCTGCTTCTTCTAGCTTGATGTTCCAATGCACATATTTTTCACATTCTGAGGACACTCTATTCCATACTACTTGATATAGATGGCTATTTTTGTGTAAATGTCTCATTTCCCCAACTAGAGGTCAAGCCCCTTGAGGCTGTGTACTGAATGTTACATTCCTCTTAATGCCCAGCATAAGGCACACCCTCAATGAATACTTGTTGATGAATGAATGGGAAGGACAAAGCACAGTCCCTAAACTAAATTTTTTGGTCACACAGAGTGGACTATTTCTACAAATAATAATTTGTAAAATGAAGTAAATATATATATGCATACAGCTATATGTGTTATGTTTCACATTCTAATTAAAGGAAGCTATTTTTACAACTGTTTTCCAGTCCAAGAGTAAAACTGTAAAGAATAATGTTAAATGTTAGATCATTAAGTCGGCTTTCTTTAATTATATGGCAGTGTTTCAAAAAAGCTTTGAGTCATCTTTAAGATTCTTTGCCAAGGGTACACCACGCTACATTTAAAATGGCATTTATCTTAGTATATGCACTTCTACTGCAAATGATTTGTTCCAGCAAAGCAAATCCTTGGCAAAGAGCTGCCATTCCTTTCAAACCCCCTATCAAGAAGAGATCCATGGGAACATTATAAGGACCAGAGATGAGAAAGCTTGGGAAGTTCTCTTTACCAGAAATTACCAGGATACACTTTTAACAGAAGCATCAATGTGTCCACCCTCTTCAGTGTCCAATCCTATGAACTTATTTTTTGTAAATATTTTCTATAAGATAGCTGCAAATCCTCAGAACTTATAATAAAAACTTATGGCTATCAATATATATCCATATTTTCTTTCTCTCTCTTTCATTCCCTTTCTTCCTGCCTCCATTCCATTTTTCTTCTATGCTTTTCTAAAACAAAAATTAGGAGGTCAGTACCATTTGTTCTTGAACAATTAAGCGCACAGGCCAATCATTTGAAGCAGAAAAAAAAAAATCCCATAAAGGCTAAATTATGTTCTGATGTACTTATTACATGAAGCGTCTATTATGATTAACTATTATACATGGGAGATGAATCGAATTCACATTTATGCACCTCATCTATTCCTAGAGAAAAGCAAATAAAAATTTTATAGCAACCTGAAACGTTTGTGAAAATGGATCTTAAAAAAGATCAATATTATAAGGTTTTAATGTCAAATTGAGACCATAGAAAAGACGGTCCACAGCAAGGGCTCAATTTCCAACAAAAAAATTAAAGAGTTAATCAGGTGAGCAGAGGAGAGCACAGTCATTCAGATGGGAGCTGTTGAGAAAGGAGCTGGTAGAACTCTGGTTAAGCTAGTAAGGAATAATGGGCAGAACTGGAGGGCAGAAAACAGTTCATCTATGATTTCATTTATCCGTGCCTATGTATTGACCTCCTGTTATCTTTGAGATAACATTTCCAGCAGAAGGGACATCACACAGGAACAAGGGACAAACAGAGGCCCCTTTCTAGAAATTAGTTTTGACAAGATATGCACAGTGTGATATTTACATGTGCATACAGGACAGGGAAGGATTTTTATTTATTTATATTTTTATGTTGCCTTTCTCTTGAGTATTGAAGGTTTACCTTTATGATGACATCTAGAATTTCTCTAGGCTTTGTGAGATTTGCATTGCAACAAGGAGCTTCCTCTCATGAAGCCTGTCTCATCCTTTCTCCTTCCCTCTTGCCATTATTAATCAGGGGATACAGTTAATGACTCTGACAAATCATAAAAGATTTCTCCTAACTTCTTTAAGTGTGACTACCCAGTTCAGAGCCTGAAAGTACACCCAGCCGTGAACCACATGCTATTTATAGGCTTAAAACCCAGGCAGAATTTGTATCACACACGATGAAAATGCCAGCCTCTCACAGGACCCAGGATCTGAAACAAATCACTTCTTCCCTAAACCTCCAAAGGATAACCACATGGTTCCTCCCAGATATGTGTTTAATCAGAATCCCCTCCTCCCCTGCAATCAAGGAACACACAATTACTGAGCTAATCATTTAAATGATGCTAGTGAGAAACAAAGCCATTTTCCTTGTTAAAAATGTGTTTGCTGTCCTATCCATTTATCTGTTTTCTTGGCAGCGCTCTGCATTAATTTATTGCTCAATAAAGCACAGACGCCAGCAGACTTGCTGAGCCATGCCTAGTGGAAAGCCCACTATTTCATCCTACAAAGACAGCCTGCGAGCGAAAGGCAGAAACAAAAGCACACTGGGCCTCACAAGCCCTGGCTGGTTAATCCTGGCTCCATTTACTCTCCCAGAGACTCGAAAGGGAGGCAGGTGTACAGCACTGGGGAGAATGCAGGTGACTAAACAGTTATCGATCGTCAGAGGAAATGGAGTAAGTTTGGTCTGTTGGCCAAGTGCCATTGGGTTTCCTTTCTGTTGGATGGTAAACCTCACTGTCACAAGTAATCTCGCGGTGAGCTTTGACGGGAGAGAAGCTAAGAAGGGAAATGATGAAGATGAAGACGGGGTGGGACTTGGCTTGCCAAGGTGTCTGTCATTCCAGGAGATTCTCCCTTTAAATGAAAATGATGCTTGTGGCTTCCTTTGCAGTTAAGGTACAGGGACTAATCACAAGGCTACTGTTCAGATCTTTGCTTCAGTGCGAAACCTTGGCCATGATTAGCCTGTGTATGGAAGGGTTTATCATCTAAGAATCTCTTTCATGGGCGATCACTGGGTGATCAGGTATGGTCAACCACATAGACACAGGTACTTTTCATTTGAAGGCTTTGACCTCAGAGAGCCTTCATCCACTAAAGGTTCATCAATAGAGAGTTGAAGGGATCTCCACAAGTGACGGGATTCCCTTCCAGACTTCTTATCCAGCACAGTCTAGCAGGAGGTTTCTAAGGAGACTGAGCCCAGGAAATCTGGGCTTTGGCTCAGGAACCTAATAGTGAAGGAAGATGTTTCAGAGCCAAGAAAACTGAGCACCGAGGATAATTCCAAGGATTCAAAAAATTCATTGGCTGTTAACTTTGATCATCTTGTCCTGGGCCTGAACTTTAGGGGAGAAAACTGGGACTGAGAGAGGAACTCATTTGTCCGGAGTCCTTGTAAGAGTCAGTGGTAAAGTTAGGAGGATGGATGACAAATAAGGAAGGGAAATGCACAAAGAGTCTGCCTTCAACTCAGTGGTTGCTGCCCCAGAGAGGGCACACCTGGCCAAGCTACTCATGAGCAAGAGACACAAAACCGCAACAAAACCCTCAAAACAGAGGGTTTTCCTCTCTGCAGGCAGTTCTCAGCAGGCTACAGTGTATCATCATTCCTTAGCAGAAGTACAAGAGGGAGAAGACAGGCACATGTAACACTGTCACCAGGAAAGAAAAAATGCCAAGGAAGGTCCCGCACGTGCCCAGCTCCAATCCATGCATGCAACCCCCTTTCTGTACCTCGCTGCATTAATAGTAAAGGGTGAGGAGATGCTGCCTTCTGTCTCTGCCCAAGGGTGCCCTTGGTGAAAGCACAGGAAGGCAATGAGAAACAGACACTGAGTTTGCAGAGAAGGTCTTCAGTTCATCAGAGAGAGGGGGAAAGTGCCAGCAGGGGTCCTCACCACCCCAGTCACATGCCATCGTCCTTTCGCCTCTGAAGCTTTTTCACAGGGTGCCCCCATGCACACTGTCCTCGTCACTCTCCTCCACAATCACAAACCCTACCAGTCTGTGTAGCTCTGTTCATGAACCTTCCTCTAGTCACTCCTGTCCCCATGACAACATCCTTTTCTGAGTGTGGACAACAGGTATCACAGCCTCATTGGTTAACTGGGCTGCTCTTCAGAGCAGACACGGCAGATGTACACAGAATTTGTACCCGCTATGTACTTTTATTTAATAAGATGATCACTTCCACAATCAGACCGCTTGGGAGCTGGGGTCATCCTTTATACGCCTCCCACCATGTGCCTGGAGTAAGCTCTGAAGCTAACATGTAGATACTGCAAACAGCATCTGCATCCAGGTCGGGAATCACAGCCTCAGAGTGCCTCCCACTGCAATGGGTGGACAGAGGACACGAGAGAACACTCGCTGACCTCGCACAGTCAACACTGACCGTGGAGAGGGGCCTTGGGGTCAGGAGACCTGGTCTTAATCCTGCAGATACCACAGGCATATGGCTCATGGATGTGAAGTTTCCTGCACAGACCCAGGTTTAACTGGTACTCACTTCCAGGGGTTTGTGTGAGGAGTGAAATCTGTGTAGCATACACAGAGATCAATCCAGGAACTCCCCTGAACCAAAACCACAATGAAAGGCTAGTGACAGCCTGGTGTGGGAGTATACTAATAACATAATAACCCTATAATAACTTAAATAACAAATATAAAACTGATGACATAATAAATTAATAAGAGTATTACTAGCAGCCACCATATATATGATATATATTTTGTGCCAGGCATTCTTCTAAATATTTTACTTGTAATAACTCATTTAATCAAACCAAAATATTTTAGAAGACAAATACTATTACTGTCATATCCACATTATAAGCTGGGAAACTAAGGCCCAGGACTGTTGGGTCATCGGCCCAACATCCCGCAGCAGTTAAATGGCATAGAGGTGATGTTCTGATAACCGCTCCTCCTTCCTGAAACAGAAGCTGGCTGCATGGTTCATCTCCTCTCTTTGGGTCTCTGCCGTGAGATCTGCAAAGATGTTTTCAGCAAGCTGTCCCTGCCAAATAGAGAGCTCTGACTTCCCCTGGATAAAGCCCTCTGTCCCTCAGGGGAACAGAGGAGGAGGTGAGAAGCTGCTATCTCAGTCTATTCCACCCACCAGCAGGGTTTGCAGGGCTGGGCTCCAGGCCAAATCTTAACAGGAAGAACCATCCCTGGACCTCTACACCAGGAGCAGAGTCCTAGCCCCACCCAATGAAGAAGGTGCCTAGTGCAAAAATGCAGAGGTGGTACCTGGTAAGCTTTCCCATGATGTAGCCAAGTTCTGGATGAAGGGACTGTTGATTAGCCGATGAGTTTTTAAACTTCTGAATGATTTATGTTGTCTCCGCAAGCAGAGGAATTATTAATAGATGAAACGATCACACTGTCCACGTGCCAACAGACAAAGAACCTGGGACCACAGCATGGACACCGGCGCCCAAGATCTGCCCCTGACAACCCACCTCCATGAACAGGGAGTGTCTGCAAAGTGAGGGTGACATTCTTCCTGGGGCTTATTCTCTGTGTCCGGGAATCACCACAAAGGGCCTGATCACCGTTCACCACATAACTGGCTCTACCTTTTAAATAGATTCAACAGATCATATTTCTCACCACACATTGCACCAAACTGAGTCCAGGGCACAAGATTCTTCCACTAGTCTACCAAATGCTGCTCAGTCGCTTCAGTCGTGTCCGACTCTGTGCAACCCCATAGACGGCCTCCCACCAGGCTCCTCCATCCCTGGGATTCTCCAGGCAAGAACACTGGAGTGGGTTGCCGTTTCCTTCTCCAGTGCATGAAAGTGAAAAGTGAAAGTGAAGTCACTCAGGCGTGTCCGACTGCGACCCCATGGACTGCAGCCTACCGGCTTCACTGCCCATGGGATTTTCCAGGCAAGAGTACTGGAGTGGGGTGCCATTGCCTTCTCCAAATCTACTAACTAGTCATCCTAATTCTATGCTTGACTCCAAGCACTGTGGGTCACTGGGCCAGTATTGATTTTCAAAGCTGCCTGAGAAATTGACAGTTATCTCTATGGAAATGAGTTGTTGAGCCCTTTTGGTTTCTAAGGGTCCCTCCACGGGACAAAAGGATGTTGGAAATATTTCCTTTCCATCTAAACAGTTAAAAGGTTATACCCTGCCACTGAAGGATGGCATCACCAATTCAATAGATATGAACTTGGGCAACCTCCAGGAGATGGTGAGGGACAGGGAAGCCTGGCATGCTGCAGTCTATGGGGACACAAAGAGTTGGACACGACTTGGTGACTGAACAACGAACAACCCTTTGGTTAAGCAATGCCATCCAACTCAATCACACAGACCCCAACACCATTCAAAAATAAGCATGGCTTATTTCTCAGGTCAGTCTTGCTGATCATACGTATATGATCAGTGTGCTTTGACCTTTGTGACAGACAGTCTACTTAACTCAGTGCACATCTAGCCAATGCAATTTGCATTTAAGAATTTGAAAAAAGTTGGCTCAGCATCTGTGGTAATTTGGGCTACCTGCTAGGTGCTGCAGAGAACAAAGTGAAGTGAAGTTGCTCAGCCGTGTCCGACTCTTTGCGACCCCATGGGCTGTAGCCTACCAGGCTCCTCTCCAGGCAATAGTCCTGGAGTGGATTGCCATTTACTTCTCCAGGGGATCTTCCCAATCCAGGGATCGAACCCGGGTCTCCCACATTGTAGACAGACACTTTACCGTCTGAGCCACCAAGGAAGACAGCTAGGTACTGTAGAGAACAAAAGGGAAACATAAAATATGATTCTCTCTTAATGAATATATATGTCCCATGGGCTGATAAAATGAATACTCAACAAACAGCCTGACAATCGTAACAGATTGTGTACAGTTAAAAGGAACTATCAGTAGGAGAGATAATAAAAGGCTTAGGAATTGAGAAGCAGATGATCAGTGCGGCTACAATGGCTGGGGAAATAATCTATCAGAAGTAAAGGTGATACATGTGAGAAATGTAATCCTAAGTGCACTGGGTCCTGTAAAGCAAAAACATTCAGGGCACTCGATTAAAATGCTGCTGCTGTTCCTCACTCCTGCATCTGTCTGGAAACCACAAAAAGAAAGTGAAAGTCACTCGGTCTTGACTGACTCTTTGCAATCCCATGGGTTCCTCTGTCCATGGAATTCTCCAGGCTAGAATACTGGAGTGAGTGGCAGTCTCCAAAATCCATCCTCATCAGAACATTAGGGAAACCTGTCAAGGTGATGAAAACAAAAATAACCCCCTCCCCACCACCATATTGGGTCATCCAAAGGAATTCAGGAGCTAAAGCAAGGTACAAGGGATTGGATGTGGTAGAAGTTAAGAATCATGTGACTCAATTTGTGAAAGAATAGAACCTCAGCTTCCCAGGTGGCATAGTGGTAAAAAATCCTCATGCCAATGCAGGAGATGCAAGAGACAAGGGTTCCATCCCTGGGTTGGGAAGATCCCCTAGAGTAGGAAATGGCAACCCACTCTAATAATCTTGTAATCTTGCCTGGAAAATTTCAGACAGAGGAGCCTGTCCATGGGGTCACAAAGAGTTGGACATGACTGAGCACGCACACACGTGACCTCAGTCCAGTGGGAAAACTGAGGGACAGCAAAGTTACTAAAGCTGCACAGCTAAAACGAAAATAGCCTCCCAGCCACTATTCTCTACCCCATGGCTAGTCAGCTTTGTTAGTGGAAGCTGACTGAGTAGACACAACACACAGGAAACTGCGAGTGTTATAGACATTCCTAAATCCTTTTTCTCTTGGAGTAAAAATATACCTGAAGACTCCCTTGTGATTTATAGGAATGGAGTCAATTCTAGACTCATAGATCTCAGAAATGTTCCCTTTTTTATATTTTGGAAGCTTCAGCATTTTCCTTTCTACCACCTGCAGCACTGGGGCGGGAGAGGCTTGCCTGGTGGAGCTGAAGAATTCCATTAAGCTGTGACGAGACTAATTTTGAATTTATAGCAAGTCTTCTAAGACTACGTGACACTCTACTACATTTAGAATAATTATCCTATCGACTATTTACTTAAACATTTTAAAGGAAAGGAAAGAAACTGAGGTGGGTGTTTTAGGCTTTATTCTAACAGATTTTTTTGAGGGTAAATAGAAAAATCCCAAAGCAGCCATTAAAAATATTTAATCCCATGATGGGGGCCTCACTTGCTACAGTGGAAATTAATGATGGAGACAGAGAGGCAATGGAAGACAAATCGACCCAGCAGGAATACAAAGGGCAAGCCTGGACAAATTAATACCACTTCCCAGCTAACTGGTACTTTTCATCAGGGAACCTCAATGCACTTTACAGAGAATACTTATTTTCCTGTCTCAAAGAGGCAGGGAGATAAACGGCAAGCCCAAAGGTCACATAGGAAGTGTGTAATGATTTTAAGGATAAAATTCAGCCTTATTCCCCAGTCTCTGGTCTAACAGGTTCCTCCCTTCAAATTCCCCTGTGCCTTTCACCCTTGGTCTTTCCACCAACCACAGTGTCTTTGAAAACACCCCTGATTCTTGTTCCTCTAACAAAGGACACTGTACACCAGGGGCCACTTGGGACCTAAGAAAACATTGTCCTCATCTTGGAATCTAATCTATATTCACCAATGTCCCAGAGACAGCATGAATCACCAGTGGAAGGGAAAATGTGTGGCTCCTTAGAAGAAGATGCATTGTCAGACCCTGGAGAACACCCCTTTGGGTTATCTGATTCTGATTGTATGGAAGCCACTTTGCAATTCTGTAAATTGTAGATAAGTGATAGCAATGCAAATAATACTTCTTGTCTATAGACATGTAAATTCTGTCCTGTCCAAGAGAGGTCCAATTGACTTCTCCCTCCCGCTGTGGAGAAAACAGTTTTTGCACATTTGCACATTCATTCTAATATTTCTGATCCACAAAATGTGTCTGTTCTTTTCAATAGGTTATAACATCTGCCTGATTCCCTGATTAGGAAATAGAATAAAATCTTTAGCATGTATTCATTCTGATATCTGACAGTCATGATTTTACCCTTGTTGTGAAAATTATTTTTTAACACCAATTCAACCACAGAAATGATGTACCCCAAAGTTAGAAACACAGATGGGAACAGCATGAGATGTCAGAACTCAGATGAGAACCGATGAAAAAAATAGAGAGGTTGAAAATTCCTCTTGCTCATGGTACAGCTGTAGAGCTCTAAATATTGGGTTGATCAAAAAGTTTGAGTTTTCCATAACATCTTGCGGAAAGACCTGAACAAACTTTTTGGCTAATCCAATACAGATTAAGGGATGTTTTTCTTTTGAGAACAAATCCATAAATTTAAAAAACCCTAGGGACTTCCCTGATGGTCCAGTGGTTAAGAATCTGCCTTCTAAAAATAAAAAAGAACCACCCTCCCCATGCAGGGAATGCAGGTGCAGTCCTTCATCAGGGAACTAAGACCACACATGTTGCCAGGCAACTGAACCTTTACCTCAACTAGAGAGCCTGCATACCATAATTAAGACCCAACACAGAAATAAATGCATACATAAATATATATTTTAAATATATATATATATAAAACATCTGTAGATCCAATATTTCATCCTCTATCTTATCACTACCTAAATCTTAACTCAAATATAAGCCATGTTAACTGGGTCCAAGACCTCAGCTCTGACAAATGTCGACTGACAGTGCAGTCCTGCTGAAAACCGGGACACGGTTTTGTAAGGGTTAGAAAAGGCCCGCCCCACCCCACCCACCCTCACTGGAAGAAACACAGTCCTATATTGGAGTCTATGGTTTGGCATACGGGATGCAGATTTTATGTGAGCCCTTTCTTGTGCCTTCAGCTGGGCACCTTTGGTCAGTGCTCAGAGAAGGCAATGGCACCCCACTCCAGTACTCTTGCCTGGAAAATCCCATGGATGGAGGAGCCTGGTGGGCTGCAGTCCATGGGGTTGCTAAGAGTCCAATATGACTGAGCGTCTTCACTTTCACTTTTCACTTCCATGCATTGGAGAAGGAAATGGCATCCCACTCCAGTGTTCTTGCCTGGAGAATCCCAGGGACGGGGGAGCCTGGTGGGCTGCCGTCTATGGGGTCGCACAGAGTCGGACATGATTGAAGTGACTTAGCAGCAGCAGCAGCAACCTATAACACTGTACATGGTGACCCAGACAGAAGGAATACTCACAGCCCAAGACCCAGAACCATTAGCAGGAATGGACAGCTAGAGAATGGCTGCTGCTCAGGAGGGCAAGAGAGAAACCGAGAAGCCTATGTCCAAGCTGACCCACTCAATCCAGTGAGATCCATCAGACAATCACTAACTCTGTGGCACCCTGCTCCAACCACACACAGGGACTGGCTGACAACTGCCCCATGACCGGATGCTTTCCCTGGGGGTTGGCGGGGGGGCTATCAAGAAGTAGCTGAGCGGCCATAGAAAGGAATGAAGTGCTGATATATGTTGCAACATGGATAAAATTTGACATCATTATGCTAAGTAAAAGAAGTCAGGCACAAAAGATCACATATTGAATGATTCAATTGCTATTCAGTGTCAGAATAGACAAATCTATAGAAATAAAAAATAGACTCATGGTTGTCTAGGGTTGGCGGGTGGTGTGGAGATTTGAAGGAGTTTCCCTAAGACATCCCAAGCTGTGTGCCTGGATGTTGTAACAAGTGATAATGATAAAGCGATCATCGGGCTTTCTGGGAAGGGAGACTGCAGTGCAGGTTCACAGGAAAGCTGGCTTCATTCTCCCCACCCTTATTACTGGCTAGCTCTGCCTCTGTCCTTTAATATGCTCTTAGAAACACTTTTGATTACTATCACAGCCGGTTTGCCTCAATTTTTTCCACTTTCCTTCCACCCCTAAGACCTCATTTCTCACCCACTTTATTCTTTGCTTGACAGATGGCAGAACAGAATCTGTGCAGACTGGGTCCCTTCACTGTCCTGACATCCAGGTCAGGCCCCAGCCCCCTCTACAGCTCCAGCCACGATAGCCTGTCCTCAGTGACTGAGGTCTGCCTTCCTCCACTCCCGACCAGGCTCGGGCAAATGTGCCTGCTCTGTCTGAAACATTCTCTCTGATCCTCTTCAGCCAACTCCTTTCTCATTAGGTCCCTTATTCATCCCTTCAGATCTCAAGCCAAGGGCCACTCTGGGGAGCCTTTCCTGATCTTCAATCCACTGGCTCTCACAGCAACACTTCTCTCTCTCTCTCTCTCTCTCTCTCTCTCTCTCTCTCTCTCTCTCTCTCGTGTGTGTGTGTGTGTGTGTGTGTGTGTGTGTGTGTTCACACAGGCAGAGCAGGTGCATTTGAATTCTCTAAGTTATAAACTCACACATGATCAGATTCTTGTTGACCAGATAATGGTCAGGGAATTGGAGGACGACAGACTCCTGCTGTGGAATAATTTCTGCCTGTTTTGCCTTTCTCCATTGCCTCCCAGTCTCCAGTCTGTAGTAACAGACTGATAAGAAACACAAGTGGCCCCGGGGCCAAACACATTCCCACCTCTGTCAGGATGAGCTTCCCTACCTTTGGAATCAGACCAGGGAGAACAGAAGTTTGGAATCATGTTGAGCGGAAAATATAAAAGCTTTGGAGCCACATAGGCCTGGGTTTAAATAGCAGCCCTTTCCTTCTTTGTCTGTCATCTGCTTACTCATCTGTGATGAGGGATGAATGAAAGGAACAATGGTTGTGTGTACGGCCTGGTCTCTGCAACATGGTGAGCAGCTTGTAAATGTCCGTTTCCTTTCTTTACAAACATCTTCTTTGTTCTTTATCAATAATTTCAGTAAGACTTTATTTCCTCTTCTGCCAGTCTCCAGTTTGTCTAGATAGAACTTAAAACTACCACTGTCTGACTCGAGGAAGAAGGGAAAAGAGCTAGGATTCTGTTTCCCTATCAGCCTGTCCACTGCAGCCTGGCAGTCCCGCAGCCCCAAAAGAAACCTGAGTGGTCCCCCACCTATCCAGGATGCTGCTGATCAGGAAAGTGACTTGTGGTGTACAGACTGACTGGGACGGACAGCCTCCCTGTAAAGCTCTTGATAAATCCCAGAAAATGCCAGGAATGCTCTGGTCCCTTCACATACTTGGCATATTAGGTCAAAATCAGAAGTCATGTTGGTGAAAACTGAAGGAGGATGATGGAGAACAGGATTCCTTGACACTGAGGGCAGAGGGAGGGAACATGGTGATTGTCCAACACTCCTAGCCACCTACATATTTCAGAAATACTTAATTGAGTGCTTATTATGTGCTGGGCACAGAGTGAGATGCTGAGGATGGACATAGCTGTAGCAAAAACTAGACTGAAGCTACTCTCAAGGAACTCAATTTATCCACATAGGTAGACACTCATCCAGTAGTCACCCTCAACAAGTGAGTGAACTCAAACAGAGATAAGAGTGTGAAAGAGCACAGGGAATTCCCTGGCACTACAGTGGTTAGGACTCTGCCAAGGGCCCAAGATCAATCAATCCCTGGTTGGGGAAGTAAGATCCCACAAACTCCACGATGAAAGAAAGAGAGAGAGAGAAAGAGACAACGAGAGAAGGAGAAAACGAGAGAGAGAGAAAGGAAGGAAGAACACAATTCTAGAAGAGTAGCTAACAAACGAATAGAGTGAAGGGAAGTATCCCAAGAATAAGTTGACTTCAAAAGGAGTTGGAAGTGCTATCCGTGTGAAAGATGTGTGTTGGAAGGGATATGAGAAAAAGAGAACGAATTCTCCAAACAGAGGGAACAGCATGCGCAAAGCCCAGCGACAACAAAGTGGTACAAAGAGAAGGGTACGAAGTCAACGTGACGGAGCCCAAGCACCAAGGAGAAGAATGAAGCCTGGGGATTATGACGAGGACAGTTCCTGATGACTGGGGAGAGGTGACTGGGGGTACACTCTGGGCTAGAAACATACCCCTGCAGTAAGTGCCTAGAACTAAAGTAGGGGGACCAAAGTCCTGCAGGCCTGTTGGAGAGCAGAGTAAGATGCAACTGAAGACAGGTTGAGATTGACCATCAGTAATTGTTTATATTTCTCCTAATGAGCAAGGTTGTGATACAGGCATATAAAAATGTTAAAATTCAAGCAGAACCAACTTAAAACATATCTTTGACTGACAAGGCATGTTTTTGTCATTTTTTCAGGGGAGACTGTTAAGCTGAAAATGAACTAAACGGCAGCGTTATTTCTCTGTAAACATATGTAATTGCCTTTTAAAGAATTCTCAGATGAACATTACAGCAGCGAGTGATAAACATTCATTTATTTCTCACAATATCGGAGAATGGGATCAGCATTAACAAGCTGCCTTTTCCTGTTTCCTCTTAAGCGGTCTCATTTATTGTGAGTTTCTGTAAGCATTAACAATTTGTAAAATGAGTTAATTATATTCTTGGAGGTTTAATAAAATCTACCAACTTGAGTAATATCCTGAAGGTCTTGAAATTTACCCAGAAAACTTATAAAAAGGAGCAAACGCATTTAGCTGAGCAGAACATCCCGTATATTTATAGACAGCATATATTATCCTACAATGGCCAAGCTAACTATGTAACAATACTGCTGACAGACTCTCAATCACGCTGAGCTGCAAAAGGATCCCTCCTTTAAAGTTTAAAAAATGTTCACGTCAATGTATAAATACTGACAGAGAGCCAAGCCAAGCATTCCGAATCCAAAGACTTTGGTGGTTCAGACTGAGAGAGAGAGAACCAATAATCGAGCTGAATTGTTGAAGAGCAAAGCGGGGATTTCAAGACCATGCATTGATCTTTAACAATCACTGGCATGAGGGAAACAGGGAAGGGACCGTGAAACAGAGGTGAGAATTAAGATGTCACATGGATTAAATACAGGTTTCAGCTGTTTAATTTTAGGTTGGTGTTTTGTCTCTCTCGTTTCTTTTTAAATGTGTTTCTCTTTTTCCTCACTAGCAACTCAATTTGCCAACAGGTAGTAAACTGAATGACTCCAGTCTCCAGTTTTCCGTGTCCCTGGTCATTTGCCTGGAGTGTTACTGGGTGTGAAACGGGATGTGGCCTAAGGGTGAAACACCAGGATCTGGAGTCCAGTTGCTGTGTACGAATGCTGGATCTGCCCGCTTCCCAGTCATGTGTCTTTGGAAAGTCAGCCACAACCTCCAAGTGCCAGCTTCCACGTCTTCGAAACACAGAGACTGAAGCAATACACACCTCACGGAGTTGTTGGGATGATTAAGAAGTACGAAAGATACTTCGCTGTAAAGGTTAGTGATCAGCGTCCCTCTGCTGGGAAGAGTGGCAGTATTTACAAGGCGGGAGAGGAGCTCATCCCCATCTCCTCACCACCCCCCTGAAATCATCCTCGATGGAAGGGTCTCTAACCTCCATCACATCCTATCCCAAGAGACAGCATGTTATAACTGGGTCCCACCTGCACAATTACTTATAAATATGTTTCTCTTGAAACCGCATTTTTCTAAATTTGTTTCTTAAATGGATCTTTATATTACTATCAGAAATGGAAAGCCTGCCTTACTTGTCATAACTAGGAAGGAACCATAAACATACAGCAAAAAAAAAAAAAAATCATCCAGATTCTCTTGATACTGTTAGCCCAGCAAAGACTCAGAGCTTGAAGCTGATGACTGCAAATTAGAGAGGTCCCAAAGAGATGACAGAACCAAGTGGATGGCAAACAATGTTAAAGGAAAGACAACCCTCTCACCACATGAGTCTGCAGCATTGATGCTGGGGTGACACGCCACGTGAAATCCTGGTAACGTCCATCTCTCACAATGTCATCTAGAGTGACTTCTATCACAATTTGTGGGGGTTTTATGGATAAACAAGCAGTGTCACATGGCAGCTGAGAATAATTCCAATATTCCCTTGGAAGGAAGGCTCCCAATTAATCCTAGCCATTCATTTCTAAAACGGAGTGAGACACTAGAATTTGTGAAATTTACAGACCTGTGAATTCCCCTGGCAAACAGCAATGTATCAGCAATATACATACATACATACATACATACGTACATACATACATATATATATATACATACATACATACATACATACATATATATGGCAATGGCACGCCACTCCAGTACTCTTGCCTGGAAAATCCCATGGAAGGAGGAGCCTGGTAGGCTGCAGTCCATGGGGTCGCTAAGAGTCGGACACGACTGAGTGACTTCACTTTCACTTTTCACTTTCATGCATTGGAGAAGGCAATGGCAACCCACTCCAGTGTTCTTGCCTGGAGAATCCCAGGGACGGCGGGGCCTGGTGGGCTGCCATCTATGGGGTCGCACAGAGTCGGACACGACTGAAGCAACTTAGCAGCAGCAGCAGCATGGGAGATGGGCTACTTAAATTTTATGCATCCTCAATCAGACCCCCATCTCTCTTGAGGTTAGATTTCTAAGTTGATGGTTCCTACTTCCCATCTCTGTCTATCAATGCCTTCAACCCAAATATCGTGTGAGTCTACCAGTACACATGTCCTTTAAAACACCCCAAGTGGGAACCACTACCCGTTGAGGATTAAAGTAGACATGTAATCACGTTTCATCCTGAGCTACAGCCGTCATCTAATATAAATGCCACAATCACTCAGGAAGGGTGTCTGTACATTGCAAATAGCAGGGGAATAGAAGACGCTTTCCTGAATCAGCCTGCTCAGCAAATCTGAACTCATTCAGTCACAGATCCAGTTAATTCATGCTTCAGGGTTTGTACCACACTAATAAGATGAATGAAAAAGCAAAGACATACACATGGAGGGAGTCCCTTTGCTGTGCATGCAATCAACTTCTGCTTCATGGGAACGTATTGCACAGATAATTGAGAAGCACCTGACAAACAATCCGTGCAATTCTGGAGTCTGCCCCAGGAAAGCACACACTCTCTATGTGCACAAGAGGCTCTTAATCCCTGTTAGTTCCTCCTCTCCTGCCTGTCACATTCGCTTCAGCAATGATAGATGATGTTGTCTCATCCAGAAACTCCGTCAGCGACAGGAAATCGCAACCTGGGATTCTAAATTTGACCACAGATCACTCAGATGGACAATGGGAGTTATCTGATTTGTGGACTAAGCAAAAGCCAAAACCTTCTGTGCATCCAAGAAAATGTATTTGTGAGTCAAAGGCATCTATTTCTTAGATGGAAGCTGGCGTGGGTACCGTCTGCGAGGAGAGGGGGAGAGAGAGGTTTCCTGGAAGGGGAGGCAGGCTGAGTGCTGAAGCACAGGAACACGTGGACAAGCTGCAAGCTCGTCAAGTGCTTTTCCCCACTCCCATCAGCTCACACATCAGCTTGGAGGGCTGACAGGTCCCCGATCACTCAACGGGCAGGCAGCAAACTCTGAGGGCGGAGGGAGTTAACTCGGCCTTATCTTGAGCTCCGCTATCAACAAACTTGTCATCACTTAACCAAGTTGTTAGTCACTGGAACAATTTGATGGAAAGAAATTTGTGTCCCAGGGAGAAACAAGTTGACCCAGATGGGGTGGCCCATGGGATCAAGTGGCAATAAACTCTGTTATCTCTCCTAGTTAGCAAACAAAAAGCTAAGTAAACAGATCATTATGAACAGCTCCACGTATCACATATGGTGGTCATTATGCAGATGAATAAGCACCTTAAAAATACACTTAACCGGAAAACTCCACCCGAGGAAGTGACTTCTGTCACTAGTGACTTGGGTTTGTGGATCTGAAAATTACTCTTGTCTTGACAAGGCATGAGAGGACAAGTTAATAGAGAGTTCCAGTTAACCAAGTACCCAGTTTATACAGATCATCAGGTGTCTGCTTTGCATTGGGAAGAAAGGGATTAACAGCCCAGGGACATCTCTAGTCCTGGTCCTGCCCCTGGACACATTACTAAGCCTTTTAGATCTCAGCTTTCTTCTCTAGAGTGTGAAACTATTAGACTGATGAGCAGTTTTCAATCTGAATGTTGCAACACTCTGGTAAAGAGCTCAGATATACTCTTCAAAATTAACTTATAACGAAATACTGGCATTTATTAGTTTCCTTAAATGTATTGACTAGTGAAGGAGACATTAGTGTCACCCCCATTTTACAGACAGGAAAACCAGGGCTCAGAGAGGTCGGCAACTTGCTTGAGGGTCACCCAGCCAGCCAGAGGCCAAGGTAGGACCTAGAACCCATGTGGTCTGGCTCTTAACAACTCCACTATCTGCCTCAATAATGGTTAATAGCAGTTATTTGTTGTTTAGTTGCTAAATCATGTTTGACTCTTTGTGACCCCATGGACTATAGCTCACCAGGCTCCTCTGTCCATGGGATTCTCCAGGCAAGAATCCTGGAGAGGGTTGCTATGTCCTCCTCCAGGGGATCTTCCCAACTCAGGGATTGAATACCTGTATCTCCTGTGTCTGCCAATGGTCAATCAGTTATAGCCAATCAATTGACAGACTGTCGGCTATAGGAGATTTGAAACTTAAGATGAAAGTCTATTCTCACCAAACCAATTCAGCAGGGTTTTGCTTGCTTGTTTTCTTGAGAGACCAAGAGATGGGATTATATAACATAACCTGAGGCTGTGTCACAAAAGTGAACTCAACCCACTGGTTAAACCAGAAGACAGACTGATAGGCATCTGCTGACTGGAAAACATGCTGGTTCCATGCAACTTAGCCATGATTCCTTGGGGCTTTGAGAAAGCAGGCTGCAATATGCTCACGTCCCTTCTGGCAGTACCAAAACCTTGCCTCGAAGCAGTGACAATCCTTGGCCTAAAACAGCTGGGAGGATCTTGACAGGCTTATCTCCTCCAGCTCCTAGGATGTCTCCTGCTAGCTGTCAGATTGAGATCACCAAGCCAATTCTCTCAATTACCTCCTTGGCAGGCGATCACACCAGAGCAGTGCATTCTCCACCTTGAACCCAGCAGTCTCCTGTCCCCATGCAGACAGCACATTGTCCTGGCAGAGCCCAGCCACAGAGGTGTGGGGCTCCTGAAGGCATTCATGTGGTTCCTGCATGAATATGGTTGGTTCCTCCACGTGGTTGGTCACCATAACCATATATGGACTGTGTTTGAGCAGCCCCATGGCTCCAGAACACTTGGCTAAGCGGATAATATTCCAACTATCAGCAGGCACCTGGAATTCCAGCCAGCCTCCCTCCAGGCACACAGCCTACACTTGACTTATGTAAGAGAAATGGACAGCAGCCAGAAGTTACTAAGGGCCTATTAGGTGTCAGTGTCTGGGACAGAAATGAAGGTCTCAGAGCTGTCTACCAGTCCCTGTTGCTGATTTCCTAAGTGCTCCTTTAGGGAACCACTCAAATTCTTCCAAGCTTATACAGGACTGATGCTGAAGCTGGAGCTCCAATACTTTGGCCACCTGATGGGAAGAGCTGACTTATTGTTAAAGACCCTGATTATGGAAAAGATTGAGGGCAGAAGGAGAAGGGGGTGACAGAGGATGAGATGGTTGGATGACATCATCAACTCAATGGACATGAGTTTGAGCAAACCCCAGGAGATAGTGACAGACAGGGAAGTCTGGCATGCTGCAGTCCATGGGGTCACAAAGAGTCGGACACAACTGAGTGACTGAACAATATAATGAAATGATACAGGATGAATATGTACTTCAACCAAAATAGGCCCATAAGAGAAGGCAGCCTCAAAATGTCATATACTACGGATTCTACTTATCTGATGCTCAAAAAGTCAAAATTATAGTGATGGGAAACAGATCAGTGGTTTCCAGAGGCTATGGGTGGAAGGCAGGAGCTTTACAGAAATAAAGGCAGGTGTGTGTCCTGATTATGAGGGTGATCACAAGCAGCGATGCATGTGCTAAAATTCCTAGAACTGCACACAAAAAAGTGGGGAGGCCATTCTACTGTTATCATGTGGGCTCCCCTGGTGGCTTAATGGTAGAAAATCTGCCTACAATGCAGCAGACACAGGTGATCTGGGATTGGTCCCTGGGTCAGGAAGATCCCCTGGAGGAGGTCATGGTAACCCACTTCAGTATTCTTACCTGAAGAATCCCATGGACTAAGGAGCCTGATGGGCTACAGTCCATGGGGTTGCAAACACTGAATCGACTTAGCACACACATATGTAATGTAAAAAATAAAAATGTGTAAAAGACCCATGAATAGATTTTCTTCCAGAAAATGACTTTTCTGCATCATTTTTTTTTCTAATTTGAGTCATACTTAGAATACTATCGATTATCTCACACATTTCAATGGTTACAATTGCAGGAGAGATGAAATGAAATAACACATTAAGATGCTTTTAGAGTAGAAAGGACAGGGAAGATGTCATAGGCCTGGTAGTGCTTGGAGAAAGAAGTCAAATTAGGCTTTCCAACCTCTCGTTAGACAAGGGTTTGAGGGTCTGGGTGCCCCCAAGCCCTGCAGCCAAGGGCGGTTGCCCTTAGAACTAACTTCACTTCCTTCATGTGTGCAAAGAGGCGTCTAAGAGGGGATTATTTCTTTGTGCCTTTCAATGCTATTTCACAATTCCTTAAGTGCACAGACCCATAATTGAGAGTTAGTTGTTTTCCTTTAATACTTAAAATAGAACGAGTTTGTCCTTTAAAACCAAAAGTACTAAGGTTATGAATGAAAGCTGATGAAATTCTAGTCTTGTGGGAAATTCCACTTTCTGACAGTGCCTCTGACAAAGGAAAACACAATGATTCTGCTTCTGAAGAGCAGGGTGCAAAAAAACTCAAGCAGTACTCCTCAAAGCCCGGAGAAGCCTGCGTCATCACAAGCTTGGCTAAGCCCTGTCCTGTGAATTGATCAGGGAGAGGCTAACTGTTTGGAAAGCTGCGGCGTACTTTTCAGCAGTGTCTCATGAGGCAGACTGGGAGTGGCTGTGGAAAGACGATGAGGAGATTCGACACACAGGATGTTCACCAGACAACATTCTTAAAATATGCCCTTCACCTACCGCCATATTAGCAATTCAGAAAGATCTTGGAAAATTACACATATACACTCTCCACCACTCTCCACCAGAACCACATCTTCCTATGCATTTCTTTCTCATGAATTTAGTGCCAGCCCCCATGAGCTGTCACCTTCCAGTCTCCAATTCAATTGAAGTAACTTCCAGAAATGTCCTAATTACAGTTGGGCATCACTATTACATTAGAGGCTTACATAAAAGCCTCTGGACTTGAACCTGCAGAGATTTCCAATAGTAAAAGGTACTTAGGAAGTTTTGATAAAGCACCAGTCAACCCTAACACTTAAATGGGAAAAACTGTTGCAGCTCAAAATTCAACCCTTGTGCAAAACTCTGAGGGCAAAGCAGCAAAAGGTACCACCTCAGCAAAAAAGAAAGAGCAAAAGAGGAAGCAAAGACAAAGGAAAAACATGTACTCCATAAATTACTCACATAAATCAGTGTAGGCAGACTACAATTACTTTTAAAGGAAGAAAACCCTTAAAGACAGATTCATAGAAAACCTACAATTACTCCTTTACCAGGGAAAAATGTCAAAACAACAAGGAGATATATTAATAAGTGGCCAACCACTGCCTTTGTTCCAACCAAATCCTTCCATGGAGGATGGTCAGCAGGAGGAAACCTGAAAATCAAGGCTGAGGCTGGTGTGAGCCATGGGTGGAAGCTGGAATAGGGGCCAGCTGGGCCACCTCCCAGTTTGGTTGGGGTAGGAGAATGGGGCTTCCCTGGTGGCTCAGATGGTAAAGTATCTGCTGGCAATGCACGAGACCCGGGTTCTATCCCTGGGTTGGGAAGATCCCCTGGAGAAGGAAATGGTGACCCACTCCAGTATTCTTGCCTGGAAAATCCCATGGACGGAGGAGCCTGGTAAGCTACAGTCCATGGAGTTGCAAAGAGTCGGACATGACTGAGCCACTTCACTTCAGGGGAATGGGAAAGGAGCCTCTGGTGCTCTACTTAGAGTGTTTCTTTCATTATTTCATGTTCCTTCCAAGGCATTCCACACTCCAGACAAATAGCTGTTCCTATGAAAGTGAAAGTCACTCAGTCGTATCCGACTCTTTACAACCCCATGGACTATACAGTCAATGGAATTCTCCAGGCCGGAATACTGGAGTGGGTAGCCTTTCTCTTCTCCAGGGGATCTTCCCAACCCTGGGATCGAACCCAGGTCTCCCGCACTGCAGATGGCTTCTTTACCAGCTGAGCCACAAGGGAAGCCAAGATGTTCCTATGTGTTGAATCAGTTCCCCAAGGTCACCAGATAGAGATCCTAGGGAATGTGGGATTCAGCTCTGGTCCCTTAACAGCCTACAGCCATGAATAAATCCAGGATGCTGGGAAGAGTCGCAAACATCACATAGGAATGAAAGTTGAAAACTGTCTTCAAAGGAATTCCTCAAGTAACACAACCCTGCATATATAAAAGCATCAGCGGGCTCAGATTAAAGGACTCAGGAAAGAGAGTTATTTTCAGAAATAAAAATCCTTTTCCCTTCCTCTTGGCTAGGGCAGCAGAGAGAGCAGAAACACCTGGCATGGAACCCATCTAGGCCACAAGGAGCAACGGTCAGGCGCAAGTCCCAGAGCTGCTCCCTCTTGGGTTCTGGCATTTTAACAGGGATCCGCCCTATGAGAAATGATGTCAGGAGTGATTTATGTGGACTCACACATGCCACTCATTCATCCATTCACTGCTTATTGAGGATCTATTAAGTGTCAAGGGCTCGAGAGATGCTGGGGATGGAGCAAGGTACCAGTCACAAGGGTCTTCTCAGATCTATTCCCTGCCTTTCCCCTGCTGTGTTTTGGTGACAGGGATAACCTCTGCAGGCTATGTTTCCCTGGGGGAGCCTTGACAACTGGCTCACAGCTGGCTCCAGCCAATGGGAGCACTTCGGGAAGCTGGAGGCCAGAGGGCAGGAAAAGCTGGTGAGAGCTTGCTTCTCTGCTGACTGCCTCCCTCTTCCTCTCCTCTCCCTCAGGTGGTGCCTCCAGCAGTGATGGGATCTCCTCCAAATCACCACCTCCATCCCTGGTCCCTCCAGGGCCAGGTCCCCTTCTCTTTCTAACCTCTGGGTTTCCCTGAGGTGGCCTAGTTGACCTCTCCACTCTTCCTAAATCCAGGCACCTAGTTCCCCATATTCAGTTCCCTCTCTCAATCCACCCTGTTTTCTTGATTGGATTCTGACTCCTACAGGTATTGAAGACGACTAATCAGATCCCTGCTCTCTTAGAACTTACATTCCAGTGGGGAGAAACCCAAAGGGCAAGAAAACAACAAAATAAACAAAAAATAATAGTTCTTGGTTGTGTTAAGGGTTATGAAGGAAATCAGCAGCAAAGTGGCAGGAGTCAGGGGCACAGGGTGTATCAGATGGCAAAGACACATCTCCCCAAGATCTGAAGAATGCAGTAGAATTCACCCATGAAAGGAGGGCAAGAGCACTCAGGCAGAGGAAGGAAAAGAAAAAGTACAAATGTTAGTCCCTCAGTTGTGCCTGACTCAGACCCCATGGACTGTAGCCTGCCAGGCTCTTCTGTCCATGGAATTCTCCAGGTGAGAAGACTGGAGCGGGGAGCCATTCCCTTCTCCAAGGGATCTTCCTGACCCAGGGATCAAACCCACGTCACCTACACTGCAGGCAGATTCTGTACTGTTTGAGCCACCAGGGAGGCCCAACCAGCATGGCAAAGGTTGTGGTGCAACAACCAGTGTGGTGTGTGTTCAGAGTCAGAATCACTTTGGCCAAGGTATAGACAGCGTCCCTTACTTGTCCATAGAGACAGAGATCCTCAAACCCCGCTCCTTCAAATTGCTTGCCCACCCAGATATATTACCCCTTCCAAGAGACAAATAACCATGTCCCAGCCAAACTGCACAAAGAGGGACAGAGGGGACAGCACAGCTCCTGAAGGGTGGGTTTCGGCCCCCCTGATAACAGCTCTAATGCGTTCTGAGGTCAAAGGAGAGGAGAGGTTAACACGTGTGTGCACAGTAGCCTGTCACTCAAAGGTCTTAATGATCCCTCCCTCCCTTAACCATTTTGGAAAGTTGCCAGCAGAAAGATAAGAGCACACCAGCATACCCTCACATGCTGAGGTGGTCCACCGGGCTGTCCAGACTCTGGCGGTGAGACTCTCTCCCCTGCCCCCTTGGACTAGCAGAGAGCTGCAAGTTTCCATGCTTTGCTCTGCTTCTCAGTTCTCTCTCTGCTACATCAGCCAGGCTCTCTCCATTTTCTCAAAGTGACAAATGTATGCTGCCAAGCAAAGCTGAGGGAAAGGAGAAAATAGAAATGTAGTCCCCATCGTGCCTTCTTCCCTGAAATGCTACTAATCTGGCATTTAGTTTGTTTGCTCCTTTAATCAGAACGCCATTAAGAAATCTCTGCCGGGTTTCTGTACACAGTTTTTCTCTAATGAAGCATCAAATCTCTTTCACAAATAATAGCTGTGTCACATCCAAGCACTCTGGCCCCCGCCAACCAGCGGGGCTGCAATCCCCAGCAAATGCAGTGCCTCTTTCAGTGCTGTTCCTTCCAGAATGGCCTGCCACCCTGGCCCTTGAGTCAAAGTCTGGAACCTGTCTGGCTCTGGCAACTTGGAGAGACAAGAGAGATTTTCAAGGAGACAGTGTTGTGTCCCCGGCATTTGACATAGCATCTTAGAAAGTGACCCTTTATGAATATACTTTTGAATGTCCACATCCCTCCTGGTTTCAACTCTGGGTCCAGATCTGCCCCCCATCGAAGAGACTTGTAAATCCTGGACTGAACCCCTGGATAGTAAGGGTGGACATGGTCAGAAACAATCCATAATGAGGTGCCCCAGGAGCAATCAGTAAGGGTCACAGCAGGGCCCTGCTAAGCATGACATTTAGCCACGCAATGTCATGCAATGTCAGGCAATGGCAACCCACTCCAATACTCTTGCCTGGAAAATCCCATGGATGGAGGAGCCTGGTGGGCTGCAGTCCATGGGGTCGCTAAGAGTCAGACACGACTGAGCCACTTCACTTTCACTTTTCACCTTTATGCATTGGAGAAGGAAATGGCAACCCACTCCAGTGTTCTTACCTGGAGAATCCCAGGGATGGGGGAGCCTGGTGGGCTGCCATCTATGGGGTCGCACAGAGTCGGACACGACTGAAGCGACTTAGCAGCAGCAGCAGCAGAGGCCATGGTCTCCAAGTGCACGTTGATATGCTTCTCTTGGAAGGCAATGTGGCGACAGCTATCTAAGTTTAAGATGTACATAACCTGGCACCCATCAATGACACTCATTGGGGATTATGCCATAGATAAACTGGCACACATGTGCAAAATAAAGTAAGACGGTACTTGCTATAACATTGTTTATTACAGCAAAAGATTACAAACAACCATGAGGTCTCTGAACAAGGGGCTGGCTGGTTGTGTATATTCTGATATACCAATACAATGGAAAACTATGTAGCTGTTAAAAGGGGTAGGTATAGAAATCATGCTGTGAACAGATCATTAATTGTACCATTTGCAGAGATGTGGATAGATCTAGAAACTGTCATACAGAGTGCATTAAATCAGAAAGAGAAAAACAAATATTGTATATTAATGCATATATGTGGAATCTAGAAAAGGGCTATAGATGAACCTATCTGCAAAGCAGAAATAGAGACACAGATGTACAGGAAAAACGTCTGGACACCAGGTGAGGAAAGAGAGGATGAGATGAATTCAGAGACTGGGCCTGACATACCTATATCTACTAGAATGTATAAAACAGATAACTAATGAGAACAGACTGCATAGCACAGAAAACTCTACTCAGCGCTCTGTGGTGACCTACATGGGAAGGAAATTCAAAAAAGATGGGATATATGTATATGGATGGTTGATTCACTTTGCTTTTCAGTAGAAACTAACACAACCCTATAAAGCAACTATACTCCAATAAAAATTTTTACAAATGAAATACAGTAGTGTGAAAATGAGCTATCATTTGTGTTTTCAAAAATGTATGTATACATACATACACATGTACGCGTGCATATATGCTTATATATGCATCGATTCTCACTAGAAGGGTACACTGGAAAAGAAGGATGAACACAGCTTCCACCTCTGGGAAGAAGAAATGGGGACACGGAACCCTAGAAACCAGGGGTGAAGACATATTTTTAAGTAGTTTTTTTTTTTTTTTTCTTTACAAGTACAATTTCTCTCTTAAAAATATTTTTTTAAAAAGAGCAAATGCAATGCTCCCTGAGGCTTTGGTGACTAAAACAGAGAAATCATTCGTTGGAAGTTGGGGTAGACAGGATAACCGTCTCCCAGAGACATCCACATCTTAATCCCCAGAAACTGTGGACGTTACCTTACACGACCAAAGGGCCTTTGCTGGTGTGATGAAATCAAGGCTCTGAAGATGAGGGGAGGGTCCTGGACTATCCAGGTGGACATTAATGTAATCACAGAGTTCTTATTAAAGGAAAGCAGGAGGCTCAGAGTCAGGGAAGGAGATGTGACAACAGGAACAGAAGTCAGAAGGACGTGAGGAAGGGAACATGAGTCAAGAAATGCAGGTGGCATCTAGAAGCTGAAAAAGCAAGGAAAAGGATTCTCCCCAGGAGCCTCCAGCCTGGCCAGCACCTTGATTCTAACCCAGTGAGACGGATTCTAGCCTTTAAACTTCCAGCATGGTGAGATAATAAATTTGTGCTATGACATTAAATTTGTGGGAATTTGCTATAGCAGTGATTGTAAACTAACACAGACGCATACCTTTAAAACAGTCTAATTGATGTGTCAGAGGGGGACAATCAGACAGGCTTACCGCAAGTGGTGGCTCATTGGCCCTGACTGATCCTTCTGTGGAGACAGGTTTTCCATAACTGTCAGTTACAATAAAGTCTGATGAATGACAAACATCTCCCTTAGTCAGCCTGCTACAGCTGCCACCGCAGCCCCACACACGAGCAAACTTAGCATCCATCTGGCCTAATTGCTACTCCTTCAACAGGATGGCATCTCTCCCCTAACACGTGTCGGTCCCACTTGTCAGGCAAGAGGAAGACAGATGAGAGGTCCTACCTGCCAACCTGCTTAACAGGAGTTAGAAAACGCAAGAAGAATGTCCAGGGGGCTCGTGTGGAGAAAACCAAAAAGCTCTTTCTGGGGCCCTGGTATAGCCCATTGTGAACCTGAACTTCCCTCTGCCTTTGAACCACTTGGTGGACTACACCCAAGACATCTCAGGAGGATGTAGAATGCTTTATTGCTTCAGAAATTAAGACCACCCCCCACTGTGTGACTGAGGACCTAGTTTCTGCCAAGAAGACTTTGCCAAGATACAGAGGAAACTGTGAGAGGTAAAGTGCATAATCACAGCCTCTGGCTTCCAGAGAACCACAGAACCCAAGACAGAGTCCCATCGTCTCTTGTCCCAAGAATTGAGTCCAAACAGGTGGCCCTGTCACACCCAACACAATGTAATGTGGAGCCAAATCGCTTGCCTCAATCCACATTTCATCTACAGGATGTTGTCACCGTAATTCTTAGATATCTTAAACACAAGATTATTAAAGAGCTAAAGATACAATAGCAAGAACCTCAGTGGAAACATTATAGCTATTTTCCCCCCCTCTGTTTGAGGAACACAAGCCTTTGGCATTTTCTTTCATTCAAGTGACAGCTTCACCCAAGCTCTGGGGCTGCAGTGCACGGCTCTGCTCTGGTGGTTTATAACCCCTTGAATCATCATCTCATTAAGTCAAAGGAGATTAGTATGTGAACCTATTTTGTAAACTGTGAAGCACTTACACACAGGTCTGGTGGCAAGACTAGTTAAGCCCTAAATACACACAATTAATTTGGCTGCACACTAAGACAGATGATACAAAAGAGGCAGCCTTTACCTATGTGAAGAAGAGGAGAAAAAAAAATAAAACCCATTTTCTTGTTCAGCCAGGTTGTATCTGCTTTCCCACTCCTCAGCCTCTTTATTGCCAGGATGATCTGAACACCACAGGTGTGGAGAATGGAAAACGCACTTCCTCTCTTTGTTAATTTCTCCTGTCTGGACTCCAAGAGGGGAACACAAATGAGGAGACTTGGCCATTAACTGTCCCCCAAATGAACGCAGACAGTAGTCCCAGTGGTGACACCAAGTGATGATGACTAACCCTCAGGGCAGCAAAATCGGTATCCATCCCAAAGGCCTTTGGCTTACCATTTCCTCCCAAGGCAGGCCCTCAAAGTCGTCGAAAAAAATTAGCAACATCTACTCGTGATCCAAACCAGCAGCACGAATTTTCTCCTAAGAATTCAACAACTGTAAACCCAGTTCAGTTTGCAAACCAGAGAAAGCTTGTCAACAATGAGAACTAACTGGCTATAGATGCCCAAGAGTGAGGAGGAAGGGGCTCTCAGTGGGCCATCAGAAATAACCAAGAGGACCTCCCTGTTGGTACAATGGATAGGAATCCACCTGCCAACGCAGGGGACACGGGTTAGATTCTGGTCCAGGAAGATTCCAGGAGCAATCAAGCCAGTGCACCACAGCTAATGCAGCCCGTGTGCCCTAGAGTCCTTGCTCCACAAGAGAAGCCATGGCAATGAGAAGCCCATGCACCAAAGTGAAGAGTGACCCCCACTCGCTGCAACTAGAGAAAGCCTGTGCACAGTAATGAAGACCGAGCACAGCCAAAAACTAAAAAAAAAAGAACCCAAGAAGCGTATTAAATATGCATACGTAGGCACCATGAAATATCTTGTAATGAGTAAGAGACATATAACTCTACTGAAAAATTAAAACAAACAAACAAAAATCCCCAGATGCTTTTAACACCCATCAGAGTTCAGGCCCTACAGAGTCAGGTGATCTGCCAAAGGTCCCCTCAGTTAAGGCCCCCTGCCACCCCCTGCCTGACAGTCTGCAAGTCTAGAGAGGAGTGGGCCTCAGCAACCAGGGCTGCCCTTTCCAGTGCCCACAAAGCCACAGCCACTCTGGGCTTCCACTGTGTATAGGCAGGGAGGACCGTCTGTAGGAGGTCTTCACCATGGACAGCTGAGCAGAGATGAGCCTCAACACCCACCCTCCAAGCACCAAAGAATCTGTACCCCAGAGCTTCAGATGATGCTCCCATTTGAGGAATAACAAAGCTGTCTTTGAACAACAGATGAGGTGGTTGTTGTAGCTCTTTCCCCACAAATATCTGCCCTCCAGCAAACTCTACAGTCACACAGGCTTAGGCACAGGGGAGCTTGGGGGCTTTCTTATCATGCACTTGCAGAGCTCGCAGACTGTGATCATTTATACTGCATGCTTTGGGGTTGTGATATGGTCTACACCTTCCAACCTTCACCCACCCACCCCTTACTGCTGCCACCCACATCCCTCATTTAAACATCATCATAATGCCAACTAGACGCTGCACCTGTTGAGTAAACATTTCCCCCAATCTGAAATTCTCCCCAAAGAGCCACATTTTAAGGCTTTCAGCGTGGGTCTTAAGGAACTGCCACTCTGGCAGCCCAAATGAGCAGCAAAGAAGACCTCCCTTACCAACCCGGTGTCTGGATTTCCCATCTGGCCCATGCCTGGAGCTGCGTAACCCTCTGGCCCTCCTCCAGCGAGCCGCAAAATGTGATTTCATATTCTGGGTCCAAGTGGACGCTTTCTGAGAGCCAGTGTAACCCATCAGGCTTTGGAAACAAGTTTAAGTTGTTTTTATACTTTCCATTACCCAGGTTGCTCTGGAATGCAGCTCCTAAGAGATGCAGTCTGCCTTCCCGTCAAGGAGCTTAAGAAAAGGGGAAAACAAAGGAGACAAAATCTGTGCCAGAGGCCTGGGGTCAGGAACTCAGAGCTGTCTGTCTCTGTGGTTCCCGGTCAGCCCGCCACCCTCCTCCATTTCCACAGTGCTTGTGGATAGAGCAAACTGCATGGGAAAGCAGAGACTTTCGTCCTGAAAGCTCAGTCGCAAACACCCCAGAGCTAGAAGGACCTCAAATTTCTTCTGCCTCGTCCTTGTCCATCAAACAGGTCCACTGTACTGATCCTCCATGAAGCTGTGCACGAGGTAAAAAAGCCACCGGAAAGGTAGGCAGAGCCCCGCTCACTTCCACCGGCTCCTCTCCTAGGGCAGGGCTCCACCATCTCACACTGAGCCCCCGTGGAATTGGAAGAAACAAGCCCCCTGAGCTCAGGGCCTCATGCCCGCTCATTTCCTTGGCCAGGTATCCTTGTGCAGCACACAACAGGAGCAACTATACGGTACAATCCTGCCTCATTAAGGGAAAGCCACCTCCCAGGGCTCTAGAGAAAGAAAGAAACCCAAAAAAGTGCAGCTTTGGCTCTCATTACATTTTCTGGACTACTTCTGAAAACCAAAGCTCAGCTCAAATCCCAGTTCCATCACTGATCTGTTCTGTGACTTGGATCAGCTTATTTAACCTCTCTATTCCTCAACTCCTTCCCCATAAAATGGGAAAACGGTAGCACTTATTTAGTAGGACTGTTGAGAGGATTAAATGAGCACACGTATTTAAATCACTGTCTCATTATGTTATTAGATCAATTCCAAGAGTACCAACACAGAATGATTATGAAGTCAAGATATATTTTACCTTCAATGAATATTTTAATACATACCTAATATAGCATTTTCTTCCATCCCTTTCATCCAAAAAAGCAGTTATTAAATCAGCATTATATTTTAGAATCAGGGAAATATAGGAAGGAAATATTTTCATGACCATTTCATGCACAGCAACAGATGCAAGACTTCCTTCAAGACTCGCCTCTTCTTTGGGGATTCTGCAGCTTAGTTCAATGCCCCTGGGGAAAAAGCTGACACCCTAGCCAGCATCTCCTTCCTTCCTCAACCCCTCCAGACCCTTTTCCATGCTCTCAAACCCAAACCCTGAGAAGCCCTGCAGGAGGAGCAGGGTGCCCAGTGGTTACCCACCCTGACTGCTCCCTGGGATCCTAGGGAGCTGGGCCACCCTAGAGGTTCTGATTTAATTAGTGGGAGTGTGCCTGTAAAGCTCCCCAGAGGATTCAAACAGAATGCAGCCAGGATTGAGAATTATGGCTCTACTTAGTCTCATCACCATATGATGTCTGAATCCACCCAAGCCTGGCAGTTAATAGACGGCAGCCTCCTCCCTAATTCCAGGAGAATGGAAGCTCTCACTAACTTAGGTCACAGAACAGTACAAAAAAAAAAAGCTCTTCCTCAGGCAGAGCCTTTGTTGTTTTGAGATGAGGTTAAGTCCTTAAAGGCATTTTAAACTCAGAAATGAGGAAACCTACCCTAAAAAAAAAAAAGATTCCTTCTTACTAGCCAGCTAAGCTGAGATACCTGGATATTAACCTACTGTGAGTTTCGTAGAATCTTTTGACTTACAAATGATCTAATTCTCCAAATCAACCATGCTGAGAATGCGAGATAACTTTAATGCTGGCTGGACGCCATAAAAAACGATGAATGGTAAGGATAATTGTTAGAAGCCAATTTTTCTAGGTAAATGGGTTTCCAGGTAAACTAGATCCACGTTTGAGGAGTTCTGCCTTCCCTCTTGCATCCATGCCAAGCTTTTCTTTTTATAACACACCTTGTTTCCCCTCCATGTTCTCTTTTCAGAGCCACATTCCAGCAAATTATAAACGTTACTCATTTCACGGACCACAGAGATACTACCCCACCTTGGAGAATTAGTATGAGCTAGCTTCAACTGCACTTTAATTGACCCCCTAGAGGGGGTGTGCATACAATTCCACGTGTATCCAACATTAGAAACTCTGTGATTGGGCAATAAATGTTTAATTCTCTGAGAAATTGGCAAAAGCCACACGAGTCATCCAAGATGCTTTTAAATCACAATAATGGGAGCACCTCATAACAGCTTAATGTTTTCAACCGGTCGGAAGGCAGAGTCCGAGACAGCCAGGAGACCTCGGTGGCAAATCAAAGCCAATTAAAGTCAGGCAGGGTGGCCTCTCATCCCAGATTCCAAGGCTTGGGAGCAGGGTTGCAAAGGGCCAAGTGGAGAAGAGCTGCTGAACACTGAAGGCATGCTGAGCCAGGAGGAGGGTTGGGTCCTTCCTTTACTTTCCCACTGAACGTCCTTGTCACGGTCGCCGGGAGGCAGGCCATAGCAGACCTGGGATTCAGTCCTCCTCCCTCTGATTTCCAAGCCTCTTTCTACAAAAAGGTGGGTCAACTTGCTCCCCATCCACAGATCCAGACCTGGGGAACAGGGTGCTTCGAGGATTCCAAGAGCTCCTGGTTGAGAATTCTGTTTTTTCCCATCTTTGTATTGCTCCCCACCTACATTGCTCCTTAAGCAACGATGTCCTGTGACCAATCTTGTGTATAAACCCTCATTCCACCACTGAGAAGCTGTGTGACCTCGGACAAGTTATCTAGCCTCTCTGACCTCAATTTCTTCATCTTTGAAAAGGAAACTATAATAGCCAGGATGCTGCAAACATTAAATGAGTTCATTTACAATGATGGATTACTGCTATTACCTTCACTGGCTCTGTCTTTCATTGCTCCATTATCTACCTTTTCAAAGATAAGTGTCTTGTAAACCCCTTAAGGGCAAGTCTTGTTTTCCTTTTATCTCCTCAGGGCCTAGTTCACTGTGAAGTGAAGTCACTCAGTCCTGTCCGACTCTTTGCGACCCCATGGACTGTAGCCCACCAGGCTCCTCTGTCCATGGGATTTTCCAGGCATGAATACTGGAGTGGGTTGCCATTTCCTTCTCCAGGGGATCTTCCTAACCCAGGGATCGAACCCAGGTCTCCTGCGTTGTTGGCAGACGCTTTACCGTCTGAGCTACTAGGGAAGCCCAGCCCAGTTCACTGTAGGTGCTTAATAATCATTGTCTTATTCTATATTTGGAAGTCTAATAAGGTCATTTTTCTAAACCGAAGGGACTTTTTTTTTTTAATGAAGTTTGCATTTTTATTTTATTTAATTACTTAATATCTTTATTTCGGCTGCGCCACAGCATGGCATGAAGAATCTTAGTCCACCAATCAGGGATTGAACCAGTGGCCCCTGCAGTGGAAGTATGGCCTCTTAGCCACTGTCCTCCAGGGAATTCCCTAGGGACTTCCAACAAACTTCTACTACTAAAGCCAACTGTAAACCCCATCCTATAAAAATCCATAAGAAAGGTAAGTCATCGAAATCTTAAGTTGCCACTAGGCCCCCACAACTTTCCAGTGTGGACCAAGGAAGGCACAATCCCCCCAGTGCTAGGCTCTACCTGCCACTCAGTGTGACCTCCAGACCAGGGGGATCAGCACTCCCTGGGAGCTGCATAGAAATGCCAATGCTTGGGCCCACCCATAAAAGCTGGGGCTGAAAAACAGAAGCTATTGCAACAAGGTGACAAGGCAACCTTTATAAGACTTATGAAGCTGTGGACCCCAAGTTCGACACCCTGGCTGCACATCAAAATCACCTGAGAGAGATTGTAAAGATACTAAGGAGCAGGTCCCACTCCCAGACATTCTGATTTAATTGTTATGGAGGCGGGGGCGGGATAGATGGCCCAGGCACTGGGTTTTTCAAAAGTTCCCTGAGTGTTCTAATGTGCTCTGACACAGAACTCTCCCATCAGTCCTCCTTGGTCCACACCATACCACCAAAATGTCTTGGCCGCACACCTTTCTATTTAAACAACTGGCTTCTAAAAATCTCAGTTTCAGGACTTCAAAGACAAGCTGTAAAACCTTGGGCAATAGAATTTTAGCAAATACTTACAGAGTACCTACTATATTCCAGGAACTGTTTTAAGTATTGATATATGTTAACCAAAGAGTTTTATCTGTTAGCAACCCTAAGGTACAAGTACTCATACTGTCCACATTTAATAAATGAAAAAAGTAAGGAACAAAGAGGCTGAGTAACTTATCTAATCTAGCAAATTCAGACTCTGAGCCCACGTGGCCTGTGCTCTTAACCATTATGCTAATACTGTTTCTTTATCAGCAATAATACTGAGAATCATACTCACTCAGTCTACTCATTTTCAGATCTATTGACTCCAACACATTATCAGCTTTTAATATTATATTAGTTTATCATCCTTTCTTATCTTTCATGTCAGAGATAAGACTGGCAGTTGTCTTCATGCCTGGACCCAAAGAAACAACTAAATAAACACTTGAGTCTAATGCTAAGGAATCAATGGGACATATTGATGGGCCAAAGGGCCATAAAGGATCTACGAAATCACACCTCATTTGCCCTTCTCACGGAGCTGGACTACCTCACTACTCAGAAATATAGGAAGGGGAAAAGGTAGAAGGGAATGTGGGAAAGAGAAAGAATGAGGGCACCCTCTTTACCCTGTGAGAATCTTCCTCAACTAAGGAGTTATCCTAGAATGACTGAATGTTATTAGCAAGGGACTGAAAAAATAATATTATCCTGCCATCTGTTATGCCTTAGAAATAGCTAACAAGCATGTCTTAGAGACTCTGAGGTCTCTGGAGATGACCCCACTCAGGTCCCTCATTCACAATGAGTTGCACCTCCTATCTTCACCCCCACAAGAGAAGGAACCTGAGTACTAAGGTCTCCACACCTTCTCTTCCCCAGTCCTTCAGATCTCAGCATTCAGTCCCTGAGGCCAGGAGCAGGGAATGCTGCAGGGCTCTCTTCTTGTTTGCTTGGTTCTTCCAGACAGGGTCATTGCTGCAATGGGAAAAAGACATAGGGAGGACATTCTGCGGTAGGTACATGATCAAAAAAATATTTGCCTTTGTCTTAAGTCACCCAGAGGTGTGTTACTGGTTGGAGCTGCCTGATCTGGTCCTTCTGGTCTCTGAAGAATTAGTACTTAAGTCCAGCACAGCCCCAAGAAATTAACATTTGCCCAAAGGGACCTCAGCTACTTCAAGATGGTACTCCTGCTTTTCTGGTTCTCAAATGAGTGGTAGGGTAATTTCCAGAAACACCAATTTATGTTTGTGCTCCCTATGGGCTGCTCATATCTAGCAAATGGATTTTAGGAGAGAGTTTTTGTAGATGGGAAAATATAGGTAGCTTGATGACAAAGGCTTTTCTGGTTTATTGGGGTTCATGGAAGAGATGGTGGTGGAGAGGACCTTTGGGAGCACCACGGAAGACAGGTAGGAGAAGACGAAGGAGGAGGTAAGCAAGAGATTCACATCCTCCTGGTGGCAGTGAGACAGCAAGATCTCAGACAGGGATGGTACCCTGGTGAGGATGTACCACTGGTACAAGTTCCATGTCTATCCAGAGACTCCTACTCCCATGATCCTAGGGCAGCACAGGTGAGGCAGAGGCCCAAACCCAAAGAAACTCGATGTCACAACAGTTTCAGCAAGGACCAGGTGGGCATACATTAGTGACCAGAAGCCTGTGACTGGGTGTTTCCTTAGACCCAACAGCTTTGGCCAACCCAGAGGAGGGGCAACTCCTCCCAGTAAACATGTGGATGAAAACTTGGTCACATTTCCGTTGATTAGAAGATTAAAAGTTAGAAATGATTTTGTTTGTACACCTACACTGGTAAACTGAGTCACCCATCCAAGTGCTAGTTATAGATTAACCAACCATCCCATGTCCACTTGCTTCCTGCCTTGAAAATTTCCATCCATCAGGTCCAGCTCCAGTGCTGTGTCTTTCACGGAGCCCTCCCTTATCCCAAGCTTGTAAGTGTCTCCCCTTCTGCCTATGCCACGCAAACCATAAATTACATTCCACCTCGTGTAAATGTGGCATTATTTCTGTAACTTCAACTCAGTTCACCACTACTTCCAAACTCCTGGAAGGCAGAGCCCATGACATCATTTTTTCTCCTTCTCGGCCTAGCAAAGGGCTAGGCCTATGGCAGACGACCAACAACCCCTAGGCTGATGGAAGAAGCAGAACCCTGCCCAAAACTTGAACAGAAGGTTCTCTTTGGAAAGTGAGCTGGGGCAGTGCGGCCCTGAAAGATTTGGTCCTTTTCTCCAAAGAAGCTGGGTTCTTGTAGACCCCAGAGACTAGCAGGACTGCTGCACCTTAAATGCGGCATTAGGGGAAATGGCATTGCCCCCCTCCTCTAATTGCCCAGAGAGTTAAAACACAGGTACACCTCGTCTGCACACAGACAGGCTGTGCGCAAAGCCAAGTACAACTCCCACAGTAAATGGAAATTTAAACTAAATGTTTAAAGCCCCTTCTCAAAGGGAAGTCCAACCACCACCACCTAAAGGACCTTCCCTTGCATCCCTTATCCCTCTGCAGCTCCAACCTCCTGTTCGATGCAAAGACTCCAGAGCCACCTGAGGCACAGATGCCCCTAACTGGGTCTCCAAGATGGAACACATTCAGGCAGAGAATGAAGACTTCAAAGAAGACATGGTAAAGGCAGATGTTAGCTCACGTCTGCAACAGCTTTTGGAGGAATACCTCCAATGACTGCTCAAAACACGGAGAGGGAGCCCTCCAGGTGGAGGGGCCAGGAGTTAGTCGGGCAATCAGAAAGCAGGTGTGTCTAGGGCTGTCCAGACAAGGCCTCCTCCTCTTTCTAAGGGGTCTCTCAGCACAAGAACATGGTCAACACTGTTTAGCTCCAATACTTTGAGTCTCTGTCAAATGAGGACGATTAACAACCACGAGAGGCTTTCTCATGTATGATCTTGCCAAATTCCTCAACAATCTCAAGGCGTGGAGAAGAGAAGACAGGGGCCACATCTGCCCACCCCAGGCTACACTGTCTGGGCCTGGCCCACGGTCAGCACAGGACAGACACTCAGAAAATATCAGCAGAAAAAAAAATAAACATTTCCATTTTAGTGATGAAGACATTTTACCTTCTAAGCTTAAACGACTCGCCCAAGGTCACAGAGCAAATTAGGAAACTTGAGTTCTAATCTCTTACTTGCCATTTTTACTCAGAGACCTAGGTAGTTACATTCTTGAAGCCGTGATGAGGAGGAGGAAGGGGAGGAGGATGCTGCAGCAAATGCACCCGGTCACGGTGACGTACGGGCCCTAGAGGGGCTTTTCTCACGCAACTCCTGTAATCCCCACAGCAACCCTATAAAATAGGGCCTGGTATGCTCCCCATGTACACAGAAGGAAAATGGGGTCTGATAAATACAAATAACTTGGCTACGGTCACTAGGCAAGGAGGCTGCAGAGGCCGTACTTTAAGTAATGGCTCCATCGACAGATGCTGCATCAGGCGACCTGGGTTCAAATCTCAATAGAGTCTTGATTTAGAATCCTGCGCTCTTTCTCCTACTTCCCTCTGTTCTCCTCTTTCCAAAGACCACCGTGGTTCAAGATCCCAAGGAGGAAGGCCCCAGAAGTGACTGCTGCTTGGAAGCCAACATCGGATGTGATATTAGGACTGTGAGCGTGGCGTGTTAGAGCCAGAAGTTACCAGGGAGCAATGCTTCCCAGACTTCACTGTGCCCACCGACCAGCTGGAGAACTTGTTAAAACACAAAAGGTTTGGCCCTCCCCACAGAATTCTGAGTTGGGGAGCTGGGGTGGAGCCTGAGAATCTCCAACAAGGCACTGAGTGGTACTGCTACACAGACCACACTTTGAGTAGCACCACTTGCAAGATCAAGTCTGTCAGAATCTGAGATGAGGAGGAGAATGCTAATGGTAGCATCGGCACTGCCTAAGACAGGACCTAAGACAGAATCTGGGAACAGAGAGGCTGACTAATTTGCTCAAGGTCACCCAGCATGTCAGTGACAGAGTTGGAACCAAGTGTCCTGATGTTTAGTTTATATTTTGTTCCTACTGAACCAGGCTTACTTCAAAACAGCAACAATCATAATCATTTTATTACTTCTAGTTCTTTTTGAATACCAAGTGCTTCTCTTATTTCATCTCCTTTATCTTTACAATCAGCCTTTGAGGTTGGGTGGGGGCAGTGGTCAAGATTTACAGAGGAAGAAAGGAAGGGCAAAAAATTAACCAATACAATAAAAATTGGCTCAAGATCACAGGCCAAGGTGCAGAACTGTATTCCACCTGGTTCTGTCCAACCCAGAGCAGCTTCTCCTCAGGCCTCCTCAAGCTCTCAGAAGGGAAGCCTTCTCCACCAGGAGTTGAATGGGAGATTCCACATAGCCACTTAGCTGGCAGGAAGGAGAGCCCCCAAAGACTAGGGTAAAATTAAAATAATACGACAGTGAACAAAATTTCTTTTTTAATGTTTAAAAAAAAAGTATGGCTAGGAAGAAAGCTAGAGGAAAGACGCTGGAGTCCCAACCACTCAAAGACTGCCTATCCTTCTCTTTCCAAAACCTTTTTCAAGGGTTGAAGGCCTGGGTCCATGTCCGACACCCCACACAGCCCTGTAAATCCTGTCCCTAAGAGTCCTGGCTCTCCGCAAATAAATTTAATAGGCTGCAAACTCTAAATGGGTGATTACAATCTATAAAGCAGCCCATAAAATGACATCACGGGGATTCATATTTATTCTCTCCCACCAATTTCCACTATAAATTTGCCCGGTTTATGAGTCAACATAGTTTCTTCTGCTCTGCGCCCAGGCACAAAGCTCATCTAAGGGAAGAAACATCTGTCCGAGGTGCCTGGAGTTCATTTCAGTTTCAGCGGTTCCTTGGCCTGCCAGGACACATGGCAGGAACCTGCGAGGAAGCTCTCAAAAATCCAAAGGCTCCCGCACCTCTGTACACGTGCACTGAATCATGCTCAACTGCAGGCTGGAGCTGGGTCCTGAGCCAACAAGATGGGGATAGTTCCTGCCCTCAGGGAACTTGCGAGGGGTCAGAAGGAGGAAAGGAAGGGGAAAACAGACATCAAATGTCAAGCAAGCAAACGAACTAAAACTACTCAGACCACACATAGTAATTCATGAGGTGCTACAAAGGAAAAGCTCAGCAAGCTGAGGGGTATGGAATGAGAGATGCCCTCTTGGCCTGGTAAAGGGATGAAGCTCATGAGGGATGAACAGGAGGGAGCTAGGCCAGAGGTGCGGATAGAAATGGAGAGGAGACATTCCCAGTACAGGGATTCGTGTGGGTAGAGGGTATTTTTTTCTTTTTTTTTCGCTTGTGGGATCTTAGATCCCCCTGCAGTGGAAGTGCAGAATCCTAACCACTGCCTGCCAGAGAACTCAAGGCCAGTTGATTTTTGTTTTGAAGTTGCATTATGAGAAGCACATAGAGAATGACAAAAGTTCTGGAGCAGAAAACATGTGCTGAGGAGACTGGATTTTCTTTTAAGTACAAGGGGGACAAATGAAGAGCTTCTTAAAGGGAATTAACATGATTAGAAAACCATTGTAATTTTTTTTATTTTGTAATGTAAGTTTCCATGTTACTCTTTCCATGCATCTCACCCTCTCCTCCCCTCTCCCCATGTCCATAAGTCTGTCCTCTATGTCTGTTTCTCCATTGCTGCCCTGTAAATAAATGCTTCAGTACCATTTTTCTATATTCCATACATGTGTGTTGAAAACCATTTTTAGAAATGTCCCCTGGCCTCTGTTGGAAGAATGGATTGGATAGGGGTGTGATGAAGAGGGAATGTCAGATTTTTAGATCATGATCATAGTTGTCAACACAAGAAGTAATGGTGGCCTGAACTAGGTGAGGAGCAAGTGGACCACAGAGACACCTAGGAGGTTGGACTGATTGGGGTCAGCCTTAACTTGGGTTCCATTGGTGCTCAGCACGACACAGGGCTCGGCTCCAGGGAGTTGTACAAGAGCTAAATGGCCATCAGTGATTTGTAACACACTTTGAATGCAATCTCATTAGAGTTGGATTCGAATCCAGAGTCACAGCTGGAAACCACTCAGCAGCCAGTTTTGGTACTGAGTCAAGTGACCACCTATCCAGGCCACCATGGTACTTGTATGGCCAATCCAAGCAGTCTCTAAGCCAGGTGAAACTCTCAGCTTGCAAAATGAAGGTGAAGAACCGCCCTCCTGCTGTTAAACCCAGGCTCTGTTACTGCCTCAGGCTCAAAGGCATCAAGCGCAGAGTTAGCAGAAGGGACATGGCCACCCTGCAGTAGGTCCATTTTCCAATCAGCTGTGCAGGCCTCTGGTTTTATATGCCTCATCCACAGCCAATCATTTCCAGACTTCAGAAGTCTCTCCCTCTTCTAAACTCTAAGAACATTTACATTGGTCCTACATATATCTATCTTGCTTCGATTCAATTCATAACCATAATTTATACTGTCTTAATTTGATCTACTATTTAAACACTTATGAATCGTATTTCCCCCAAAGACTTTAAACCACTAGAAGACAGGCATGGTACCCCCAGCAGCGTGATGTCCCATGGGAGTGCCCGTATCAGGGAATGGAATTAGAAGACACTGTTGGACACTGGACACCAATGGATATTGTGATACCACGTGAACTGGGAAAAGAGAGTAGGAAAACAGGCTCAGAGCACTGTGCTGTCCACAACGGCTCTCGTGTACTGGCCAAGACAGTGGTCACTCCCTAGGTGACAGTGGCTTCCTTGAGCAACTGATCTAAAAGGAGATCCAACCAGATCCAGTCATCATTTTCACACACTATCCAACCGAGTACCATGCTGAGCACCGCCCAGATGAAATCACTACTTACGGGTATTACTTACAGCACGATCACAGGTCAATCCTTTTCACATCTCACCCCCCATGGAAGGAAAGGCCTTGTTCTCTCTTACTCAGACATTAGCTGGGCTTAAAGAGATGCATCTCCATTTCTTATTGCCTGCTGCGATTCCAGGTAATTCCTCTAAGTGCACTATTAAGTCCCAGCAGCTGTTCCAGATCCCGGCAAAGAAGAAGATTCCGGCTGCTGCCTTGTTGGAGCTCAGGAAATGGAGCAGGCCAGCTGGCAGCCTCCTAACCCTGCGATGTGGCCAGAATGGCAGCCCAAGGGTCACTTTATGTACAGGTCTCTCCACCACCACGCGTACTTCTTCATGCTATGAGCCTACTCTGAGGCTGAGACTGAGAAGCTCAAAGCTCTGGGTCATTCTCCTCTGAGCTACCCAGCTGTGTTTATCCTTGAAAGCCCATGAGAATGACCCCAGAATTTACACAGAGCCCCTACCCACAAACCAGCCTCAAGTGTTGTAGAATTGCCCAAGTTCAGTCAGCTGGAAGGCAGCAAAGTCAGGATTTGAACTCTAACCTTGGGTATGCCAAAGCATCAGACTTCCCTACCCTACACCAGTCCCTACTGTCCCAGAAGCCACTGTGTGTCCCTTACCCAAAGGAGCCTGGCTGTCTCAACGGTCTTTTTTCCCCATCTGGGCCAATCATATGCCAATCCAGTGCATAAATATGGTTCCCACATCAGCATCTTTGCACCTGCCATTTTCCTCCAGAAGGATTTTTCCATGATGAAATGACAGAATTTGCAGCCAGCAGAGGGGATCGTAGACACACAGGCATATACAAACACATTTATCTCATAGCCTCTTGGCCTGAATAACCCCCTCCAGATGTTTCTATAATCCAGACGCTTCAAAGGCCGATCAGCAATTCCCTGACCTCAGAACAAGTTTGTCTAAGGAATTTACATTTGAAACAGGTTCTCTAAAACCTAAGCCAAGCACGTATCTTACCAACAGTAAAACTTCCCCTAGCATGTGGCTGAAAGTTCACCCCCTTGCCCAGGTGGGTAAGAAAGAAAGACATCAATGCTTTTCATTTTCCCAGCACTCCTATCCCGGTGTAAAATATGGGGCAGAGAACCTGGATGGGAGACCTCACCCACTCTCTGCCTGGCTCCAGTTTTCCCAACTGGTGCATGCTATCTCCCCCAAAAAGCGTGCTTTCCCCTTATCCGCCTCCCATCCAAGTGACTCAGCAAGCATGTGCTGGGGTAGGAGGGTGCTACACAGGGTGGGGGCTGACTCTGTTCTAATTCCAGGCTTAAGGAACAGCTTCACTAGTGGGGTGCTGGACAAGAAGCCTACGCAGTGGGGCTGGAGAGGGAGGTTCCAGATTTGTTCCCGATGACTGGGGCGGCCTGGGAAAAGTCCCTGCCAGCTCTCTAGCCCAGTTTCTTCATCTGTATTTCTCAGGCTAAATGCTCTGTGATCCCCTGACTCAGCCCATGGTTCAATTATCCATGCACCAACGACCTTCCCTCCTCTTTCTTCCCTCCTGGAGTAAGGAGGCAGGGCATGAGAGTTATGGGTTTAGAGCTGAATCATATGCATGTATGAGGCTGAATTTGAGCTGGGTCTTCCTTGATGGGCGGGATTCAAAAAGGCAGTAAAAGCCTGGGCAGGGGTACCAGTGGCATAAAGACGTGGATGTAGGGATCTGCTTGGCATCTCTGAAGGCTGACCACCAGGGCTCACACTTTAGATAGGATGCACTGGTACCACCAAACATCCTTCTAAAATATTGAAGCCTTTTGTGTTGGTTGGCAAGCAGTCAATGGCCAAGCTCCACAAATGCCCTCTCAGCTGTGCCCTCCTGCTCCACTTCTCGGTCCCCCCACCAACCCTATGATCCAACAACTAAAAGGTTAATAGTCATACTTCAGGTCTTTTTTTCATATTTATTTTTAATTGATGGATGATTGCTTTACAATATTGGTTTGATTTCTGTCATACAGCAACATGAATTAACGGTAGGTGTACATACGTCCCCTCCCTCTGGAATCTCCCTCCTTATACTTGAGGTATTGATCCAAAAGGTGCCCGCACCATGGCACCCACCTCCCCAGGCCAAAAAACACAGCACCTTGGGTTGAGCATCACTAAATGTCAGGTGCTGTGTTAGGCATATTTGTATGTTTACTTCCTGTAACCTACACATTGACCTCTTTTCATGAAGAAAGTGAGTCTTGGAAGAGTGAAGTGGTTTGTGTCCAAGGTCATTTTACCTATGAGTGGAAACGGCAAGACTTGAATACCGACGAACAGGCCCAAGTTCACACTCATTTCATAAAAATCCCAGCTGCTTCTGAGAAGCGCTGGACCACAGACAGAGAAGCTTTGGAGGCAGCGGGAGGAATTTGGCCCTGCTATAAGGAAGATGGTTTTAAGATCAAGAATTGTTAGACAGTGGAACAAATTATTATGGGGGCTGATGAAGTCACCTTCTCCAGAGTTTTATACACAAGAGGGATTAGAATAGGCCTGGAGGCAGAGGGATGGATGAGCTGACCTAATAAGGCCTTTTCCAACCCCTGAACTCTTCTGTCTCACACAAACATGAAAGCCTATCGATTTTTAAAGTCCCAACTTAACTCCTGGCACATTTAGGAGGTTTAACTATGTCTGAAAGCAAAATGAATTGTTTTCTTTTTTCTCTTTCCCCCCAATCCAACTCTTCATTTTAAATATTCTTCTGGCAGGTCTGACAAACAGAACCTTCCAGCCATAGCTGCTGTCAGTTCAAAAGTTTAGCACTGGCATCTGAAGGCCAAACTCAGCTCAAGGCTGAGCTCTTTCTAAAAAGATTCTTAAATCCTGTTAGGAGTCACTGACAGAGGTGAAGCTGGCGTAAGAAAGCAAAAAGAATGGCACCAGGCGCTGTGGCCCACTTTGCTAAGCCTCCATAACTTATGTTAGATGAGTTCCTCCAGCTTTCTCGCCTAGAAAATATGGTGACTGGCCGTGGCGCCCCCCAGGGAGGCCTAGCAGCAGAATCAACGTCGGCACCTGTTTAAGCAGCTACAGTTAGTGTGGAGAGCAGCCTGCTCATGCTCTGGGCTGGTTTCCATGGCAATGGATGCTTCTTCCTCTCTGTCTCCTGGCTCCAGGGAAAGACAAGGACACCCAAGAGAAGATGGTGGCAATGAGCGGGGGGAGAAGTACCAACACATCCCACTTTCTCACAGACCAGGTAGCTGCCACCCCACATGCTGGCAGTGACAGTCCTCACTGACTTTAGGCAAGTCACGCCCTAGCTGTGGACCTCAGCCTGTTCATCTGTGAAGAGAGGGGGCTGGACTACAGGTGATCCAGCAAAACCTTTCTAGCTTCAATGCCACAGAATTCAATGGCTTATTGAACCAGGCCAGTCTCTGGGAATGGCCTCTTGTCTTGTAGACCTCAGTGTAAAAGACATAAACAAATACAGCATTCCACAGGACAGGAATCAATTTGCCTCATGCAGAGGCTCAAGGCTTATTCGTTCTCTAAGCCATGCTGCCTCCCTGACAATGGTCTGCTCTGGAGGAGATCATCTCAGTGAGCTTATCTCACATTTCTAGGGTGCACAGGTTTCCTAGGGCTCATTCAAGCCATGGTCTGCCAGCTTAGTGGGAATGTCAACCCACCCAGCCATTTGCATCCCATCTCAATGACATTATTAATTTCAAACCTCAAATTCAGGTGTGTAACAGCTCACTAGTGTCAGGCCCCTCTTGTGACTATGCAAGTGAAGGAACTCAGGCAAGAAGAACACATATGAGGTCATTCTACTCAGTATGGAGAGTGCCGGGGTGAGCTGACTGCAGGAGTGTGAGGGAAGCCCCCAAGGCAAAGCAGGAGGGAGCGCCCAGTAGAAGCAGGGAGCCGGGAACTCCAACAGCCCCTTGGGTTTGGGGGAGTATTTGTAATTGTGGCTGAATGACCTAAATTAGAGGGGCCAGCATGTGAAGAGCGTAAAGGGGAAAAACAAACATGGAGGAAGATTGTCTGGAGGTCTGATGACACAGTGGTGTTTCCAGAGCCGGACTGAGGGGAAAAGGGAGTTCTTGGGTTGGAGGTGCAATCCATGTGCCCAGTGCTGGCTTTCTTCAGAGTGGCAGAGGCTGAAGGGAGAGGGTAGTGGCCCTTCCTGAGAGCCAGGGGTGGTCACTTAGCCCTCCCCTCGAGTCTACTGGAGAGGTGGGGGTGGGCGGACTTGCTCCCATTTTATGTATGAAGGATGAGCAACTCAGAGCCATGGAGTGATGGAACCTAGGCAACCAGCTGCTCCTTTCCAGGAGAATATAATCTTGCAGGGCAGTAAAATAATCATAAAAAATTTAGCACATGACTCTAAACTGACATGTGGCCACCCTGTCAACTGCCCTCAGAAGTCCAGAGCAAAGGAAGGATCAGCACTGACAGGGACATCTGAGGATGAGACTCTCATCATGGGGGCGGGGCCTTAAGGACCATCCAGCGCCCCCTATCCTCTTGGACCCAGTTCACCTCTAACCATCTGGCAGATGGTTCAAGTCAAGAGTCCTTCCTTAGCATAAGCTGGTCCATACATAAGACATCTGATAAGTTCCCAACTCTGAGCCATCTTGGGCTTCCCAAGTGGCGCAGTGGTAAAGAATCTCCCTGACAATGCAGGAGATGAAATAGATGTGGGGTCAATCCTGGCTTGGGAAGATCCTCTGGAGTAGGAAATGGCAACCAGCTCCAGTATTCTTGCCTGGAAAATTCCATGGACAGAGGAGCCTGGCAGGCTACTGTTCATGGAGTCAAAAAGAATCGGACATGGTTGATCGACTAAGCTTGCACACACACACTGAGCCATCTTATTTTGTTAGTCCCTGCAAGTCAGCTCACATGATCAGTGGTCTACTTAGGAAATGAAGTATCTAGGGCTCCCAAGAGACTGAGAGGGAAAGGACCACCTCAGCCAGCCTTCGTTTACTAATATGTGTTCGTTGTGAATTTACTTTTTATTAACAGCAGCATGTTAAACTCTGCTATTGGACTAAGACTTCAGGGCCAAATAGTTCACTCAGTACCATCAAGGAAAATGTGCTGGAGATGAAGTTCAAGGGTCCTTCCTCCCAAGGGGGATGCAGGGCAAGCAGCTGCTGGGACCCTTATAACCCCATCAAACCTACTCAGTGTCCCTATAACTTTAAACTCCTTGAAGGCAGGAGCCGTGTTTTACTTACTTTACACACCTCACATTACCATAGCCTAGCACAGTAGCTGGTAAATAATAAATGGAATGAATGAGCAAAGGAATCAATAACTGATTAAAAACAGATGGTTTTCAGTCAATCAACAACCTTAGGGAAAGCAGCCAAGATGCTGGAGTAGAAAGAAGACCCCGAATTGATGTCCTCTCACGGGCACACAAAAATTACAACTATCTGTACAACAAACCTTCAATGAAAAGACCGGAACCTACCAGAAAAGATCTTCTACAATGAAAGCCAATAAAGAAGGCCACAAGGAGACGTGTAGGAGGAACAGACACACAATATAATCAAATCCTGTGCCCTCTGGGTGGGCGACCCACAAACTGGAGAAATTCTCCCACAGGAGTGAGAGCTCTGAGCCCCACATTGGGCTCCCCAACTCCCCACCCACGGCGGGGGGCAGTGGGTGGGTGGTCCTGCACCTGGGGGACGAGCCCCCAGAGCATTCCACTTTGAAGGCCAGCAGGGCTTAACTTCAGGAGCCCCCACAGGATCGGGGCAAATAAAGACTTGACTCTTATTTTTATTTTTTTTTTTGGTGAAAAAAAAAGAACTATTCAAAATTTATTCTCCAACAGGCAGACAGCATCAGCAGGTAAAAACTAGAGGGGTTTCTCCATAGATAATACATTCACAAGGCATTATTAAACTTAACAAGTGAGAGAGTCTCTGGTCTATTTTCTGTAACAATATCCGCTTCACAGTGTAAATAGGTACTATTACTGTGTTCACTTACAATTCCAGAAGGAAAGGCACAAGTTGGCAAAAAATAATAATAAGAAGAAGAAGAATAAAAACTTTTTTGGGGGGAATCCTAAAGTCAGGTGCAGTTACCAAGAGACAGACTTGAAAACAGCCATGATCCACTCTTCAAAATAGAAGGGCAAAGACTTCCCCACCCAGAAATGTGGGTCTTTCTCCTTGCTTGTTAAATCTTTCAAGAGGAACGCTTCATCATCTGCTTAATATCACATATACAAAAGGGGGGATTAAGAAGAAAAAAAAAGAATCACGACAACATCCTGAACTTCCAGCTGCTCCCATCAATACATCAACTCTTAGGTTTACGACAGAGTCTAGGAACACTTTACTCTTAAAGGGCGCACACAAACTCTCACAGCCCCAGGACCCCAGGGCAAAAGCAGTTATCTGATAGGAGCCTGGGCTAGACCTACCTGCTGGCCTTGGGGAGGCTCCTGGAGAGGCAGGACGGGGCGGCTGCATCTCACCCTGAGGGCGTCAGTGCTGGGCGGGGGCGGAGGGGGGGACCCCATATTTGGGAGCTTCTACCACAGACGCCCCTGCTGGCTGCAGCTCATTAGCAGCAGCAGTTACCTGGCCCCGCCCACCAGCCTGAAGGCACACGTGCTACGGCATGTAAGGCCAAACAACTAACTTGGTGAGGACACCAGCCCCAGCCATCAACAGGCTGCCTGAAGACTAAAGAGCTCACACTGTCCCTAGACACACGCCAGCCCACCTGAGGGCCGGGACCCAGCTGCACTCAGCAGGGGACAGGCGTGGCCCCGCCCACCAGGAAGCTTGCGCAAATCTCTAGACCAGCCTCACCCAGGTGCGGGCAGACTCCAGAAGCAAGGAAACTACACCCCCACAACGCAGGACACACTCTAACCTGGGACCTGCTGGGCTCTGACCCTACCCACTAGCAAGCCAGTGAAACCTTCCTGACCTCTCAAACCCCATAGCCAACTGTGTCAGGAACCCATCCCCCTGAACAATCTTAAAGGAACTTTTGGATCTTTGAGCCCTGCACCCAGACTCCAGGAACCAGCTCTACCTACCAATAGTCTGGTACTAACCCCAGGATCTGGCTTCACCTGCCAGTGGGTGGGCAACAGCCCCAGAATCTTCCAGACCCTGACTCTGCTCACCAGTCAGCCAGAAATAGCCCCGGGGCCCTGTAGGATCCAGCAACCAGGAACCACTAACCAGCAGCATCCACACAAGGGAGGCCTGGCAACCAACCGGACCAGGCAGAAAAAGAAAAGGCCCTAGCTAGAACGAGATAATTATGGAAGAAAAGGCTTCCGTAAAGGTAGGAAACACTCCACACAAAGCCAGTAGGGAGGTTAAAACAACTTTAACCGAGAGCCTGCTGCACACTGAATTTTACACCGAAATACAGTGCTGATTTATACTGGTTTTACAGCATTTGAGGTGGAAAGAGAATCTGAATGTAACCTAATCTGGTGGGGTTCTTTTTTTTAATTGTCACCCATTGGTGGGTCATGAAATTGATCAACCTAATGAGTTCTGACAAACATTTTATAAACACCATGGGAATGGAATGGATCAGAATGCATCACATTCAGCAAAAGTAAGCATACTGGGTGTATCCTGTCTTAAGTCCAAAACCACTAAGAAATCCAACATTCATCCAGTGGTTTCACTACCTCAGAGACTACATCTGGGATGAGCGGTTATCTAGCCTTTCTAGACTCCTTTTGTCATAGGAAATGAATTTCATCCAGAAGTTGGCTGTTACAGAGAGTCTGGCTGCGGCGATTCCAACATGGCTCAGAACCCATCACATCAGACACACCCACATGCCCATACACACAAACCAAAATCCAGTTTCATGAAGCAATACTTACTGAGATAAAATAATATTTTATTTCATTCTTTTTCATTTTTTAGTGATGTTGGTGATGACCCATTAACTACGTTTCACAAGCATACTAATGCATCATGGACTATGATGCATTGCTGCTGCTGCTGCTAAGTCACGTCAGTCGTGTCCGACTCTGTGCAACCCCATAGACGGCAGCCCACCAGGCTCCCGTCCTCGGGATTCTCCAGGCAAGAATAGTGCCTAATACTCTGAAAGTGAAAGAAAGGGGTTAGGGTAAGAATTTCACATCAATCCCCTTTCTTTTCATCATGTCCATCTGCATGCCTATATTTGTGTGTAAAGGAAGCTAACTGCCTGGTGAGCTGGAGCCTGGCTACTCTGGGGGCTCACAAAGGAGTGGTCACAGTCTCCTGCTGGCCCTATGGGCAAGCTCATTGAGAGAAGACAATGTGAGTCTTTTACGGAGCATGCTAATGGCTATTGAAAACACATAATTATTCCTGGTTCTCTTGCTGATAACAACAGAGTGGCCATCACATGTCTCCTCTTAAGATCTGAGAGCAAAAGCATCTCAAAGATTAAAAGAAGCTAAGTTTGAATGGTGATTCCCCCCCGAACCCCACTGACCCAACTTGGAAGAATCTGTCTTTGGAGAACCAACTTAATCAAATAAAGTAGAATCAATTTACTGGAGACATAATCCAACTTACAATAATTGTCCTAGCTGGTTTATACCACAGCTGTTCACAAGGACACGGTTCATTAAATAATGAAGTCTTCATCAGACTCTCCTTCACTGATCTGCAGTGCTTTTATCCCACACCACCAAAAAAATGCTGCCTTCATTAGTACGCAGTGTCACCAATCACCAGTGGGGTAATTGGGGGAATTTATTTTTATGACACTCTATTAACTAGACATCATCAAACGAACAACTAAAAGCCATTGTACTTTCCCCAGTGGAGAATGGCACCACTAGATAATCACGCTAGACTGTGGGTTCCTGTGAGCAGGGACCACCTCCTTTCATCTTTCTATTCCCAGTCCTAAGCAAAATGCCTGGCATTTGGTGGGTGCAAGATAAATATCTGTTGACTCGAGAAGAAAACATCTCCAGTGTGGGATTCCTAATGGCTTCAAAAGAGCGATGCTTAGAAGTCTGGCAGCAATGAACATTTGGTCCCGAATTGTGTCCCCTTCCTTTCTGGTTTGTTAATTTTCCACTTGACTAGACCAAATTGTCCAAGTTCACAAGGAAGCAGACGGGACTCTCAGAATCCCCTCTGGCCAACAGAAGGTTCAGCAATGATAATTTCACTGTCTTCGAGCCCAGAGGCACTGTTAACCCCTCTGGGTGGTGGAAAACCTATGCCAATCCCAGCATTTTGGAATAATTCCACTGTTAAAAGAGGACACTGGAAGCTGGGCTGCTGAGAAGTAGCAGTGACCTTGTAAATTTCCTCAGGTGTGAGAAGTCAGCAATCTGGTTTACAGAGCATGGCAAGGAAGACTTGCTCTAAAACTGGGAAGATTTATGGCTTAAATAGTTCAGACCAACTCAAATGTATTCAAACACAGATGGCCAGACCCACTCCTAGAGTTTCTGATTCAGGAATCTGCACCTCTAATAAGTTCCCAGGTTGATACTGCTCCTCCAGGCACCCCACTTTGAGAAACATTGGTTGAGACTGAGGATTATAAAAAACGCTCTGGAGCCAGCTAGCTAGGTTGGAGCCTTGAAGTCTACCACTTACTAGCTTGTGGCTTTAGGCAAATCATTTAAACTCTTCCAGCCCCGTGATACCAAGTGTCAAAAGAAGGCACAAGAACATCTTTCTCCCAAGGTTGGTGTGAAAGTCAATGAAGAACATCCCCTGCTTAACAGATAGAAAGGGCTCCATTAAAGTTACTCGAATATGGAAGAGAGGTGGGAATACAGTCTGATGGAAAGACTGTTCGACAGGGGAGCCAGATATCCATTCCAGTTCTAGCCCTGCCACCAGGGACTTACTGTGTGATCCTGGGCACATGGCTTGGCCTCCTGGGCTTCATGCCCTCATTAGTAAAATGAGGGCATTTGACACTTTATAATGGACTGAGGATGCCTTTGAGCTAGAAAGATTCCAAAGCATTTTGCTCCTCCATTCAGCACCATACATCAGATCAGCCTCTCCAAACACTCCCTACCACCCTCAGGCTTCCCACTGCCAGGTCATCAGCAGGACAACTCAAGACTCTCTTGGACTCATGACCTGATCCTCTGCCCTAGAGTCCTCTGGCTTAGCTATAGCCCATCTGACTCAGCTAACACAAGCTATGGGCCCCACTTTCTCAGCAGTTCAACCTGGCATCCTTCTTGCTGAAGCCCTGTGACACTCCTCCAAGATGTTTTTCCTCCTTTCATCTGCAACGAGCTCCACTCATTGATAATTCTTTTATGGTGGCATTCTAGACTGGAGGATGAACAAGGGTACATGAATATGCTCAGAGGGGACAAGTATGGTTTCATCCAGAGTGCTGCATTCAGATGGGCATTGGAGGGTGAGGCATACACGCTCAGAGAGAGACACAGCTGTGAAATTGATTTTCACAGCCCAGTTTGGGGGAGGGACCTAGAGGAGCTTTGAAGTCCAAGTTCCGCATTGAAGATACAAAATTCATTTCTCCTCCCCACCTACATTTTCATCAGCCCCATCGCAGGCTGCTGCACTAGCTTTCTGCTAACAGCTGATGACAGAGAAAGGGCTCTGGTTGGCATAAGGCCACTGTGCATTTTGCTTTTATCAGATGCTGACAAAATTTCCCCATCAAGGAAGATAAATTCGAGGTGATATTAATAAACCTCCGAATGCAGAGATCAGATCTGGCTGGCACTCTTAATGATCCCATCAGCGGCAAGCCATTTCCAGCCTGGGGAACCCAGAAGTTTATGATTCTGTGTAAGGCAACCTGAAGGCTGGCGTCTCTTTGCCTGGCTCCTGGTGGAACCTGGAGCCCAGCTGGGGCTCCAACTGGAAGGTGGGGCTCCTCCAGGCCCCCTAGTGAGGCAGGAGCTGAGAGAGGAGGGGCACTGATGAAAAAAAGCCCAGAGTAAATGTCACTGGGCAGTGTTTTGCACCCAGAAGGTGCTAAGCGTTTTGTACCCATCTTCTCATTTATCATAAGCTGAGTGAGGGAGGTGCTATTTTTAGGCAAGGATGCTCCCACTTAGAGAGGTTATCCTTAGCAATATCAGCGTCATCATACTGGCTGTCACTTACTAAGTGCTTTCTGGGTGACTGGGCTTAGGATTTTGTCTGAACTTTCACAAGTCTATCAGCTCAGCCCCATTTTTGAACTGGAACTTGAGGGGTAGAGAGGTTGGATGTATCACTTGAGGTCACACAGCAAAGATGCTTAGTGGGCACCAGAATTCACGATTGGATTCCAAAGCTTATGCTGCCATGTGCTGCCCTCATCACATGGTGCTGCAGGAACACCACCAGAGGGGACCCTCTGGCCTCTATCATAGCACCCACCACTCCAGGCTGCAGCAGACGGCTGACTGTGCTTCCACCTTCCTGGAGGAAAGCTGTGTGCAGTCATGAGCCATGTCTGCCTGGAGGATGCAGCTCAATGGCTACTGTAGGGCCTGGCACTTAGTAGGCATTCTTTAAATGCTCAATATTCAAGTAGAAAAATGGGAGGTCTCTACACACATCCCCTGGTGGCTCAGTGGTAAAGAATCAGCCTGCAATGAGGGAGACCTGGGTTCGATCCCTGGGTTGGGAAAATCCCCTGGAGAAGGGAATGGCAACCCACTCCAGTATTCTTTCTGGAAGAATCCATGGACAGAGGAGCCTGGTGGGTGACAGTCCAAAGGGTCCCAAAGAATTGGACATGATTGAACGACTAACACACACACACACACACACACACACACACATGCTTACCTCCTAGAAGACTGCAAAGGTACCTCACTCCACTCTCCTTTGGGAGGGGTGTAACTTGGCTCAGAGAAACGTGAATTTCAAGTTCACTAAGCTTGGATTGAGGCGGTGAGAACATAAAAGAAAAAAGAACCCAGCAAATCCTGAAGGGGAAAGCTGGGCCCTGAAGCAGCCATCTGCATAGCAAACACTTCCTTTCACAGCACAAATACATCAAAGTCCTTAAGTCCTTTATTGATGCTACTCTAGTTAATCTTCACAATGACCCCATTTTACAGATAGAAAAAGTGAGGCAAGGCAGGACTGAAGTACTTGCTCAAGGGTCCACGGGTTATGAATAGTAGAGCTGGGATTCGAACCCAAGCCATCTAGCACCAGAGTCCATACTTTGGGTGTCTCCACTTACTATCTGCTGGCTATGGGCTGTGTTCAGGGGTGGGGAACCTCGGCGGTCCAGAGAGCTCCCAGAGAGTCCACCCCACCAGGCCTCAGGCTCAGGCTGAGAGGAGAATGCTCTGCAAAGGCAGCAGCTGGAGGTTAAATTCTGAGTAATTAACATGTTTATCCATCATAGCAGAATTGTTCCCCAGAGAATTCAAGTGTCACTTCACTGTGCCTTTAATCCAGGAATGCTTTTACTGTGTCTTGCCAGCAAATACTAAGGGGAAGGGGCTGGCAGCTCCTTGACGCAGCAAAGAGGGAGCCGGGCTTCTGTCTGGACCAGGTGGAGGATTACCATCTGGACTGCTCTCAAGGAGCCCGAGCTAAGGATGTGGGGGCAATTTGTGTCTGCTTCGGGGGTCCCAAGTCTTGTAGCAAACAGCACCCGACTTATAAGTCACAGTCAGAGGGCGAGTAGGGACTGCACAGTCGTGACAGGCAGAGACTCTGGACCTGGGCCGGGTTCAGTCCTGGCTGTACCACTTACCAGCTGTGTCACCTTGGCAAGTCACTTCTTTTACTGCACATATAAAATGGGGATAATAATAGGAGTCTTTAGCTGAATCCCTCCTAAAAGCAGCCCTGAAGTCCAACACCTGGTACAAGTAATTTATCTGGAAGACAATCCAGGGAAACAACAGTGTAAGTGAGACATGCAAGGGAGGAGACCAGTGCTGGGTGAACTGATGAGCAATTATTCGCACAGTGGGCGACCAGGGCTCTGTCCCTCCAGGGGCTCTTCAAAGGGGGTGTCCCACTGGAGCTGAGAGCTGGGTTATCTATTCCACTAACCCACCCATCATTGCTAGAGGGGCACTGCTGGCGCTTCTGGCCTGCCTCTCATGGAGACAGAGCACCCTAGGGCAAGAGATGCAGGGAGGCGCCTGTGCGGATGGGGTCTGCCCTCAGGATTCACCCTCAAGAGACCCCAGGGATTGGGTGTGGGGATATGGGTGGGCATAGGAACATCTGCTTCAGTGCAGGTAACGTAGTTGACATAAGGCCTGGTACTGGAGGAACACTCTGCCTTAAGTGCTAGTTTGCTGTCATGGTGATGATGATTGTCATGGTTATCATTACTACTTCTGGCCTTGGGAGGACAAGCAGGAAAATGAGCCATCCCAGGATAGAGAAGTAATAGCTGATGAGATGGATGCCCCTCCTCACCAACGAGTCCAGCCCCTGCTCCCACCCATCACCTGCCATGAATCGAGGGGTATCCTGCTGAGAGCAGACCCCCACCCCACCCCCACCCCCGCCATCCCCTCTGTGCCCTGGGGGAGGCTCAGAGAAAGACCAGCAGCCAAAGATGGGTGGTAGCACAACATTCAGTAGGTGGGGAAGCTGGAGGAATACAAGGATTTCTAGGCTGCCTGACTACTTGAGCTGAGAGTCTGGGGACCTGGAAGACAGAGGTTGAATCCTGAATAAATAGACACAGAGTCCAGTGACATGGATGAAAGGCTGTTCATTGGTTCACTGAACAATCCTGGCATACCATCCATCTTTCCAGCACTGTGCTAGGTACTGGGAATGAGGAGGTGAATCAGATACTGCCCAGAGGCTGGAGATTGCAAAAAAAGACAGAGGAGGGAGAAGGACAGGCATGAAAGAAGGAAACTAAATGTCTCCTTGAGGAAGGATATCTAAGTGGGCTCTAGCCTACCCGTCATCTTTCAGTGCTCCTCAGGACTCTTCTCCAGGTAGCCGGCTATACCTTTCAATGTGGACACCCCAACACCACCACCCCACTTTCACTCATGTACTGATATAACAAACTTATATAGAGTGATTTCCTGTATTTGCTAGTGCTCCAAGAGCTTCACAAAATATGAATTCACACCAACCTTATGAAGTTTTACAGAGAAGGAACTCAGAGAAGCTAATCAACTTGCTCACAGTCACAAAGGCAGGAAAGGGAGAATGATCTGCAGTCAGAATCCATTCTCCTCTACCCCTCATCCCCATCCCACCCTCAGCAGAGCCTACCCTGCCTCCCCACCCTTCCAAAGCTTGCAGCCTGCTATGAGCTTCCCTCACCTGGGGGTCTGACAACCCCCCGCACCCAGCCCTTGGGGCCACACACAGGCTGCCTCATTGTGTTTTATATTTCACATGTCTATGGTTTGTCTCGGAGAAGGCAATGGCACCCCACTCCAGTGCTCTTGCCTGGAAAATCCATGGACGGAGGAGCCTGGTAGGCTGTGGTCCATGGGGTCGCTAAGAGTCAGACACGACTGAGCGACTTCACTTTCACTTTTTACTTTCATTCATTGGAGAAGGAAATGGCAACCCACTCCAGTGTTCTTGTCTGGAGAATCCCAGGGACAGAGGAGCCTGGTGGGCTGCTGTCTATGGGGTCTCACAGAGTCGGACAAGACTGAAGCGACTTAGCAGCATGGTTTGTCTCCCACTAGTTTTTAATCTACCTCAGGAGCAATTGTCAATTTCTGTGATTTTTGTGATTTCCTAGAATAGCACAAATACTTCCAAATAATAATAACTCTGTTCATCCACATGAATGCAAGCTCCCTGAGAGCAGAGACCTCTTTATCTGTTCGTCACTCTATTCCCAGGGTCTGGTGGAATGCTTGGAACAAAACACTCTGAAAATACTGCTGATGATTGAGTGAACAAACACATTTACTTGCATTCATCACATGCCAGGCATTGTATCAGAAGTTCCATATGCATTATCCCACCTTATCATCGCAGATGACAGCAGGAATGAATGAAGTCATAAATAAGTGAGTAAAGGAGTAATAAATGAATGAGGAGGTAAGTGAAGGAAGGAGTTCCAAGGACAGCCTCTTGTCCATTACCCTCAACTCCCAGATATTCCACTGCCTCGCATCCTCCAACCATGTCCTGTTCCAGGGCCCCACACTGCCATGTGCCTCCCAGCATATCAGTGGAGTCACTCTCCAGAGTCGAATATCCATTGGCATAAGCAAGAACAGTCGAGGAAACTTTCTGTATCCTACTTGAACAGCAGTGGGAGCCTATACTGCTTTAACAGACTTAGGAGTCAAGGCTGGGTGTGAGTGAGGAGAGCTGCTCGCTGACTGAAGAGCTTTTCTGGTCCACCCAACATCGTCCTCTGGCTGCAAGCCTACAGCATGGCTTCAGAGCTCAGGGTAGAGAGGGATGGGCATATTCACTCACTCACTCATTCACCCACTAACAAGCCTCAAGCAGTGGAGCACCTACTGTGCCCAGAGTAGTTCTATGTTCTGCAGAGGACGCGCATATAAACAAGAAACGGTCCTTGACCTTGAGGAATTTATGATCTAGGAGGAAAATAACAGTGACGTCAGCTCGGATGTCGGCCATCTCTGGTTTATCCAGTACCCGGTGCCATGTATACAGCCTCTGCTTTCGCCCTGAATGACTTATACCCTGGATGTGGCACTTGTTTGAGACCTCCCCTCCAACCCATGCCCCCAGACACAGGCAGCGGGGACCAACACAGACTGTTGAAGATTTCACAGGTAAGGTGGAGAACGGATTCAAATCGAGCACCTCAGGACAAGTGGGTCTCATGGGAGATTTTGAGTTCACCCAATTTCTTCAAGGCCATGGTTCGACCAAAGATTTCTTCCCCAGCCCTTCCCCATATAGCCCTTAAGGTAGAAACATCCCAAGAAGCCTAAGTCTCGCACTCTCCCTCTAAAAGCCCCTTGACCCTCATCCTCCCACTAGATAGGGCTTCACCTGTATGGACATCTTTAGGGAGATTTATAAATATTGCATTTTTTTCCCTTTTCCTGGGCAATTGGTAATATATCTTCTAGTCTCCTTTGAAGTTATGTGTTGCCAGTAGTTTGCTCTGACTAATAAATCATGAGCAAAATGATGTATGCCATTTCTGGATGGAAGCTTTCCATCCAGAGGTGCACCTCTATCTTGAACCAGGATGATCCTGGAAGTAAATGCCAAGTTGGAGTTTCACTCAGCTTGGTTCACTGAGTGACTTTAATAAAGAGTCTTCCCTTCTCCTCCTTTCTGTCCCCATGATTGATATTATACGTGGAAGGAGCAGGAAATAAACCTTTCCTGTGTTATGCCACCGCTGGGGTGTTTGTTACTGTAGCACAGCATGGCTTAACCTGACTCATGCAGCCTCTATGATGCACGACAATTCAGCCCTGCCTCGATCTACAGGCAAACTCATACGCAACTAATTCTGGTGCTCACCGTTAAAAAAAGATCCTCTAGATAACAGAATCCACACTCTGCAAAAGGAAGTTGATGGCATCTTTTGATAGCTGAACATTCTCCTTGAGGTCTCACCCCTCATTCTCAAGAGACATTCATCAACATATTTTTTTCCTAAACAAAATGGCAGAGGCTCCCATGGGAATTCTGGAGAAGGAGCTTATAACTGGCACAAAAGAAATACAGTCTGGTGAGTGCCATGAGAAAGTGGGTGTCAACACCACGGGGACGCAAGAAATAGTGGGACTTATTTGGATATGAGATACCTTTAAGAGGGAGATGATATCCTCGAAAAACTCATGAAGGTGTTCTGCAAGAAAGGAAAGAAACAAGTCCCTAAGAATTGTATCTGAATGTGACTCTGAACTCTGAAGCTGATGCCTGGATCCCAGATAAACTTGCAAGAACAGAAGGAGAGAGGTGCTCTGGTGGCTTTCCAGTGGCACTCTGTGTCACTGGGCCAAACCCTTCTCACCACACAAATGTCAGAGCTTTGGCAGGCCTGCCCACTCCTGCCATCCTCCCAGTCACTCGCCAGACCAGGACACATGAAAGAAAGCACTTTCTGATTTGGATTCTGTCTCACTTCTCTCTCCTCCTGACCTGCCAACCCCACTACATCTGAGACTAAGCAGACAGATCATCTGACTTACGTACAATATGACATGACTCCAGCCTGAAAGTTACAGGGAAAACCTGAATACAACTCTAAAACATTCAGGAAGCCGGTGTTTAATGTGAAAGAAATCAACCTCACAGGACCTTTATGATACACCAAGGCAGGAACCCATGATCCACCCTGAAAAAATCTGGACTGCTCATCACCCAAACATACTTCATTGTCCATGGTCAGTGCTCTCGGGCTGCCTGGGGCCTCCACTGTAGCCTTCTGCTCACCTCCCCCCATCCCTGCCATGCTCCATCCTTAAGCAGCTCTCTGCCTGATTTCCCATCCTCCATAAAATAGATCTGATGGGAGAGGAGCCAGTTTAATTGAGCCAGTTTAACTCACCACCTCTCACAGATAGATCAAAATCACAACTCTTTGCAGAACCATCGAGGAAAAAGACTGGAACCTACCAGAAAAGATCTTCTACAACTAGAGGCATAAAGAAAGGACCACAAGGAGATGGGGAAGACGGGTGGACTCATGATGCAATCAAATCTCATACCCCCAGGTGGGTGACCCACAGACTGGAGAATAATTCTCGTGCAGATGTTCTCCTTTAGAAGTGAGAATTCTGAGCCCCACACTGGGCTCCCCAGCCTGGAGAGTCCTTCACCTGTAAGATGAGCCCCCAGAGCATTTGGCTTTGGAGGCAGCGGGGCTTACTTGCAAACAGCCCCGCAGGACTGGGGTAAACAAAGACCTCACTCTTAAAAGGTGCACACAAAAATTTCATGTGTCCCAGGCCACAGGGAACAAGCAGTCATTAGATAGGAGCCTGGGCCAGACCTACCTGCTGCTCTCAGAGTCTTGTGGGGTTGGTTGGGGGTGTGTGTGTGTGTGTGTGTGTGTGTGTGAAGCTTACCCTGGGGACACAGATAGTGGTGACAATCATGTTTGGGAGTCCCTCTGCCTCAGTAGCTGGCCCTGCTGGTGCCATTCGCTTATTAACACCAAGACCCAGCCCTGCCTAATAATCTGTAGGTGCCAGTGCTGGGACACCTCAGGCCAAACAACTAACTGAGTGAGAAAACAGCCTCACCCATCAGTAGACAGGCTTCCTAAAGACTACAGTGCCCATGCCAGCCTCTGGACATGCCCCCTAGCTGCGGCCCAGCCCACCAGAGGGCCAGGACCCAGCTCCACCCAGCAGAGGATAGGAGTGGATCCGTCCCACCAGGAAGCCTGCACAAGCCTCTAGACCAGCCTCACCCACCAAGGGGCAAGCTCCAGATGGAAGAAAACTACCCCACACAACACAGGCCAGACCCTAACCCTGGGGCCAGCTGGGGCCTGGTCCTATCCACTAGCAGGCCAGTGCAAGTTGCTGGACACCCTGGCCTCATTCCCAACTGGACTCCCCAGCCCCACACCTGGCAGTGATCTGACACAAACTCTGGGATCCCTAGGCCCTGCAGCCAGACTCCAGGAGCTAGCTCTGCCTTGCCAGTAGTCTGGTACTAACCCCAGAATCTGATTTCACATATCAGCGGATGGGCAATAGCCCCAGAGTCTTTAGGACCTTGACTTTGCTCACCAGTCAGTCAGCACTAGCCCCAGGGCTCCCTGGGATTCCATGACCAGCCACCTTGTAACCAGGCCTGGAACCAGCAGCCAGCGGCATCCATATAAGGCAGGGCCTGGCAACCAACCAGACTAGGAGCCAACCAAGTCTACCAGACCCCACACAGGCAGCCTGCCACAACAAAAGGACCCACACAGCCCTCCCAGGGGGAACCCCTAGAGCATACAGCATGAGTGATGAAAGGGGAGTGCACAGCTAGGATGAACAAGACACCTCCTACAGAGGCCACTTCTCCAAGGTCGAGAAACAAAACCTACCCCATACATAAAAATACATACAGCTCAAACAAGGGTGGCAGAAGAGTATGTTCCAGATGAAGGAATAAGATAGAGCGTCAGAAAAGAACTAAGTGAAGTGGAGGTAGGCAATCTACCCAAGAAAGAGTTCAGAGTAATGATTGTAAAGACTATCAAAAAGCTCAAGAGGAGAATGGATGCACAGAGCAAGAAGTTAAGTTTTCAACAGAGTTAGAAAACATAAAAAACAACCGAGCAGGATAAATGCAGTAACTGAAATCAAAACTAGAAGAAATCGATAGTAGATTAAATGATGCAGAAGAACGGATCAGTGAGCTGGAAGACAGAGTGGTAGAAATCACTGCTGCTGAACAGGAAAAAGAGAGAGAGAGAGAGACAGGAAATTAGGACAATTTAGGGGACCTCTGGGATAACATTAAGTGCACTAATTCTCCTTTATAGGGTTCCCAGAAGGAGAAGAGAGAAAGACTCTGAGAAAATATTTGAAGAGAAAAACCGATCTGATGGGATCCCTTCTCTTACGTGTCTTCCTAAAGAAATTTCAAATTTATGCTGTTAATGACTGACTATTTTGCTGTCTCCAGGAAGGCATTTAGGTACATTACTCACAGTGGAAATTTTTGCTATGTGATGGATCACAATGGAAAGGAGACCATTCTGACATCATGATGCACAAAAGTCCTCTTCTTGCGTACCTTACCCTAAACATCATTCTATCATATACACCAAATAAGCCTCTTACATACAACTCCGAGAATACCACATGAGTATCCATTTCTAAATAAGTGACCTTTGCCCTTGTCAGAGGAGAAAGGATCAAATTAGATAATTCTGCTACACAGTAAAATTCTCCTGAATAGGAAACTGCTTCTCCCACAGATAGAAAAGCTGGAAGAAGCCCAAATTCTGAGGATACTGTCAGTGAAAACACACACAGATCGTAGCTAGTTATTCATCAATTAATTCTCAGCTAGCTTTGTCCCATGGAGAAGGAAATGGCAACCCACTCCAGTACTCTTGCCTGGAAAATTCCATGGACAGAGGAGCCTGGTGGGCTACAGTCCATGGGGTCTCAAAGAGTTGGACATGACTGTGCGACTAAGCACCATTTTGTCCCAAGTCATCCAGCAGACAGAAGAAGAAGATATTTACAAGTTGTTTGCATTTCAATTAATATTTTTAGACATCATGAGTGTGTAATTAATACTTTCAAAGAACACATCCACACCAGATCAGGCAGTGTTGTTTTCTGCCCTTGTCCATATGCTGGTATTTTTAATTCCTTTCTGGAAGGAAGACAACAGTCCTAAGTTTTTTTCTTCTGTGGCTCAGAATAACCATGTTTTTTCTGCTTCAGTAAATCGTTACTGCAGCTTGAAAGGGTTCCTAGAAAGTTCTGGTTCCATTCAGTCTTTAGGAGGAGGAGAAGCAATCTACAAATACCGAGAACTAGAGGCTTCAGGCATAAGGGTAGTTGGCCTCCAGACAATGTAAAGTCCATTCATCAGGATAGGTAAGGTTACACTGCACTAACAGAGAAACTGTAAACTTCCCCAAATTGACCTTTTCATCATTTATTTCTCACTCAGGCAAAGTCACTTTGGGTCTGGTGGTTCTCCAAGGTAGCTTCTTTAAAAGAGATAACTCAGGAATCCAGGCTGGTTTTTATCATGTGATTCTACCATCTCAACACACAACTTCTGCCATCACCATGAGAGGGCAAGAGAGAGCATAAGGAAGCAGGAGGGGCTTTTCATTGACTTGGCTGCATCATTTCTGCTCACAGACCACCCAACTGCAAGGGGCTTGGAGGAGTGGGAAAATTCACGGCTATTTGGTGGCCATTAAATGTCTCTCTACAATGGTTATCACTTTGCAGTCTCGGGACACTTTATACCTACTTAGCAATTCTTGAATTCCAGTCCTTGGAGTCTGCGCTCCAAGCTCATTATGAAATCACCACCAGAGGTGACAAGGGGATAAAGAGTGTTGTGTACCTCACCAGCAATGTGACACAGCTGTGTTTATTTGAATCCAAGGATCCTTCTCTTTGTTCTCTGGGTGTCCCAGAAGTGCCCCTTGGAACCGCCACTTGTGCTGTGCAAAGAGAAGAGGGACCAGAGGAATCACCTTGAGCTTTTGATGACCGCCCTGCTTAAGATGGACCAGAGGAATAGCCTTGAGCTTTTGATGAGAGCCCTGCTTCTCAAAAGGAAAATAAAAGTGGTCAGTCTGGGGGTGGGAGTGAGCACTAACTCCACTGTACCCGCACTGGGAGGATTTTATTGCAAATTTTCCTCTGCCTGGGAACCAATAGATAAATGAGATCATTGTTTCCAAACCCTGGAAGGAGGACTGAGATGTTAAAAATATATAAAGCCTCTAGAAATTCTAATTTAGTCAATGTAAAGCAGTTCCCAGGAATCTGCATAGTAATAAACACCCTAGATAGTTGCAATAAACAATCATATTTGGCAGCCACCGCTCTGGAGGAAAATACAAGTTCACCACCAGTAGGATTGATTTATTCAGTCTTAAAATGATAGCCAGGACCAAGTAAGTGGCTGAACCAAACTAAGATCAGCAGAGCACTGGGCTCCCATCAACCTCTGATGGAAGGCAAAGGTCTGAGGCTGGTATTCATATTGAGAACAGACTGGTGCGTCACAGAAATAACTGGTCCTCTCATTTGGAAACCAAAGCTCCTAGGAGTTTGATTATCCCTTTAGAGACAAATGGGAATCCCTGGCAGGACTGGAAGAATGGTTCTGAGGTGGGAAGAGGTTCGATTGAACACTCTTTGTCAAGGGTAAGCTATGGCCTTTCCTTTCCATACCAGGTCCACACCAGGTCCAACTGGTGAACCTACTTGGACAGGGGCACATGGATAGGTCAAAAGGAACAGCACTTTGCTCTGGGTGTGTTTGCTGCTGCTTTCGGCTGCACCACGTCTTCTCTGCAGCACACGGGCTCTTCATTGATGTGCTCGGGCTTTCTCCAGTTGGGGTGTGCAGGCTTCTCATTGCAGTGGCTTCTCTCCTTGTGTAGCACGGGCTCTAGGGCACATGGGTTTCCTTCAGCAGTTGCAGCTCATGGGCTCTAGACCACAGTCTCAGTAGCTGTGGCACTCAGCTTTAGTTGCCCCACCTCATGCAGGCTCTTAGGTACCAGGCACAGAACCTACATCCTCAGCATTGACAGGCATATTCTTAACCACTAGACCACCAGGGAAGTCCCTGGCTTGGCTTTTTATACTCTACCTAAATGTGCTCAGGCCCATCACTTTTCACGAATATAATTTTACAGCAAGAGATTTACCACGTACCTGCTAAGCTGTGAGAGGGGTGATATGAATGTGTAGATAGCTTTGGAAAGCTGAGTGATAGCTCAGAGATTACAGAAAAGTTGTGTAACATAAATGCATTTCTATATATGTTTTTCTGTTTCTCTCTCCTGCCTTGCATACTACTGCAAAACTTACAGGTCAGGTGTCATATCAGGCCTGTAGAATTTCCCTCATAATGTAGAGTGAGGGGCCTGGGGCCTGGGGATTCAAGGGTAGGTGTGTTCTAGAGCTGAGACTGGGAGCAAAGCAACAGAACCATCCACTGGCCTATAGCTCTCATGGGTAAGGCCTGGAGGCCGTGTATTTTTTACCTTTTTATTTTAAATTAAGAGTATAGCTGATTAACAATATTGTGACAGTTTCAGGTGGACCGCAAAGGAACTCAGTCATACATTTACCTGTATCCATTCCTGGAGGCAATTTCTGGACAGAACATTTTGTGAGCTTCTTGGTCCTGAAACAGATATTCAGATGCCTGCCAAGATCCAGTTTCAATAAGACAAGGAGATAAGAAGCAATATCTTCTCTGAGGATTCTGGGGGCAGCATGGGCATTGAAGCAAAAGGAGTGTTCCCTCCTAACACTCAGGACTCTCCATGGACCACTACAGGCTACTGGAGTGGATGAGACCAGAGGAAGGGGCGCGCACTGGATGCCGCCCATACTCCAGACTGGTCCATGCTCCCTGCACCAGCAGGATGGCAGCTGTAGAGTCGGGGAGATATGGCATCCTTCCCAGTTCTGGAATTCCCAGCTGAGAACACTCCAAAATCCTCCAGTTGCCTCATCTTTTAAATGGGACCCACTGGATCCTGCTGAAAACTGAATGATACAATACAATCAAATAACCCAGTACTGAGTCTGGTACTTTATAACCATCCAGATCTTAGCTTCTGAAGTTAGAATGGCATCCACCCCACCCACCTCTCCAAGCCTCTGGGAAGAGGATAAAAGGGCAAAAGCCCTGAAATACTAAAATCCATGCGTGGCTATGTAGATGATTTTTGTCATGTTCTTGGCCTTCCTGAATGCATACAGCAAAATTTCAATCAATGCTCCATCCTGCCTGGAAATGGTTTCATTAGTAGCTGGAAAGCCAGGCCAAGGTAGAAGCATTTTAAGGTGCCCAAGTTGTCTGGGCTGGAACTGCAAATTCAGGGTCATCAAAGAAGGAACCAGGCAGAAGTGGACTTTTGAACAAAATCACTATATGTCTGGGGACTGTGTGTGTGTGTGTGTGTGTATAGGGATGTATGTATGAGAGAGAGACAGGGTGAGAGAGATTAACTCTGAACTGATCGGAAGCCTCCCTTTCATTATCATGCTGAGTTAAACTGCCAAGACTTTAGCTGGGTCAGACCACTGAGGAGGAAAGACAATGGGAAAACAGAAGGTGACTCAGGATGCAAACATCTCATTGTTGCAGCGCGGTGAATGGATTCACTGCTTTCTAAATGTCAAGTTAATATTTCTCTTGGCACCAGCTGCGTTCCCTCCCCTCCTTCCCCCTACAGTGAGCCTGGTCTCCCGGAAGCCCGCCCTTTGGCAGCTGCCCAGCCTCAGCATTGGGATTTGAGGAGGGCGGGATGGCTGGCACGGTGAACACACAGGCCCCCAGCTCAGCTGAGGAGGGGCAGCAGCCTTCATGTGGAGTAATACCCGCTGTTGTCCTCAAGCTCTGGCTCTGGCTCTGGGGAGCTCTGGGCTTCAGGATGCAGCTCTGGCAGCTGACTGCACCAGGGAGCGGCACAAACAGAAGTTTTCCCTGTCCTGCTCATAGGCAGGGAATAGCAGACAAGGAAAGAGAATGACCTTCAAGGCCAGTTGGCAGTTGGAACTTTGTGCTCCCTGCACTGCCCCTACAGTTTCCAGGCTACCCTCCACAAGATCAGCAGTGTCTCCCCAAATAGATGACCCACTCAGGTCACCCCCTAACTCAGAATCCTTCCCTGATTCCCTCTGGTTTTCAATATAAAGCCCCAACCCTCATCAAACCACTGAGGACTGAGGTTGACTCCATTCCTCAGAGTTCACATGGTCCCTTCACTCGGCTCCTTGCCCAGACCTTATCATCAGGATGCCGGTTGTCTATTTCAGGGTCTTCTCCCCCATTCTTTAGTGCAGGGTCTATATCTCTCACCTCTGTATGCCCAGTGCCACCTTGCACTTGATGGGGCCTGGTCAGGGAATGCTACCTTCAGTAGCACCTAGAAGGTCATTCATTCATTCACGCTTGCAGACCACTCTACACATTATTTCCCCAGTCTACCTTCCACCTTCACTTTGAAAACTATTCAGGCACTCCTCACTTTATAGAGGGTCCTGTCTACCTTCTTCATTTTCACCATCCTAATCAATCTTTGTGGCTTAGCTCAGGGTCCCCTGCAAAGCTCATCTCTATGAAGCCTCTTCATTGTTCTGTTTTTCCTAAGCATCTATTGTACCTGATTTGGAGAAGGCAATGGCACCCCACTCCAGAACTCTTGCCTGGAAAATCCCATGGGTGGAGGAGCCTGGTAGGCTGCAGTCCATGGGGTCGCTAAGAGTCGGACACGACTGAGGGACTTCACTTTCACTTTTCACTTTCAGCACTGGAGAAAGAAATGGCAACCCACTCCAGTGTTCTTGCCTGGAGAATCCCAGGGACAGGGGAGCCTGGTGGGCTGCCGTCCACGGGGTCGCACAGAGTCGGACACGACTGAAGCGACTTAGCAGTAGCATTATACCTGATTAACTGCATCCCCCATGTGGAGCTTCATAATGGAAGGTTTTGTAATAGTTACTTAACTCCTCTGAACCTAATCTGTAAGCATAGTTAATAATAGGTTTGCTATAAGTTTTAAATTAAGATACATATAAATAAAGCACATAGCACTGTGCCTGGCATATAATCAGTGTTCAAAATAGGCTTCTTTAATGATGATATCTTTTTAAATCTCAAACTCTAGATTGTCAGTCCCCTCTTTGAGGGGAAGGACCATGGCTTTCTTTGTCTTGACAAACTTCCAAACATACAGCCCAATGCTCTACTGTTGGTGGAAGCTTTATTGATAATATTATTGCTATTATATGTTACTGATTATTAATTGTGTTTGCATGTTTGATGGCATAGAATCATGGAGAGAGCATTGGATTAGTAGTTGAACACTGACTTTTGTTTTTTTGTTTTGGCTACATTGTGAAGCTTGTGGGCTCTTTGTTCACCTAGCTTGGGCCCCCAAAAGTGATAATGCCGAGTCCTAACCACTGGACTGCCAGGGAATTCCTCCAAACACTCACCCTGAATGGTTTCAGTCCTGTTTTCCCACTCTGGGACTCAGGTTCCCCTGCTGTGTAGAAAAATATTTTTCTGGAAGGATCTGAAGTTCCATCTCATAATGATATTACAGTTCAGTGGTTATTAATGAGACTAGTTGATACCACACTGAGCTGACCCTCCATCCATATGTGTCATCCCTACTCACTATGCCTTCACACAAATGCAAATACACCAGTGGGGAAACATAGAAACGAGGATTTATGTCAGCCAACCAAAAGAACACCAGTCCTCACTGCAACAGGCAAATGTTTTCTGTTTTAAAGGTTACTCCAGGCAGCATCAGGGTTGACATTCCCTCTCACAGCAGTGGGTTAGCAACAGATGTTGCAGCAAAATGATCCTGACTGGAGGTGCTTATTAACCCTTCTGCATGGCACACCCATCTTTACTTCTGGGCCCACGCCTTATGACTCTTAAGGCAACTTAACCTGCCATCCCTGGCTTCTAGAATATCACTAACCCCCTGCTTGGGTCATTAACAGAACAAAAGACTGAGCATCAAATCTTATCAAATATAATCACATCTCCTATATTTCTGCCAAGATAAAAGTTTATACCTGCCCTTCTATTCTGAGGATCTCAAGGGAATAAATACAGGATGACCTAAGATTCAGAATATGAGCTCTATTCCACTGTTTATGACCTAACTGAATTATCTTGAGCAATTTACTTAGTCTCTCTAATCTCATCTTATTCATCTATAAAACTGAAATAGATATCCATGTTGCCTAGGACTGTTGTGCTTGTGGGGGTTAAATAAAATAAAATATGCAAAATACTCAAGGCAGTCTGGTTTATAACAAGCACTCAATAAATGTGCATTGTCATCACCCGTGATATTGAAGAATGGGCAAATGCTTATTTCTTTCTTTCATTTTTAGAACCAGACACATTGAAAGATCAAAATCTCAGGCAGGCAGGCCTCAGTGTAAAGCAAAGGGTCAAGTCCATCAAGTTCCAAGAAGACCAGAGAAAACAGAAAGGGGCTCATTATCCACTCTGCAGATTACCGCTGGAAAATATTTTAAGCATTGTACACTCTGAGGTCAGCATGTGGGTACTCAGACAACGCTACTATGACTTCCTACAGGCTTTGAAAAATGTCCAATGGAAGAGAAACTGAACCAGGGACACGAGTATAGCCTAACTAAAATGCTTGCCGGCGCCAACACCCGGGCCCTGTCCGTGGTCCTGAAAGAGACAAGCAGCAAAAGGCAGGTAGAAAATCGTGACTTCTAAGAGATTGCCAAGGCAGAAAGAGAGAGACTCTTTGGAATTTTGTTCAGATACATGCAATTATTGAGAATAAATGTGTTTTTTTTTTTGGCTCATTAATTGGGCTTCCTCACCTATTGTGCTCCTGATTCTAAACTTATTGTCAAAAAGAACCTCATAATGCATACCAGAACTAACATAAATTATTTGGGGAATCACTGGCTCCCCTCTGTTGGCCTGGATAATAAGAAATTGAACAACATGAATCTCCTATCCTGAAATGAGTTAATTTTTCTCTTCTCTAATTTACTACTGCAAAGAAATGGCAGAGAATATTCATTAAGAGTGAGCCTCTGGAATCAAACTGCCTGGATTCCATTCCTAACTCCTCACCTATTAGGAGATAATTTCTTTCACCTCTTCATATCTCAGTTCATTCATCTATAAAAGTAACCATAAAAATAGCACTGAGCTCATTAGTTTACTTAAAAATTAAACAAGTAAGGCATATAAACTGCATAGAAAGTACACTGTAAGAACTCATTAAGTATAAAATTATTATTATTAATATCATAATGGTTTTCATTGTTATTATTATTCCAAGTCAGACTAAACAAAGATGAAAACTTCTTTATTCCCTCCTGCATCCTGGTTTGCATGATGCCCTTCACTCTGCCTGCTCCTATTATTGCCTGCTTCTATCTCCCTCCTGAGCAAACTGTGGAGACAGATCAAGTAAGAGATGAGAAAGTTTGTTTACTCACCTACCCACTGAGTTCAACATAAAAAAAGCTCAGAAATTTCTTAAAATGAAAGACAGATCCATAAGGGCTACAATTCCCCTAAAAGCCATGGAGAGCTTAAGGGCCCTCAGTCCATATGACAACAGAGCCACTCTTAACCCCATGCTTGAGACCACCATCCACTTGCTTTTCCACCACTCTGTCAGCCTCCAGAGCAGCTCAGCAGGCTCACAAGGCTTATACAAGCTGTGCAGATCTCAAAAGCCCAGGCTCCAATAGCTTGGCTCCTGTGAAGAATGCTCAGTCTTCTCAGCCCATGACCGAGAAAGTTCAGCAGTCAGGATGGAAGACAAGCAATGATAGTGACCCTATTTGATTCTGAACTCACAGTACTTTCCTAAACACTGCCATGCACCTTACTTTGTTCAATCTTCTTAACATCCCTCCAAAGCAGACAATTAGTGCCATCCCCATTCTGCAGAAGGGGCTTCCCAGGTGGCACTAGAGGGAAAGAACCTGTCTGCCAATGCGGGAGACATAAAAGACACAGGTTTGATCCCTGGGTTGGGAAGATTCCCCGGAGAAGGGCATGACAATCCACTCCAGTATTCTTGCCTAGAAAATCCCTATGGACAAAGGAGCCTGGCAGGCTACAGTCCATAGGGTTGCAAAGAGTCAGACATGACTGAAATGACTTAGCATGCAACACATTATACAGAAAAGATCACTGAGGTCCACAGATTGATGTGATTTTCTACAAGTCACACAGCTACCAGTAAATGACAAATTCAAAACAGCCCAGGCTGACTGTTTAGGGAACAAGATTTAGTGAGAAAAGCATGGGAAAGCAGCCAGGGGGAAGTCTGAATCCCAGTTCTGCCTCTTATTAGCTGAATGATGTAGAAAAGGTGAGAACTTATGAGGACTCGGTTTTTCTCATCTGTAAAATGGAAATAGTACCTTCTTTTCAGAATGTTGATGGGTAAACAAAAGTGTGGCATAGAGATGGAGTTAAGTAAGAAGACATCAGTGTCATTATTGTCACTGTCAGGCTAGCTCAGTTCTCTTTCCAGTGTTCAAAGCCATATGGAATCTAGACTGAATGATACCGTGACAAACGCTGGCTTCAGACAAATGCCAGTGATCTACTGTTCCCTCCCTCTCCATCCTCTCTGATACACCTGCTTAAACAGCAAAGAGCTCAGTTATCACATGTGACTTATCTGGAAAACTTTTACATTCCATACTGACCACTTGGCACACTCCCAGGCTCCTCGCACTGACTGGCAGCAGATCTGAGCATGAGGAATATAATAACTAACCATTTAGATAACCCTGATCATCCTTATGTTCAGTTTATACAATGTGCTTTATGTTATATGGCACCATGACAACAGTGGGTCAATGAAACACACCCATTTCCATAAACAACTCTTTCCACCTTGACTGGAACCAATAAGGGTGAAATGATACTGAAGACAGAGGCAGTGAAAGGCATTTGATAATATTTAAACACTGAAATCCTCATTTTTAGTTAGTAAATATGGCAATGATCAAGAAGATAGATAATCTGCCCCCTTCCCCTATATTGCTCTACGGAAGGCTGCAAAGCCTTAAAGAAATAAATTTTGGATTATCTGAAAATTTTTGGCTTTCTTGGCTATTTTGGCTTTTCCAGGCTGCTATTTCCTCTCATTCAGTGGATAATCAAAAAAGTCTGTAATTAATTAAATGATACCATGAGCACAGATGGGATTTACTCAAGGCTACAAATATTCACAGCACCAGGTGTATTTTTCCAGGCTCCAGAAATGCAGAGGACAGAACACAGCAGGTGATTGGCAGGTGCATCAGAGAGGATTGAGGGGGAGGGGACAGTAGGGCACTGGCATTTGCTGGAAGCCAGTGTATGTCACTGCCTCCTTTCACTAAACTCTGGGCACTTAGCTCAAAGCTGAAACCCAAAGAGGGCACAGGAGTCAGCCAGGGGAGGAGAAGGGGGAAATGAGAAGTTGCCCTGAACCAAAGAAACACGTGAGCAAAACCCTATTTGTCAGAGAACTTGGCTTCAGTGCAGCCACTGCAAAGATGTGATGTGGTAAGCAAAAAGTGATAGTCCATAAACGCAGTCACCTACCCAACACAGTTCTTTGCTTGCTCAAGAGCTGCAATGGCCCCCAGCTGTTGCCACCTGCTGCCAGAAGGGCTGGTTCCAGGTGAGCTGTTCTGCCCTGGGTCCTGAGTGATCTGCTGTGTCTCCTTCAGGCTCAGCCCTGAAACCCCACCTGCTGCTGTAACCCTAGCTGCCCCTCCACCTGCCTCCCAGGGTGGCAGAATGAACAACTCCACCATCTGCTTCCCTCCCCAGAGCACCAGATATTGAACACTGGGGATTTGTGGGGTCATCAGGCAGAGCTAGGAGAGTTTGGGAGTGACAGGGAATTATAAACACATCTGTGAGGTGGCAGCAAGGAAGTCAGAAAAGACAGGTTAGATACTGAGAGGAGAGATGTGGGAACCACAGAAGTGTGTGGCTCTCAGAAGAGTCATTTAGTCAGCTTCATCTTAGCTTCCAAATTTCAGACACACTCAGAGAGATACTGGATTCATTCAGTGATGAGTCTCTGTGTTACCCTTGCTAAAGATAACTGTTCTAGTTTTGAAGGTGAAGTTAACGAAAGAGCGATTTTTCACTCTTTTGACCAATGGGGCTCTTACATAAAGAATGCAGACTCATCAGCTATGAGTCAAGGAAACATGTTATTTTCATGCTGTTTCCTGTCTGGAGTTCCAGGATGGCTTCACATGGGCAGGGTGGGTCTCAACTCTGCCAGCCCATCCCACAAAGGGAAACAGTAAAGGCACAGGAGATATATAAAGTAGGATGTGAGTCTTAATACCTTAGATTGTCCTGACCAGAGGATCTGTTGGTGCCTCTCTTAATGGACTAAATGGATGAGACACAACTTCTACTGGGAATAGCCTGGGACCTTTCAAACCACATCACTCCAAACCAGTCCTGTGCTTGCAGTTCAAAAATAAACTCCGTGCCTAAATTCCAACTACCACACTGCAGTGAAATTGCACCATTTTTAGCCCTCAACTCATTTTGGGTTCAAAATGATAGCAAGTGCCTCGCCACATTTGCTTGCAGGATGCAGGCCTCTTGAAAGGAGTCTCCCCAGGCAACAGCTCCAGTACATCCTGGAGCATTAGAGGATATTTCCGAGAAGCACTTGTGTTACCTGAGATATGATAGAGTCACTCTGCAGCTGCTGAAGGGTTGCCTAATTGAGGATCTGCTTTAAAGAGGATGACAGTGTGATGTATAATTGGCACATTTCTCATGCTTCTGAGACTAAGCTGTGAGCTCCTTGGGCAGGAGAACCCAAGGCTCACCACTGCCAGAAACATACAAAAGGGTTTCAACACATGTATCTGTTGAATGAATAAATGAATCAAAGACACATGATGTTAGGTGAATTATTGAATCAAGATGATAAAATGAGTCCCAACAGACTTGCTCACTTTCTTTAGAACATTGATCATGGCTATTTACTCAACTGAGCCCCAAGGAAGATTCCCAAGTCATCCACATGACCCCACTGCATGTCCTCTCCTTTGCCTGGTTTTGTTTTTCCCCAGGCTGCTTATTATGCCATCTGACCTGTATACATTTTATCTTGGAAATGTGTTTAGTTTCACACATGGTGTAAGGTCCTAAGAGCAGGGACTTTTATCTCATTCATCCACCACTGCAGCCCTATTACCTAGTACTGGCCCATAGCAACAGTTCACTATTAACCACAAGACTTTTAAAAAAGGGTTCTATCTTGAAACAGAAATGACTGAAGATATTTCTGCTCCATGCACCAAAGATCTTTATATGTGTAAATTAATCAAGCAATTAAGATGTACTTGAGGATCATTATTCTAAAAAAAATGTAACTGTGTCATCTTGCAGGGTTTTTCAAACCTTTGCATTACAGTCCCAACATAACATTTGAGCTTTATTATATCAACATTATCTCCATCACCATCATCAAGGAAAACTACGGAGAACATCTACTACTGCCTGCTGAGTACAATATGTTTTGATAATAGGTGTTTGGCAGACAGAAAGTGAACAGGATACTGAAGTCCCTGTCTTCAAAATGTCTATCGGTAGGAAACATTAAGACACAATTACATATATATGTGAAACATACACTGCCTAAGGGGAGGTTAAACCAGTGCTGTCCGATAGAAACAGAATAATGTCAACTACATCGGTTAAGTTAAATTCTTCTAGTAACCACATTAAAAAGTAAAAAGAAAAAAGTGAAACCAATTTTAGTAATATTTTACACAACCCCAGTAGATATTATCATTTTAACATGCACCAAATATTTTAAAAATTTGTGTCAATGAGATGTATTATTTTCTCTTTTTTGTACTTAATCTTTGAATATGTATATGGTACATGTGTAGGAGAAGGCAATGGCAACCCACTCCAGTACTCTTGCCTGGAAAATCCCATGGACAGAGGAGCCTGGTAGGCTGCCGTCCATGGGGTCGCGAAGAGTTGAACATGACTGAGCGACTACCCTTTCACTTTTCACTTTCATGCATTGGAGAAGGAAATGGCAACCCACTCCAGTGTTGTTGCCCGGAGAATCCCAGGGATGGGGGAGCCTGGTGGGCTGCCGTCTATGGGGTCACACAGAGTCGGAGATGACTAAAGCGACTTAGCAGCAGTTGCAGCAGCATGGCACATGTGTGCATGCTAAGTCGCTTCAGTCATGTCTGACTCTGTGTGTATATGACACAGCACATCTCAATTCAGACTATTCATATTTCAAGTGTCTAATAGCCACGTGTGGACAGTGGCCACCAGGAGGAACACCACTCTCTTCCCTCCTTTCTTCCTCCTCTTTCCTTCCCTCCCATCCCCCTCTGCCCACCCCTTGGAAGCAAGGATGATGGAGGAAGGGAAGCATAGGCATCCAAGAAGAAAAGGAACAGAACACCTGTCCTACTCATGAACGCTGACTCCACCCCATCTCTTGCCTTTATTCTTAGGTACAGTCAGAAAAGCTAAAACCCCACCCCAGCACTAATGAGAGATCTGGGTCTTTGCCTACAAGCACTAACACAAGGTTCCTCTGATCTCTAAAGAAAAGTGTATTCAGGCTTTAGGCAACCCTAGGGAACTGGAACTATTCTCAACTCTTGCATGCATCAGACTTACCTGCAAGGAATTTTTAAAGTGACAGAGCCACAACCATACATCCCCACATTCTGATTTAACTGGTCTAGACTGAAGCCTGGGGATTTGGGCACATGCTAGAGGCCCCTAGGTGAGTATAATGGTATTTAGGGCTGAGACCTGCTGGGTTGGAATGTGGAAGGTAAACAGAAGAAAAGAGGAAAGAACAGCCTGTTTGCTACAGATGCTGTTAGGTACAGTGCTCAGCACTGCACTTTAAGTGCATTTTTTCATTTGATCCATATGAGATACATACCTCTAGGAGAGATGTATCACTAACCCCATTTTACAGATGAGAAAACTGAGGCTCTGAGAAACGAAGTGACTTTTCCAGCATTGCACAGTCAGCCACTGGCAAAGAGAGAAACCCAAACCAGGTCTGACCCCAAAATTCATGCTCATCCTTTATCTGCCCTTGTCTATCCTTCTTTATCAATTCCACCCCCTCCAGCCCCCCACCCCAATCTTGGTACAAGGTAAGAGACTGGGATGGGAATGAGAGGAAGAAGGTAACGTTGCAGGAAGGGGCTGGGGGTGGGCGGGTGGAAGATAGAAAAGAAAACAGTAGGAGATGCATCCGTAAAGGAAGGCGTCTTTCGTAGAGGGCCAGTGTTTCCCGGAGGACTTCTGCAACTACAAAGAGACTGAGCACTGAAAGAGCATGTGCGGTGAGGGCACCAGTACTTATCGCTAAACTTATTTGATATTATGACAATGAGGAAAGATGCCCCAGGAAAAGGAATCACTATCTGACTTCCACAGAGGAGCCTGCCTTCACTCACCAATGCATAGACTGGAAAGATGGCCAACAACTAGAAGAGAAAGGAAGGATAAAGGGGTTGCAAATAAAGATGTGCTCTCTTAGAGTTCTTACTCTGTCAAATTACCAAGCAGTGAAAAATTAACTCAGTGCTATTAAAAAAAAAAAAAAAAAAACAGAAGAAAGGGGGAGGGGAGAGAGAGAGAGAGGGAGGGAGGGAGGGAGGAGGGAAGGAAGAGGAATCTGGTGATACTAGAAATCAGTCTTGCCTGACAGAATTTAAATTGAATGTCTGTGAGCATGGCCCATAATTTTTTAGCAAAAGTAGAAGCTATTAAAGAGTCGGTGCACAAGATTAAAATTTAGAATGCTGTTTTAATAATAGTGAATTCTACTCAGTTTCAAATGGCTGTCATTTTTAAGCTCCACCAATTTGAGAATATTTGATGGATGGCATTGGGAGCTGATGGGAAGCCTGAACTTGAAAGGTCCAGCTCCTCTAACACAGCCAGAGAGATGAGCTTCTATCCTTAAGGAAATAAGCTGACGTTGTTAATGCGCCAACTCTGAGACTGCTTACCTACCCGTTCAATAGGACAACTAACACCAGCCTTACCTAAAGGAACAGACAGAATAAAGGATGACAGAATCACTGTCAAAAGCAAAGTACCGTGAAGGAATGCATCATAGACCTGGCATGTGTGTGGCCTGTGCTTGCCACTGGTTCACGGGCCATTTTTTCTGGAAGGTTCCTCAACCCCACTTCCAATTCCTAATTTAGAGAGTCGATCAGCAAGCAATTGAACTAGTGCTAGGATAGAGGGATGCCCAGGGTGTTCTGGAAGCCCGAGGGAACTTAACTCATCTGTCAGCTTCAGAAGACCCACCACCCCGAGTGACTGGGATTTTCCTCTGTGTAACAGCACTGTGCCTGGTCCTCAGTAAGTATCTGTAGGTCTCTTATCAACATAGTCCTTATTCCTGGGAGTTTTAACTTGGGCCAACAAATATTTTGTTGTTGTTGTTCAGTTTAAGTCATGTCTACTTTGTGACCTCATGGACAGCAGCATCCCAGGCTCCCCTGTCCTTTGCTATCTCATGGAGTTTCCTCAAACTCATGTCCATTGAGTCAGTGATGTTATCTAACCATCTCATCCTCTGCCACCCCTTCTCCTCCTGCCCTCAATCTTTCCCAGCATCAGGGTCTTTTCCAATGAGTTGGCTCTTCGCATCAAGTGGCCAAAGTCCAGATTCTAGTTCTTCCAGTGAATATTCAGGGTTGATTTCCTTTAGAACTGACTGGTTTGATCTCCTTGCTGTCCAAGGGACTCTCAAGGGTCTTCTCAAATATTTACTGAACAGCGCAATATGGGCATTAATACAGAGATCATTAGAGAAACTAGAGGAAGAAAACATTTCTCCCTGATCTTGAAAAATCAGTTTAATATCTTCATCACTCATTATTACCATTGTGGTCATCCTTAGAGTCTTTCACAAATATCTCCTGCTTTTCACATGTGGGTTATATGCAGGATTATGTTTCCTTGTCCCCTTTGAAGTCAGGCTAAGCCAGGTAACCTACAATGGCCAATGAAATGTCAACAGAAGTGGTGGGAGTTGCACCTTGGCAGAAACTTACAGAACTGTGCACAATTCTCCCCATGCTCTCTTCCCCCACCTGTGGAAGCATATGAGAAAATAAGGCTCTGGGGGAAAGACAATACAGGTTCCAGAAGCCTGTACCATATAAAGCATGGAGAGCATGTGCACAAGGGGGAAACACGCCTGGCACCACCCCACTGAGATTTGGGAGTCATTTATCACAGAAGCCTTTTCTCATTGACCATCATGTCCAAAAGGGCCCATGTAACTACCTGTCCACTGTGGAGGTCCATCACCCTGTATGGGAGAACATGAGAGAGCTGGCAGGTCTTTGGAGAACAAGGAAAGGAGATTCTAGTCTTTTATTCTTTTGGTCATAGACTCTGCTACTTTCTTTCAGAGATTTCCTCCACTGGGAAACTCCAAAAAGACCAGTTAATTTCCAGAATCTTCTGAGTTAGGAACCCCAGATGCCTGCCCTTTATGTTACCATCTCCTGCCCTAACCTGTGAACCACGTCGCCTCATGGCCATTGTGCTCAGTATCAGAGCTGGATTCCTGGCTGAAGACCACGTTCCAGCCTGACCTCAAAGAATAAACAGGCCTCCCCAGGGCTTCCTCGCATTGCCTGGGATGGCTCCAACCTGGGTTCCCCCAGCTCCCTGGTAAGATTCCTCATCTTCAGCCAGAGTCCCATCTGGGCCCTGAGCCTCCTACCTCCCTGCTATTCCCACCACCTGGCATGCCTCCCTGTCTTATTTCTGGGTCTTTGAGGCCTGTTCCCAACCACCCCCTGCAGAAAGTGTCACCACAGACTCCAGTCCATCCTGCTGTCCTCACCCCACCAGCTCTAACATTTGACACTTGGCTCTATCCTATCACAGTGGTAGCATTACCTCCTGCATCTGGGCAAGCTGGGTTTCTTCAAAGGAGGGGTGAACCTCTTAACTGCGATGCCCTCATTTGTGACCTGTCGGGTGAGAACGTGTCTATGAGGCACCGCCTTGGTGCCTGGCATATAACAGGTGCTCGAGAAATGGGAGATTCCGCCCCACTCCCCTTCTGCACAAGGTCTAAGCACAGTGGGTGGGGCCAGTCCTTCCCCTCCCCAAGGAAACCCGTATGTGACCCCAGAGATGTGTCTACTGCAGTGTTCTTGATGGGGACATATCTCCTCCAAGGAGGCAAACACAGGTACCGGGGGCGGAGGTGGTAAATAAAAAATAAAACCCCAGATATACATAATGTACCTAAACAGATAAAAGCTCAGGTATACACACAGTACCTAAACAGATATACTGTATATCTATGATATTAAAATTTCACTGGGCGAAGGGTAGAGAAGATGATTAGGGAAAAAATGCAAAAAAAAAAAAAAAAAGAGACTCCACATCAGGGAGTAATGAAAAATTGGTTGAGAAGCCCTGGTCTGATATTACCTCCAATCAAAACACAGGCAGCCTCTCTCACACCCAGCTCAGCCGAGCCTCTTAACATCTGTCTCTTAAATTTCCTCTCCCATGTCTCTTCCAAATCAATAATACGATATTTTTGAAACTTCTGTCAAATCCACATTCATGCTCCTCGGCTCCCTTCCCAGCCTCTCCACTCCTTCACTGATCTAATCTGCCTCCTCTCCTGGGATGTGAGCCGTGCAACAGGCTGCAGAGAAGGCAGGCAGTGGAGAGCTGAGAGACTCCAGTCCCAGTTTCCCATGACAGACAGGACAGAGTTCATCCCCACCTCCAGCAGCAGCAGGGCAGGAAGGAGCTGAGTGCCCCGGCCTCCCCAACCCCTGCCACTTGCCACTACCTGGATGAGGCCGCCAGTCCAGGCTGGCCTGCATCTTCCATGGGAGCTAAAGGCACACCCTCTTAGTAGGGGGCAGTGGGCAGGGAATGAAGCTTACCACTGGGTGTGGGCTTCACCGGTTTGTTGGAATATTGTAGACACTGCAGTTAGGCTTGCCCAAGGTGGATTTCTACCTGTCCTAGAGGCTTAAAGGCTGCCTACTCACCTCACTTGTAGCTTTGAATGGCCATGTCATATACTCTGCATGGGAAGAAGGCTGATAAGGCGGAGGAGGAGGAGACAGCTTAACCTGATGCTGCCCTTCTGTTCTTCCTAAAATACACAGTAGTTATGATGTCGCGCCTTCTTCTTGCAACCACGAGGAAAACTCAAAAGAATCTCGACATTCTAGAGAGGTCCACCTTGACAGGATACAACAGCTGAACTGGCGGCAGCAGCCACCTACGTCTAGACTTCATCTTGTGTAGAAGAATGGTGCTCTCTGTTGATCCCCTAAAGCATCCTAATAACACAAGGTCAAGGGTGAGATACATAATGGTCTCCCATCTGCTTTCTCTGCAGTCTCTATACCAGTGTATCTCTACTACAAAAGACAGCACCATATGTCTCTCATCGTGTGGGCCTGCAGCGGGGCTCAGAGGTGCTCTGCCACACTGGCCATACTCCCAAGGTCAAGGCATTTCTGCAGGGGGATAAGCATATGGGCTGTGCAGTCAAGAGACCCTGGGTTCTAGTCCTGAGCTCCCACGGAATGCTGTGTGACCTTAGACAAGACGCCTGACCTTGCCGAATGTCCTCTATCTTTATTACAGAAAACAAAAGAGTTGAGAATAGTACTTATATCATACTACCATTGCTAAGATTAAATGAGCTACAATACACAAAGTGCTCATCTGGCGCCTGGAAGCTACTCGGTACATAGTCGATGGCTATAGTGCCCATTTTCTATCATTCTTCTTGTGAGTCTGTCTGTCTTGTTGTCTGGCTCTTTTCTCTAGTCTTCCCCTCCTCCATTTCTCTGCAGGTCTCTATGTGACTCTTCCCTTGCTGGTCCCCCGCTCCCATTCATTTTCACAGTGGAAGGATGTGGCAATTTGCCTGGTGTTCCCAGTCGCTGAAGACTTCATTCCTTGCAGGCAAAGATCAATCCCCACACAGGCCAGGCCCAGGCTCTTATCACTGCTACTAGGTTTGGCTGAGGCTCTGGACTTGGCAGTGGGGGAAGAGAGTGGCACCCAAGCCTCCAGAAGGCCACTGTGCCCTCCCTCTAGAGTGGAACCTCTCAGGCGTGGCTCATGCCCCAGGAGACTCTGCTACAGCAGCTGGGAAGAGCCAGAAAGGACTCAGAGGTAGTGCCCCATTCAGCCTCTGAACTGAGACCAGACCAAACTGTTAGTGCTTCCCAGGACCTCACGGCCCCATCCACACAGGGGCAGGCTGATACTGCCCCCTGGGAATTCACTGGGGACAGGAAATGTGTCCACTTTACAAACCAAAGAGCAAACAACTCCAAGGAAATGGTAGGGGAAAGGCTGGTTTGCTAATTTTCCAGAAGATGTGCTGATGGAATCCTGTCCTTCTGCAGGTCAAGGGAAAGCCCTTCCCCAGCTCTCAGGCACAGTTCTTTGGATGGAAATCCCCAGACTCCTTGTGTTTCTAAATGCTGTGAGACAGAGGAGAGGGGAGGGGTGGCTTCCTGTGGACAGGTTGCTGAAGGATCAGGGTATTTGTTCGAGAGGGGATGCACTGGTGAGAGAGGTCAGCTGCCCCTCACCAGGAGTCCCACACCCTTCAAAGCTAGATTCAGCAGCTCAGTCTGGAAGGATCACAGCATCATAGACTCCACTCCCAACTCATTTCCTGGCCTGCATGGAATTCCTGAGCAGAACTCAGAACAGTGTGGCAAGGAGAATTCCTTCTTTCCAGAAGCTTACTCCCCGCAAAGGGAAGCAAAACCTACATAAACTAGCCCACCCCAGAGACCCCTCTCCCTGCCCTCCTCTCTAGGCTTCTCCAGCACCCCAACTTCCCCCTTTAGTGAGAGAGGCAGCTCACCCATAATAAAGAAAAACAGCCAACCTCCCTAAGCTCTTACTCTGTGCCAGCAGTTTGTTCTAAATGTGTTTCCTGCAGTAACTCGCTGATGACCAGCTCAAGCCACCCCCAGACTTGAACACACAGACGCATGAAGGGCTGGCCACGTGAACACTTCCTGCTTGGTCTCACAAAATGCAAAAGGGCCTATTATCACAGAAGCCAAGGCTGCTTGCAGACTACAGAGGTGACACAAGGTAAATTCATTTCCTTCCTGTCAAGAGAGACCCAACAAGGCTATAATCAGAGGCTAATGTGTGCACCTGTGATTGGGCCCATCGCAGGGGTAGCATGTAATTGAACAAGTTCGCTGTGCCCAGAGGAGCATGGTGAAGTCCCATCACTGCAGAGTGTTACTCTTTTGGTCTGCCTACCTCAATTTTTAATAACATTATGGAAATACTGCTGAAGGTCAGGGCAAGGACAGCGCCTTGAGGATGAGGCCTCTCTGAGTCATGGAGAGCTTCAACCTTGAGAAAAGGATCTTCTGCCCATATCTGGGTCAGTCACTTTTCCCAGGGATCCTTTCCCTAGACTGAGTGGGGTCTAGGGTCCAGGTTTCAGTGTGGCTGTACCTTTTTGCTGAATGGACCCCCAGGGCCCCCCCAGCACCCCCCCCACCCCCTGGTGAGCACTGAGGCCAGGCTTCTTGGTTACCAATGGGGCTGCCCAGTGGGCAGGCCCCTCTCCTCCACTGATGACTGGTAACAATGCTAATACTTGTGCTGTGCTAAGTCATCCCAGTCATGTCCGACCTACGGACTGTAGCCCACCAGGCTCCTCTGTCCATGGGATTCCCCAGGCAAGAATACTGGAGTGGGTTGCCATGCCCTCTTCCAGGCGATCTTCCTGACCCAGAGATCGAATCCATGTTTCTTGTGGCTCCTCCACTGGCAGGCAAATTCTTTACCACAAGCACCGCCTGGGAAGCCCGTAGCGTCTTACTATGAGTGAGGCACTTCTCTGAGCCGTTTGCATGTATTAACTCACTTAATCTGGAAAACAATCCTAGGCATTAAGTACTGCTCCTCTCGGATTTCACAAATGAGGAAACTGAGGTATGGATGAACTTGGCTAAAGTCACACAGTTGGCACGTTGTGTTGAGGCCCTGGCAGCCTGGCTCTGAAGTGCATCATCCTGACCACACTTTCTACTGTCTTTTGAGTTCCCTTGTGGCTCAGCTGGCAAAGAACCCACCTGCAATGCTGGAGACCTGGGTTCTATCCCTGGGTTGGGAAGATCCCCTGAAGAAGGGAAAGGCTACCCACTCCAGTAGTCTGGCCTGGAGAATTCCATGGACTGTATAGTCCAAGCGGTTGCAAAGAGTCAGATATGACTGAGCAACTTTGACTTCAGTGAGTCAGCACAGCGGAGCTGAGGGGACCAGAGAAGCAGCAGGTGGCAGGGAGGTGCCTCCCTGGCAACTGGCACTCATTCATTCACATTCTTTTTTCTTTCCACTTAAAAAAAAAAGTAAATTCTATAGTGCTTTACAATTTTCAAAAGTTTCACACACATGATTTCATCTAATCCCCAAATAATCCTTTTTTCTCCTACACCTATCTTGTCCCTCCCCACTTTCCTATCCCCTCTCCTGGTAACCACTCATTTGTTCTCTATATCTGTGAGTCTGCTTTTCTGTTTTATATATTCACATTCTTACTGAGCATCTTCTTTGCACCAGACTCTGTTCTAGGCACCAAGGAGATGTGATATATAAATAGATGGAAGATTACAGTCTAGTGAGAAGACAGAAATACATACATATATGTACATACACACACACACACACACACACACACACTTAAATAAGGTAATATCATAGAATGGCAAATATGTGGAAAAAAATAGAGCAGGGATGTCAGATAGAGTAATTAGGCAGGAAGAGGTGTGGGAATTATTCTAAGAGGGGAAAAGTTAAAAGAAACAGGCCTATCCAAGGCTGAGTAGTCCATTGGCAGAGGTTTTTGAAAGCCTACAAAAATACAAGGAGTAACATGTCCTTGAGGCCCAGAGAAGCCAGGAAGTTATAGATCAATGAAGACAAGGGGATTGGGGTCCACTCCATGCTCCCACTGTGGGGCCCAGGCTGATGGAAGCTCTGCCACCTCGCACTGGACCACATGGGTATCCCCTGCCTCCTGGAAGTGATGCCCAGCTCCTAGGTTCCCACATCCCTCCTAATTGTGGGCTCTGGGAAAGACACAGGAGCCACTGTAGCAACTGGTGAGCTTTCCTGCCTCAGCCACAGGCCCAAAGGGGACATGAAGGGATACAACAGATACGCGTGAGGGCTCTCGCCCTGAGAGGCAGAACCCAAGCCAGGCGAGTGGAAAGCCAGCAGTCTAGGAGCTGCGAGTTAATAGATTTCTCCGAATGAATGGCCCTTCATTCTAATTCAAGGAGGTGAGGGGATCAGGTGAAGGAAGCCAGGAGAAAAAGAGGATTAATCCATCTATCTGGGACCTTTGGAACTGAAAACATGAAAAGATGAATTCATTTGTGAGCCATAATGATTCACTACCGGGAGAAATAATTATCTTGAAGCTTGTTTGGCCTCAGAATCAATCTTTATTTAACTGTATTTATTTTGGGCTGCTCATCCTGCTTGCCTCTCTTGGAAACTCAGGGAGGGCTTTCTCCCTCCCTTGTGTGTGTGTGTGTGTGTGTGTGTGAGTGTGTGTGTGTGAGAGAGAGAGAGAGAGGGAAATTCCAAAAGCTTGCTTATTTCATGGTTTTCAACAGAATGATCTTTGTGTGGCTCTTTCCATCTCCCCTTGTCCTATGTTGGTGATCCTCACTTCTAATCACTCACTTCCCAGTAGTCTCTTGTTTCCTTAAAGCACTTTTCACTATCTTCAAATCTATCCGTTTATTTGCTTTTTAGATAATCTGCCTCTTCCACTGGAACAAATGACCGGTAAAAGCAGGGACCTTGGCCATCTCCTAGATAGATCACAACATCAGACCAATTAACAGCCATGGAATAAACAAACAAAAAGATACTAACAAACACAGGTAGCTCATGACCTCTTTTAGTCTTTCTTACAACCCCAACTTATTATTATTGACTATGCCCTTTTACAAATGAGACAGCTAACTGAGGAACAGAGAATAATTAAGTAACTTGCTCAAGATTACAAAGACAGCAAAATCCTGCACCAGGATTTGAACTCAGACAGTCTGGCTCCAGAATCATTGCCCTACTGACTTGAGTTTTCAAGACATGATTCTTGACTGAATGAATAAATCTTGAATGAATGACTGCCTTGGGTTTCCTGCTTTCCTTCCCAGTGTTACTTGTTTTTAACTTTTCTTGGACACCCTACACATCTGGCATGGTCCTAAATTCTCTACCTGTATGATTCAGTGGAACCCTCAACCTACTCTGCTCTCCCTGGCACAGGTCCCAAGTCTGACACTTAGAACTGTACCTCATTCTCCAGCGTAGGTTTCCTGGCTCCCCATTACCAGGTGATACTGCCCTGATCTGAAATCATGGACTTAGTTCGTTCAGAAAGAAAAACCAAGGCTTCAGGGGGATGCGCCTCCCCGGAGAAGAACGTGGCTGACTATGGATCTGGAAGACCCCCTTCTCTCTCTGTTCAGAAACTGAATCCAAAGAGATGAAGTTATAGGTTTCATGCCTGTGTCCACCCTTCAGGCTGGGGAACAGAGGCAAAATAAATACCAGTTGCTAGAGGCTAGGACGGGAGGGAACGAAGGAAGAAAGTAAAGTGCTTTTCCAACTAAATTGGCTCTGAGAGTAAAGTTATTAAGGAAGCATTATCATACAACACAGGTCTTCAACTCCCAAGGGAGCGAGCCCTCCCCTCTGTCTTGCAGCCCCCATGGCTGACTCTATGAGGGGTGATGAGTGGTCCTGCTTGACACATCCATCACCAGTCATCATTCTCTTCCATCAAGCTTTATGTCCATGCCTGGAACAACACTTGGCACACAGTGGGCACTCAGTCAATGCTGGCTGGATCAATGAATGTGCCAACACTTGGCACACAGTGGGTGCTCAGTCAGTGCTGGCTGGATCAATGAATGAGGGAGGCACTCCCTTTCTGCCTTGGCTCTGCCCTCATCCCTCACCCCCATGGCTGCACAGTTGTACCTGTCTCCATCCCCATGGACTCAAATCTTGGTCACATTCATGTACTGACTACCCTTGGGTATGTACTCCCATTCCCCACAGGAATGTTTACAGGACCCTGAGTCAAAGAAGGCAGAGTAGGGATATCCGGAGAAAATGTGCTTTCATTGACTGATAGAACTTGCTATTCTCCACAACCATCCCTGGAACATGAGAATACTACAACAGTTGTTCTTCCCAAATTGTGGGTCTTTACAGACTCAGGCCAACACCAAGTGATGCTTCACTGAGCAATTTAAAGTCCAGTCATACAAAGCTGAGTGTGCTTTCTTGTCTAGGAAACAAAAACGTTCCAACTGCTCAGCACATCCAAGTCAATACTCCTTTAATAACCCATACTAAATCTTTCCCTGGACTCCAAAAGCCATAGGAAAGCCATGCTGGTAACCTCAGACTCTCCCTTGTGTTCCGTTCTCCCTCCTGTTCCAGTCTTACATCTGTACCTCTGGTCATTTGTTTTGTTCTTGTCTTTCGAGTTGAAGGGCATCCATGATTTTGAAATCATTAACTAGAATTTATCTGGAGAATTCAGATTAAGAACCTGTGCAATCCCTCTTTCTCTCTCTCACTGCTCTGCAATGCTTGGGTTCTTCCTCAATCAACTGGAGGACGTTTGGGGACTTCTTCAGTTTGTCTTGCTGGAAGGGTCTCTTCTGGTCACTTAGATTATTAAAGAGGTCCACTGGGATCTCTGGGTCCTGTGCTGTGGCACAGATTCTGACCCAGCCAAGCATGCATATATGAATGAGCCACCATCTCTGACTGAACTGTTCAACCCAAGACCAGAGTTGGTACTTCCTTCCTGGAGAAACAGTATTAAACTTCTGCTTTATTCTCCTGCCCCAGGAATACCATCTTCAAGCCCAAATGACAGCCCTGTCCTACAGAGACAAGATCAAAGTGTCCACTGCCAGCCTGCCCTGCTGATGGTCAGCACCAGCCATGTAAGCACTCTAGTACGTGGCCTAAAGAAGAGGAATGGGGAAAGAGTTTCAACAGAGTAAGGCTGCTGGGGTTTCAGTTTCAACTTCATAATCTGTGGCCTTAGGACCTTGACCAAGTCACTTACTCACACAGTGACTCAGTTCCCCCTCTGAAAAATAAACAGTCCAGATCTCCTGGCGGTGTTGAGAGGATTACACGAGATCCTGCATGGAAAACATCCTGAAAGCTGATTCCGAGCATCTTTGTGAGCTGAGACTTACTGAGTACTGACGATACGCTGGACCTTGTACTTGACACTCACACACCATGTTATTAGCCTCACTGTGCACAGATGACATGGATATTACCTTTTCTATTTTATAGCAGAGGAGACTATAGAGCAGAGAACTCAATAACCTGCACAAAGGGAAGGAGTTAGGGAGGGGTGGAATTCAGATCTGGACTGAGGGCTCCCTCGCCATATGAGGAGGATCCACGAGGAGCTGACATCAGCCTCCTGTCTCTGGGTCCCCATAAAGGGCTGGTTGACAAGCAGCTCTACAGAGATGCTGGGGATCGTGACTTGGAGCCACTGAGTCCTCCATGTGTTGTGTGACTTAGGACCAGCCTCTCTGCTGCTCGGGATGTTTTGCTTCCTCTGCCATAAAAAGAGACAACAGCAATTTCCTTGCAAGATTGCTAAGGGGCTTAAGTAAAACAATGGTGCTTTGCCATCTTTCATTCCTAGGTAAGATATTCTTACACTATGCCACACTCTGCGACACAAAAAGAAGACAATAACAACCCTCAGCACAGTATTAAAAGACTTTTGTTAGTCACTCAGTCATGTCCGAATCTTTGCAACCCCATGGACTGTAGCCCACCAGGTTTCTCTGTCCATGGAATTCTCTAGGCAAGAATACTGGAATGGGCAGCCATTCTCTTCTCCAAAGACTTTAGAAAAATAATAATTAATGAGATGAATAATAATAGCTAACAAACACAGGCCATATTATATTTCAGCCATCTGCCTCTGGTGGCTCAGATGGTAAAGTATCTGCCTACAATGCGGGAGACCCAGGTTCGATCCCTGGGTTGGGAAGATTCTCTGGAGAAAGAAATGGCAACCCACTCCAGAACTCTTGCCTGGAAAATGCCATGGACGGAATTATATTTCAAGACCTGAACTAAAGCACTTAACTCTCATGACAATGCTATACTATAAAGTAGGCACTTTTCATCATTTCCCTTTTACCAACAAGGAAACTGAAGCATGTCATGGTTAGGTAACTTGCTCAAGGGCACAAAACCAGATGCTGAAAACTTGCAGGCTTGTAATTCCTTTGGATACATGTGAGCTTTATTCAAAGAATGAATCAGTCCAGGACAGCAACATCAGGATCCCAACCTCTCGGTCTCCCTGGGAACCACTGGGATAAACAAAGGCAAACTTGTCCAGGTCACTTTACTACAAGACTTGCATGGTCTTCAAGATGTAAATGTGCATGCAATATCATCAAGAGGGAGATAGAGTACGCAGCCTCCCCAGAATTGGAGGGGGATTAGAATGCCCCAAAATATAATTTTAGAAATATGCATCTGGGTCATTTACTCTAGATAGAACAGCTCCCATCAGCTGTTAGCAAAACTGAGCATAATGCCAAAAGAGAGAAAAGGAGAAATGAATAGGCCAATGTCCTTCATCCTCTGTCTTCTGTCCTCTGATCCAGCTCTGTAGAAGTGTGTCTGCCTGCAGGCCTGGATACCCACGAGCCCCACACTGAATGAAGACCCACGGAGGCCCCCAAAAGGAGTGGCAGCAGGAAAAGGAGGTCAGTCTGGCACAGTCCTGGGAGGCAGAGGCTCTGGCCAGAGCCTGCTGGGAATCAATGGCCTGTTTTTAACACAAGTGTGACATTCACCTGCGATATTGGGACTCAGTGATGGGAAAGAAGGCTTTCATATCCCTGCTTTTACCACAGTAGGCTCCAGAAATGTATTTCAGTAATTCCCTGAGCTGATAAGTATGAAAAAGAGAACACTGAATATTCCAATAGGGATCTGACAGAACAGGGGCATGTTCATTAGCTGCTGAATTTCCCAATGACTCCTAGAAATAGCCACAATTAGACCAAATTAAATACTTCCGTTCCAAATATAGGCAATCATGGATCATTAGGGTATATCTCTGCACTGCTGACCTTGCAAAGGAAGGTCCTAGAATTCCAGAAAAAGCAGCCTCTCCTTCCTTCTTGCTCTCTCTGAGCAAAGCTAAAATTCAGTGCCAAATTTCTTGAGGCTGCTTCTAAACCAGGATGGCTTTTCATAAGATTCCTAAAATTGAATCGGCCTTTGAGGAGGCGTTCCTTCACTCTGCAACTCACGTTCTTCATGTAATCACTGGAATTCTCCCTCATCCTCCACTGGGCGGGCAAAAGGGTAACATCCACACCCCATGTCTATGGTAGATACGGAGATGTGGGATGTCATTCCAAACCCACTGGGTGAGTCAACAGGGAAACTGAGATCAGTAAATCAACTTCATTCCTTTCCTCCCCACCATCAGCTCTCCCCTATAGGAAACTGACAGGCAGGTCTTTGGCATCCAGAGTCAATCTAAAAATCACTAACGAAGTTTAGACAAGAGGTCACAGCTTTCATCTTTTTTTTTTTTCATGTTCAGAACAAAAACGGTAATGATATTTTACGGAGCATGATAGTTAACTGGTTTGAAGAGAGAGGCCAGCCATTCAACTGTCTGGATCTACAATCAACATTTTCAAAGAGTTTTCATCTTCTAGTGAGTCCTAGACATATTTATTTATATACCCATTTCACAGGCAAAAATACTGAAGCAAATGGGACTTCCCTGGTGGCTCAGATTGCAAAGAATCTACCTGCAATGCAGGAGATCCAGGTTCCATCCATGGGTTGGGAAGATCCCCTGGAGAAGGGAATGGCAACCCACTCCAGTATTCTTATCTGGAGAATCCTATGGTCACAGAAGCCTGGTGAGCCACAGTCCATGGGGGTTGAAAAGAGTCAGACACGACTGAGCAACTAACACTTTTCACTTCATTGGCACATGACATGTTACAGAAATAAGAGGCCTTGGAAGACAGCGTTCATTCATCCTTGTACAAAAGCGAAATGCACGCACTAGCACCATGCCTGCGGTGGTCTTGTTTTTGGCGGCAGCGTGAGAGGCCAGATAAGCATGATGGATCTCCTGAGCCTCGGTGGAGACCACTGCAGGGCCGTCCAGATTCCCATACCCAAGTCTGCAAAGCAAAAGGAACTGGAGCGACCTGAGTCAAGTTCAAGGTAGGCTGGAAAACCTCCTGAGGGCCTTCACAGCAGGCTCCCTGAACCACTTTGAAGACAGGCTATGTGGAGGCCAGTGCTCAAAGCTTCTAACTGGCCGAGGAACTCATGAGCCAAGTTCTTTGAGGATAGGCTCTCCTCTAAAGAAAAGCCTACAGAGAATCTAGACCCTACCCCACCAGTGACCTCAGAGGAGTCCCTTCCCCTGCATTCCTGCCATGACAGACATGCCTTGAACCGGGCCAAGCAGTGTGTGGGTTATCCTCTCCTCTTCAGCTGCCTCCTTATTGCTGGGCCAGCATCAGGTCACTGTGATGACCAGAAATGATGTAAGGACTTACTGAGTGATGCTCTGGATCACTCACTGGAGACACGGGCTAACTCAGAGGCTAGAGGAAGGTTTAGGGGGGCTGAGCATCAGTGATCAGGGCCCCATCCTTTCTTTTCCTTCAATCATACTCCACCCTTATCTGCACTATACGTTGGGTTCTAGCTATGATTTCATTTGAGCAAAGATTTTGGAGGAGACCCTCCACCAAAAGAGTTTAAATATCACTAAGATAATGCTGCAAGGGGAGGGAGGTCTCACAATGATATTTTGTTGTTGTTGTTGTTGTTGCTGTTCATTCACTAAGTTGTGTCCAACTCTTTGTCACCCCATGGACTGTAGCATGCCAGACTCTCCTGAAGTTTGCTCAAATTCATGTCCATTGAGTCAGTGATGCTATCTAACCATTTCATCCTCTGTCACCTGCTTCTCCTCCTGCCCTTAATCTTTCCTAGTATAATATTTTTATAGTATTGTAAACCTTTAAAGAGCGTTCTCAGTGAGAAGAGCCAAGAAATTCTCCTTGTAATATCACCACTCAACCTTGGGACACTGAAGGTCAAAGGGTACCAAAAACACAACCCAAAAAGATGACCCTTGAGCTGAAATTCCCAGGACACCACAATTAACTCATGACTATGAAGACATTTGGGGAAGATTATCCTCTTGTTCTGACACTTCTGGACTCTGACAGTTGTACAGATATCCTCCACCAGACACAAGTCTATTTGGTAGGCCTGTCACAGACAACCTGGAACACAGTGAACCTCACACTCACCAGAGGCTCCAGGCACCACAGGAAAAGACTATCTCTGGCAGGACATCAGCCCTTCCCTACACTGGTTCTGAACCTTGGATCTCAGACTTCAGAGGCAGCCCTGGATCCTCCTGCACTTTCTTATTAGCCCAGACAGCCAACACTATCCTCTGCTTTTCCTTCCCCCCAAGGACAGAAGAATGCAGAAACCTTGCCCAAGGATGTGTATTAAGCTATGTAAACTGATTAAATCAGTCATTTTCCAAATTAGGTCTGGTGGGTCCCCAAGAGATCCATGGACTTTTTGCAATATTCATGCAATGAGGTTTATCCCCTTGATCTATTGAGTCACCTATTGACAGCAATCCAACAGCAGCAAGCATCATCAAAAGCAAGTCTATTCATTTCTGGTGTATGCTTTTTGAGATGAATTAGTAGACTGGGTTGTCCACAAGTAGATTTGCCCACCTAGTAGTCAACAGAGATGTTATAGTTCTGACTGGACAGGAATATTTACTAGTCTAACAGTTTTTCTGAACCCCTTTCTCTCTCTAATATAAGCAAGGCTCTACCTTGGCTTTCTGGCTACACGCACACCAGTCACCAGTGGATTGAAACACATGTAATATGCTATACAAGTTCAGTATTCATATCAGGTAACAAAATATACATTTGTATTTCTCCCTAAGAGAAAAATTTCCACAGTGGTGGAATGTTTATGTTGATCAGGGAACAACAGTCTCTCATTTCTCCTGTTATATAGATGGTTGAAAATTTCAGGGGAAGTACATGCAGAGTCAAAAAGGGGGACTGTTTAATATTCGTGCCTGGTACTTTGTAGCTAAATGCTAACACCCGTATACCAGTTGCCTCTCCTTTTCTCCTTCGTGCTAAATGCTGTCCCATACAACTCTCTGTGTCAATGGAAATGTGCTTTCTGTGTCATGCAGGATGGTAACCACTAGCCACCTGTGGCTACTGAACACTTGAAATGTGGCTAATGCAGCTGGGTAACTAAACTAGTAATTTCATATAAATTTAAATAGCCACACCCAACCAGTGGTTACCATGTTAAACACTGGACTGATCTGGAATTCAGGACCTTGGAGAGAGTCGTGGGGGTTGGTCTTAGTGTGTGTGCAAGACCTACCATAAATCCCTTCGGCGGGGTGTTTTACAACCCTGAAGAAGACGCAAAGATCACTCGTCCACGTGCCGACAAATATTACCACTTTCTTATACCACACTGTTTTCCAAAGAATCCGTCTCTCTTTCCTGAAGACACCCATCTGTGGGAATTCCCTGGGGGTCCAGTGGTTAGGATTCTGTGCTTTCATGGCTGAGGGCCCAGGTTCAATATCTGGTTGGGGAACTAAGACCCTAAAAGCCAAGAGGCACAGTCAAAAGAAGAAAAGAAACCTATCTGTTCTTCCATAGAAGCCACTTCTCCCCTCTCCCTTTCCCCCTAGTAAGTTAGGTTTATAAGCCTTTGTGTGGGCTCAGTTATATCCAACTCTTTTGCAGCCCCATGGATTGTAGCCTGCCAGGCTCCTCTGTCCATGGGATTTTCCAGGCAAAAATACTGGAACAGGTTGCCATTTCCTTCTTCAGAGGATCTTCCTGACCCAGGGATTGAACCCTCAGCTCTTGTGTCTCCCAGATTGGCAGGTAGACTCTACCAGCTGAGCCACCGGGGAAGCCCCTTATAAGTGTTTAATCTTCACCATGTAACATGTTAGTTACTTTTTTGGTTGGCTCCTGTGAGCACAGAAATAAACTTTTTCTCTTATTTAAGGGAAGCACGTGCACACACACACACACACACACATACACACTGCTCTTTCTCTAGTGAGCACTGTTTTATGGTCAGGGACTAAAGAATATGCACAGGGGGTATCTGAGGTTCCAGCTTCTTGCTGTTCTAAGGTCTCATCGAAATACATTTCTTAGCGTTCCCTCTGAGCAGCACAGTTCTGCATTCATTAGGAAGAGGAGCACATGCACACAGAGAAGCAACAAAAGGTACAGACACACAAGGGGCAAAATAGAGATGCAACCTTGAAAAGTGACAGATAATTCAGAAGGCGACAGCTCTCCCTACTTAGCTGGAAAGCCAAATGCCAAATGGGAAACAGCAGTCTCTTCACGTCCCTGGAAAACAATCCCCTGAATGCGAAATTAGAACTTGGTGACTATTTCCTGATCCAGCCCTTTGTATTTTTCATGAAGCTTAAAGGAGATTAATGGGACAATCAGGATATTACAGATGAAAACCACATGCATTTCAAAAGAGGCTGTGATAAATGACTGAGAAGTCTGCAGACTAGGTGGGGACAGCACAGGGAAGAGGTGGGAACTGGGAAACTCCTCTCCATGGGCTCTGTCCTACTCCCGCTAGGACACCCTGGGAAGGCATTCACCCCTATCCTGAGACCCACTGGACAAAAGAAGAAGCCCCATCATTGAGCAGTGATGAGGTCCAAGGGGGCAATATTGGAAGCAAACACCCCAAAAGTGAGCAAGTTCTACTCCAATGACTCACATTATTAAGCAGTTCAATCAACATAGTTATTATTAATAATGGCTAGCATTTATCAGGTGTCTGCTATAGGTCAGGCAATATAGACGCAATGACTCTAAGGCTCATAGCAGTCCAACAAGACATATAGGACATGTCTTGAGCTTCAGTGTACACTCATTGTTTCACCTGGGTTTTTTGCCATTCTATGACTGAGAATAAATTTAGTTTCTCCACTAGGAAGGGGAGAGTGGTGGTCTTGGAGGTTGGGAAGAGTTTTAGCAAATGCTGTCAGTTTTCTTTTTAACCCTCTTTTAAGAAAGACATTCTGATGATGGCCTCAAAAATTAGTTGCTATGAAGTTCTAGACCATTCTGAGTGTTATTTATGGCTTCCTACTCACAGAACCCTGGTCTGCCCACAAAATTCATTATATTCTAAGAAAGAGTGGGTGTCCTCAGACCAAGTCAAACCAAGCTGGTCAGAGGACAAACTAGGATGAGACAACAGAAAGAAGAAAGTAGTTCGTGGCTGGATTGCCCAAGGTCAGGCCTAGAGTTAGAGCATATAGATTTATGAGCAGTAGGTATATGGTACCTTCCCTGTTCAAAAGATAGAGAAGGCACAAACTTGAGTTCTGTAGAGAACATTCTTTAAAGTTTTCCCTTTAAAGGAACGGTCCGTTTCCTTCTTCCACCAGTCCCCAAAATTCCGTGCGAGGATTCATGTAGTTCCAGAGAAACTGACTCCATCAGTGGGCGCTGTCTCTTGCCACAGGAATTAGCTCAGGGCTGAGCACCAGTGACCTAAGCCAGTCCAATCAGAGTGACTCTCAGGTCTCTGGCTGGGAAACTGGGAACAAAACCACCGTTCCTTCCAGGTGGGCATAAGAAAGGAAGACACAGCCCGAGAAGATTTGTCAGTCATCTTAGGGCTCCAAAAGGAGCTGGCTTTTGATTAAAAAAAATAATAATAATAATAATTGCATAGACAGAATGGGGAGAGGGAAGAAACCAGACCCTGGGTGAGAGTACTCAACCAACAGATCAAGGCTTGCCCTATACCAGCCCTAATTCTGTGATTTTTTTCAATGAGATGAGACACTAAATCCCCTTTATTGTTTAAACTACCTTGTATAGGGGTTTTTCTTTGCAAATGAAAGCATCTGAACTAATACAAATGTGTATCCTTTTGGCCTTGCAGTAAAATGAGAAGGCAGAGTCCAAGATGATATTACATTTCCTGAAACTAGCAGCTCCAACTCATACAAAACTCATGCATAACTCAGTTAAAGGACAAATTCCCTCTGTACTGTATCCTCATGGGAAACTCCTACTCACTCATCAAGACCTAGCTCAAATGTCCCTTCCTGCCTCCAAGACTACACTCAGGCAAAATTAATCACTTCCTTCTATTTTATTTTTTATTCCCATAGAAGCATATTACTCATTCTTTTATGTAATACAAACGCACAGCAGTTCCTTACTGCTCAAGGGCAGAGAACATGGCTTCTGTATCCCTTCTATAAGCATCAAACCCAGGCCAAGACACAAGCATTCTGCCTGCTCCAGGCTGAGTGGCCTTTGACAGGTCACAGAACACTCTGACCCTGTTTCCTCTCCAGAAAAACAGGGCTAAGTATGCATCTCACAGGATTTTGGGGGAAGAGCTGACTTAATATTTATACAGCATATACATAACTGCCCAGGAGATAGTAAGTACTCAATAATAGGCAAGTGTAGGCATTTCATAAAAATGTGTTCAATTAATAAAATTAAATAATTTCAAATGTAAAACTGAATGGATAGATAGACACAGATGGACAGGCAGATAGATAATTTTTTAAGTCTCCAACAGTTATCAGCTCTCAACTGATAATTTAAAATTAATAATAATCATACTGGGTGGAAGTGATTTGTTAGCTGCAGTTGGGGAAGAAATGTGGACAAAGAGATTGCCTAGCCTTATATACACCAGATCAACCTGGTATATTAGGCTCTGCATGCTCAATTTCCAATATCTAGAAACAAGATGGCAGGACTGCACCAGCAACTGAGATACTCTGTAGACATCCAAACAGGAAGACACTGCCTAACAGGATCGGTTGGCAAACATGGATCATCCCAGGGTTGACCCCTCAAGTCTACCTGACCAAGTCATGTCATAGTGGATAGCTATTTCTTTACCTGCCTAGCATACATGATCCCTCTGGTAAGAAAACAATCCCTCACTCTCAATCTTTGTGGTTCAGTGAGGCCCCCCCCCCCCCACAACTCTCCAGTTCCAGGAGTGGGTGTACACCAGGCTGACCCAATGAGACCAGCAGACCCATCTTCCTGGCCATGGTAATTGGTTCAAAAACAAGCGTGTAAACCAACCTGTTCTAGTAAGAGTCAGTTTGGGTTATTTTTGCTGGAACTTCTGTATTTAAAAAAAGAAACTGCCTTTTCACTGAGAGTTAAGGGTAAGAAGTGAATATGAAGTGCATTTGACTCTGTTGCAGAAAAAGTATAAAACCAACGCAGAGGTACAAATGTGATATGAAAGGTGAAATGGAGTGAACTGGGAAGGACAAGGGACTTGCTGACATCCTTCAGGTGCCTGGGGTCAGCTAGACAGAAAGCCAAACCTAACCTCTGGGGTTTTCAGTTACCAGAGTTCTCCAATCCCTCCTCAGCCTTTCCTTTTTGTTTTTATTTTGTGCTTAAGCAACTTGAATCAGATTTCTCTCATTTGCATACAAAAAAGTCCCAGATGATACATGCACTCATGCTGGAAAGACTTCCCATTCCTTTGCTCCCAGGATTTGCACCCTGACACTCTTGGGTTTGGGGAGGGTCCAGAGAGGGTCTGCTTGGCTCTGCTTAGGTAGAGCTCACTGAAAAGGAGACATGATAAATTCAGCCTTGATTTAAAAATCTGGTCTTATAGGTTCCATTCAGCACTTCTTCTTCTCTATCCCATAGGTTTCTCTTGAGCTGAATAAAGAATCATTTTATAAGTAAACATCTTCACTGCTTATCCAGCAGAGCTCTCCTCTTTATTGGAAAATGCAATTTATTTTTAAAATTAAATTCCCCATGGGATGCAGTCATTTAAATTAAGGGAAAAGCTAGTATTTCTTCAACTTCAGCTTGCTGTATCCAAAGGGACGTTTTATGGATTCCAGAAACTTCCAAAGTTATGAAGATGGCCCTTGGGTTTACTCCTGGGTTCAGACTCTCTTCATTACTTAAAACAACATGCAAAGGATGAATCACAAGCATAATCTGAAGAAATACAGAAAGAACAACCTAGGAACTCAAAGCTTAAGAAAGAAAGAGGAGGGACTTCCCTGGTGGTCCAGAAGTTAAGACTCCGTGCTCCCAATGCAGAGGGCCCAAGTTTGATCCCTGGTCAGGGAACTAGATCCTACATGCTGCAACTAAGGCTTGGTATAGACAAGTAAAATAAATAAATACTTTTAAAAAGAAAGAAAGAGGAACTTAAAGATAAAAAAGCAAGATGAGGTGAAGTGGACTGGTGTCTCTGAAAACATAACGTCCCAAAATCAGCTTAGAGTCCAAGAGAGCTGCAGGATGATCAGATGCAGGATAGAAAGACATGTTTTCGTTCCCAAGTCTCTTTTCCAAGTGAAACATTTAAGCACAAGATGAGAAGAAATATTTAAGTAGAAGAGCTCTCTCCAAGAGGGGGGCAGTCTAAGGAGGAACAGTAAGGACCAGCTGAGAACCAGCCCCCAGGACTCCCTGCAGCCCAGCTGACGGTCACGGAACCAGTGCTCCCTCCATACTGTGCTCCATCACCCTCCCACAACTCTAGCTGAGATGCAGTTGCACTCGTCAGACATTCTTCCAGGAAGCTTTCAGGAGGAGACAAGTCTTCTTCCACTGGAATCTTCTGTAAGCAGGCATGGTCAAGAGTAGGACTTCTCTTACTGACCTTCTGCAATAGATCTGGTTAAATACAGGTAAAAATCTCCTTCTCCACTTTTCTACACCCACCACCGCCACTACTCCCCCGCTGCCCCGAGCAGGACGGATGTTAACTATGAACCTGTATCTCCCCAACCCTCCCATCTGGAACCTGGAACATGGCACCAGGACACTTCCTAGGACCTAACAAATGATTGCCTCCCCCAGTCCTTGAACTCATCTCTTCTTTTCCCTCTCAGAGGCCCCAGGGACCTGGACCTCCAGTGTCTTTCTCCAGACAGCCCTCTTCCTCCAGGCGCCTACCAAGGAGCAGGACACTCTCTGCCACCCTAACACTCAACCTAGACTTCTCCAAGACAAGTCTACAAACACCTTTGAGGATTATTACTGCTACAACCACATGGAGGCAGTGATAAAGTACCAAAAACTAGAGTGAGTTTATAAAGAAAGATGAAATGTTCTACATCATTATAAAATATTTGCAGGACCTTCATATACTTAGACATGAATGTATGCCTGCTTCTCCTCTCATCCCACCACCCTCATCCATCTCTTCATGAGTTGCTTCATCTAAATCTTATTTTAAAGCCATCCTCAGTTAAGCCTCCCCTCTTTTAGAATATGAGGAGCCCATCCTCCGTTCCCCCTTAATGCTAAAAGTAAGCCCCATTTTCAATATGTGCCCACACCACTTCCTTAAGCTCTCACTCCTGAAGGTAACAGGAGCCAAGTGAGGCGCTTCCTCTAGAAAGACCCATTCGTATCCCAGAGGAGGTGGTGTTCTGTGTGTTTTTCCCATTATGCTCAGGATCAGCCATCCAAGACTTGTTCCAACCTGAAAGGCAGAAATGTGTTCATTGCCCAGCAGGTGCTTACAACCCGCAATTCTGCAGTGAGAGCCTGCGTGCAAATCCTCTTGCTCAAGTCTGTTGGGCATCACGGCACACAGAGGTACCCTGGTCCTGTACCTGCAGCGTGGGAGCAGCAGGAAGGCATCCCCAGCAGGAAGAAAGGCAGGTAAACGAGGGTGCAGTGTCTGAGCCAGGGTGGCAATGACATAGCCGCTGCTGTGTGAGTGTTAAACGGGTGCTGCTTATTTGAATGTGGCATCTGTCAAGGCTCAGTGAGGATGACAGATGTCTCTCTGCTCCAGGAACAAACATCACAGCCCTGTGGGGGTGACACAGACAGGCTCAGCCAAATCAGACTGGAGACGTGCGATTCTCTGAGAATCATCAGAAGACAGCGTGGAGGGATCCAGAATCTACCGCACACCTGCTCCCCTAAAAAAAGCCTGTTCTCATTATGAAACCTGAGAAGTGCCAACTCTAGGAACAAGTGTGCGTGAGCCTAGGTGGCCTCATTCATTACCAGACGAACTGCTCATTCAGGAAAGACTTGAGGTGTACCCAGGCAAGGGCCCCTCATATACTCAACCCTTGAGTGAGCTCCCACGGGAATCTCAGCTCCAGGGGTGACATCATTAAGCCAATGGATTGAGCCTCACCCTAAGTCAGCCCTAATTCTGTGCTTTTCAATTGCATAAGACAATTAAAGCTACATATATGCTCATTTCTGCACATCCAGCACCTAGACGAGTGCCCATTGTTGCTCAGTGGCTGAGTACTGAATAAACAAACAAAACGCCAAGGAGGGGAAAGCAATGGGAAGCAAAGCTATAAAAAAAGAAACACTATGGGCAGATGGTAATAAGGATAATTAATAATTCCCACTACAAGGAAAGGGAGAATAATCTGATCCAAGTATGCAAGAGCAGAAACTTACTGTGTATGCTGAATTATGCCAGTGGTATTTTAAATATTTCACGGGACTAAGCACAGAAGAAGAGATCATCCTATGCTTAAAAGAGTTCTCAGTCTTGTCTTAGAAAAAAGGAGAAAGACATGTATAAAGTTGTAGGGAGACTGTGATGTAGCTGATGTTCTAGAATAAGGTCTGGAGCCACGATACTGGGCAGGCAGGGAAGACTTCCCAGAGGAGGTGACAGTGAGTGGGCCTTGGAGGAAGGATGAGAGCCTGGGGGAGAAGCAGGGTAGCCACTGTGGACAGAGAGAGCAGATTCCAAGAACTGTCCCCTCTGTAGGCCCAGGGGCCAGAGAGCTGCTGGCCTACCAGTCCTCCCAGAGATGGGGAGGCCCAGCTTCTGGTGGAGCATAAGGCTTTGTCCAGGCTAAGGAAGCGCTCCTGGTTCAGGTCTCTGATGGTCTCAGGCAAGTATGGAGTCAAGGCTAGCAGGATCTCACTTCACCTTGACCTCTGAGGTACCAGGGTGGGCACTCTGCCCCCCCCAGACCACTCTAAGATGGATATTTCCCTGAGCACTGGGTGGAGGGGATGGGCATCCTCTTCACTTTTGCAGTCTTTAGTCTTCTTTTTCCCATTTTTCTTGCTTCTTCTCACCTTCCTATCCGTTTTCCAGATGTGTTTCTCAGGCCTCCAAAAGAAAAACTAGGAGTAGCTGGGTCAGGCTGCCTCGAGCCTCTTTATGTCCAGCACCTTCTAGAGTCTGCAGCCCAGCTCAGACAATGGCACACAGGGGGCTCCGTGCAGACACGTGGGGGTAGGGGGCAGTGTGGGAGGAATGAAGGAGCCAGGGCACTAGTGCGGTCAGGGGTCTGAGCCTCCTCACTGCCAGGAGGGGGAGCTGGGAGGACCTGAAGCCCTGCCACTTCCAGGGGGGCTTCTGAGTAAGTGACCCTGGGGCTCTGTGAGTCATGAGTCGGAACGCCCCAGTGGACAGAGCTGGGCTTGGGGTCAAAGAGATGTGGGCATAAACTGCGGCTCAGTCATCTTCCCGCTGTCTGACTGCTGGCAGTCACTCAGCCTCTCTGAGCATTAACTTTCTTATCTGTAAAGTGACTACCATGCCTGTCTCACAGGGATATTGCTAGAATTATATGACATGGGGTCTACATCGGCACAAAACAGGAGAGTAGAAAATGAAAGCTAGTTTAACTATTACTGGTATTATGATCATCACCATCATCATCATCAAGGTTAGACACATCTCAGACCAGGCCCCTGGCTGCCCAACTCTGAATCCAGAGCCCTTCACTTCAGCAGATGTGAAAGCGAAGGTGGCCCTGAAGTGCAGCAGGCCTGGAGGAGTCCCAGTGCGTGCCCCTAAATCCCAGACCTCCCTCCCAGGGAGGTCACGGTGCCACAAGCCTAGGATTCCATCTTTGCCCCAGGAGCAAGGTAACTGGCTAGCCCTGGATATGCCAGCAGCAAAGAACAGGAAGGCAGAGCAGGAAAGCACAGGAACTAATGAGATTCTGAAAGCATGAAGATTAGAGACAATTGGGAGGGTGTTGCCACCTAATTGTTCCAGCACCTCCCACTGCCAATGGCAGAGAAACTGCAAGGAGGAGGTGAGAGCAGGAGGAGGAGAGCCGGAGGGGCCGGAAGTCCCAGCGTTGGCTTCAGCTGGGAGCAGCTAGAGGGACTCTTGCAGCTAGGTAGGACAGAGTGACCTCTGCTCCCTGCTGCCCATGTGGTCCATTTTGGGGGCCAAGAGATGCACCCCAGCTAATTCTCAGCTTTAAGAAGCAGGGATTAGAGAGCCCAGATGCACACCCAAGCAGGGAGCAGCACACCCAGGCACTCCCTCAACCGTGCAAATGGAAGCGGGTGACGTGGGCTCAGGAAATGTTGTTTCTGACCCAGCCCAGGCAAAGTGTGGCCTGATTCTCAGTTCCCCGAGAGCTGAGCCCACTTGTGGCTGAGCTAGGACCAAGGTCTCCCTTACAGGCTGCTGGCTGTCCATTCTCACCTCAGCCTCCTCCCCTGCACTCCCTCCTCCCTAAAGAACTTCCACATCCATTAACACACACCAGCACCCAGCAGGCTGGCAAGGGCAGGCCAATAAGGCGGGCACGCTGACCCTGCTTCACTGGGGAGAAAAGGACAGCCCACTGACAGGCCAGAGGCGACACTCAGATCCTCCCAGTCCAATGCCCCTTCACTGTATCCACCCAAGGACAATGTCCTAGCATCAGGCCAAGCTTGGGAGGATCACACCACAGGCCCTCTCCCCGACAGCACACACATACAAGGAGTTGGTATGGTCTACGAGACAACATAGAAAGAGCCAGAAAGATCTGCATCCAAATCCAGTTCTACCTTGTGTCTTGGTTTGTCCAAGCACCTATAACAAAAATAAACTGCATACATGTATTTCTTACGGTTCCAGAGGCTGGGAAGTCCAAGATCAAGGTGTCGGCAGGTGTAGTACATGGTGAAGGACCGCCTCCTGGTTCACAGATGGTCATCTTTTTTTAGTGTCCTCATATGTGGAAAGAGTAAGGCAGCTCTCTGGGGTCTCTTTTATAAGGGCACTAATCCCAAGAGAGCTCTGTCCTCATGCCCTACTCACTTCCTAAAAGCCCTACCTCCAAATACCATCGACGGTGGGGAGAAGATTTCAACATATGAATTTGGAGGGTGGGAGGGACACAGACATTCAATCTATATCAACCCCTTCTTGCCCATGTGAATTTGGGTGTATTATGTAACCACTCTGAGTCTCCACTGTTTCATCAAAAAAATGGACCATCACTGGGAAGGATAAATGTGATGGCCTGAGGAAAGGCCAGAGCTGGAAGACAGCAGACTCTGAATAAACGTGAGAGCGTCTTCAGAAGGATCATGGCCACCGTTCTGCCTCAGACCTGGCTGCCCTGCTTATAGGGCAGCTACAGCCTTGCAGGACCTAGGAGCCACTGCCCATCTGCCTGAGTCACCTTTATCTCACTCTGCCACACCCACTCTTCCAAGAAGGGACTCTCCCCTGGATAGTTAGCTTATAAAGAGATATGCATCTGTCCAAGGGGCTTTTGATGAATGTCTCCCTGGACTCCTTGCAGATATAAAGAGGAGGAACATTCACACACAAAAAAAGTTGCTACTTCTCTCCAGGCCAAGCCATTCCACTGATCAGGCTGCAGTGGGCACAGAGAACATATGTCCCCTTCAGAGTGTTTAGGGTCAGTGAGAGGAGATGGACATGACTTAGTTTGAATGACTTTTTTCCCTGAAAAATACAGGGTTAGCTTCCTTAACCCAGTTTATTCCAGCTGATGCCACAGACTCACCATTCCTCTTCCAATCAATAGTAGAATCAGATCATCAAGCTGGAATTATCCAGTTGAGGCCACACAGATAACAACCTTCTGGATTCTCACTCCTTAGGGAATCCCAAGACAACAGAAAGTCTATGGCTTCAGTGAGGCAGAACCCTACAGAACCCAGAGACTGCAGCATCTCTGAGTTGCCCCCAGCTCCATGAAAGACGAGAGTCAAGGAGAACCAAAGACTATTAACAACGGCCACCACCCTTGCCTTCTGCCAGCCCTCAGCACTGAGTGCATGAGCTCTTCCCATAAGTAGGCAGTGTATTCTTAGTAACCATTTATTCAGTCCAACTGGGTCCTAATAACTAGAATTACATTACTTCTTTGCTTAAAACCCTTCTATGGCTTGCTGTAGATCCCAGGATAAGATAGCATGCCCGTGAGCTCTTATCCTTCTCTCTTGCTGCTTTTCAGCCAGGCCACTCCTTGTTCACTACACTTGGATCCCCCTGGCTTTATTTTTCCTTCCTTGAACATGTGCATTCAGGACTGGATATGTGTACTTTCTCTTCTTTGTCCAGTTAATTCCCACACCCCACCTCCCTTTCTGGTCTCAGCTCAAATGCTGCTGCTTCAATTCCTTAACTACTCCCCAGGACAAGTTGTTTCCACCAACTTCTCTCTTCCAGGTCTTTTAAAAACAGACTGATCAATATGTATGATTGTACATTTCTAGGTTCATTTTCCTTTTCTTCCCTACCATGTAAGCTCTAGGACACCCAGGACAATATCTAATTTTCTCTACCAGCTCTCATAATATCTGATGACTAGCAGATTCTCAATCATCTTTGATGAACACATGTGTTCCTTTATTCATTCCACTCTCTAAATTCTGACTTCACATTTAATCAAAGAGCTTCAATGAACCCTGAATTAAGAAACCACTGTTGACTGAGCACTGTCCTAGAGAAATACATGAGCTCATTTGTATTTGTAGTTAGTAATGCTGCCATTTTTAAATGAGTAAATCCTGACTCCAAGAAGCTAAATAACTTTTACAAGTCATAGAACCAGCAAGTGGCCAAACCAGAATTGGAAGCTCTGGCTCATAACTTCTTTCTTTTTCCACCATATAACAGAAGTGATAATCACTTGGTGCCAGGCACTTGGGTGCCTGGAATGAATGGTGAGCAAGTCTTAACTGTGTTTGTCTCCAATCCTCCAGCAGCCAGGATTGGCCTCAGTGTCGCATGGTTCCTCCACCACAGCAGAGGGGGCTGCTTGGACAATGAACTAGAATTGGCATGTTTACCTGCCTCTGATTAACCAGAGTTTTTATTTGACAGCAGTTGCTGAAATAACTGAGGCTATAAATAAATAGGAACTGGGCTAGAATCTGAACCTGCTTTCAAAGCAGGTTTCCAAAGGAGCTGTACAAAATCCAATCTGCTCAGGGGGAAAAAATGGAACAAGGGAAAAAAGGCTTTCATCTCTGTGGTATGTTAACTAAGGATTAATTGAGGTTGTATGCTGCAAGGAAGTTAGTGTTGAGAAGTCATTGTCAAGAAAATTGAGGTGCAAGAACCAACTGCATAGAAGAATCATCTAAGGTTATCAACCAAAGCACAACTGAAGGCAGTGATACTTGGAGCAAACAACAGAGGCATGAAATATCTCACCCCAATGTCTCAACATGGGAAATAGGTCCCACTTGTCCTGCAGATCCCTGGCTCTTCTCACTGCCATCCTTGGACAGGCAATGGCAATTCATGGACATCTTCCACTCCCAAGCCTTGAACAACACAGATACCATTTCCAGGGACCTACTAGAGACAAGGTTTGTTCAAGACAAGGTCATTGATTTGTTCAAGATCCCTCAACAAGGTAGCTGTCAGTTGCAGGAGGACTGAAGCCTGAATGGTTTGACTCTAATGAGCCTCTCATTCAACACTGGAACTTTCATGAGGACCTCCTCTAATTGGAGGCAGAGAAAAGACAATTAGGAGTAGGTGATAATACGGCTTTCTGCAGGTTCACCACTTGACAAAGTGCCATCGTGTACTTGAACCTAAACTTGACAGTCACATGTGTGAGTCTGCAGCTGACTACCCAGTAGAGTCCTGAGAATCTGCTCCCTGAGCTTTGTATGTCGTGATGGTTCAGGCCACTTGATCTGCCTCTCATGGGGACCCTGGGGGCTCTGGTAGCTGAGAAACCTACTTCCGCCTTACTCTTTCACTAACAAGCTCTATTAACCTTCCAGGGTCTGGTGATTATTACCTGCAAGATACGGAGATGAATCTCTGCCTAGGACCCCACAAAATATATAGGGTATCTAAAAAGCATAATACACAAGAGCTTTGAGAAAAGTAGAAAGCTCTGACAGACTATGCTTAGATAAATAATGCAGTGTATCCTCCTTGGATTCTCCTAACCTCTGGGGTTAGTTCCAAGGAAACACTTTGCAAAGTGTTTGTCACCAACAATTGATGAAGTGTTTGTTCAAGTCTTTTGCCATATTTCAATCAGGTTGTCTTCTTGCTACTGTGTTTTAATATTTCTTTACATATCCTGGCTATATACGAAGTCCTTTGTGAAATATGTGATTTTTAAGCATTTTCTCACAGTATGTAACCGATCTTTCCATTCTCAAAACAGTGTCTTTCACAGAGCAAAAGTTTTTAATTCTGACAAAGTCCAACTGATCTATTTTTCTTGTATGAATTGTCTTTCTGGTGTCATGTCTAAGAACTCTTTGCCTAACCACAAGCCACAAAGATATCGCCCTGTTTTCTTCTTAAAGTTTTATAGTTTTACATTTATATATGTGGTCCATTTTGAGCAAATTTTTGTACGAGTGTGAAGTTTAGGTGGAGGTTTTTCATTTTTTAATTTTGGATGTCCAATTTTTTTTAACTTATTTCTAGAAAATATTATCCTTTCTTCATCAAATTGCCTTTAAACCTCTGTCAAGAAACAATTTTGATGTGGGTCTGTTTTTGGACTCTATTCTGTTCCCTTGACCTTCGTGTCTATTTCTTTGCCAATACCACATTGTCTTTATTTCTACAGTCTATAACAAATTTTAAAATCAGGTAATGTGATCCTTCCAAATATATTCTTTCTCAAAATTATCTTAGCTACTCCAGCTACTTACCTTTTCATAGATTTTAGACATTGGCTTATTTTTACCTATAAAAAGTCCTGCTTAGATTTTGATTTGAAATCTGTAGAGAAACTGAGAAAGAATTTACTTATATTTATATGTCTTTACTTATAAATCTTCCAGTCCATGAACATGGGATGTCTTGTCATTTCTTTAAGTCTTCAGAATCTTCATTTTAATAAGATCTCCAGGTAAACTCTGAACATCAGAGTTTGAGAAGCACTCTGCTCTAGAGTAGAAATCACAACAACGTCCTCTGGGAAAATTTACAAAACATGGCTGTCTGGATCCCCTCTAGACCAATTAAGTAAGAATATCTGAAGGTGGAGCTTCCCTGATAGATCAGCTGGTAAATGCAGGAGACCCTGGTTCAATACCTGGGTCGGGAAGATCTGCTGGAGAAGGGATAGGCTACCTACTCCAGTATTCTTGGGCTTCCCTTGTTGCTCAGCTGGTAAAGAATCTTCCTGCAATGCAGGAGACCTGGCTTTGATCCCTGGGTTGGGAAGATTCCCTGGAGAAGTAAAAGGCTATCCACTCCAGTATTCTGGCCTGGAGAATTCCATGAACTGTGTAGTCCGTGGGGTTGCAGAGTCAGACACGATTGAGTGACTTTTACTTTCACTTTCATCTGAAGGTGGGCTTAGACACTGAAATTTTGTTTTAAGTCTCCAGGTGATTCCGAGCGTCAGACAGGTGTGAACCTCTACTCTAGACTAAGGTGAGGGCTTATGAGAATCTGGGCTCCTGTCACTCTGGCTGATTGAGGCCACGGGTCCACTGCTTCTCAGCCCATTGCACTTCAGAATCACCTGAGGACAGGAGTCATCTCACTGAGAAGTTTTAAGGAACAATTCTGACTGATGGCTTTACCTAACTCCTTCTATTGGTCTAATGTGTTTCCTATACTTGAAGATTGCCTTCCTCTACCCACCCCAGGAAGTGGAGCAAGATTCCAGAAGCCCATCCTCTCGCTGCCTCTTATCTTCACAAATCTCTCTGGAACTTACTGAGGCAGCAGGAGACAGAGGAGAGAGAGAACATGTGTGGGCACGAGAGAAATGTCCAATTGCATAAGTCTGATCAATAAGATCCATGACCCAAAATACTCAGGGAACATCTTTTGCTTTCATATCCACCTCCTTCCCCTGCTGAGTCAGAAAAACAGTTCCATATTTGAGAGAAAAACCCTCCTCTAATCTCTAAGGGCACACGGAAGTTTGGCTGTGTCTTTTTCGGTGGCTCCTTGTAAAGGTTAAATGCGTGTCTCAGCTACGGCAAGGTGGGACACGACACGTTGGTCCCCCAGATATGAACCAATCAGATGTTGCCAGACCAAACAGAGGTCTGTTTCTGTTATCTTTTAATGGATTTGGGGGACAGAGGAGCTGATGTAGATAAAACAGATGTAAAACTTAATGCTTCCATTTTGGATGAGCACCAACCCCAGCAAGCCAAAAACAGACAAAGCGCATCAATAACATTTCTCTTTTAAGCTGCAGGTCCTTTGGGGAGTTTGCAAACGTTCATAGATTACAGAAAAGCAGAACGATGAAAACAGTAGAAGCTGCATGCTTGGCCCCCAGGTTGGGCCTCAGCGACAGCCATGCAGGAATATCTGTTTTTTAGACACTCTGTACCTATTTCCTACAAAAAGCCCTTCCAAGAATGATAAGAGCACATTCTCTCCTGCAGGGCTGCCAAGTTCATTCTCAACACTGCTGCCACTGCCTATCTGAAGATGACACATCTCTGATTCCTAGTTCTTTCTTTGAAGCTAAACGTTCAAAGAGCTTTAGAATCATAAAATCCCAACACACGAATACTTCAATTGCAAAGCCATGGCACCCTGAAGTTGAACCAGGCAGGCCCTAAAGTTTCCCCTCCTGCTCTTCTGTGAGAAGGTAGAAGTGACCTATACAAGGTCACACAGTCAGTGCAATATAGAACACAGTGAAGGACATAGTGTGGCCAGAGGAGTGGTGGAGACCATGGGAAAGGACTCGGCCTGTGCAATCAACTGACCTGGGTTCCAATACCAGCCTTGCCATAGATCAGCTCTGTGACCTTGATCTTGAACAAGCAGAGTCACAGTATTTTCTACTTTGCATGGCAACTTGGAGAATCAGGAGAAGTAATGAGAATGTGTATGGAGTGGCTGACACATGATGGGTTCTCCATAAACAGCAGGGACTTTTATAACTTGACCTCCCGGTTCCTAGCTTAGTGCTCTTTTCACAAGCCCATCTCACAAACCCTTCCAATAAGCCCACGTGTGTTAAGGGTTGGAGCTCCTGCCCTCCTCACATATACAGGACAATACCATCCAGGCTTCTTTAAAGACAGGAAAGGAAACTGGATTTGCACTGTTCACTCAACTCTGACCCTGACACCTCACAACCTTTCCTTCAGTCTTTCTTCTGTCTGGGGCTGTGGTTCCTGGTCGGGCTGAGCCCCGCTCGGTATTAATTGTGACCCATTGTCACAGTGGACAAGGCCCTGACTCTGAAGCTGCCTGCTCCTTGCTCAGTTCTCTAGGTCAGCATCTTCCTCTTCCCTCTGCCCTGAGGTACCCAAGCAGTAAGGACCTTCACTGACCATGCTGCCTACAGAGAAATGATGAGATGGAGCCCTGCAGTCACACGGCTATTTGTTGACCCACAGAATGACTTTATTTTTTCTTTTCATTTAGTTGACAACATGTAAACAACAACAACAACAACAACAGACTTCACCAAAATGCACATTTCTTCCCTCCCTTGAAAATTCACAAACTGGTCACATGGCCACATCAGCCAGAGCCCCAAGGCAGCTGCTCCCTCCCTGACCCTCACTCCACGAAGCATGGCCCCCAACAGGTCCTCTTCCCTCATGGCATGATCTTCCTAGCTCATAAAAACATCTGAGTTTTTAACCTGATACAACACGGACCCCAGTACTTCCGCTGGACATTCATGGTTCTTCACTACCTGACCCATCCCACCTGTTCAAACTCTCCTCCCAGGAACCCCGGGAAATCTCCCTGCTTCCAGGCCTCTGCTGGGAGCATTCCTGTGCCCAGAATGCCTCTCTTCTCTTTTGTTTAAGCAACCCAATCAAGAGCGTCTCCTCTCCAAAAATGCTTCCTGACCACCCAAGCCACCAAGAGTTCTCCTCCCCCAAAAGCCTTGAGCCAACAGCCTTCTTACCCACTATCACACACTGTGGCTTCTTCCTATGAGTGTGTCTCCTGTTTCCCTAGCTGAACTGTAAACTTCTTGAGGCAGTTACCAGTGCTTACACTTGTTCCCCTTCCCTAGAAGGCAGTTGCAGGCTCTGTATAGAAAAGCTTTTGGCCAAAAATGAATTGTTTGGTCAAGGGTTATCATTCATATCATCATTGAGCTAAAGGTCATGTCTCTCCAGCCTGGCTTGTCTCCATACCACCCCACCTATTACCCCTTCTCCCAAATGTACCCAAGACCCCAGTCTCCTGGAAACATTCCAGAAGGACTGGGACTTGTTTTCTATGTCATCAATAAGGGTTCCCATCTCCTCCACTCTCTACACACACCCCAGGGTCAAACAAAGAGAACCTGGCACACATCAAAGGCTCAACAAAGATCCACTCAACAAAAAGCACCTTACATTTGGAAATTATACAAATGAACTTACCTACAAAACAGCAAGAGGCTCACAAACTTAGAGAGTGAACTTAAAGATGTCGGGGGAGGGAGAGATTGAGGAAAGAGATACTTAGGGAGTTCCGGATGGACATATACACAGTGCTATATTTAAAATGGATAACTTACAAGGACCTACTGTATAGCACATGGAATTCTGCTTAATGTTATATGGCAGCCTGGATGGGAGGGGAGTTTGGCAAAGAATAGGATATATGTATGGCTGAGTCACTTTGCTGTTTACCTGAAACTACCATAACATTGTCTGTTAATTGGCTATACATACATGCTAAGTCACTTTAGTTGTGTCCAACTCTTTGTGACCCTGTGGACCACAGCCCACCAGGCTCCTCCATCCATGGGATTCTCCAGGCAAGAATACTGGAGTGGGTTGCCATGCCCTCCTCCAGGGGATCTTCCTGACCCAGGGATCTAACCTGTGTCTTTTACCGTCTCCTGAATTGGCAGCTGGGTTCTTAACCACTAGAGTCACCTGGAAAGTCCTTGTTAATTGGCTATGTGTGCTGTGCTATGTTCAATACAAAATTAAAAGGTTGTTGTTTTTTTTTTTAAAGAACCTTACTTTTTATTCTCTGTACCTTTGCATATGCTGTTTACCTGGTCAAGCACAGGTTTCTCTTTTTCACCAACCACCAGATATGGGGCTTGGAAATTCCACATCTAATGTTCTTGACTTGGTCCTTTCTCTTCCTCTCCTCTGCCAACTCATCCCTCTGTCTAGGCTCCGTGGCACTCTGCTCTTGCCTGTCCCCGTCATTGCCAAATGGTGGTGCCATTATTTGCACAAGTCTGCGTCTCCTATGGATGTCATGTTCTTCCAGCACTGGGACTACATGACCTTCTTCCATGCACCTGCCCAACGCCAAGCCACACACGAGCAGAACTAGCCCGCGAGGGAGGTATGATGAGCCTCATTTTGCGAACAAGAAATGGTAGCAAAGACCCAGACTCTATGCATGTATGAGGAGGGCAGAAAGGAGGAGGAGAAGGAGTGGGTTTGCTGAGAAGACTTGGTTCTATCATCAGGATTAAAGGAAGAACATTCCTTCAATGTCATATTTGGGGCATTGTTTGACAGCTGCCCAAAGGAATAGCTAATTATATAGGTGAAAGCACTTTTGTCTGATTTGTCGTTTACTTTCAACGAAAGGCTCAGAGTCTGTGAAGTTGCACGATCATTCGACCAGTAGAAATGCAAATGATTTCTGTTCAGTAGAAAAGATAATCCCCAAGTTTATGATTTTATGGCCTTGTAAGACATTAACTAATTTTATATTTAATCTGGCAATCGTATTCCAGTGTTCTTTCCTCAGTGCGTATGCCACTCCATTTCGCTATTTTGTTGATCCCCTCATTAGATAGCTAAAGGCAATTTTTGACATGTGCACATTCTATATTCGTATGAGTCACATTTTTAACTTCTGAAAATTATATTTTGACACTAAGCCTGCCACCAACTCTGAGAGTGTGGGCAAGTCTCTCCCTTCCCTCTTTTGGATTCAGTTTCTTCATCAGTAACATAAGGCAGCGAGTCTAGATGGGGAAATACAAGCCCTAGACATTTTTTATTTTAATACACAATCTTCACAAGAATAATTTTCTCACAGGGTTGAATATCTCACGGAGTTATTTCCCAAAATACCAACAGCAGCGATCACTAACACTTATCCCACCTCAGGTTTTAATATCGAACGCTATCCCATCAAATTCTCAAACAATGAGGCAGGTGTCATTGTCATTACTCCCACCGACAGAGGAGGCCAAGAAAGCTGAAGCACTGCTGCTGTTATTCCAAACCAGGAAACCCTACATTCATCCCTCTATCCGTATTTCCTTCTCTTCATCTCTTCACCAGTCTACTTACCCAGCCAGCCAGCCAGCTGATAAAAAACAAACACGATGCCCACTTTCACACTGGATCTATCTACCTGACTGAAATGGCAGTTGGAGGAGGCAGCAATTGCTTCTGGCTGGTGGGTCCAGGAGGACATTGTGGAAGAGATGTCATTTCAACTTTGTTCCTAAAGATTCGAGCAGGGCTATTTAGGGAGAGGGCACACAAGCATGCTCAGCTGAAGGAACCCCTGGAGGCAGGAAGGACCAGGGGCAGGAGGAGGGGGACATGCACAGTGAGCAGGGAACACCGGGGCAGGCTGCTGAGGGCGGGGCAGGAAGGGTGGATGGCAGCAGACGGAGCTGGGAAGAGATATTGATTGGTCCTGATGTATGTCAACGTCTCACTGAGCATCACGCTAAGTATCCTTCATCTAATGCCTCCCCACAATCATCCAGACCTGGAGTACCATGCACAGTGGTAAGTTAGCCAAGGCAAAGCCTTCTCCAATGCCAAGGCTGGGCACTCCAAAACAACCCGAGTTCTACACCCTTGGATGGCAGAGTGGCCAACAACCACAAAAGGAGATCTACTCCAAACTCTACCTCCCTTCCGGAACATGTGGCCCAGAGCTCACTGAAGCTAGCCTGAGCTCACTCTGCAAGCAGTTGTCACAAGGCACTACATCAGAAGGCTCGCAAGGCCCAAGTATTTAACAACCAGAACACTCCCTCCATCCATCAGTGTGGTAATTCTATCCAAGGGGGAAAAAACCTACTGGGGCTTCTTTCTGACCTGCTCATTTCTTATAAACATGCCAGGGCCATTTATAGCTCACAACTCACTGTTCTCTAAACATTTACACATTTCTCCCTCTTAACACATCCTTGGCCATTTGATTAAGTGGTAGGTCATAGAGGCTGGACACCAAGGCCTGGGACCTTTGGATTCTGTCCAGACCTGCTTTCAAAAGCCTTTCATGCCAGTCTCCCCTCTTCAGGAAACTTGGGGATCACTGGTCTCCTTCAGCCTTGTTGATGCCTTGATCTGCCCCACACCCGCTTTCCCACTTGCTGCTGGGAGGACTGCTGGCAGCCTCTTCAGGGTTTGCTAAGCTGCAAAGAGCTGCCCGGACCAAGGTCACACCCTTCAGGGGCTGCCCAACTCCTATATGACTGATCGGGGTGAGGAAAAAGAAGCCCATTTCAGCTCATACCAGGGCAATGCTGGCAGACCATCTGAGTTCCAGCTTTCTCTATGGGACTGGGTGAGGCTGCAATAGGGCTGCCTCACAGCCCAGCCTCTGTGAAGTCCTGGCCTGCTCCCCTCCATCCATGGACTTTGGTCTTATGGACACTCTCTGATAAATATCCCTGAGAAGCACGCTCACGGGGCCTCCGTATCTGCTTCCCGAGGGTGCTGAATGCCACAAACTCTTAATTTGTTGACTGAACACATGTCAGAAACAAGACTTCTTGCCTGCTAAATCCAAAGTAACCCAAATCCCACGTGCCCAGACAGGGTGTGGTCCCGGCCCCTCTAGATCCTGGGCGCTCTTGCTGCTGGCATGGCCAAGAGAGCAGTGTAAGCAAAAAGGCACATGGTGGGTGCTCTGACCACCCTGCTGCTGCTGCTAAGTCGCTTCAATCATGTCCGACTCTGTGCGACCCCATAGACGGCAGCCCACCAGGCTCCCCCGTCTCTGGGATTCTCCAGGCAAGAACACTGGAGTGGGTTGCCATTTCCTTCTCCAATGCATTAAAGTGAAAAGTGAAGTGAAGTTGTTCAGTCATGTCCGACTCTTAGCGACCCCATGGACTGCAGCCTACCAGGCTCCTCCATCCATGGGATTTTCCAGTCAAGAGTACTGGAGTGGGGTGCCATTGCCTTCTCCCTGACCCTGAGGGGGGGCCTTATTTCCACATGGGCAAAGCCCCCTTCCAGGGGAAATCAGGTACCCAGTTGTCTTCCAACAGTGTCTGAGAAGTTTTAGGCAGAAGTTGGACACTATAAACCTTCTCTATCAGAAAGAGCCACAAGGTTCAGTTTCCCTGGGTAGCTGGGATAGTCAACCCTGGGTGGAGAGATAAATGAACCAATGGAACACCCAACAGGGAATGTTACACCCAACCTGCAATGGGACAGCATCCCCCTACCTTTTTTTTTTTATTCCAGGAACCACCGAGCACTTTGAATGGCTCAGATAAATGTAAATGTAAATGATGAAGGATGGTCACCTCAGGGCCTTATGTAGAAAGTCACCTTGAGGGAGAAGAAAGCTTCCATCAATATCAGAAAAGCCAGATTTTTTTTTCCTTGAAAATAAATGGCTAATTTCAAAATAATTATTTTATCAACTGTTGTATGTTTTCTTTTTAAGTTAACTTTTTAAAAAATGAAATGTTTCACTTTTTAAATGAAACATTGGGACATTTAGATGTAAAGTGCCAGTAAGTTAGTTCTTTTGGGGCAGTGAGGTAAGGGATAGAGAGGGAGTTCAAAGAATCCCCAGCATTTAAATGGCTTAAAAATCTGAGAAAAAAACAGCATAGTTCTGAGAGCACTCTGACATCATCCACCGGAAGCAATGCTGGTCACCACAGCCGCAGGGTGCCCGGAGTCGACAAGCAGTGAAAAGAAAATGTACTGACTCTCCCACCCAAGAGAAAGGGAGCCACAGGGACGCGAGCAAGTGGGGAGGGGGCCGCTTTTCTGCAACTCCTGTGTTTGTACCCTGTCTTTGCCCCACTCCCATCTCACAAGCGCCTGGGGTTTGGGCCAAAGGCTGAGCTAGGAAGAGCTTAAGACGTCTGCTATTGTCTTGACTCTTCAGGGAGAGGAAGGAGAATCTGTCTTTTGCTAAGGTGAGGCACACAAAGCTGCTGAGTTGTCCGCGCCCCGCCCCTGCCCCAAGTGCTCCGTTTTCTACTTTGAGCACAGTGGATAGGATGAGGGCCTGTCAGTGATCCAGCAGCTCGACGGACAGGATGACATCTACCTCTGCCATATGCATTCAGGGAAAAGCCTTGGCTCCCAGAGTCTAGAGACTTGAATTAGGTCAACTGTCACTGCTGATTTGCTGTTGTGTGTCGCAAGGCACGTGACATACCCTCTTTGATCTTCAGCTTCTGTGTTGTGAAGAGAGATCTCAGTGCCAGCCTCCTTACTTCCAGGGCATTCGAGATGTTCGAATAACAAATAAGATAGCATATGATAGAAAACCTTGACAAGTGAACATCAAGTGTATGCAAATGCGAAGCACTCTTATCTTCATCATAAACCAACTAATCTATGCTGATCACTTGGCAGGAAGGATGTAAGGAGGCAATTTCAAGACAGAATTATTATTCATTGTAGGATTATTTGTGTAATGTTGTAAATGACAGCTCTTCACCTCATCCCCGGATTCAAATTAAAAGGCTCATTCCATGGCCTTTACACACACATTCATTCTCATTGTTCAATTACAAACACTGAGATGAGACGCTGATGACATCCTGGGTAATTGTCTGGTTTCTATTCAGAAGTTCTTGGTTCACGAGCATTGTTTCATTTGATATTTTGGGAATAACTAGGCCTTCCCTTGACACTTAAAAAACAAAAACAGTGTTTAACAACTTCTATGTTAAACTGAGTAATAAATAACCAAGAAAGACAATGGACCAAATTCTGTGGTTAATAGAGAATTCTGAGGCTTCCTCCCCACCCCAATCAACTGTCCAATAGGGAATCAAAATATTCTTCTGATACTAATTAAATTAAAAGGCAATTTAATGTTTTTGTATTTAAAATAGAGATCGACTAAATCATCGAAAATTTTAAAATTAAAGCCTAAAACTCTTTTCTACTCAGTAAGCAATAAGAAAACACTTGAATTCTTTTTTCATGGGCATTTAAGGGATACTAATAGGTACAGAGAGAAAGGGGGAAAGTAAAGAAAACAGCTGGATAAATACCTAAGAGGAGAAAACAAGAGCGATACAAGAGGAAAAAAGAGAAATGGTTACGACAGGCATCTAGGATAGAGACAGAGGAGAAAATCAGACAAAAGCAAGCAGAAAACAATCAACCCAACGAACAACACTACAATGAAAAATGAAGATAAACTCTCATAAAGCAGCCTCTAATTTTGGAACGTTAACAGTAAAAGCTTTGAAAGCTATTTTACAGATTTAGCATGACAGGAGTTAAAGGGTATGCAACCTCTTGGTAACTACTTCCTTAACGAGATAAAATCGTATCAAGACTACATCCAGCTCAAGGGCAAGTCGCTCCTCATCCCTGTCTGATAAAGGCCATGCTACATGTTTCTCATGTAAAACATTTGATGTCTATGCAGGTCAGCATTTTTATCAGGGCTTCCCCTTACTAAGGCAGGTGACTGACTTAGCTTCCCCATACCACAGTGTCCTATAGGGTCCTGGAATGGGAATGAACATGGTACTTACTTCATGGTAAAGATGTGAGGGTTAAAGATATAACACAGGGAAAATACCCAGTACCTTAGGTGGCACTTAATAAATCCTTAATAAATATGAGCATCTGTTATTAGCTAGGGCTACAGTTCACTTTGATGAAAAAGAAGGAATGTGTGTGTATAGATTTTTTTAAAGTATTTTGGATATTGTATAACATCATCTGAAAGCTCTTTCTTTATTAGGTTGAAGGTATCATGCTCAGAACCGTCCTTGTCTCTTACCCTACATGAAGCATGAAGAACATTCTGCATTTTCTATCCTGCATCTCCTTCCCGTCTCTACCTCAGGCTTGGTCAGCCCCCAAGTCTTTTTAGGGGTCAGCCCCCAATTCTTCTTAAAGTCTTAGTCTAGCCTGGACTGTTAACTTCGAGAGGCACTTCTCTTATTTCAGGTCTTCATTCAGGCCATGGTTCAACCACAGCATCACCTCTGTCTCCTTCCTTCATTTCCCTCACAAAGGAATCCTTTTATCCAGAGCCCTTAGTTTGGCTCCTTGAAAAAGAGTCATTTCTTGCATTACTTTCTTGCTCAGCCTTTCATTCTTTCCAAAGAATGAAAGCACCTTTTAGCAACCTGCCAAAAAATGTTAATCCTTGTTTCTCTCATTGTCCTACACACGAACCCTCAAATACTCATACACAAGTCACAGGTCCACATTCAACTCAGAGCTTAGCACAGAGTAGGCTTCTGTGTTCACAGATTTGATTCTAGCATCCCTTCATTTGGAAGACCTGCTCCTCTTCCTCCAACCTACTGAAACACTACTGGAACTTGGTAGGAAGAAATGCCTTCTCTATTGAGGGAATGATGCTCTAAGCATCCGCCCTGTGTCCTGTTTACATCAAGCAGTATAGTGGGCACCATGATGGGAAATGACTTGTCTACTTCAAAAGAGCTCAAAGTTCCAAGACTTATGACCTCTTTGAAATTCATTATTTATAACTTAGTATAGGACAACTCTGTGCTGTTCTGACCTTAGAGTCTCTCTCCCTATATCTCTCCAGAGACTCTGAATTAGCTATATCTTTGAAGCCCATTAGCTCTCAGCCCCTCCTTCAACAGATTCATATATTCAACACTGACTATACTCCAGCAAGTTGATGCTAAAGATACTGCAGTGATCCAGGCAGACAAAATTCTTGCTTTTATGAAGTTAGTAGGAATTCTAATGCAGATGAGAGAAGATAGATGATAAACGAAGTACTGAACAAATAATCAAAGTATATAAATAATATTTTAGAGAATTTTAAGTTTATAAAGAAAAATGAAAGATGCAGAGAACAAAAAATCAGAGTAATTTAAAATAGAGGAAACTTATCAGGGTGGCCAAAAAGTTCATTTTTATTTTCCCCTAAGTTCTCAGAATGATTGAAAGTTGGAGAAAATATAAGGAAAATGCCTTCAGAATAATGATACTAATTTGCCGTGTAAAAATGGCATGTAGCCTGTTCCCTCCAAGCCTGTTTCCTTCTCTACGGTACTTTGTATGGTGCCTTCTAGCACTGAAATTTTATTTCTCTGAGTTATAAGTAGCAATTTAAACTGAGACTAGAGTTTGCTGAGACCTAATTACTGTGATCTAAGTTCAATGACATACAGAAAACTCCCACGTTCCCCAGAGGTCTCCCCAAATCCACCATGTGTACTCCTGGTCCCAAACAACTGTGAGGGCAATAACAAATTCACTGTGATTTTATTTTCTTCCACTGACTCAGAAATAACTTTAAATGCAGGTCCTGCCTTCCCTCAGACACCCTCCTGATAGGGATGATCCTAAAAAGAGTCAGAAGGTGGACTCTGAGAGCAAGGATGCTGGGCACCCTAGCTTCAAGCAGCAGCTCATTCCAGAGCCATTGGCTTGACTCCAGTGAATTCAGACCTGATAAGGTGGCACCCAACCAAGGGTTTCCTCTTCTGGATCTTTTATTTTCCTCTGTATTTTCCTCAGAACTGATACAAGGCTCAGGAGGAGGCCCTTTGTCTTGGAAGAATCATCTTGGGACAATCCAGAGAAGGAAAGCCATCCATCAAGTGCTCATCAGCTGTAACTGATTAAAAGCTCCCTTTGGGGTGATTCCTCTGCTTCTCAGAGTCAGCACTCTGCCTGCCGGAGGAGCTATGATGACCAGGTTAGGAAGGGCCTGGAGGCCCTGGCACAGCCACTGGCCCCCTGCAGTCTGATGAGAGCTGAGCCTTCTCAGGTTCTTCCTATGGGCCAGACACAGTTCTGAGTGCTCTGCATATGTTAGCTCACAACTGTAGGAAGTGGATTGTTACTGTTATTCCCATAATACAGATGAAGCAAATGAGACCCAGTAAAGCAGCCTGTCCAAGCTCATCAAGTTTATAAACAGGAGACAGTAGCCTAGACTCTGTGATTAACCACAAATGCTATGGAGCAGCCCTATCAGAAGAAATATCATACAAGACACATACATAATTTTAAGTTTTCTAGGAGGCATTTTTGGGACACTTAACTGATTTATATACTAGTTTATTGATTGATTGATTTAAATCTGTAGATATTTAAAGGCAAATCTTTACATGGGAGGCCCCTGGACAGCAAGATCAAACCAATCAATCCTAAAGAAAATCAACCCTGAACGTTCACTGGAAGGTCTGATGCTGAAGCTGAAGCTCCAATACTTTGGCCACCTGATGTGAAGAGCCCAGTCACTGGAAAACACCCTGATGCTGGGAAAGATTAGAGCAGGAGGAGAAGGGGGTTGACAGAGGATGAGATGGTTGGATGGCATCATTGACTCAATGGACATGAGTTTGAGCAAACTCCAAGAGATAGTGAAGGACAGGGAAGCCTGGAGGGCTGCAGTCCTTGGGGGTCACAAAGAGTCGGACATGGCTCAACGACTGAACAGCAATAACTGTTGGAGGAGGAAGTACTTAAATTGCTTTCACCTGAAGCTCACATAAACTGGTTTTCTTGTGCATCTTTTTTTTGTTGTTTCCTCTTTGGCTGCCCTGAGCAGCATGTGGGATCTTCGTTCCCCAACCAGGGATTAAACCCATGTACCCTGGATTGGAAGCACAGAGTCTTAACCACTGACTGTCAGGGAAGTCCCGTTTTGTACATCTTTAAGGCTGCAGTGTTGGCCGCCCTTTCTCCCCTCTCTTCAGAGAATCCTGCTTCAGGGATGCAAGTGACTCATCACAGAGACCCTGGCTTCACTCCTCGGTAGCCCTCGGCAGTCTGAGCCAGTCACAATGTTGCATTTCTTCACCAACAATTGGTTTAGAACCAGGCATGTGACTCAGTTCTGGCCCGAGATAAATGGGGAGGTGTCCTTGGGGCTTTTAGAAAAATGGTCCTAAGAAAGAGGCCTGAAAGAAATGGTTCCTTTCCCATTGGATAATTTTTTCTTTTTGCCTTCTTTTAACTGTAGTGAAACATACAATGTAAGATTCATGTTAACCATTTCTAAGTTCAATGGCATTAAGTACATTCACATTGTACGATCATCCCCTTATCCATCCAGGAGCATGTTTTTTTTTAAGTCAAAAAGAAACAGGTGAAATTAATTTTAATAAGAGTTTATTTAGCCTAGATTAGGTTCTGGTGAGACTGTCCTAAATACTACCCTTTCAAGATACAATCAATATAAAAATTATTATTATCAATAATATTTTGGAGTCTTCCTTTCATGTTAAAATTTTGTACTCAATTTGTACTCAAAGCATATCTCGATTTGGACTGGCCACATTTCAAATGCTCACTAGCCACCTAGGGTTAGTGGTTCCCATGTTGGACAGCCATATCCAGTTCTTCTGGTCCATGCACACTCAGCCAGACCAAGGCCATCCCAGGGGAGAACAACAAGCCATCTGTTTACCTACGCACATCACCACCACCTCTCTAGGGCAGTCTGTGATTCACTGCCAGACCCTACATGGTGTCTGACTCTATTAGTCCTAGATCAGCATCTCTAAGCTCCCTTACCCCCAATTGCCATCATCATGATGACGTCAGCACAAGATCTAGGCCCTGAAGGAGAGCATTTCCTGGTGGGGCAAACTTTGTGCCTCTGGCCAATTCACCTGTGGGTCCGTGTCCAAACTGTGAGGGTGACCTCAGCAGTGCAGGTGGAGACAGCACCTACGTAGCCACTTGAGCACCCCCGGGCTAAGCCAGTAATAAACAAACACAGGCCTGCCTGGAAAGAAGGAAGTGTGTGAGCAGAATTGAGGCAAGCGATGGTTGCCATGGAAACCAGCCAGCCTCACTCCAGACTTTTCCCTGATGTCTTGATCATTATTCCGTGGCTGATGAAGCCCAGTAGATACGAAGCACTGTTCCTGTACCCATGGAAACCTTCCAAATGGTCCCGTTATGATCAAAACAGATTAAAGAGGGAACAGTCACAAACCTGTTCTCTCCGTCATCACATCCACCTTTTGTCCTGGGTATTACCCAAAGGATCAGAAAATAAAACCATCCTTGCCTCAGAGATAAATACCTGGAGGGCATCAAGGTAAGACAATAGAGATGAAGTGGATCCCAAAACAAAAATGCTAAAAATGCTTGACTGGACAAATGGTTATGGCTTCAGGGGTTTACCACCTTTCCAAGCTGACTGAGAACTCATCCTGTAAAGCACATCCTTGGACTGATCTTTTCCCAGAGCCGTGGGTCTTCGGGATGGCCCAATATAGTCTTTCACACATCCATTCATTCCTTCACTCATTCATGAATGAGAAGCACCACACATCCAGCTTTAAATTCCAATCCTGATGCTTATTGGAGGTATTGTCTTAACTAAATTATTTTTTTAATCTTTGTAAACCAATTATACTCCAATAAAAAATTTAAAAATGAAAAGAATAAAAAGTAAAAAATTTCGTGCTGTGCCCTGGTTTTCTCCTCTGTAGCATGGGGGTGAGAACAGAATAATATTTGTCATTTGTCATCCATATAGTCATAGTCAACATCCTTAGATATTGACTTAAAGTTATATCTTTTCCCCTAGACTGTGAGCTCCTTGAATATTGAAACCATATCTCACTCCATTTCGATCATAAACAAACTACCTAGCAGACAGCCTGGTACTTCCAGATGTTCAATAATATCAGTTGGATGAAGAAGTGACAAAGTGCTTTCCCTCTCTTTTAACTTCATTCTCACAGCAATCTGGTTCAGGATTATTTTAGCCCAGTGCAAGACAAAGGAGATTATAATATTAAAATACATGCTTCCTGTTCTCAAGGTATTTACCATTTACCGTATTTGACAAACAGTTTATATAATATTTGGTCTGTGCCAGCTACTGTTCTAACTACTTTATAAATATTAGCTCACTGAATCCTCATAACACTTCAATACAAGGTTAGGTGCTGCCTGTAGGACTATCACTGGCCCAAGGTCGCATGAGTTCATGGCAGAGCAAAAGTCAAATTCAGCTGGTCTGGCTCTACAGCCAGTGCTCTTAACCACTTGGGTAATGCCTTAAATACGGGACACAGGTCAACTGCACAGTATAAAGAATGCACAAGGGTGACGGGTTACAGAGGAGGAGAAAACCCCACACTGCATCTTCAAGAGGAGAACGATCTGAACACGCAAGAACATTGGAGAAGAGAAGAAAGGCTGGCTGGAAAGCTAGTAAGGGCCAGATGATGGTCAGCACTGACTGTCTGCATAAGCAGTTTGGGCTTCAGGCCATGGGATGCCACTGAAAGTCTCTGAGCCATAGGGGAAGCTAAGCAAAGCTGGCTTTAAGGAAAATTCATCTGACAATGGCATGCAAGGCAGACTAAAGGGAGGAGATGGGGCAAATGCGGAGAGTGACACAGTGACTGATCATTATGACCCACATATCATGGGTCAAGGAAGAGGTCTCAGAGTCTAAACCAGGACGATGGAGGCAGAAGCACAGAGGGCAAGTCCATAGGACACGGCTTCTGCCATGATGTAAGATGTCTACATCAGCTTTCCATCAAATCACTCAAAGTAGAAACAAGTTCCAGGAAACTGTTACTGGGTACTCTCCCAGCCATCCAGAGTGGCACAGGGGCAGCTTACAGCACCGGTCTCCAGAGAAGGTAAAACTCAGAGCTCTCCTAAGGACTGCCTGCAAATGTAGGCTGAGCTCTTTCCACGTATATGCAGCTGGTTACTGAAGCTAAGATGGAAAATTCAGTCATGACAAAGAATCCCAGCTGTTTCAGAGGTGAAAGGCAGCCTAGTGCATCGAACTGCTGCCGTGTCATATCACCCTATCCATCACCACCCAGCATCTAAACCCAGCCTGGGTCTTACAGCTAGTGGAACTTTCTATTTCAATTCCCATCGCAGCAGAAGTAAGGAGCAAAATGAGGAATGGGTGAGCAGAGTGGGAGTGAGTTACGGCTCAAGGACATGATTTGTGAGTTTTTTTCCAAGATCTACCAATTGTCTGAAATCCGTTCTATCCCCAGTGCTGCATGAATTCCTGGGGAAGGTTCTCTCTGACATCAGAATAAAATAGATGCCAGAGAACGCATATAATAGGTTGACTCATAAAACTGGTTCAGAGAGCTTTGCTCTGACAAAAGCTGGAGTCTTCCTTATTATTTATCTATCACATGTGAAGCCTTGGAATCCCATTTTCATCTTGATGGAAGAGATAAAAGCTTAGCAAACTTTTATGATTCCCAGGTCGAAGCTGAGGACTCTACCCCCTGTTCCCACCCAGCAATGCTTACAGACTTTTCAATTCAAAGTCAGGGCAGAAATTGCTTTTGGTCAAAAGCAAAATGTATTTATCTTTGTAAGCATAGTCATTAAGATGTGAGCATGAATACCTGAAGAGATAAAACACAAAGGGAGAAAACAGGCAGAAATAGAAAGTGAGGCTTCTGAAGCTAGAGAGAAAATGATGACACGTCAACCCCCACTGAAAACTTTTTATGGTGCAAGAGAGTGGGGTGTGGAAAAAGGCATCTTCAGAGATTGGGAGAATGGAACCCCGAGAGTGGGCCAAGGGGACAGCCTTGCAGTAGGAGGGCTGTGATCAACCTGTGCTCAGTGCTAAAAGAGCTTTGAGAGGAGACCTAATAAAGGGGAAAATTTTGCTTGCATTTCTGTTTGTCTGTAGAATCACTGTGGATCTGAAATCCACCCCCTCCACTTCTCCTCACACTGAAGAAAGTCTCCAGATGGAAAAATCTGAAACTAGGCTTCAATATGAAAAAGAAAGAAAAGAAAAAGAAGGCTCATCCAGGAAGCTGACAGCTTTCTCCCCCTCTAAGATCTAACCTATGGAGCTCCAGTATCAAATATTAGAGAGAGTTAGGAAACATGGGTTCTTGTCTATTTGTTGCTTTGGACTGACTGCGTGACCTTGGACAAACTTCACTTAAATCACTCATAGACTTTTTGGAAAATGATCTAAAACAGAGGTAGCAAAGGCATAACAAGGCATAAAAAACACTGGCACTGCCACCTCCCAAGACACTGCTCATGGCAGACATCACTAATCAATCACAGCATTCTGTAGAGTAGTAATCCCAATTACCCTGCCGCACAGCCTTGAATCTTCAGCAAAGCCAACCAATCTGGCCAACCAACTAATCAGAATGGGCCCTGGAGATGAAACCTGTTCACCTTCCCTGGACTAAATCTCTTCTAATCCTTGAATTCCAGAGCTATAAAATGCTAGATGTCACATATATTCTCATTACAGATACCCTTGAAAGTGAAAGTCACTCAGTCATGTCTGACTCTTTGTGACCCCATGGACTATACAGTCCATGGAATTCTCTAGGCTAGAATACTGGAGTGAGTAGCCATTCCCTTCTCCAGGGGATCTTCCCAACCCAGGGATCACACCCAAGTTTCCCACTTGCAGATGGATTCTTTACCAGCTGAGCCATCAGAGAAACCCAAGAATACTGAAGTGGGTAGCCTATCCCTTCTCCAGTGGATCTTCCTGACCCAGGAATCAAACCCGTGTCTCCTGCATTCAAGGTAGATTCTTTTCCAGCTGAGCTACCAGGGAAGCCCTCAACTAAAATCGATCTTTCTTCTTTTCCTTGGCCTTTTTTCCAAGCCCTAGCAAGGCTGCTGCTGCTGCTGCTGCTGCTGCTGCTAAGTCGCTTCAGTCGTGTCCGACTCTGTGCGACCCCATAGACGGCAGCCCACCAGGCTCCCCCGTCCCTGGGATTCTCCAAGCAAGAACACTGGAGTGGGTGGCTAAGGCGAGGCTAAGCCAAGGCTATAAAGAAAAAGACTGGCTGGAAGGCTCTTCCATTACACCTGTGTCTGAAGCTCCGAAAGTGACCCTGTGTATTTTTCTTGGGCCTCTTTACCTTAGATTCCCTCATTCTGCTAAAAAGCTCCTCCTAAGGCCAATGTCCCCTCTATCCTCTTAAGGATTTCATCAAGGTAGAGAATTCTGTTCCTTTTCAAATGCTATGAGATCATGGAAGAAAAGACAGCCTGGGGAAGTTCAAAGACATTTAATTATTATCCTCAGTTCTTTTGAAAATTATTAAAAAGCCCAGAATTAGAAATTCAGATTTCCTCCAGATCCCTGAGAACAAACATCTCACTTGTAAAATGGCTTAATGTGTCTGTTTAATGTACACAAAATTGTCTTTCAGGAAAGGGGATTGTTTTTCATGTCATTTTGCATTTCTAAAATATACCACCTATGGCAAAAGGATTGCGATTCAAGGTCTGACAAAATCCACAGCAGAAATAATTAGCCCCAGAGGCTGTGTCTGAGAGTTAAATGAAAGAGAATCAAGTTACTTATTTATTTCTATTCTATCTGGATCTCTCCACCATAACCTGGGGAAGAGGAACTGCATCTTTGGAGGCTGGAAGGGTATTTTGCTGCATCGTCTCTATGAGGTTGATTTGTTGGAGAGAGCCCTGAGCTCCCAACACAGCAACTCCTCCTGGTCCAGGAAGCTACGAAAATCTGCTTCAGCAATGTAACTTTCTAGGAAAAGCTACCAGAAAATTCTACTTGTTTGCAAAGTTTGCACAAATCAGAGGAACAATGATGTTTTGTTATTTAGCATCCAAGGAAGGGCTCAGTCCTTACTCCCAAGGACATGGACGGTCTTTTCCTGAACTAAATTGCAAACATCAAAATAGACGGCCAGTTGAGGGTCTGTGGTGGTTATTTTTTCAAGTTCATCAAAGAAGGTTACTGAAAATAAAGCTTCATTTAGGGGAAACTCTGCAACATCAAACCCACTAAGAACCTCAGTATTCACACCTTTGCTGTAATTTGGAGGCTAAATGCCTGGCAGCTCCTGTCAACGCCCTAGGTATATTAGGTATACAGGTATATCAGCTACCTTGCTCCCCAAACGAAAAATGACTCTTGCCACGGTCATGTCTCCTCGCTCCTCAGCACCTCTTGGGTGTCTCTGTCGGTCATGACTTTAAATAAATGTGCCTCTTATGAAACATTTACAGATATCAAGAGATGGAGCTGCCTCTGCCCTCTGCCCTCTGCCCAGAAGAGGAACAGACTTCCAGGAACTCTGGGACTCTCACTGACATCTGTCAAAGCAATGCAAACAGCAAAGGGCAGAACCCAGACCTCCCCGAGGGTCTCCAAAAGGCTGCTCCATGGGAAAGAAGGCTCTTCAGTTCAACTTTGGTGCCAGTGGGTTACTAAATCAGAACGTGATCCCCTCAGGGGTTTCCGACTCTTGGGAGACAACTAGAGGAGGGATATCTAAGATGGAAGTGGTTTACAGGAAGACACTTCTTCCAAGAGCAACTGGTCCCTTGGGATGTGACCCCTCCTCCCACCGCATCCTTCTTCCTACCCAACTCCACGGTCACAGGCCCTGCTCCTCCTGCCACCTGCTTCTCTCTCTGTATATGGTGATACGCCTGGAAAGGAGTCCAGGAGGAAAATAATCATAAGAGATGAGAGGGAGGCAGAGGCCTGATGACACAGGGAGAGTTTTTGTTTTTGTCTTAAATGAAGTGCCAAGCCAGGGCAGGGCCAGGAGACTGGGTCCTTGACTATTTTCTGCATCCCTCCAGTTTCTCTGGAAGCTGATAAAGGACTATTCTTTCTCCTTTTCCAGTTCCCCAAGTGCTGAGCTCATTGCCAAATGCACCACTTGCTGCCTTTGCTGAATAAAGGACAGTAGAGGAAGTGAGAAAACATAACAAAATTTGAACTGCCAGGGAACAGACTATTCAGTTCAGTTCAGTTGCTCAGTCATGTCCAACTCTTTGCAACCCCATGAATCACAGCACGCCAGCCCTCCCTGTCCATCACCAACTCCTGGAGTTTACCCAAACTCATGTCCATTGAGTCAGTGATGCCATCCAGCCATCTCATCCTCTGTCGTCCCCTTCTCCTCCTGCCCCCAATCTCTCCCAGCATCAGGGTCTTTTCCAGTGAATCAACTCTTTGCGTGAGGTGGCCAAAGTTTTGGAGTTTCAGCTTCAGCATCAGTCCTTCCAATGAACACCCAGGACCGATCTCCTTTAGAATGGACTGGTTGAATCTTCTTGCAGTCCAAGGGACTCTCAAGAGTTTTCTCCAACACCACAGTTCAAAAGCATCAATTCTTTGGCACTCAGCTTTCTTCACAGTCCCCCTTATTTTATCCATGGATACACCAAGACCTTGAAAAGGAATGGACTTATCCAAGGTCACCAGAGAGATTATGGCAGAGCCCGGATTAAGAACACAGTGTTCCGCTGTTCACCATTCTTCAGATGAAAGGAAGTGATGGTAACCTCTGCTCTCATATCCCAAATTGATCTTAAAACACCATCACCAATCCCCAAGGCCCAGACGGATACATTGCATGAAGCTAGGTCAGTAAACTCATTTCCTCCTTCCTGAGGATGTAAGCTTTCTTCCTGGAGAGGTTGAAAGTGGTTGAGAAGCCATACTGCCCACCTCATGGCTTGGGGGAGACAGTAACCTCATGGCAGCTTCTCCCGGAGCCCACACACAGGGGCCTGTGGGAACAAGCAGCCCCTGAAACCAGCCACTCTCCATTGCAGGAAGTTATCTGTCACTCCTGGGGCACAAGCCCTGGCAGAAGGCTCTGTGAATGCCTGACTGACAGAACTAACTCCAGAGAGATCCAGCATGACACAGAAGGAAACAGGTTGTCCCCTCCCAGAGGGATTCTGCACCCCACCCCTTCCTGGGCAAGTTGAAGCCCACAGGCTAACAGAACCAGCAGGTCCCTGTGGAGGTCAGGGAGCCGGTAGCTTCTGCCCTGTGAAATGCTACTTTTCTGTCATTCAGCTTTCGTTGCAAGCTATTTTTAGTATAAGCAAAGCCAATATTTGAGGGAGAGTGATGTGGGAGTGGAGCCTTGTCTTCCTCTCTCCTTTTCCGTGAGCTGCTTGCTCCCTGTTTCCCTGGGGACAGTTGCTTCCTCAACAGCCACCATGAAATGAAGAGGAAAAAAAAATTGCTGAAAAGAGAAAAATGGGGAAATGGGGAAAAGATCAAAATTCAGCCTCTTCACTAAAAGCAGTCTGGGAAGGTGAAAGTTTTTCAACCTTTCAGCGTAATGCGCTAGATCCTGGCTTTTCCATAGGTACAAGAAACCAGAATGCCCAGTCCATTTACTTTCTGGATTAACTCACCTCCAGCAAACAAGGAAGGCCCAGAGGTCTGCTTGCCCAGGGAGGAGGTAAGTTCACAGGTAACCTGGATGTCCTCAGGTAAGATCTGTGTCCCCGGAGGCTTGTGAAGCAGGAAGCGAGCTTCCACTCAAACAGGTCCCTGGCTCCTCAGTTTCGTAGAGCCTTCCATGTCAGCACGGGGCCAATTTTGTGAACTACAGTTAATTAGATGAGCAAAAAGGACAGCCCCAGTGCTTAAGAGGCCTGGGTACATTTAATTGAGCTTTCAAGTGCCCTAATTTCCTTAAGAAAGACAGAGAAGTAAGTGTCCTGTCCTACTTCCCTCCACGACTCAAACACCTGAGAACATTTTCTGCAATTAAGTTTTTAGGGCAGATTTTCTGTTGTTGTCATTCTTCTGAAGTAGTTGTTTTCCTGGGAAAAGCCTCATTCTGAACCCAGACCCTAAAAACAGGGCTTTGAGTGCACCAATTTGGGGTGTTTGGGGCCCAGAGGCACGAGTCAGTCTGCCTCCTCCTAAACATAGCCTCGTAAACTAAGCCTGGAACCATCAGCTCGTGTGTGGTCCCGAGTGTGATTTTCCAAACACGTGTTTCCTGGCAATGACAATGGCTGGCAACTTTGTCATCATCATCTCTATTTTTGAGTCTTCCTGTTCAACAAACTTCTTCACAGCTGAAATGGAGGCTCCAAGGAGAGTCTCAGCCCATCAGGTACTTTTCTGACAAATGGGCAGTGCTAAACTGTGAGCATTTCCCGAAGGCCCTGGGGAAAACGGTGCGTGAGAAAGTGTCCCAGCGTGAGGTGCATCTGGTGTGCCTGTGCTCAGTCACGTCCGACTCTCTGAGACCCCATGATCTGGAGTCCACCAGGCTCTTCTGTCTGTGGAATTAAATACTAGAGTGGGTTGCCATTTCCTATTCCAGGGAATCTTCCCGACCCCAGGGGTTGGACCCATTCTCTTGCACCTCCTGCATTAGCGGACAGATTCTTTACCCCTGGGTCACCCGGGAAGCCACAGATGGTGGACTTCAAATACAGATGTTGTTTCCTACAGAGCCTCCAGGGGGCGCCAGCTTTTACTAACTGGGAGGGAGGGAGGAAGAAAGAAACAGTGGGAAGGAGAGAGAGTGTGCCAGTGTAACATGAATCATATATGGTTAAACTCAGGCCCCTTGCATCCAGCCACAGAAAGACACAAGACATGTGATCAGGATTAGAAGAGGTGGGTCTCCAGGCCTGTCCGAGGATGGATGGAAAGGTCACAGGCCCTGTTTTATCACCAAACTACTTCAAGCACCTTGCCACCCAGAAGCACTGCAAGAAAACGCAACAACACATTTTCACTTTCAACACCTGGGATGATTTCACTTTGCAGACTTTGCTGGAAGAACCCCTATGTGTCCAGTGCCTTGAAGAGCGTCTGACACCTCTCAGGTACTCCAGGAATACTTGAAGGAATGGGTGAATGACTTGGAGGAGAGTCCGGGCATATACAGTAGAACCTGTGTCCTTCTCTTCTGGTGACTTAACACACCTTCTTCCATCTTCCCAACAGATTTGGGGTTGCTGCCTGTCAGTGGATGGTAAAGACACCTCCCTATGTCAGAAGGTACTGGCATGCCTTCTGAAACCAGCCCTGTGTTCATCAGCCTCACCCACATCCAGGGAGGACTGGATATGGGGACCACAGTGAGCACACTTGTCCCTCTTTCCTCAAGATTCATCTGTCAGCCTGCCAGGGTTTCCTGTGACACACGTGCCTACAATGTACAGTTCCCAGGGAGAGCCCAGCCAGCCCTCCGGCCCCCAGCCGGCTCAGGATGGCTGTATGAAGTGAGAATTTCCTGGCTGACTTGACAGTGATGAGTCAGGCTGGCATGAGCCAGCTTCAGAAATGACAGGGCCTGAATTGTGTGCATGGACCAAATATCATCGGCTGGCTGGACCCAAACCTGGGTCCTGGAATACTCAGACCCCATTTAGATGGCCATGCCCAGAGGTGGCTCAGCACTCTTAAATGATGTCTGAGTTTGGCAGTGTCTGAGGGCTCCTCCATTCCTGTCACAGGAGAGGATTTATCCTCCACTCCCTGTCCCTGTGTGTCTCCACACCATCATGTTTCCTCCATGTTATGGTGACCAGGCTCCCTTAATACTAACAAAAATAATAATAGCAAATGCTTATTAGCACTAACCACATAACGGGCACTATTCTAAACATTTTACATATGTTGATGCATCAAATCCTCCTAACAACATGAAAAGGCAGATGTGCACTGCTATATTTAAATGAATAAGCAACAAGGACCTTACTGTATAGCACATGGAATTCTGCTCAATGTTATGTGGCAGCCTGGATGGGACGGGGGTTCGGTAGTTGGCTATGCCCAACACAAAATAAAAAGTTAAAATGAATGTTAAAAGGCAGAGACTATTATTACATTCATTGAATGGATAAACAAACTGAGGCACTAGAAGATGAAGCAACTGGCCCAGGGGGAAAGCCCTAAAGCTGAGATTCAACAGAATGACCACAGAGGCTGTGTTCCTAACCATCCTGCCATACCACACAGAGCAGCCCTCCACGTGCCAAGCACCATAGCATCCCTCCCCAAGGAGGCAGGTCCCAGGAAGAGAGGAAAAGCAGGACCTGGCGATCTGGGGATGCTAAGTGCTCCACCTGTCCTTCTTGCTGGCTCCAAATGAATGAGACACCAGGCCAGATGGGAGCAAAAGAGAGTAGAAGCCCCAATTCAGATGGTGCTGGATCAGCCCCACGGTAGGCTGCTGTCTCTCAGTCCAGACAGAGAAGCTGAACCGGAGCCAACAGAGACAAGGGAGAGCACTGACTGCCCTGCTTTATCCATTGCCTGGACGCCATATTCGCTCCTGTGTGCTGGGGAACACCAGCGAAGGCATGTGCATTGGACGGATGGATGAGTGGATAGAAATGGATAAACAAACAGATGGATGAGACAAAAGAACAAAACAGGCACCCACTCCTGGCAAAAACCCCAGTGGAAAGAGGCATCAGCATAAGCACTGGCCACCAGAGGCTGCAGAAGCCGGGGGTGAACAGCCAGGATGAACCAGACTGCTCCTGGGTCAGAAGGCTCTTCCTTCCCCAGGACTCTCTGGGGATTAATTTCTGAAAGTCTCCTTTATTTTCATGGGGGAGGGTAGAGAAGCCAACACACCAGCTAGCAAAATTAATAGCTGCTCTTTGCAGAATGTGCTGGAGAGGCGGGCACACACAGCCTATGCCCTGCAGACTGGCAGCACGGTCCAGTGGCTGGTATGGCTGAGGCACTTGGCCTGCAGGCCTGGACCAGGGGCATCTTCCATGGTAGGGACCAGACACTGGGCTGCCGGGCTGGGCCTGGGGTGCACTGATTGTAGGAGGATGTAGGCAGGTGGAGTCCAGGAGACAGAAAGTAACCCTGTTGCACAATTCTCAGACATATTCCACTGACCGTGGGAAGCGGAAATTCCTATACTGAGTCAACAGTGGGATTTGGGGTCCTGCCTAGCTCTGACCCCTGTATCCCTCTCTCTACTGCATCATTTAGTTGAACTTGTGGAAGTAAATGTAGAGGGTCTCTATAAGAAGGGACTGGATGGTACATCTCATCCATTGCCTTGAACCATGGGACCAAGTCCTGGTGGCCACTCTGAGTCCTGTCAGCCACAGAGCAGAAGGGGAACTTGCTGGTCTGGTTTTGGAGTCACCAAATGCATTCTGTCCAGTACCCAACAGTAACTCCTCCAGGGTGGTGATTCTTGGACTCTGCAGATACTATCCAATTCTGCTGTGGTAGTGCATTGCAAAAACAGCCATAGACAACATGTAAATAAGAACATGGCTGTGTCCCAATAAAACTCTATGAACACTTAAATATGATTTCACACCATTTTCGCATGTCACAGAATAATCTTGATTTTTTTTAAAAGCCATGTAAAAATGTAAAAACCATCTTGAGCTTGTGAGCTGTATGAAACAGACAGTGAGCCAGATTTGGCTCATAGGTGATAGCTGGGGTGAGTAAAATTTTCCCAAAGTTTGTTCTCTGTGTTGCCCACAGATGCTTCATGGGGTAAGGGTTCCATGGTGAAACAGGAGTGGGAAATGCTGGGCCAAAGTCTTTCCTACTGCAGGACTTACACGGTGATACCCACGGGACGATCTTGAAAACGGGACAAGAAATCTGTTCAACTTCCAGGAAAGTATTTTTATTCTGGAGCATCTCCTACATCTAATTTTCTGTGGATCCTAACGAAAGTAATGAGGATGAAATCTGGCCAGCCATCAGAAGCAGTGCCACCAAATGAGATCCTGCCCTTCTTTGAACATCTCCAGTGACAGACAGCTCACTACTAACCATGGGTTCCTACTGAATTCAGTGACTTCTCAGACTTGTTCTCCCACCCAATGATGCTGGGTCCCAAGTAACAAATCTAGTGCAGTCTACTGCATCCTTCATCACAGATAAACCTTTATGTTTAATAAAATAAATAAAGCTTTCCTTGTTCGATTTACTGATTCAAACAGCAAACATAAACTCTATTTATCCACAGGATAAAATAAAGAGTCATTATTAAGTCATGGGGTATAAGAGTGTGGATTACCACTCAGTTCCTTTAAAAGAAGCCTCAGGGGAGTTAAACTCAAATTAAATCTCAATTTACTCTCAACTGCATGAAAAGCAGGATATACCATTTCACTATGGGGGCATTGGAGAAGGCAATGGCACCCAACTCCCGTACTCTTGCCTGGAGAATCCCATGGACGGAGAGCCTGGTAGGCTGCAGTCCATTCGGTAGCTGAGGGTCAGACACGACTGAGTGACTTCACTTTCACTTTTCACTTTCATACACTGGAGAAGGAAATGGCAACCCCACTCCAGTGTTCTTGCCTAGAGAATCCCAGGGACGGGGGAGCCTGGTGAGCTGCCGTCTATGGGGTCGCACAGAGTCGGACACGACTGAAGTGACTTAGCAGTAGCAGCAGCAGCATGGGGGCATTCTTACTTTAAAAAAAAAAAAAAAAGTCTATGCAACCCAAAATCTGTCTGCTACATAGGGCGTCATCTGTAAGGGATCATCTGTAAGGGATATAGAAATTTTATGTACATTTGTCTAAAATGTAAAAAAGGGGGATAGGGAAGGAGGTGAGGAAGAGAGTGAGATGGAAATGTGAGGTATGTGAATCTGCCACCGAGCACCACTGAAAATACAAAGTAGAAGATGCTGATAAGAAATGTCACCAGCATCATGAGGCACTTAAAGGGAGAAATGAAGTCAACGGTGTCACCTGTGATTAAGCTCTGCCCATGTGCTCTCCATTTTGTTCAACTGGTCCAATTTCAGGTACAGACAGCACAGCAGTGAATGCACCTATTTAACTCTATTAAGCCAATAGGATTATTTCTCTTTGAAAGGCTTGCTACATAGTCTCTATGGGGCCCTAGCAGATAAGGATAGAATGGTCTAGGCTATGTATACTATGTTAATGTAAAATGCCACACATGCATATGTTTAGGAAGATAAAAGGAAAGACTGGCATTTTTCTTTCTCCTTATTTCAACAAATCATTCCCCAGACAGTAAAGCAAGTAGAATATATTTTCAATTCATGGATTAGATGCGTCTGTTTCCTGGAGCAATATTTAAATATAGCAGCATGGGAATATGAGGTCAATAAGCAAAAAAAAAAAAGAGTAATTCTAAAGGCTCTATCTTTGTTCAAGGAGCTGATAGATATATTGGCAAGACCAGGCTTTGAAGTGAGCACAAAACACTGAATCTATAAAGGGGCTGAGCAGCTACACAACCCAGCCAGTGTAGGCTGTGCTTACACCTTGAGGTGAGGCCATGCTTGGCCACAATACATAGTTTTTCTAGGGAAATAGTCACTCTGAGATTGCTGTGGAAATTAATATGAATATTCAGAAACAAGGTGCTAATGGAGATGGTGTTGGTGTGTGTGCCTATATCTATCTCTAAACTCTGTATGCCTATAATTTTTCCCATTATAAATGTGTTCACTGGTACTGCCACTTCCGTATTATATTACCTTAGGGAATTCCCACCTAAAATTTTTCTTTCAATTTCTGCCTCTCAATTTCTTAGTTTATGAAATACGAAGTTGAACTAGACCAACAATCAGTAAACTATGGCCCATGAAACAAATCTGGGTCCCCACCTGTTTTTATAAATAAAGTTTTATTGGAACAGAGTCACACCCATGTACTGTCTGTGCTGATTTCAAACTACAGTGGCAGAGTGCAAGTTGTGACAAAGTCTCTCTATAGCTTGCAAAGCCTAAAATATTTATTAGCTGGCCCATTACAGAAAAACTTAACCCTGACCTAGACTATTTCTAACACTAATTTTGGCTTGTGAATCTATAAAGTATAACCAAACAATATAAACAAAAGCCTACTCTGTGTGGTTCTTATCCTTTTTGTTTATATATACAGGCACACCTCGCTTTATTGCACTTTACTGATACTGAGCTTTTTACAAATTGAAGATTTGTGGCAACCCTGCCTTGAGCAAGTCTATAGGTGCCATTTTTCCAACATCATTTGCTCGCTTCACATCTTCGTGTCACATTTTGGTAACTCTTGCAATATGTCAAATTTTTCATCATTTGTTAGGGTGATCTATGATCTTTTGATGATAGTAAATGACTCACTGAAGGCTCAAATGATTGTTTGCATTTTTTAGTAATAAAGGATTTTTAATTAAGTCTCTTTAATTAAGATTTAATTAAGATTTTTTTTTTTAAGTCGCTTGCATTTCAGACAGATTCTTTACCAGCTGAGCCACAAGGGAAGCCCAAGAATACTGGAGTGGGTAGCCTATCCCTTCTCCAGCGGATCTTCCCAACCCAGGAATTGAACCGGGGTCTCCTGCATTGCAGGCAGATTCTTTACCAATTAAGCTATCAGGGAAGCCCAACGTACGTATAATACATTGTTTTTAAAAAAACATAATGCTATTTCCCAGTTAACAGACTCTAGTATAATGTAAACATATTTTACATGTACTGGAAAACCAAGAAATTCACATGACTAGCTCTATTGTGATACTTTATTGCAGTGGTCTGGAATTGAGCTTGCAGTATCTCTGAGGTCTGCCTGTATTGGCTTATTCTTAGAAAGATTTCATTTAGTTCCCCAAACTCTACAGAGCACATAACTACACACATGTAAAGTTCAAATAGTACACAAAGGGGAAATGAGAGAAGAGATGCGGAGATGAAGCTGGGAGGATGCAAATACAGAATGTAAACCCTGAGACGCTGCATATATTCAATGGCCCAAGAACTTGCCTCCCAGCAACCACTACAGAAAAGGGGTCAGTGTCCCTTTCCCAATTTAGAGTGTTCACTGGAGGTTAACCAGAAGGACCACAGCGATCCTGGCAGGAAGAACTATTTACCCCAAGTCTGTGCTTAAGCAGATAACATGAGATGTAGTGAGAAGAGTCCCCAGAAACACCCAAACAGCTGGGCAGCATCTCACCGGCTTTCACTGTGACATTGAAATGTCCTTCAGCGTGGACCGGCTCCAGGTCCCAAAGTGGAACTGATCATCAGTTCTCCCAATACATTCCAAAATTTTGAATTAAGCATGCACCAACATTCTAATCAGAAGATAACAAGTATTTTTGCTTTAAGAAAAAGATAAGAAAGTAGTCATCCTTAAGAGTCTGGGGGTGCACTCTGATACAGAAACCCTCAGCCATCACTCTAAGAGGAAGCCCTATGCAGCCTGGATGTGAGGGAACTTTGGGGAGAATGGATACATGTGTATATACATACACATGTATGTATGAGTATGTATGTATGTATATGTAAGTATGTATGAGTAATGGAGGAGAGTCCCATTGCTGGCCACCTGAAACGAGCACAAGACTGTTAATTGGCTCTACTCCAATACAAAATAAAAAGTTAAAAAAAAAAAAAGAGGAGGTCCTAGGAGGTCTCGCTGTTTCTGTAAAGCTAAGGCTGAGACACAAGACAAAGATGGGCTATTCTGAGACGTGGTCATCCAGTTGTTAATAGAATTAACAGTTAATAAAAGCACCAGTAAACAGTGACCCTCATTTCTCATTGTTTACACTGAGCGCTACAACCTTTTATCTAGCCTAGCAACGTGAATAATGCACACGCTGAATCCCTGGTGCTCGCTGCCCTCTGCCCGGTGCCTGGAACAATGCCTGGTGCAGGTGAGAAGTAAATACTTCCTGAATGAACGGTGTGCTCGTCTGAGAGATCCGGACAACCAGTGACTCCACAGATACGCCAAGGCTGTCTTGGACAATCCTTCCCCAGCTGGGCCTTCCCCGCCTTGCCTGGTTTTGAGACTCACCTGTGACAATGAGACAAGTAAGCGCCCAGATGTGGAGGCCAAGCTCCTGAACTATGCGTCAAGGAAAACAAATTAAAAATTGAAAAGAAAAACTGCACAGCTGGTGTCTAGTCTCACTCGAGTCCCATTGTTGCAAGGATAAACATTTGGACAGTTCAAGACAAACACAGCTTTGGGTTCTGAGAAGGGAGAGCTGCTTCCCCTCGCACGCTGAGACTGCAGTATGAAATCTCTTTCCTGCTCAGAGCAAGGACCTGCCGTCCCTAAAGGAGAGGCCTGCTCTGAAGGTGCCGCCTGTACTCAGAGCTTCCTGCTCTCTGGGCAGTGGGACTGATCCACCCTGAGCACACCTGAGCAGCCCAGGCCACCTTTTCTCCCAAGACATCTTCAGAAAGCAGCTGGCCTCATGGGCAGTCCCAGCCAAGAAGGCCTGAGCATGCCATTCTAGTCCACGCAAATGTTAGGAGCATCAGAACAAGCAGCCTCAGGACCTAACTGGGCTCAGAGACAGTCATGTCACAGCCAAAGCAACAGATGACAGTGGCTTCAAAAGAAGGCATTATCTTCAGATGGGAAGTGATGACACGGGAAGAGCACTGGATGGGGAGTCTGGAGGCCTGCAAGTACCAGCCTGGCTCTCCTAGGCCTTGATTTTCTCAACTGTAAAATGGACATAAATTCACTGATAAGACTGGCTCTGTGCCTTCCTCATCATGCACCCCTATAACAAAATGGGAGCTAAGGAACAAATTCAACACTGTCCTTGCCCTTCAATCTGATCACAATATTTAGGGCTTAGCACAGTGCCTGGCTCCCGACAGGCTCTCAGTAACGTCGTTGTCAGCAGTAGTATCTGACTTTAAAAAAAAAACAAAACACATGATTACATTGACATGAAATGTCCAGTATATGCAAATCCATAGAGATAGAAAGTACATTAGTAGTTGCTAGGGGCTGAGGATAAGGAAATGGAGAGTGACTGCTAAAATAGGGTAAAGGGTTTCCTTTTGGGGTGATGACAATTAGATAGCAGTGAAAATAATGCTCAATAAAAATGGGAAAAACCCTCAATAATAACAAATCAATTAGAAATGGGCAAAATATTTGAATAGAAACTTCACTTGACATATACTGATGGCAATAAAGACATGGAAAGATGATATTTAAACATGGGTAGCCAAGATCTTCCGGAGAAGGCAATGGTGGGCTGCTGTTTATGGGATCACACAGAGTCGGATACGACTGAAGCAACTTAGCAGCAGCAGCCAAGATCTTCAGGGGATCTTCCCCACCAAGGGATCAAACCTGGGTCTCCTACATTGCAGGCAGATTCTTTACCATCTGAGCCACCAGGGAAGCCCCAAACATAGGGAAGTACAAACTAAAACCACACTTAGATATCACTACACACTGCTTAGAATGCTATAATTTTTAAAACGAACTGATATTACCAAGTACCAGCAGGGATGAAAAACAACCAGAACATTCATACAGTCCTGGTAGGTACAGCTAATTTGATAGTTTCTTGCAAACTTAAACTTACCAGAAAACAGAACAATTCAATTCCCAGATATTTACCAAACTGAAATCAAAAATCATATACCATAAAAATCTGAAGTAAAAGTAGAAACAACCCAAGCTGGTAGATGGAAATACAAACTGTGATGCATCCCAAAAATGGATGGTTCCAGTCCAAAGTCCTCAGCTCAGCGTCTGAAGAGCTGACAAGCTGTCTCCAACCCACGTTCCCAGTCTCACTGCCCCTCAGGTGCCTCTGTATTGCCAGCTCCAGCCTCACTGCCAGCACACCATGCCCCTGATCTTCTCCTGCTGCTCCCTCACTGTGCAATCGTTTCCTCTCCTTTAACTTTTCAGGATCCTAACTCACATTGCCAAGCTCCACTCAAATGCTTTCTGTTTTATTAGGCATCCTTCTCAGCTCCTGGCCCACTAAGTAGTCCCTGTTTTCAAGCTCAGCTATGTTTTTCTTTTTTATATTGTCTCTATCATCCAATGTGCTCAGTTCACCTTGAAATAGATGTTTCAGCTCAAAGGCTTTCCCTCCAATGAAGCCCTGTGAATTCTTCCTTGACTCCCTGCTTCCCCACACTCAGCCTCTCCACCACAGACACACTCACACAATATTTGTATTCAAAGCATTTCTCCTCCAGACATCCCTTCAATACCTTCCAACCATGCTTCGATGGAATTAGGATTATTCATTATTTTTCACAGAGATGATAAAACACCGGGCCTACAGTTGGTGCTCAGTATCTCTTAGCTGATGAAGATAGACAGAATGGTCCTAAGGGACCACACTGAAGCAGCAGGCCCCACACTGTGCGACCTCGCTGTCTGCGGTTCCCTCACCCTCTCACTGTTCCTCTCACTGTTCCTCTCACTGCTCCTCTCATTGTACTATACATGTACAATGCACTACTTCCATTTCAACCCAGGTGAACGCACAGACCCAGACTCCAACCTTAAATTTCCCACACAGAATCTACTCACACACAAGTGTGAAAAAATAACAGAGACTTTACTGAAGACTCTAGAGGGGAGATGAGGGTGATGGTCAGACAACACAACCCATAACAAGCCACCTTCAATTCCTGACGAGACACTCAGGGCTTCCCAGGAGAGCCTAAGTCCCACCAACCCAGACCACCCACCTCCCATCTTCCTCCACACAGCAACTGGCCTCACCAGCTTCTCTCTCCTCCTTTCCATAATCCCAGCTTTAAATTTTCCCACTTTTTATTTTGCTGCTGCTGCTAAGTCGCTTCAGTAGTGTCTGACTCTGCCAGACTCCATAGACGGCAGCCCATCAGGCTCCTCCGTCCCTGGGATTCTTTTTGCTACTACTTAACAATAACATACGGAGAAGGCAATGGCACCCCACTCCAGTACTCTTGCCTGGAAAATCCCATGGATGGAGGAGCCTGGTAGGCTGCAGTCCATGGGGTCGCTAAGAGTCGGACACGACTGAGCGACTTCACTTTCACTTTCACTTTTCACTTTCCTGCATTGGACAAGGAAATGGCAACCCACTCCAGTGTTCTTGCCTGGAGAATCCCAGGGATGGGGGAACCTGCTGGCTGCCGTCTATGGGGTCGCACAGAGTCGGACATGACTGAAGTGACTTAGCAGCAGCAGCAACAATAACATAATCTATGACTCCATAACCAGATTCTTCAGAAGGCACAGCACAGTTAACAGAGCCCTGTCCTCCTTGAAGGCTGTTTGGCCACCAGTTTGGTGACTTGAACATGACATTTAGTGACTTACTCCTTTCCTCAAGCAGTGAGTTCGAGACTTATCAAAAATATAATGTAGAGTTCTCCCCAAGGATTCTGATGGGTGAAATTTCACCGTCTCCCAACATCTATGGTCACCTTCTCACTGAGTTTTTGACATGAAACATCAAGAGTGACGGCATCTACCTTTCAGCATCCTTGCCTGATCTCTGATACTCCCTAGCCACCAGGACATCCCCACTCATTCTATGTCTAAGCCAAATGACTCTTGACTGAGCCCCAGCATCAGGACAAGGAAGGACAGCCCATGCAAAACAGCTTCCAGAATCACAGGGAGTTATTTAGAATGTCACATCCTTCTCAAGGAAAACTCTTGACTCATCAGACCCAAGGAAGCTGGTGGTCAGGGCTACCCAGGGAAGAAGCCCAACCACAGCATGAGCCTGGCCTGACCAGGTGACCAGCTCATGTCTGTTTACCCACAACTTTCCCAGTCTTTGCACCAAAAGAACCATGTCCCAGGTTCCCCAGGCAAACAGGGATTACTGGTCACTGCAGGCTTGTTCCACCCACAATATTTGCCAAGAACCAGGAGCTCATGAGGCCAGTTAACGAAGCCTAGCTCCACACAAGCAGATCAGAGAGAATGCAGTAAGCGCACAGAGAAGGGGAAGGATGAGCCTAGGCTGCAGGTGGGGCTGAAACAGCCATCTCAGAAATAAGGTCACACAAGCAATGCTCCAAGCATGGGACCAGCGGTCACAGGTGGGCTGCTGGTGAGTTTCATCACCAGCATGACCGAGGGTTTCTAACATGGGCATGATTCTGATCATATAGGGCAGGATTTCTGAAAATTATGGTGGCCAGAGGACAATAGTCACATCTTCAGAAGGCCACCAAACACACACATGCACACCTGTGCATGTGCAAGCAAACACATACACTCAGAACTCACCAGATCCCATATCATAGAGCCTCTGCAGAATTCCGAGCACACATTTCTCTGATCCTTCCTTCTCACCAAGATAGTCAAGCTGTGTGTGTGTGTCTGTGTGTGTACTGTGTGAGAGTGCACACCTACTCTGCTAGCAGAGGAAATGCTCTACATTCTCCCCAACAGGCCCTCTCTGCCCCACATGCTGGCTCAAATCCCCCCCACAGACCACTGGCTCAGATGTGCACAAAGAGGCCAGTCTCTCCATGATCCCATATAAGCGCTCTTCACCCCCGCCTCACAACAGCCAATGGTCTGGAGAAGACGGAGTGAAACACCACATCCCCATAAAAGCAGAGATCGTGGGCCAGACAGCAGGCCCCCTCATGTGAGGAGGGGGCCAGGGACTCACCAGGACTCTGCCAGTCAGCGTCTGGGCAGATATCATCACCCCCGCCCAGTCTTTCACGGAGGTCATCCAGCCGACCTCGGCTGCCACCGTCTCCTCTTTTTCATCCACTGGCTTGAGAGTGCCATCTGCCTGGCTTGAGCCATTGTTAATCTTCTGGGCCTCCTGGCAAGAGAGAGAACAAGGATTGAGATGTGGGCACCAAGAGGATTTAAAAAACATATTCTACCCAAAGAATTAAAGCCAGACGGACCCCTGCTGAGGTGGACCTGGTTTGAAGGTACAGAGGTCAGCAAGAAGGGATGGATTATGGCTTTGATTGTTCTTTTAAATCTTTTTTTAAAAAGAATCTTTCCTTTGTTTCCTCTTAAACTATTTTTGTGAAAGAAAGAATGAAATTATTCTCTTTCCATTTTAAAGAAAAAAAAAAAATCAAAAAGCTCAGGAGAGAAACCATCCTGTCTAGGATGAGAGTGGCCAGGAAGAAAGTGAAGTCGGCATTCTGTAATCTCTACCTGCCCAGCCTTCATACCCTTCTTACAACTACACTCTATTTTCCGAAGGAAATCTCCACCTTCTCATTCAGTCTGCATGGTTCAAAAGGGACTAAAGGTATACACTGTCTCCAGGAGTGGAGGCTGGTCAATCAGACCAGTCTATCCCTTTGGCAATAGCAGTTGGGCCAAGGATGGTTATATGAATTATGCCAACCCAATACAACTCAAGCCTGTGATTTTGCTGAAAAGAGTAAGAAAGGTTACCCTTCTCTGAGAATGAAGCTAACACAGAGGAAACTAGAAGAAATGGTAGAATACTAATATCATCATTGGAACACCTGGATCCAGTGGCACCTGAAATCCACCGCAGACTTTTTTAGACAGGAGACAGTAAATTCCCCTTCGTGGCTAAAAATGTGCTTGAGGAAACAAGGCTGACCTCATCAGATAACTGAGCCTCACATGAGGCCCTAAACTGTATGCTTTTGTACACGCTGTGTCCTCTGCCTAGAATACTCTTCTCCCACCAAGGATCATGGCTTACCCCCTCACCTCCTTCAAGTCTTTGCTTCATATATGACCTTTTCAATCATTCTTCTCTGGCTACTCTTTCAAAATTCCAACTATCTTCTAATGATGCTGCCTTTCTGCTTTATTTTTCTACAACGCATCTAAAACTTGTAACACACTCCGTAGATTTCTTACTTATTTCTTTTATAGTCTGCATCCTCCAACTGCTGAATCCTGAGTGCCCAACAGAGAGCCTGGTGTACAGCTGGCTTAATAAACATGAATGAAAGAGTAAAAGGGGTTATGCATGTCAGCCCCTCACTGACTACAGAGCCTGGGCTTAAGAGCTGCCAAGTAAAATACAGGAAACCCAGCAAAACCTGAATTTCAAATAAACAACAAATAATTTTTCAGTTTAAGTATGTAAAGATTTTAACCCTGAATATTCACTGGAAGGACTAATGCCAAAGTTCCAATAGTGTCCACCTGCTGGAGAAGACTCTTAAGAGCCCCTTGGACTGCAAGGAGATCCAACCAGTCCATTCTGAAGGAGATCAGTCCTGGGATTTCTTTGGAAGGAATGATGCTGAAGCTGAAACTCCAGTACTTTGGCCACCTCATGCGAAGAGTTGACTCATTGGAAAAGACTCTGATGCTGGGAGGGATTGGGGGCAGGAGGAGAAGGGGATGACAGAGGATGAGATGGCTGGATGGCATCACTGACTCAATGGACGTGAGTCTGAGTGAACTCTGGGAATTGGTGATGGACAGGGAGGCCTGGTGTGCTGCAATTTATGGGGTCGCAAAGAGTTGGACACGACTGAGCGACTGATCTGATCTGATCTGATGCAAAGAGCTGACTCACTAGAAAAGACGCCGATGCTGGGAAAGATTGAGGGTAAGAGGAGAAGGGGGCGACAGAGGATGAGATAGTTGGATGGCAACACTGACTCAACAGACATGAGTTTGAGCAAACTCAGGGAGATAGTAAAGGACAGGAAAGCCTGGTGTGCTGCATGTTCACGGGGTCGCAAAGAGTCAGACGTGATTTAGGGACGGAATAACAACAAAATATTGCATGGGAATACTTATACTTAAAACACATTCATTTAAAATTAAATTAAAATTTAAATTTAACTAGGCCCCCTACTCAAATAACCACTAAGGTTATTTTTGCAGACATAGATGTTTCAAAAAGATGTCAGCAAAATTATGTTCATCATTTATTTATTTATTTTATTTTTTTACTTTACAATATTGTATTGGTTTTGCCATACATCAACATGCATCCGCCACGGGTGTACACGTGTTCCCCATCCTGAACCCCCCTCCCACTTCCCTCCCCATACCATCCCTCTGGGTCATCCCATTGCACCAGCCCCAAGCTTCCTGTGTCCTGCATCAAACCTGGACTGTCAATTCGTTTCTTATATGATATTATACATGTTTCAATGCCATTCTCCCAAATCATCCCCCCCTCCCTCTCCCACAGAGTCCAAAGACTGTTCTATACATCTGTGTCTCTTAAAATGCTAGAATCCATTAATAAAACAAACTGACCCTGGGGATCATTGTAAATTGGAGTGAGGAGGAAAACCCGAAGGCAGAGGTAGAAATCTTTGTCTGTGGTGAGGGGGTGGAACAGAGGGAGGAAAGAAGAGCTGGGAGGCACTGAATGAGTCATCCTCCTGGGGACTTGTAGGCAGGCAGGAAGCTGCTCCTGACGCTTGGTTCTCCCCCGCCAGCCACCCCTGACTCAGGGCGTTGGGAAGACAGACTGAGCATCAGTTATACCAGGCATTCATGCTTAATTTCCAAGTGTACTGGGCTCCCCAGCACTGGAACGATCCAAAAGGAGCGCTGGGGTGGGGGCACAGGGTGGGTATATTTGGGGGCTGTTTGATGATGTCTTTGGAGCCAGCTACCCAAGCCACCTGAGGCCAATCCCAATGGCCTGTTAGGGCCCTGAGTGTTGGCCATATGGAGGCTGCACAGGTGGGTGCCCAGGAGGAGACAGAGACCCTGATCCAGGGGCAACCTCTAGTAACTGAAGGTGTAGATTCAGCCACTGTGCCTCACGGGCCTTCTTTGGAAGACTGCCTGCCCTCTAGGTGTTGCTGGGATTAAACAGTGCCCAACGGCACACAACAGCACATGTCTTATTATCTACTCTCACCGCTTCCTGTGCCTCCTGGAACCACAGACCCTTGAGCAGTGGTTCTTAAACTTCAAGGGCATCACCTGGAGAGCTTGTGGAGAAACAGTGCTGAGGGACTCGTCTGGCGGCCCAGTGGCTAAGAGTCCACGCTCCCAACACAGAGGGCCTCGGTTCAATCCCTGGTCAGGGAACTAGACCCCACGTGCTCCAGCTAAAGATCCCTCATACCACAGTGAAGACGGAAGATCCCTGTGCCACAACTCAGGCCCGGTGCAGCTACAGTGCTGGGCCCCACTCCCAAACCCCCTTTCCAACAAGTCCCAGAGAATGCTGATGCAGCTGGTCTGGGAACCCCAGGGTGAGAACCACTGCTTCTAATCACTCTGGCCTGACTCGATCATCCCTGCCCTGATGTGAACTGAAATGTGCATCTTAACCCCCAGCTTGATCCCAGCTTCTCCCTCTGCCCACACAGGGAAGAGATTAGGGCAAGGTCCTCAGATTAGAGGCTTGTGTCTCCTTTTGAGCAGTGCCTCCTAGAGACATTTCTGAACTAGTCCAGGGCCACGACCTGGAGGACTAGCTAGCTCTCTGCTCCTCGATCCTGGGGTACAGATCCCCAGCCACTGGCTGACTCTGGAGGAGGCAATCGGCATGCAAGATGCTGGGAGGCAGGGAGTCCTCCCCAGACCCAGTGGTTTCACTGCATCAATAATTCACAGCACAAGAGGTATACGGCAGATAACGCTCTCATGCCAGCCCGCTTACCTATTGTTTTACAAGGCATTCATTATTTTAATTACTTTATGATATGAAAGGAAAAACACAGACTAAAGGGAGATAATAGTCTCATTATTACTTGCTTACACTACATGTTGTGAGCATAATTACGTGTGGGAGACAGGACTTGAGGGGGCGATGGTTGGGGGAGCAGGGAGATGGGAACACCACAAAGTCTGATTCTAGGCCACCAGGTTAGTGTCCTTGGCCTGAAGGGAAAGTCCTTCTGCACCTCTGACCTCACTCTGGCCAAAGCTTCAAGAGCAGGTATAATCCCTGCTCCAGAGAAAGGGGGCAGAGGCCCAGAGAAGTGGCCTTGTTGGGTACGTATAGGGGTGGGAGTTGGGGGGAGCGGAATGGTAAGGAGCAGAGTCCAATACAATAGTGATTGACCATCATTCATCAAGCCAGAGCTGGGTGGCGGAAACTAAAAATTAAGGTCTTCTCTGCATTATCTTCCTTAGACCTGGCAGGTGAAATTATCCCCATTTTACAGACAGGCCAACGGAGAGCAGGTATTTATCAAGGGAAGGGTCACAGAGCCTGAGAACTCCAGCAAACCCATCTGGACTTAGGTCTGCTCTGCCACATAAAGCTGGCTACCTCGGGCATGTTAGCCCACAAGTCTCAGCCTTCCTCCGTGTAAAATGGGGACTGCCCGGCAGACCCCAGGAAGGCGGCGGCAAAGCTTATGTGAGATGAGCAGTGCACAGCAGTTAGCACAGGGCTAGGGGTGTGGTAGTTAGAGCTGGCGTGGCTGAGCACCCGCTGACGGGACAGGCTGGCTCCAAGGGTATTCAGTGCACTCAAAACTAAAGCATCAATTGGAGGCCCTGGGAGGGACACCAGACCATAGTGAAAACTTAATAATTACAGAAAATAAACCAGTATAGGTTCTAACAGCTATGAGGCTTGAACTAGGAAATGAGCCCCCAGGAGATAAGGCACCCAACTTGTGGAGGTTCCAGCAAGAGCTGTGTGGCACTCCCCCGGGACAGCGGAAGCCCAGATTCCTACACAGGCAGCCCCGGACCCAGTGACCTCTCAGATCCCTCTACGCTCCGTTAGATCAACCGCCCTTGTGATGAGGAAACTGAGGACCAGAGAGAGGCGGGCCCCTGGGTCCCAGGACACTGCTCTCTCTCCTGTGCTCCACGACAGGGAATGGGGCTTTGTTCTGAACGGCAGAGTGGGTGTCCTTCCATCCTCACGCCTTCCACCTGCCACTGCAGAGAAGGACCCAGTCCCTCTGCTAGGAGGACTCAAGCTGGGCCAGACAGGCTCCCCCTGTCAGGAGTGAGCTGGCCCTGATCCCTGCTCCCCCTCCAAGAAATCATGGTGAGGTGGGGTGGAGTATGATAGGGGTGGTGAATGTGTGTGTAAGAGAGAGAACTCCGCCAGCTACAGGCTCCAACTACCCTAGCCTCAGAAAGATCATGAGATTTTCTAGAATGAAGAAAAGGGTGCCTTGGCGGGAAGAGAGAAACAGGAGGAAGGAGAAGCAAAAAACAAACAAAAAAAAGACCAGGTGGTTCCTGGGGGTGTCCTGGAAGGTGGAGGTCAGGCCACAGCCACACACCCCCCACCGACCCAAGGAAGGGGCTCCTTTTTGCCCTTTCTCCCACCAGAGTCTTGTGTAAAAGAAGCCACAGCTTCTGGGGGCAACACAGGGCAGTTCTAATCTCAGTGCCTGGACTAAAGGACAGGGCAGGCTGCCTCCAGGAGGCTGGAGGGACCCTGGGGAACAGAGTAGCTGGCAGGCCCCTGCCATCACACGCCCACACAGGCAGCTCTCAGCTCTCTTGGCCTGGGCCTGGGCACGCGGCCTCACCCGTCCTATGCCCCCTGCGGCCAACAGCCTGACTGGACCACAGTCACCCGCACAATATTCACTGTCCAAAGCACGTATCTGTTAGATGATCGGGCATTTCCCGCAAACCATCGGGTCAAAGACCAAAGCCTGACAAGGGACCTCAGCCGTGCCTTTGGATGCCAACCCCGTCATGGAATGGATGAGAACACAGAGTGCCTGGGGGGTGGGGATGGTCCACGGGCCGTTGCCCAGTGCCACCCTGCCCCACTCCGTATCCACCGAGCCAAGACACACCCCGCAGCTAGCTCTATTTCCCTTCCCTCTTGTTGCTCCTGACAGGATGATTCTGCCGCATCTAGCCCAGGGAACCCAGCACTCCCAAGCAGATCCTTGCCCTGCCAGCCTGCAATCTGGAGTCCTCGTGTTCCTAGGACTGCAGAAATCTCCACCTAGTCTGATGTGGGGGCCCCACAGGGCAACACTTCTCATCTTCAAGGGGCTCAGCTTTCCCCAGCAGTGGGAGTTGCCCAGGCCCAGCAAGGGACAGCAGGCCTGAGCTAATCCCAGGACCCCATTGCTTCTGGTCCTCTGGTCCCGGTTGTCTCTCTCTCATCCTTCCCACATTGAACCCAGTATACTGGGAGCCTTGAGTCTTCTGTGTGGTAAGAAGAGCTCTGAGCATCAAAAGATCCTCAAGTCCAGCTTTTCTGGATGGCCTTGGACAAGCCATTTCATTTCTCAAAACCCCTTCTGTAAACACGGATGTGTCCTGCCATATAATCTGGTCAGGCGGCATCCAGCACTTTCTGAAAGTTCCTTCATCTTTTTTATGAAGGGCGGGCAAGGATGGCATCAAGGCTCAACTCTCAGATACCCGCCTATCACAGGCAGGGCCTGGTTATCTCCCTGGGCACAAACAGGATGTTGGCACTGACAGGTCCTGCCAGCTGGCCTGCTGTGCTGGCCACACCCTCCCTGGGAGCCTCGGCCACACCTGCTTCTGCTTAGCTGGACTCAATCACCTCTAGGTGCCAGGTGCCAAGGCCACCCTGGGCACCACACCTGCTGGCTGACTGCCTCGGGGAGGGAGGAAAATTCCAGAGTCCCCTTGCTCATCCCTGCTGAGGCCACCTACCCACTACAAAGCTCCAAGTCTGTCTTGGGTTTAGTTAACATTTCAGTTGGATCTAGGAAGTTGTTTAAGCAGTGATTGTCAGGGAGAAAAGCTATGCTTCAAAACGTAAGTCCTTCTCATCCCACTCAGAGGACAAGTCAGAGACGTCACACAGTCCAACCCACCCGATCTGGCCCGCTTCTGCCATCATCCTACAAGCCTCCCACTCACCCCCTCGCTCGCTCAGCTTCACTGGCCTCTTTGTGCTGGCAGAAGGTTCTAGGCCCACTACCAGCTGGGGCTGATGGCACTGGCTGACTCCCAACACCCACCCCAGATAGCCACGGCTGCTCCCTCCCTTATTATTCATTCAAATCTTCAACCCATCACTGAGAACTCTCTTGCCACCCCCTTGAAGGTGACACCCCACCCCCCCACCAGTCCCCTACTCCATCACCCCCATCTACGGCCCTTGCCTTCCCGAGGATTTCCTCCACCATCTGGTAGCTGGCACACTGCAATCATGACTTGGTTACAAGCTCCACGAGGGAAGCATTTCTGTCTCTTTTGTTCACGGCTGTGTCCTCAACAATGAAACATTATAAGCTCAGTAAGTAAGCACTTGATGCACCTTGGTGAAAGGTAGGAAGGAAGGCTGAAGGGAGAGGGGAGGGAAGGAGGGAGGGAGGCCAGAAGGAGATAAATGAGGGACAGAGGGAGAGCTGTAGCAGATGGGAAGTCAGTCATCAGCAAGCACAATATCTAGAACAAATAATATTACTAATAAGTAAGGATGATAATACTCAGAAACAATACCACTGTTTCTAAACATCATCACCATGACTCTACAAGGCAGGTTTCAATGCACTCATTTGCAGACAAGGGCTTAATCAGCTGGCCCAGGAAGATACAGTCGGAATTTAAACCCAGCTGTCTGACACCAAAAAGAGACAAGCACCTGAGCTGACTTCCTCTCAAGGATAATGTGTGCGGAAGGATTATGGACTGTTGCGAAGGGCCCAGGAGAGGTTTGTTACCATCAGAACACTCAGTTTGGCCGACGTCTGGGTACTGCGTGTACCACAGAGACCCTTCTTCAAGGCTCCTGTGCCTTAAGAGGACGGTTAAATCAAGAACAGAGGAACATGGTTCCTTTCTTGGCCAAGAACCAGCTTGGAGCCCTAAATCACCCTTCATGGAGCAGAGTGTCAGATGGGAAATAAAGGTGGCTGAGTTGACAGGTTGCGAGCCCTCCTGCTAAGCACTGAGGTTCTCTATGCAAATGCTGCCAGAGGAGGAGACACCTTCTCTTGTGCAGTCTGCATCCCTAATAGGGCAACCTGGCCTGATGCTGCCAGGCCTGGAGAGCCTCTGGGGCGGGGCATTGTCCAGGACCAGAGCACTTCCCATCCCTGGGAGTCCCATTCTGGACCTCTCTCTGTCCAGGGCTGGTGCTATGGAGTACTTCCTGGGTGCTCAACATCCAGAAGGCTGTGGGGGAAGGGAGGACCCAGAAACCTCCATCTGCCCTCCCCTCACGTCTCATAATCCCACTTCATCCTCGCATTTCCCTGGTCGACATCAGAAAGCCATTTCTCCTGAGCCTGCATTGATGGATCCTGCTTCAGTCTGCCTGGAACCCCCGCCCTCACTCTTCCCCAGCAGCAGTCCTCTGCCCCTCCATGCCCTCTCTCACAAAGGAAAACTGAGCCAGCAGCCTGGCAGGCAGCTGCCCTCAGCTGAGCACAAAGTAGGAATCCAGAAATCCTTGTCTCCTGTCAGAGGGATGGTAGCAAGGCTCAGACAGTAAAGAATCCACCTGCAGTGCGGGAGACCTGGGTTGGGAAGATCCCCTGAAGGAGGGCATGGCAACCCACTCCAATATTCTTGCCTGGAGAATCCCCATGGAAAGAGGAGCCTGGAGGGCTACAGTTCATGGGGTCACAAAGAATTGGACACGACTGAGCAACTAAGCACAGCACAGCAAGGCCAAGGGCTCTGGGATATGAGTTAGGAAGCCTGTATTCTAGCCCTGGCTTCGCCAGGCACAGGAGGTGTGGCCTTGACCAGCCACCCAACCTCTCTAAGCAAAGTAAACAGAGTCCCCATCTGGGAGACGATGGGGAGCGGTAGGTTAGATCCACACTTTTCTGTCCCCTAAAGGCCAGCATTGTGTGTTTGATCAGGTACCTTAGGGTGTTAGCAAGAGGCAGCCAAGAAGGCAAGGCCCCCAGGCCTTGTGAAAATCAAATCACCATGACATTGAGCATTTTCACCTATTAAGGTTCTGGGCTAGACTGCACTTGAGTGAAGGGGTTTTCTGCAGAAAAAAGAGTTTGAAATCTACTGAGTAAAAACCCATAGGCCCATTTTAGCTTTTATAAGATGCTCTGTTTCATGGTCAATGTGCTGACATCCTGTGCCACAGCCTGGCCCAAGACCCAGAAATGCCTGAACATCCACACCTATAAACCCACAGGGCTCCAGGACACCCTCACAGACTATCATCCCGTCCCTCTGCCACAGGTCTTCACCAGGCCTAAGGCTGGAGATCTGCCCTCCAGCCACTCCCACTTCTTCCAAACAACTCAAGAGGAAATTGTCTCCCACCCTCTCCTGCTGCCCCCTACAGCCTCCTTCACATTCTAGAAGGGTGGCCCAGCCGCAGGATTCTCCCAGGTACCAATAATCCTGCGTATTAGGGATTAGGCTGAATACCTCGAGCAGCTCAAGCAAATAAAGCATAACGTGGGCACCACCAGCTCGGATTTTCATAGGGTTTTGCAAAGAGAGAGGAGGAAGGAGGTGGGCACCTGAGACTGGGCAGGTGGGGGTGGAGACGAGGCAGGATTGGTTTCTGCCCTTGGGAAGTCCTAATCATCCAACCTGCCCCGGGTAGGAGGGAGCTCCCCTGCACCTTGTAGCCTCATCAGCCCCCCAGGACCCAGATGTATATGGGGCACCACATTTGTGCCAGACAGTAAAGAATCTTCCTGCAATGCAGGAGACCCAGGTTTGACCCCTGGATCAGGATGATCCCCTGGAGAAGGGAATGACAACCCACTCCAGTACTCTTGCCTGAGAAATCCCATGAGGAGCCTGGCTGCAGTTCATGGGGTCGCAGAGAGTCAGACATGACTCAGAGACTAACACTTCCACCTTCAACCGATGCAGCAGCTATTGTGTCTGTTAACTACAGGTTACATGTCCAGGGAAGGAGCAGCACGTCCACAGAAACAGCCTTCAGGAGCTTAAAAAGAAGTTCGGACAAGGCCAGTTGCTCTGGGATGTCAGAAAACCATCGCATTGCCTGGGTCTCTCTGCTGGTTGTAAGATAACTCATCGTCACGGGCATTTTTAGCTCTGGCTTCCCAGGTACCCTGTCCAGATTCACACTCCTAGGAGTCCACCTGCGCAGTGTGTGAAGACATAGGTGGTCACGGAAGGGAAAGGGTGGCAGCAGAAAAGGGCCGGATGCTCTTTAACAAGTCGCTTACCATTTTTGTGCCTCAGGCTTCCTTGCTTCCAATTCAAAGGGGCCATGGAAACACTCCCCAAGGTTCTGTCCAGCTCTGAAACCGCCTGACCTTGGCCTCTGGACCGTGAGTCCTGCGCTTCCCCGTGTCCCAGCACCGTGAGATGCTGGGGAAGCACTGGGGTCCTTACTGGCTCTTCTCACGTTCAGCACCGCCCACCTGTCACCTGGGGACTGAGAGAGTCAACTGACTGTTAGGAAATCCTTGACTTCTTCTTGTCTCTACCAGCCATGTTCTCTCCTTGGCAGTCTTAGACCATCTTATTTAATCCTCACAACAATCCTGCAAGGTAGGAATGTTATGAGGCTCACAGAGGATGGGTAATTTTCAAGAACACTCATCTTTTTAGTGGCAGAGGTGAAATTTAAATCCAGTCTATTCTAAGACCAAAGGCCATGTTTTTTCCCTCTTCCTTGCTGCCTCAGGATAGGCAAAATGTACCAAGAAGAGATGGAATCTCCTTATAAAATGCTGCTTATTACTAGCATTGAAACAACTGCCTTATACCCTATGGCTTATAAACAACAGAATTGTGTAGTACAGACATCTGGTTATAATCAGCCATGTATGGATAGGGTGTTGGAAAAATGGTCTACGGGAGAGGGTGCCAGTTAGGGAATAGAGTGACCCATTAGACACTACATCCCATGGTGAGACGTGCCACACTTGTTGCTTAAAATTAATGAGTCAACCCTGAACTTTCAAGACTGATGCATCCATCTCAGCCTATACACCATGTTTGCAAAATAACGATCTCCTTCTCAATCAATCAGTTTAACAAAATGGGGACAGAGAAGTGACAGTCTAGAGTTCACTCTCTGGACCTCAGAGACTTGGAATTGGATTAGCAGAGACCTCAGCTCTGACCTCTCAGCCAGAGCGGCCGGGCTGGGCCCACAACAGCCTGCTCCATGCAAAGACACGGCGGTTGAGCTACCATACCAGTCTGAGGGCAGCCTGCCCTGTCCTGGGAGAAGGACTCAGGAACCACAGGCACAAGAAAACCACCACAGGGGCTCAAGTCAGAAGACAAAGATCACACTTGTTTTCCAGTTGAGGAATCGCTTGTAACCAGAGAAGGCAGGTCTGAGGCAGGACCAGATACTCAGAAAGATTGATAATAGATACACAATTTTCTGAATGCCTTGTATTCGCTTGGTGAATCCTGTTAACAAGACTGTAAGTTAGGCACCATTATGCCCATTCTAAAGATAAGCAACTGAGGCACTAAGGCTGTCTGCAGGGCTGTGGTTAGTACAGTCTTATAAATCCCACCGAGGCCTATATGCTCAGTACAAATCCCTTTTCCCCGTAGGAAGAATCTGGCACTGTATGGGAAGGCAATCCAGAGGGACTTCTTGTTTCATGGAGAGCACTCAAACCCCTTCAAAACATGTGTTTCTTTTTTTAATGAAGTGCATCTCAGAGTCTAGATCTGTAGATGTCAGAGCCGTAAGGGACCTGAGAACATGTATAAGGCTGGTTCCTTCCCTTTAGAAAGAAGCCTAGGGTCATAGAAGGGTAGAAACTTCTTCAAGGAAACACAGCTTGTTCACTTAAAAGACTGAGTAGACCCACCCCCCCCATGGCTAAGACACAGCACAAAAAGGGTGGCAGGCACAGGGGATCCTTGTGCCCAGAATCCACTTCCTGACTTCCCCTCATATCAGCTATACAACCCAGTACAAGTCACTCCACTTTATCCAGCATCAGTGTCCTTAACTGAACAACAGGTGTACAAACACCTTCTTCAGAGAATATCTACAAGGATCAACTGTGATGATGAATGCAAAGTAGGTGGTGAGAACGCAGTGAACAGTTTTATCGACTAAGTGCCAGAGTATGCACTTGTGTGACCTTGGACAATGACCTGCCCAAGGTTCCATAGCTAACAGAGGGCCCATCAGGATGGGAATCCAGATTTTTCTAGACAATAAACCCCATCTCTGTCTTCTTCACCAAAGCAAAGGCCAGCTTTGTTTCTAGTCAAAACAGACTAGATAAGGATAACTAAGACCCAGAGGAAATTCAAAACCTTCATTTTCACAAAAGAAGGCAGAAATCTCCATATCATAGCCCAGTTAACTTTTATGACCCATGTGAGTAGAAAAAAGGCAAATGGAATAAAAACAAGAATGTGAACTTGATTGGGAAACAACTGAATCCCATCCAAAGGTGTGGAGTTTTGACATCTGAAGGACCAGATCATCTGGTTAGGGAGGTCATGGGCTCCTCCTCTCTTCCACCTCTCCCAGCTCCTGAAAAGCAGCCCAGGGCAGTTTGGAGTATCCCCACTTTGAGAGAGGAGTTGCTGAGAGAGACAGTGGAAGGGTCAAGAGGTGCAAAGTAGAGGAAGGAAGGGAGCCCGTGGCAGACTGAACATCAGGAAGAGGATCTGGCTCCCCACAGCAAAGCATCCTGCGAGGCTGGCTCTCCGGCGCTCTGGTCCCGTGGTCCCCACCCACTGGGCCACAGAGCAGCGCTGCACTGCGATGGAGTTTAAAGTGGAAAGCAGGAGCTCAGTGTAATGTGTGTGTGTGTGCCAGTGAAAAACACCCAACACTCCTCCCCAGGGGAGAAATATCCTTTTCTCTGACATGTCATCACTCCTTGCTTGGGTATTAACATGCCCTTTGAATGAAATGACAATCTAGAGCTGGCATTTGACAGGTTCTTTCTTGCTTGAAAAATAAAAAGCTGGCAACCCTCTGAAATGCTCTATGATTTTTAAAGTTTATTGAGTACCCAATGGAAACTATGGACCACTCCCCTAGTCTTCATGCTACAGATGGGAAATTCAGGCCCAGAGAGGTCATAGTGACCAGGAACCCAGGGTGTGTCTGTCACACCATACAGGGACAGCCTTGGGGCCAGGAGAGATCGGACCCAAGGGATGGAGATGAGGTCCCTCAGGGCTCTAACAGCTCAGCTGAAGCAGGTCCCGAGAGCGGAGGGAAGGGACTGCATCAGTATTCAGGGCTCAGGGCCCTACCATGGAGTCCTGAGTTCCCAGCCCCACTCTGAGTTTAGCATCCCCCGCCCTGCTTCTACAGCAGGAAACACGCAGAACCTAAACAATCTCCCTGGAAACAGGGACACTGTTTCTGTGGCCCCAAACCATCATTCAAAAGGCATCTGGAAAGAAAGTATTTACCATCAGAGAGCAAGTGGGATGAATTGCTGATGGCTGGTTGAACAATGCCCTCCAAGTCAACAGACAAAAGCAACGTGGAGGAAAAAGGTGAATGACTGGTGAGCAAAGTCCCTGGGAATGCCAAGGGAAGCCAATTCCTTTCATCCCCTTAGTTTGCAGCATTGTTCCTCATAGCCATTACCACTGCCCAACCTTATACCCGGGGCACTTACTCCCCTTCAGTTTCCATGACAGGGTAAGCTCCCACCCATCTCCACTAGAGGGTAAGCTCCAGGAGGGAACTGCCTTGGCCAAATCTGCTCCTTCCATATCCCCAAGACCCAGTCTTCAGGCCTGCCAGCTGCCCTCCCACTCCTAACTAAGCCCGCTCCCCCACCAGCTTTCTCTGGGAGGACCCAGTCCTCGTGACCTCTACAGCTATTCCCATCCCAGGAATGCCCTCTGCATTTCTCTCCGCCCATCTTCATTCTGCTCCATCAAGCCCCAGGAGCCCCGTGGTGCCATCTCCGGATGACAGACAGCCCTCCATGTCCTAACCCCAGTGCCCACAATCCACTCTCTCTCAACACCGCACGGGCCCTGGCTGGCAGCCTTAGCTGTCTTCTCATCCATGCATGTCAGAATGCCCCAATTAGCCTGAAAGATCCTTGAAGTCAAGGTCCATTTTTTAAGATATCCAGAGTGTGTGGCATACAGCAAGTGATGAGCAGGTATGCACGCTGAATGAGTAAAGTAAAACACGGCTTAGGAGGCGTTGGAAAAGCAGGCCCTTCCCCGGGCACCACTGACATCCTGGCCCAACCAGGCCAGTTTCCATGACTTGAAGCTTGAACAGGACTGCTGGCTCCCACACTGATGTTCCTCCGAGCAGCTACATTTTCAAATACAAACACCGAATCCCAAACAAGAATACATGTCATGGGGCTTCTGAGAGGCACATGCCTCACTAGGCACGTCAGTCAAAAAAAGATGAATGTTCTTGTTTACAAAAGGATCTGCCCCGTTCCAGGAAAATTTCCACCACAATTTAGGACCTAACCCAATATGTGCCTATAGACCTCACCGACTGAATATTTTTCCACCTCTTCCGTTTGCTGAACTTGGATAGGGTTTGGCTTCAGGTCAAAAGAGCTGTTGCAATAAAGGCCACTGCCCCTGCACCAGAGCCTTTCCCAATGGGAAACATGACCCCCATTCAGGAAACCAAGGCCCAGCAAGTCAGAGAGACCTCAGGAGGCAGAGGGATGGCCAGGTGATCAGGCATACAGATACACTCAGGACCCAGTGATGTTAACAGTGTGAGGACCCAGGAGCAGATTGCTGGGGGTCTGCAGAGAGGCCTGTCTCCCTGTGCTCTGAGCTTGCACCCGCCTCGGAAGCCTGGCTGGGCTCTGAAACTCCAGCCTCCTATGCTTCTGGGTTCCCACAACCCTAGCCTGGATCTGGATTTCCAACACAGCAGCCAAATGCAAGAGAGTCTGGCCTGGCTGTTAATGTGAAATAATAACAATAATTCAACAGCCGGGGGAGAGGGGAGGGTTCTTCTATTTCTACTGTGTTCTGACAACTGCTTCTCCTTCTCCTTCTACTGCGAGTTGGGAACGACCAGCTCCCCAGCCCTGCAAAGCCTCCACTCTCCACTTGGTACCCCTGGACCCATCAATCTCCTCCCTGTGGCCTGGGACCCCTCCAACCCTGGACGTCGGGGAGAGGCTCAGCAGCTGTGAGAACCTTCTTTCTCGAAGAAGGTTTTTCCAAAATTATATCAGGTTTCCTTCTATCCCGGCTTGTCAGCGGGGGACTCTTTTGCCTAACATGGTTGAAGAATGTCTTAGAAACTGGTGTGATTCAGTCTGGCTTCAGATGAGGTTTTCCACCCAGACAGAGCACACCGAGCGTCTGGACGTGGCGGCTCGCTGCCCCCGGGGCACCCACACCCTTCCCCTGTCTCCAGACCTCGGTCAGGAGGGCACACTTGACAAAGAAGCAGGTCTAGCCCAAAGATGAAGTCAGAAATAGAGTCCACAGGAAGCCAAAGCAAAGTGCATGCAACCCACGTACTTGCAAACACAGGGGCCTCCCTCCCCACAGGAGCCCTCCCCACCCCCCAATTTTCTGAATTTGCAAATCTAATTGCAGTGCACCCATTATAAATATTGAAGAGCTACTGGGGTGAGTGATTCAAGAACTGAAATCTCAAAAGGCACACACACCGTTCTCCTAGAAGCCTTTCAGCCTTCTCTTCTGATGGAGATTGCTTTTCCCCTTATGCCTGTTCAGATGGGCATCCTTCCACAAACACAAACTCTAATCAGAGAGGGGCCCAAGACAATTGTTAGAAAAACCAGCTTGCAAAGCTGTCTGAAACCTGCACGTCATGTTTGCTAATGAATGATTACTGAACTCTTACTTAGTTCTGCCACATTCTCGCCTAAGGACCCACAGTCTCCCCTGGATCAACAGCAGCATTCTCTTCCTCCTGTAGTGCTCCATCTGCAATAATGAAGTGTGGCTGGATCAGGAGGATGCTGGGAGGAAGCTAACACGAGAGAGGAATCTTCTTTTAAATCTCAGGAGCTTCTTGTTAGAAGTACATAAAAACTGCAATGAGACAAGAGCCCTACAGCATGGGAGCCCCTGGCTGAGTGCTGTGGCCATCACCTGAGCCACCATCCTGTGAGCCCCATGTTTCCATAACAACTGTCAGCCTGGCCCCTGGAACTCACGGAGACCAGACCTCCTCTGTGTGGGCTGCTCTGAAGAAAGGTCAGATTGTTGCCTGAATACCAAGGTTCTGTTTTTCTTCTCCTTCTGCAGCTGCTTTTCTGACTGGAAGCTGGACAGACAGAGTTGTTACTAGCATTCCTCGGCACTGATGCATCAGAGGTGAGAAGCCAGGTAAGGAGAAGGGACATGCGCAGAAGCTCCTGGGGACCCCGGCAGCATTCTATTCCTTGACCTGGTTGGTTACATGGATTGTCTCATGATCATTCACTTTTTTGTTGTACTTTCGTATTTTATACACTTTTCTGTATATTTGTTTCATTTCACAATTTTGAAAAGACATCTAAAAATAAATCAGCCAAACTGTTTTTAAGGGGCCTGCCATCATCACCCACCTTTATTAAGTATCTTATGGGACATGACAGAGACTCGAGACTCAAACTGCAAGTAACCCTGTGTCACAGCCCTGAAAACAGGGCCAAGAACCAAGAAAAACCTCATTAAAAGCCCTGCCGGTTGCATCATTTGAGAAAATATTTGCAAGTGATGCGACCAACAATCAATTAATTTCCAAAACATATAAATAGCTCATACATCTCAATATCAAAAAAACAAACAAATCAATCCCCAAAATGAGCAGAAGCCTAAATAGACATTTCTCCAAAGAAGACATTCAGATGGTCAACAGGCACATGAAGAGATGCTCAACATCACTAATTATTAGAAAAATGATAAAAAAAAAAAACACACACACACAATGAGGTATCACTTCACACTGGTCAGAATGGCTATGATCAAAAAGTCTAAAATAATAAATGTTGGAGAGGGTGTAGAGAAAAGGGAACCCTCCTACTGTTGGTAGAAATATGAATCAGTGCAGCCACTATAAATAACTGTATAGCGGTTTCTTAAAAAAAAAAAAAACTTCCAGTTGCCATATGATCCGGCAATTCCACTCCTGGGCGTATATCCAGGAAAGATGAAAACTCTAACTCAAAAAGATACATGCACCTCCATGTACCCAGCAGTACTATTTACAACAGCCAAGACATGGAAGCAACCTACATGTCCATCGGCGGATGAATGGATAACGGACATGGAACATTAATCAGCCATAAAAAAGAATGAAGTGACTCCATCTGCAGCAACATGAACAGAACTAGAGATTATCACACTAACTGAAGTCAGACAGAGAAAGACAAATATGATATCACTCATATGTGGATTCTAAAAATATATATACAAGTGAATGTACAAAACAGAAAAAGACTCACAGACATAGAAGACAAACTTACGGTTATCAAAGGGGAAAGAGGAGAATAAATTAGGAGCTTGGGATTAATATATACACACATTACTACATATAAAACAAACAACAATGATCTACTGTGCAGCACAGGGAACTACGTTTAATATCTTATAATAAACCATCTGAAAATGAATAGACATGCACTTGTGAATGTCTGTAACTGAATCACTTTGCTAAACATCTGAAACTAATCCATGCACGCTCAGTCGTGTCCGACTCTTTGCCGCCCCGTAGACTGCAGCCCACCAGGCTCCTCTGTCCATGGAATTTTTCAGGCAAGAATACTAGAGTGGGTTGCCATTCCCTTCTCCAGGGGATCTCTCTGAGCCAGGGATCAAACCTGCACCTCTTGCATCTCCTGCATTGGCAGACAGATTCGTTACCACTGAGCCACCTGGGAAGCCCCTGAAACAAATACAGCATCGTAAATCAACCATACTTCAGTAAAAAGTTATTTGTTTGGGGGAAAAAAACCCTCACAGTTTTGAGGGGCAGGCACCACCCAGAAGAAGAATGTCAAAGTCAAAGCAGAAGTCAGAAACACACAGCCATGGGATGAATGGGCTAGGAACCCCAGAGGACTTGATAATACAACAGTCTGCTGTTGGATACAGGGGCTGAGCCTATAAACAAGGCAATGGGGAGGGGGTGTGTTTTATTGTTTATACTTGCCTCAGGAGGTCATGAAATGAGGTAGGCAGGACCCCTTGCCATCAGAGAAAGAGAGTCTTCTCTTGCCCTGCAGATTTACTCCTGAGAGTTGCTCATGGTCTCAGCACAGCCTTGATTAAAGTGGCAAGAACATTAAATCAGTCAGAAGACTAGGTCAAGTCCCATGCCAGATCAGGAGCCTCAGGACCCCCTCTTCACCTTCCATAAGCTTCCACTCATCACTCGTTCCAGCCACACTGCTTCCTGCGCCCTTTGCTGTATAAATACCTCATACTGTCACAAGTCCATTGTTTTGGTCCTCTTGGACTAATTACATTTCTTTCCAAATGCAGGACATTATTCAAAACTGTTTAAAGGCACCTCCACCATGAAGCCTCTCCAGATCTCTTAATAAGAATTAACACCTCTCAATGATATTCACTCAAACCTTACTCTCTGTCCCCTCACAGTACTATTTGTTCCTCTGGTTATCAGCCCTCGATATGTTCAAGCATCCATCATCCCTTCCAATTAAGAATCCTGAGGTCAGAAACCTGGCTTATTAATTTTCATATCTATAGAATATATATAGGGGCACATACCTGGTGGCTCAGAAAGTAAATAATCTGCCTACACTGTGGCTGACCCAGATTTGATCCTCGGGTCAGGAAGATCCCCTGGAGAAAGGAATGGCAACCCATTCCAGTAGTCTTGCCTAAGAAATCCCACAGACAGAGCAGTCTTGCTACAGTCCATGGGATTCCAAAGAGTTGGACATGACCGAGCAACTAACATTTTCACTTTCACAGAATATATATATATTCTGTAAAATATATATTATACATTCTTTAAAATATATTCTATAAAATATATTGATTATAAATTCTTGTATCTATAGAATATAAATACATATTCTAGACAAATACATACCTACATCTGTAAATATCAATATATAACAAGAATATGTATATTCTTATTAATTACTACATCTATAAAAACTTATATTCTAAATAAATATAAATATATCTCTACATCTAGCACTGAGCCTAATGGATATGTAGTGCGTGCAGCAAGCAATCAATGCTCATTGATAAGTCAGGGTCTAAGAGGATGCAGGCCCGTTGTGTAGAAGGCCATCACGAAGCACCCAGGGTCCAGCACGAAGGTGGTGAGCATCACAGAAAGCCTCTGCACCTCCAATCACGCATTTCCCTCTACCCACACCTTCTCTCCCCAGACTGCTAGGCTTCATAATTAGTAATAAAGTATCTGCTTTTGCTCCAGTGCCCCATCCATCCTCCCAGAGAAGGCAATGGCACCCCATTCCAGTACTCTTGCCTGGAAAATCCCATGGGCCGAGGAGCCTGGTGGGCTGCAGTCCATGGGGTCGCTAAGAGTCGGACACGCCTGAGTGACTTCACTTTCACTTTTCACTTTCATGCATTGGAGAAGGAAATGGTAACCCACTCCAGTGTTCTTGCCTGGAGAATCCCAGGGACAGGGAAGCCTGGTGGGCTGCCGTCTATGGGGTCACACAGAGTCGGACACGACTGAAGGGGCTTAGCAGCCCATCCATCCTCCACACTAAGCCAGAGAGATCTCGCAAAGTTGACATCACTTCTATCATCCCTGTGCTTAAACTCTTCCATGACTCCCCACTGCTCTCAGGGTCAAGTTCAGCTTCCTCAGCATGGCTCAGGGATGTTCTTGGATGTCTGGGTTTTGCCTTATATCTGATCCACATATGAAACCATTCTCACCCTCACCTTCCTTATTCTCCAGCCATACTGGACTTTCTTCCCTTCCTTCCATGAGTGGGTCTCCTTTATGACTCATGGATTTGCATGTACCATTCCCTGAAACAACCTTCTCCACCCAGTCATATTCTAGGCTTCCCACTCAGACATGAGCTCTCTCTCCAGCAAGCCTTCCCTAATGGCCCCTCCACCTCCACTGAGTGAGGAAAGCTCTTTAATCACGTGGCGCTTTCAACTCCTCCTCCAGAACATTCAAGGCATCCACACATACTTGCTCACAGCCTCTGTGCTTCCACAGAGCAGGAGCTGGCAACTGTAAAGGGTCAGCTGGCGAATGTTTTAGGCTCTGGACGTATGGGTGCTCAGTCTTGTCTGACTCTGCTACCCCGTGGACTGTAGCCCGCCAGGCTCCTCTATCCATGGGATTTCACAGGCAAGAATACTGAAGTGGGTTGCCATTTCCTTCTCCAGGGGGTCTTCCCAACTCAGGGATTGAACCTATGTCTCCTGCATCAGCAAGCGGATTCTTAACCACTAGCACCACCTGGGAAGCCCTATTTCAGGCTCTGCAGGAGCCTAAAATCTCTTTGGCAACTAATCAACTCTGTCATCACAGAACAAAAGTGGTCAGAAATAAAACACAGACAAACAAGAGTGGCTGTGTTCCAATCACATTTTATTTATGGACACTGAAATTTGAATTTCATAGAATTTTCACATTTCATAAAATAGCCTTTATTAAAAATTTTTTCAGCTCAAAAAAAAAAAAAATGTAAAAACCTTTCTGAGCTAGTAGGCCATTAAAAAAAACAGACGGCAGGGCAGGCTTGGCCCACAGCCTGCAGTCTGCCAGCTCCAGCACAAGTTCTCAGTTCCATGGAGAGAGAAACTATGTCTTCACTGCTCTATTCCCCCAACACAGGGCCTGGTTCTTAGAAGATGATTCATAAAAAGTTTGCTGAATGGCTTCATATGTGGACGGGAGCAGTGTTTCCCAGTGCGTACTCTACAGAATGCCAATCCAATGGGATACTCCGTACAGAAGGACTTCTTTTATCAATGAAATTTGAAAATGCTACTGTTTCCTTTCCTGGAAATTTTCAATGTTCAGTGCATAAAGCATATCAAAAGCTCAGAGCTAGTCACAGAACTTGTTTGACTTAGACCATAGAACTATACAATGGCTCATACCAAAACAAAATCAACACTGCCGCAGCAAAACATACATTTCAGATTTTGAGGCTGTTTCACCTATATGATGGCATCACTGATGCGAGGAGTTTGAGTAGGCTCGGGAGTTGGTGATGAACAGGGAAGCCTGGCACGCTGCAGTCTATGGGGTCACAAAGAGTTGGACATGACTGAGCAACTGAACTGGACTGAAGTACTATATTTAACAAACTCTTCTAGCTTCTAGTCTCCACCGTCACCCCCTTCCACATACATTATCCAATCCTTGAGAACAGGAACTGTGCCTCATTCATCTTTGCATTCTACCAGGGATGTACAATAGTGTTTCATATACAATAAATACCCAATAAATATTATATAAAATAAATAGTTTACTATCTAAGAAAAAATTTAAAAAAAACATTTTTTGACATAAATCATTCTTTTTAGAGAATCTTTTTTTTTTTTTTTTTTAAATTTATGGCTGTGCTAGGTCTTCATTGTCGCACATGGGCTTTCTCTAGTTGAGGCAAGTGGGGGCTACTCTCTAGTTCTGGTGTGCGGGCCTCTCATGCAGAGAGCATGAGAGAGGTTTCTCTCACTGCAGAGAGCACAGGCTCTAGGCTCATGGGCTTAGTAGCTGCAGCTTGCTGGCTTAGTTGCTCCACAGCACATGGGATCTTCCAGGACCAGGGATCAAACCCACGTTTCCTGCATGGGCAGCCAGATTCTCAACCACTGAACCACCAGGGAAGTCCCAACACAGTCCATTTTTAAAGTATTTATTGAATGTGTTACAATATCAGTTGTTTTGGTTTTTTGACCCCAAGGCATGTGGGATCTTAGCTTCCCAACCAGGGGCCAAATCCACACCCCCTGCACTACAAGGCAAAGTCTTAACCACTGGACCGCTAGGAAGTTCCAAACTATTAATATCTACTTTAACCCAAAACATCTTCCAGCATTAACAGGCAGCCCCATCTGAAAGCACTGCAGTAAGAACAAAAGACAAAAACATACAAGAATAACCCTTGAACTGTAGCATCAGAACCACCCAACAGAGGTGGCTGAGCCCCACCCTAGAGTTTCTGGTTCGGTTGGCAGAAAGTGAAGAGGAACTCAAAAGCCTCTTGATGAAAGTGAAAGTGGAGAGTGAAAAAGTTGGCTTAAAGCTCAACATTCAGAAAACGAAGATCATGGCATCCGGTCCCATCACTTCATGGGAAATAGATGGGGAAACAGTGGAAACAGTGTCAGACTTTATTTTTGGGGGCTCCAAAATCACTGCAGATGGTGACTGCAGCCATGAAATTAAAAGACGCTTACTCCTTGGAAGAAAAGTTATGACCAACCTAGATAGCATATTCAAAAGCAGAGACATTACTTTGCCAACAAAGGTTCGTCTAGTCAAGGCTATGGTTTTTCCTGTGGTCATGTATGGATGTGAGAGTTGGACTGTGAAGAAGGCTGAGCGCTGAAGAAGTGCTTTTGAACTGCAGTGTTGGAGAAGACTCTTGAGAGTCCCTTGGACTGTAGGGAGATCTAACCAGTCCATTTTGAAGGAGATCAGTCCTGGGATTTCTTTGGAAGGAATGATGCTGAAGCTGAAACTCCAGTACTTTGGCCACCTCATGCGAAGAGTTGACTCATTGGAAAAGACTCTGATGCTGGGAGGGATTGGGGGCAGGAGGAGCAGGGGACGACAGAGGATGAGATGGCTGGATGGCATCACCAACTCGATGGACGTGGGTCTGGGTGAACTCCGGGAGTTGGTGATGGACAGGGAGGCCTGGCGTGCTGCAATTCATGGGGTCAAAAAGAGTCAGATACGACTGAGTGACTGAACTGAACTGAAGTCTGGGGTGGGGCCTAAGAACTGACATTTCTCACAAGTTCTCAGCTGATGTAGATGCTGCTAGTCTGGAGAACCCATCTAGGGAAACACAGATCTGGAAAAAAGGACATTCAGAGCTTAAGTCCTCTACCTGCAGTTTTCTCCTCCTTCCAGGAACCTGATTCCCAGGAGAACCCCAGCTTGTTCACTTCTTCACACTGGCAGGAGAAAGCCTGATCCATCTCTTCAGTGTTCAGGCAAGGCGTCTATACATAATCGGTTGCACTGCATTCCCCTCCAAATATGTTTATGTCTAAACCCCAGTACCTGTGACCATGACTTTATTTGGAAATAAGGTCTTTGGAGATGTAACCAAGTGAGTCATTAATTCAATATCATGTGCGTCCTTATGAAGGAGGAGAGAGTAAAACAGGGAGGAGGAGGCCCTAAGAAGACAGAGACACAGGAAGAAGCCCACCCGAGGATAGAGGCAGAGACTGGCGTGTTGCAGCAGCAAGCCAGGGAATGCAAAGGATGGATGACCACCCTGGAAGCTAGAGAGAGAGGACAGAGCCTCCTCTACAGGTTTCAGGAACACAGACCTGCAAATCCTTGATTCTGAACTTCTGGTTTCCAGAACTATGAAAAAGTTAATTTCTATTTATTTCAGTCATCCAGTTTATAGCACTTTTTCCTCTAAGCATGGTATTTCTCACTATTACAGATACCGCCCCCCACACACACACAGAAAACTCAGGTGAAGCTCCGGCCAAGCCCTAACCTTGGTGAGGGTCCATGTGAACTTCAAGGGAATGATGGGCCTCTGTTCACTGATCCTTTTGTCATCTCTGCATCACTGCTAGCAAGGCAGTAGTTTGAGCTGGGGTCTCTCTCTGGAAATTAGATTATCTAATTAGTATGATGTTTTGTTGGATTCCTGCCCCAGGGCTGGTTTTGGCCAAAAGTATGTGATTGTTTTCTAGCCTAAAAAAAAAAAAAGAGTCAATGAATAAATTAAGGAGACTTGGCTTTGCCCATACTTGCTCAACTGGTCCTGTTTCTCACTGGAAGACACTCACAAAAGGCTTCTCACTAACAAATAGTTTCTTCTCCAGATCTGAGCTAGAAATGACTTCTCTAATTGAGGGCTTCCCTGGTGGCTCAGACGGTAAAGTATCTGCCTACAATGTAGGAGACCCAGGTTTGATCCCTGGCTTGGGAAGATCCCCCGGAGAAGGAAATGGCAACCCACTCCAGTACTCTTGCCTGGAAAAACCCAGGGACAGAGGAGCCTGGCGGGCTACAGTCCATGGGGTCCCAAAGAGTTGGACATGACTAAGCGACTTCACTTTCACTTTCAGTCGACACAGAAATATCCAAGCAACAGATATTTTCACAGTCTGAGCACCTTGGTTTTAGTCACAAATTATACCCCTCTTGTTTTTGAAAAATAAGGGGTATAATTTTTATTCTGAAAAGAGGCAGACACTGTTGTGTGCCCGATACCCTAGGACGGCGCCAAGAAGGGAATGTGGACACAGCATGTCACTGTTGACGAAGAGAAAGGGGACGCCAGGGGGTAGGGACTCTGTATTCTCAAGATCAGAGACCACAGAATAAAAATGAGAACCAACCAAATGCGTTCCTTGCCTCTCCAGTCCACGCTAACCCAGGGCTGCCTGCTCACAGAGTCAGTGTGAACTTGGAAACCTTCAGATATTTTACAGGTAGGTCAAAGCCTGTAAAGCCTAGTTCTGCTGCAGCAGGTCAGATTTTCAGGATGCTGTCCCCCACCCCAAGGCCCTTGAAAAATAAGAGAGGGGTCTGATTCTTTGAGATGAGCACAGTCCCTCCCTTCCCCAAACCTGGGAGTTAAGTGTTCCCTCCCTCATCCCTTCCAAGGCCAGCATCTCATTTCAAACGTCCAGTCAACCCATGAACAGCACGTTAGTCTCTGTCCGGGAGGGTGGACTTTTGGAACATCAACCTCTCAGCCTCTGATTTAGGAGCTAAGAATCAATCTAGTCAGAGGAGTGGCAGCTGCCACAGAGGACACACCGTCCCGGCTTTGCAGACCTGCCTCCTCTTTCGTTTGCTTTGCTTATAATCTAAACTTGCCGCACAAACTGCAGCAGGTTACTTAACCCTTCAAAAACTCAAGTTCCTGAGCTGTAAGATAAAAATGATAAGAAATGCTTGGCAGGGGGGTTGTAATCCTTCTCATCCTCACAACTAGTACGAATATCTCCCGTTCTGCAGATGAGGACCAGGGGCACAGAGAAGTCAAGACACTTGCCCATGGTCACACAGCCAGTAAGCAGCCAAGCGGAGCTCAGACAGGCTGTCAGTGGGCATGTGCTCTCATCACAGGGATCTTCTGTATCTCCATAAGGGGTTAGAACTGAAGGCCCATGTTCATTTATTCATTCAACAATTTACCTTTGCAACACTCACAGAAGGAAAGCTCACAGGAGGTTCTTAGACGATAAAAACGGCCTCTACTTCCAGGGTGTAAGAATTAATAAGAATGTATATTAATAATATATCAACATATATTTATTAATAATACATATTAATTAATAATATATATCCTTCTTATGTGTTTATATATTTTATATTATGCTAAGTCGCTCAGTTATGTCAGACTCTTTGAGACTCCATGGACTGCAGCCCACCAGGCTTCTCTGTCCATGGAATTTTCCATGCAAGAATACTGGAGTGGGATGCCACAAATATATATTTATATATATTTAGACTATATATTCTATAGTTATAGATATAGATCTATATCCAGCACTGTGTCTAGTGAATATGCAGTAGGCGTGCAACAAGCAATCAAAGCTCATTAATAAGTCAGGGATCAAAAGGATGAGGGCCCGGCACCCTGGTGGGGCAGGCGGGCTGCCCTCCAGCTTTGCCCAGGTGGCAGGACTTCTGCTGAGACCATAACTGATATCCTGGGTTCCCTGGAGCTGAGCCAGATAACTAAGCACCCTCATGATTCCAGCCCTTCTCGGGGACCTTCCTCCAAAGGCAGGACAACCTTTAAAAATGCGTGGGTTTCCGCTGGGCCACGCTTCCTGTTTGGAAGTCTCTTCAGTCCAGCACTTCAAAGAGGAACTGCATCTGTCATGGGCTCCCAGCCCAAGCGGGGCCTTGCATCGCAGACTGAGAGAGGATGAGCCAGGTGTGGGGAACAGCAGGCTGCTGATACCTCTCAGACCCCAGCACAGCCCCCAGCAAGGCTGTCTGGGGGCTCCAGCAGCTGTGAGCGCCATCAGGAAGCCAGCTCTCCCTGTGGCTCCGTGAGTCACCCCTCAGGGAGGGCCGGGGCATTCCACAGAGCCAGCTTCAAAACGCTCCTTCTGCCCAGTGGAGAGAACAGTACCCTTTTCTCTGGGCCAGGAAAGGACCAAACCAGCCACATCTTCAAAGAAAGCAGAGGCGGCAGGCCAAGGACAGGATGCGCCCTCTGGTTCGAAAGCACAGGTCTCAGAACCAGACCCACCAGGGGCTGGGGCCTGGCTTGGCCCCTCTTTAAGCAAGCCACATCGCCATCTGAGAAATGGACATAAGAAGCCCCACTTCCCTGGACAGAAGGACATACATGGGAGACTCTGCACAGTGTCTAGAATATTTTTATGATGAGAAAACAGTAGTTATGGATGACCACGATGGGAAGATGATGGAGTTGGTGATGGAGAGGGAAGCCTGGCGCACTGCAGTCCATGGGGTCACAAAGAGTCAGACACGGCTGAGCAACTAAACTGAATGATGGGAAGAAGAATATTAGAAAAATAATCATCCAGGCCTGCTCTAAGCCTTGGTAAAGCTTCCTGTTAGGCACTCACTTAAAGCTCATATGCTCACCCTTATGTAACGAGTGTCAGCTACTCAGTCATGTCCAACTCTTTGCAACCCCACGGACTGTAGCCTGCCAGGCTCCTCTGTCTGTGGGATTGTCCAGGCAAGAATACTGGAGTGGGTTGCCATTCCCTTCTCCAGGGGATCTTCTTAAGCCAGGGATCAAACCTGAGTCTCCCACATTGCAGGCAGATTCTTTACCATCTGAGCCACCAGATATAATAAACACACACATACATATATGGTGGCCCTGGGCCAGGCATTGTTCTGAGCATTCTGTAAACACTAACTCAATCCTCATAATAACTTCACACAGTGTGTATCGTTCTTACGCCCATTTTACAGATGAGAAAACTAAGGCACAGAGAGATTAGGTGACCTACCCAAAGCTGTGAACTGTAAGAGATAGAGTTGAGCTAGGATTTAAACCTAGGCCGGCTGCCCTGGAGTTCATGCTCTTAACCACAGCTACTTTGCACTGCTCCATCATTATTCTTGTAGACACTGCCTATTACATCCCCTCACCTTGCTGGGTAGAGCTGTTCTCTCGCACTGGAAAGGAAGAACTCAAGGTCAGCAGGGACCTCCTCTCTAACATCACGAAGCCCCCAAAACACCAACAAAGCCCAGTTCAGAGTGGGCTCTCAGCCAAACCTTGCTGACTGACCTGCCAAGACCTGCTGTGTCCTTTTTCCCCTTCAAGCCACCCACCAAGCAGAGATTCAAAGAGCACACACAGCGTGCCTGTCTCTGTAGCTGGCGGCCTGCCCAACTCCCCTCCTGGGTGGTGCTTTCAAATTTGGAACCTTCACCCGCAGTAAGAAATTTATTCTCCATCGTGACTCATACACATCTAGTATATAAGTAACTGCAACAAAGGGCTCATGGAACAACATCTAACCTTATTACACGGGATGTACTTTCATATACTTTTTTTTTTTTTTTTTGCATTGGTTGTGACCCACTAAATTGATTTTATGATCCACTTATGGGTTGTAGCCATGGCCTGAAAAATTCCTCTTAGGTTATTTCAGTTCTAACAGGTGAACATGTAATTTCTGAGCACACAACAATCCTTCCTGAAGCTGGAAAGCCCTGCCTACTGCATGTAAGCAGCATGGTGCTGTCACACCTGGGTGGTCACTCTGACCCTCCCCAGAGCCCTGAGCCTGGCTGGAGCACTGAGGTTGTGGAGACTGGGTACGAGCTAGGAGCTAAGGACCTGAATTCAAATCAGCACTCGTGGGAGGCACAGAATTAAGAGCGTGGCTTCAGAGTGTGCTGGAAAAATGAGTTGAGGTCTGGTTACAACTTGGGTGGTTCTTAACCTCCCATAAGCATCAGTTGGCTCACCTGGAAATGGAAGTTGTTAATGTCCGCTGCAGAAGGTGGCTGAAAGGGTAGCTGGGAGAGCAGATAGAGGATGGCTGGGTGGAGGGTTGGCAGCGGGCTGGGTGGGTGGATGACAGGGTGGGTGACTGAGTGGGTGAATAGGTGGGGAGCTGGGAGGGTTAGCTGAGACACAGAAAGCACTCAGCAAAGCGCCAGAACCTGTAACACCGAATGGGGGCTGACTGTAGTGGCGGGAGATCTTTGCTGTCCCCCGACACCTGACCCAAAACCTTACGACGCCTTCCGTCCCCTTCTCCGTGTCTTGTAGTTGCAGACTCTGCAGCCTTCAGAATAAACAGCAGCACTTCCCTAGCACAAGGTTAACACTCAATAAAAGTCTGAACCAATTAAGCAAGAGGCTGGGACTTATTCATCCAATAAGTCACCCATCACTGAGTATTTTTTTGAAAAAGGTGTTTTCTACAACCCACTCCAGGGCCAGTGGCCAGTAAAATTTGTTGCATTAATTTCACTCATTTGACATCTCTGGACACAGGACAATGCACCCCACCACCTAGGATGGAAGAGAGGGGACAGATTCCACCATGGCTTCCTCAAGACGATTGTAAGTTACCACTGGTGACAGAGCTGGCCTCGCTAAGCCTGCTGATCCTTGCCTACACAGCCTTCCCAGGGAGAAACAAGTGTCTTGGTAAATGGCTCATGCCCCTGAAGATAACGAGGCACCCTGTGATGAGAAGAAGCACAGGATTGATGGGGTAGGAGGCAGGCAGGAAGTGTATTTCCACCTTGAGTTGGACTGCTCATGTGGCCCGGTGGTGGCAGGGACTCCTTAGAGGATGTGTGCCTCTGAAGCCCAGAAAAGGACGAGATACTACCAACAGTCTACCTTGAGCCACAACCGGCTGATCTCCCTGAAGTTGTACAGGGAAGCATTCACTTCTGTGAAAGGCTAATTAGTCAAGACGGCACCATGCTTCAGACACAATTGCACTGGTCCCATTTGGGTCTCTATGGGTCAGCTGTGATGAAATTTCCATTACCTATTGTGTTTTGGTTACTGGAGGACAATGTGTGTTTGGAAAAGTGGGTGTGGTCAAGAGGAACCACAAAAAGCCAGAATATCTTGAGTATCTGTAAAACCCATTTCTGATTTTAAAACTTCACAAAGATGATGAATCTCTGTGAGCTGAAGAGTCTTCTTGGAATCTCAGCACTGTCTGTGGGAACGGCTCCTGGCAGGCAGTGTGGGCTTTGAAATTCAAGTCTCTCCGGCAACAGAGCAGAGTGAGCTCCCCCAACTTGGCCACTGAGAGTGGAAATAAGACCCAGGAAAGGGAGACTTTGTGTTCTGCTCACCTGGCCACCAGCCCTCATGCTCCCAGAGATGCAGACCACGGTTATGGATATACGGGTACATGGCTTGTGAGCCAGGAATGTTCAAGTATCAACAAGGATAAAGCAGAATGACCTCATCTCTCCTGCCTTCCAGAGAGCAATGACGTGAAAGGGCCAGACATCACCCTGGGTAAACAGGTGCACCAAGTTACGGGGTGTCACCAAAAGGCCCACTCCCCCAAAAGTTAGAGCTGGGAGGGGGAAGGCTACTTTAGGGACCATCTCACCCAGGGTTTCTCAACCTCGGCACTAATGATGTTTTGGCAAGATAAACTTGATGTGGGCATCTGTCCTGTATGTCTTAGAATGTTTAACAGCATCTCTGGCCTTCAGCACTCTTCCGCTCTCCTAGGTTGTGACAATTAAAATGTCTCCAAACATTGTCAAAAGTCCCCTAGGGGGCAAAAATCATCATAGATTGAGGACCACTTATCTAGACTAGTGGTTCCCAAAGTAGATGCGAAGGAACATCAGTTAGTAGGCTCCTCTACAACCCAAGTATTCCATGATCAACTAAGTTTGTGAATCACTGCCCATCGTACCCCACTGCAGTAATTTACTGTATTATTGGATTGGCCAAAAGGCGCATTCAGTCTTTTCCATAACATCTTATGGAAAACAAAGCTCTTTTTGGCCAACCTCTTAGTGTCATTATATTAAGGACCCTGAAAAGTACCACAGTAAGTAGAAACTTGTTTAATAACTTTAACTGTTTTGTGATCTTTCCCAAATAAGATGCTTTTATTATTGGTTTATATATTTCAGAGCTAAAGAATATCTTGTAAGATTTTTGTATGTACATGTGTATGCAGGCACAATACACCAGGCAACCTTTCTCCCACTGACTAGATGAAGGGAAGCCATAAGCCAGTCTTGTTCCTAAGTCCCATTGACAGATGTGGGGCAGAGCTACGCCTAGCAGCCTGGAGCCCTGAATCCCAGTCCACCTCCTTCTGCACAAACGGTTTGGACGCTATCCACAACAGAAGTCCATCTTCTCACAACCATGCCACAATATGGTTCTACCAACACCACTGAGAACATCCACCTGGGGAGCTCAAGCTAGTGAATGTCAGCACAGTACTCCCCGGAGAACAAACCAAGCAGGCACTTGCTGCAGGTGAAGTCGAGGAGGACCTCACGAAGGTGATGGCCACGACCATGGAGGATACAGGCAGGAGCTCAACATCATAGCCACACGTGCCTCCCCAGCCCATCCAAGTGCAATCCCCACCAGACACTTAACCTAACTCATCTCTGTCTTAATACAGTGCACCTTCATATCGGGGCCGGCTCAGAGTGGGCTTTCATAAAGTCTGGAGTATGCTAACCAACAAAGGTCAAGGGCTGAACCACTGACATGCCTTGATTACAGTTCACAGGTCACCACTCCTCTCTGCCCTCTTCACACTCTTGGATCACATTTCATCTTGGCCTTCTGGGCTGCAGAGAGAATTACTCCTTTTAAAGGCAGCAGCTTCCCCCTCCTCTGAACCGTCCACTGTCCATCTCTGCACTTGCACCAGTTCCAAGAGATAAGATCAATTTCTAACTCACATTAGTCAACCCAGCGTCCCTCCTGGAGGCAGTGTATCAAGGCACGTTTCCCAAGCAGATGTAACAACTGATCATTCACCCTCCTGGTGGTCTCGGCTGCCCAGACTGAGCACTGGAGGGACCATAGATTGGCTCTCATTCTTGGATTACAAAACAACCAAAATAATATTAAAAGGGAAACTATTGATGGCATGACATTCTACAATTTTTCATGATGACTGAAATATAATTCTACCTCACGACCTCTGGGTCCTGGGGATACTCTTTCAGTCCTAGGGAGCAGAAGAGGATCTCAGGGATTGCTCCTGGCCCTTTGTGACTTTTCAAGCAGAGAGGCTGTAAGCACAGGGAGTGGGGAGGGTTCCAAGCTGGAGGGAAGGCCTGGGACCCCTCTGCTGGTTTACCTCGGCTCCAGCCAGTCTGAAGCCTACAGCAGTAACTGCAGGCCTCTGAGCAGATGCTGAGGGCTCAGGCCCGGGGCAGCTGCAGCCAACGGGTGTCTCAGCAGCTGCAACATGAATACAGCAGCAACTGCAGACTGCCTGCAGCTTCCCCCCAAAGTCTGTGCTGTGGAAACAGACAGTCAGTGACTAGGAGGCCGGGACCTTGGATCGGAAAAGCACACAGCCAGCCCCTCCCACTTGCAGGATTCCAGACCCAGAGCCTCATCTTCACTCTTGCTTTCTCTTTCCCTTTCCCTTGTCAAGTTACTAGGGTGAGGTCATGCTTACCAAGAAGCCAAAGGGACATTGCCTCCTTTGGGCTCATTTACCACTTCTCACAAAACTCACATAATCACCTCCTGTTCTTTCACTTCATGAACCTATTTTTATTGCCACTATGCTAGGTGCTGGGCCTATGGTGGTGAACAAGACAAAGATGACCCGCTCACTGGTTAATCCTATTGTATTACGATACCTGCAAGAAATTCATCCAAAGCAAGTGGTTGTCCTGATTTAATTTCCTCATTTCACATGAGTGTAACTCAAGCCCAGTCATCCAGGGTCAGATTCAAAAACCTTTAAAATGGGAAGAGACTTTGGAGATGACTCTTGGTGTCCCGTGCCCCATCAAGGAGCAGCGGTGACAGCTGGAAATAAAGAGGCTCATTTGTCTGTCCCCAGTCCCTTTGGAGTTTCCCAGGTGGCACCAGTGGTAAAGAACCCTGGCTGATACAGGATCATAAGAGATGCAGGTTCGACCCACGGGTCAGGAAGATCACCTGAGGAGGGCATAAAAACCCACTCCAGTATTCTTGCCTGGAGACTCCCATGGACAGAGAAGCCTGGCAGGCTACAGTCCATAGGGTTGCAAGGAGCTGGACTGAAGAGACTTGGCACACATGCACGTCATCCCTTTGAAAGGCAAGTGAGAAAACAGAGCCCCGCACACTTGAAGGGGCCCCACATGCTGTCCATGGGGAGGCAGTGGCCCTGCCAGGCCCAGAAGGCAGGGAACCCAAAGTTTTTGATAGATCATCACCAACTGTGTCACCATCACGGTGACATCAAGCCTGAGTGACACCCAGTGTTTTAGCTGTCCCAAGCCTGGAGCCCAGGCCACAAAGATAATTGCCATGCAGTCAGAGCCACAGCCAGCCAGACAAGGCCTCCCTTTTGGGAAGATCCACTCAATGTTTTATAGCACCAACATGCTACTGCCTCCAAGGGACCCATCCCTCATCCAGCTCAGGACTTGTATGCCCACATCACCAGCTAGCACAAGCTTGTTCCTGCTTCCCAACCATACAAACACAGCACGTGCCTTGCTGAAGTAACACACAAAGGCAAGCCTTAGAGCTGTGTGGACCACTGAGGAGGGTGGGGGACTAGCATATCCTCTGACATCTGTAGTAACGCCCAACTCTTAACTTCTGGACAACTTTCCCCATGGCAGAAGCGACTGCTAGGAATTCAGCTGCACCAGGATCACCACAAGTCCATCACTATCTGCGTTAAATAGTTGAATAATAATGTGTTGAGGTCCCTGTGAGGGGCATGGGATGACAAGGATGCAAAAGATGGTGCCTGGGCTTCCCCGCTCTCCGTAACTAGAGAAAAGTCTGAGCAGCAACACAGACCCAGCACAGACAAAAATAAATAAATAAACAGAAAATATTAAAAAAAAAAAAAAAAAAAAGACGGTGCCTCCACCTTCAAGGAACTATCTGGCTGGTGGAAGTTACCCCAATGTGATCTGTCAATGGTGAGGTCAAAAATGGAGTCGAGGTCAGCAGCTCGGGGGGCTAATCCAGGACAGGGACTCAGTCCGTGCCTCCTAAGCTACTCACACCTGCCCACCACACACTGCCCCATTTACCTGCTACCTGCACCATTCGCTTCTTCAGCTTTTTCTTTAAGCAGACTCATGTTTTTAATTAAATATATCTCAATAAAACCTTAGAACACTGCTCATATGTGAAAAACTGGTATAACGTGTGAAAAAATAGAAGATAACTTTCAAAATAATCACAATGCAAAACAAAACCAGGTCACGAAATTCCAGCCAGATGCCATCGCTGACAGAGGCTCTCAGCCAAGGCTGGCCATGCCTTTGTTCAAAGGGGACAAGGCGGAGTGTTGAGAAGTTTTCAAAACACCAAAGTGATAAACTTCCCTGGTGGTCAGGTGGCTAAGACTCTGAGTTCCCAATGCAGGGGGCCCCAGGTTTGATCCCTGGTCAGGGAACTAGAACCGCATGCTGCAAATGCGAGTCCACACGCCACAACCAAAGACCCCGCATGCTGAAATGGAGAGCGAGGACCCCGTGTGCCACAGCTAAGACCCAGCACAGCTAAATAAATGAATACATATTAAAAACAAAACACCAAACCGAGATACTCTACGTGTGATCATCAGGACTGGAAGAAAAGTGAAAAAGGACTCTCTTCTGCCTGGTGATTCAAGGTCTTATCTACGCATCACTGGAAGGTACCAAAACCACCCGTTGTGTGCTTCCTGCACTTGGAGAAACCCTGAAGCCTGAATTGTTTCCATCAACACCTAGAATCAGTCATACCATAAGTTTATGGCTTAACATCAAAGTCAGGCACGAGGATGTCAGACAATGCTCAAGCAACACTGGGTTGCTGGTTGAATTAGGTTTCCAAATTTTCTGCCCTCCCTCCAGTGTTAAATACATCCCACGGGTTGCAAATCAGGACAAAAAAGACCAGAGTTGGGAGAGAAAGAGCTCAGCTCACCCAGCTGGCAGCAACAGAGAGAAGAATCGTCGGGGACCCAGAATCCGGAATGAAGAGAGGGCTTTTCAAATGGTTTTATTCTCAATTTTAGACCATGCGTGGAATTTCATCAGAGGACCCCCAAGAAGTGGAGGCAGTGAATCAGTCTTGGGAGGTGCAGAGCATGTCTGAACCAGGAAGGGAAGGCAGATCTGGATCCCCTAGAGGAGATCAGCACCATGACCCAGTCCAAAGTCCATTCCTAAGGAAATTAGGAAGACCCCCAGCAAAGCTGGCCTTCACAAGCTACATACCCAACTGGAGAAGAGTTCCCAGAATTCCGGGTAGAACTAGGCAAAGAAAACTCAACAGGTTAAACCGGAGCCCTACCAAGTCAAAAGCTAAATCAGAGTTGACTGTTTACTTTACAAGAAGATTCTTCCCTCTTGAAAAGCAATCCTTTGTAGGCTAAGCTTCCCTGGAACACTTAAGTGTTTGTTAACAGATTATTAACTCCTTGGCAGGTTCTCAAGCTCTAAAGAAAACTTGTAGGGAAAAGAAGAGGGAAGGATGTGGAGTCTCTGCTCTGTCTGCCAGGCTTTTTGCTTGTGCTTCACAGCCCCTGCGTGCATACTAAGTCGCTTCAGTCGTGTCTAGTTCTTTGAGACCCCATGGACTGTAGCCCACCAGGCTCCTCTGTTGGTAAGATTCTCCAGGCAAGAATACTGGAGTGGGTTGCCATGCCCTCCTCCAGGGGATCTTACCAACCTAAGGATTGAACCTATATCTCCTGTGACTCCTGCACTGCAGGTGGATTCTTTACCACCAAGCCACCAGGGAAGCCCTTACATACTGTATCTCCTTTAATTAACCCTCCCAGCAGGGTTAGGAATGATCAGCTCTATTTTATAGAAAAGAAAACTGAGCACAGAGAAGTAAAGTAACTCACACAAGGTAACACAGCTACTGCAGCACCAAAAGCAATGGCTGTTTCTAGCAACATATAGCATGGCCTTCCCAGGGAAATACTGTTTGCATAACATTTGCATTTTATGATGACTGTACTAAAATATGCCTGCTGGCATATAATTCAATGACTGTTTCAAAAGCACATACATACATTCTAAGAAAGCCATACACAGTAAAAATGACTGTATGGAACGGATAACTTATGAGTCAGAAGTATCAAAAGAAAATTACCTGATTATACCAGGCTAGAAAGGGAGAGGGTTCCTGGTGCCTAAAACTCTATCAGTCCAGTCATATCCAATACACATACACACACACACACACACACACACACACACACACACACACGATCCCTCAGCTGAAATGTTCCACTTGAGGAGATGGAAAAGCTGGTGTTTCCAGCTCAGCCTTGATGCTGAGCTTCTCTGCCTCCAAGGATCTGGAACTTATCTGGCAAGCCAGGTGGCAGAATAGAGAGCTCCATTACCAAGGGTGGGCCTGGGATGCTTTCTGAGCAGGATCGGGCAACTGTATCCTCCTTCAGGAGATAAACTCTGAATGTGGGATGGAAGCATTGTGTTATAAACCCTAAATGTAGGATGGAAGCATTGTGCTACTCAGCGGTGATCAGCTGGGGAAGGATGGAAGGAAAGGGAAAGAAAAAGAGAGGGGAGGGAAGGAGGGTGAAGGCAGGAAGTCAACCTAAAATACACTGTCAGTGGCACAGGGTGAAATAAGAAGAGCTTTTCAGTGACTGAAAACATTTTTTTAAAGGAAAGATAGGGAAAGCTGCTACACTAAGCTGGTGGGATTTGGGTTGATTTTTAAAATGTCAAGTTCCTATTAAATAGGTTTTTCAACAAGTAAAATTTTGGAGTGAAAAGGTATAGGAACATTTGTGGATAGAAAATTCAGAGCAACTCACCAAGGGGAACTTGGTTTGTGGGAATGTCATAAAACAGGCATATACACACTTCCTAATGCAACTGTTTAGGCCCCCAAGAGCCCAAACCAAGGCCCCCTGAAGTAGACATGGGATTTCATAGAGATTGAAGTGGGCTTCTGCTGGCAGGGCCTATAAACCCACAGAGAGAGCGGTTATAAGATACAGAGGTAAGACACCTACACTCGGAGCCAGGACCATGCCTGTGGACAAAACAGATGACCCTGGGCAAGTCCCTTAATGTGGCTGGCCACTGGCCACTTCCTAAAAGTAAGAGGCTACATACATCAGTGGTGACAAACTCAAACGCTTTAAAAAGTTAGGCTGGGGACACAGGACTGAAAGGGTCAGCAGGGACTATGGTGATCTAGAAAGCACATCCAGCGGATCCAGATCACTGTCAGGTCCCATGCGGCCAGATCAGTTGATTTTTTTTCAACAGATGCTAGAAATCTACGCCTTCATGTCGATACACTTAATCTTACTGTTTGCATCTAATGTTTTCTTTTTCAATTAGACACCATGAACATGGCGCAAACCCTGGAAGTGTTCTCTGGATTAGATGCTCAAAACGCTCTAGAAATGTGTGTCAAGTCGGGTGGGTATGTGTCCCCTGATTTATTACTGCACAGGGCAGACAGCGTGGGCTCCCATGGCTCTTCCAACACCCCACTTCTGTTAGAGCATACAGACAAGAGAAAAAGGCAACAGAACACTTCCAGGCGGCTCTACCTGAGGTCCCCGGGCCCCAGGGAAAGGTGATAAAACACCCGGCTGGCCCACGGACTCTGCCTCCTCACTCTGCCTCCTGACTTGGGCTGTGACTGGGCACCTGAGCATCCTGCCATGGCCTGGCAGGGCCCTTCCCATCCTGCCGTTTGAATCTGTGGGCCAGCACAGAGCTTCTCTAATAAGCATCAGCATCCTGCTTTTCTAACAAGCTCCTGGGTGATGCAGCTGTTGCTGGTCCTTGGGACCACACTTTAAGGAGCAAGGCCGCGCTTGTATAACCTTCGTTATCTCCTGCCCCTTTTCTCTCTTCCTGCGGCCCACAAGCAAGTCTCCTCTGACTGCCAAATTCCTTTCCCTCTCAAGCCATTACCCAGTTCTCTCCCGAATTTCTAATAAGCCTTCTGCAAACTAGGTCTAGACTTACCGCCTTGACTTCTCTACCACCTTCCTCTCTACTGAAACCCCTGCTCTGGCTTCTCCTCCCATCCCACTATGTTCCTAGAATTATTGCTTCAGGTCACTAATAATCTTCTAATTGCCTAATTCAATATCCTCTTCTGAGAGCCCATCCAAACAAAGCTCTCTAATTGAAAATAACAATGACATTTATCAGTTGGATATTAAGTGCATCAGTGACTGTCCCAAGTCTTTGCCTAAAAGTACTTCAAATGTATTTATCTTACCCCCTAAAATATGTTCTATAATTAGCCTCATTTTTACAAATGAGGAAACAGGCTCAGAGAGCTTAAGTAACTTGTCCAAGGTCACATAACTAGAAAGGAGCAGAGAGGGGATTTGCTACTTGGGCAGTCAGCTACGAAGTCCTCACTCTCCCCTCGCAATATGTTATTACGAAAAATTTCAAACACATAACAAGGCTGAAAGAATTTTACAGAGAACACCTGAATACTCACCACCTAGATTCTACCATATGCGTGGTATTAGTCGCTCCGTCATGTCCGACTCTTTGCAACCCCATGGACGGTAGCCCACTAGGCTCCTCTGTCCGTGGGGATTCTTCAGGCAAGAATACTGAGTGGGTAGCCATTCCCTTCTCCAGGGGATCTTCTCAACCCAGGGATCGAACTCACATCTCCTGCATGGCAGGCAGATTCTTTATCACTCGCATCACACACGGTTTTACCATGAACATCATTATATTTTACTGTATGTATTGCTTTATCACAAATCTGTCTGAAAGTTGTCATCTTTGGCTCTATTTGAAAAGCAGCCTACAGAACACTTTTTAAGGCTTAGCTCAGGTGTTACAATTTCTGACCCTGCCCCCCCCCAACCTCACTCTCTCCTGGGGTTGGGATGGGGCAGCAGGAAACCGGTGTTGATCCTGGAGGACCTGTGTAGCTCACTATACCATATGTCCCAGCCAGTCTCTGATCCCTCTCCTGGCACAAAGCAGGGAGGGAAGGTGTTTGAGAACAGTTCACCACCTTGAAATGCCTCCCCAGGCTCTGAGGAGTCTTTCAGAAAGTGGCCAGGGGAACACGAGGACAGGCAGTGTACAGGACAGGAGCCATGCCTCCCTGGGAGGCCTTTAACCTGTTCTAGTGGGATGAATGGCATTTGTTGGCTCTGATGCTTTTGCGTTTCCCAGATGAGGAGGCCTCAGGCTCCATCACTAGACCCAGGAGTATGATGGGAGGGTCTATTTGCACATAGAACACGCTGTGAACAATCGATGTGAATGATCCCCCTGGAGTCCTGTAGGCCGGTGGTGCCTCTGCCAACCCCAGCCCATCTGCTCCAGGGAAAAGGTGTTCAAGCATAAAATAACAGCTTTCTCTCAGTGCCTCTTGCAAAGTAAAGCCCCCTCAAGGGGGCAGCATATGAAAAGAAAGGTCTCCCCTTGAAGCGCTGGAATCTCAGTTCTGCCACCTCAGGCTCTCCATCGCTTCCTACCGTGTGACCTTAAGACACCCCCCTACCCTCTCTGGGCCAGGGCTTTCTCATCTGTACAAATAAGAGGACACCAAATAAAACAAATAAGCAGATCTGGCCCATCTACTCTGTCCATGGCAGTGGGCTGGGGCTGGGTGGAGGGGAAACAGGCATACGACAGATCTCAGCAGACACTACCATGCCCTGTTCTAAGCCCTTTTTTGCCTGTATTAACTCACTGGATCCTTCCAAACTCTATGAGGTGGGTGCGATTTTTATCCACATTTTATAGGTGGGGAAACTGAGGCAATGAAAACTTTCCTAAGGTCATATGGTCAGTAAGAGGCAGAGCAAGGATGAAACACAGGAGGCTGTGGAATCTGCACGGATGAGACCAATACATCCAGCTGCCTGCTGGAGAAGCGTATGACCCTCTCTGCACCTTCCAACAAGACTCAGTTCAGTTGAGGTGGCAGGACAAATATGAAGATTTAAATGCTGATGAAATATTTAAATAACACTTTGAGATAATAGTGGGGAAGACACTGCCAGGCATAACATGATTAATTGCCAAATGAAAGTGTTCAGACAGAATTGCTCTAAAGGTCCAGAAAAAAAAAAGAAAAATGTGAGATCATTCTGAGATTGGAGGAATCCCGGGAGGCTGGAGGTGAACTGGATTTTGCAGGATGAGAAGGATGAGAACAGGCAAAGAGGAAGTGAGAGGGGATTCCAGCAGAAGTCAAAATTCAAGAGGTAGCCACCCCCCTCCCAGTTCTGGAGAAGCGGGGAGCCCCAGATGACTGAAGGTGGCTTAGGAGAAGAGGGTACGAAGCTGCTGGAAAGGTGAGCTGAGGCCAGGCCTCGGATACCAGGCTGAGTCTGAAACTGACTGTAGGTAACAGGGAGCTGTGAAGGAGCTGGAGTGAGGATAGAGAAGGATCTTTACCAGAATGCCTTCAGGTGATACTGCATATACCAGACTCAAGGGGGAACTCAGTGAATCATAGACATTGGCCAAGGAACTCTGGGGTCTTGACAAAGCAAAGCAAGACCCAACTAGGGAGGGGGACACCTGAAGTCTTCTGCTGGGCTTTCTTTCTAGGGCTGTTAAGAACTGAGCACACTGTACAAACAGAGAAGCAAGCAACTACGATCCAAATAGCCCCCCAGGGTCATACCCGGCGAACACAATTTTTTCTAAATGCTATTTTTAATCCTTCTGTTGACCAAAAACATACTGGGAAGAAATGAAGCGTGAACATCAACAAGAGGCTTTCCAAACTCTCCTCTCTCCTATTAGCCACGCGGCGGCCCCACAGACTCACCACATGGCCCACCAGCCAGGCGACCCCTTCTGGTCCAGGACAGGAGGAGCTGCTTAATTATGTGCTGACTATAAATAGAAGGCTTGAGCAATAGGCTGAGATTTGTTCTGTCTCATATACCAAGGTAGGGTCCCACAGTTGGCCAAGTGAGGGTCATGGGGGCTCACTCACTCCGTCAAGGCCACAGAAGCATAAGTTCGGAACAGCCTGGAGTCCGCTGGGGACTGCCCTCTGCTAGAGGAGCCAGCAGTGGAGGGGAGTTGGCCACTCACAGTTCTTAGAGGGGGGTGGGGGGATCAGAAAAGAGATGTCCCAGGAGACTAGAAAGGCCCATTTTCTCTGAGGTGTCTCCCTACCCGTGGGATCAAGATCTGGCTCCAGCCCCCCCAAGGCCGTTCCTCTTTGCTACCCACTGTGCCCATGTCCAACCTGCACTCTGAGTCCCACCCACTCCCAGGCTACAGCAGCCACCCCAAGTGTGAATTCCCTGGACCAGATCCGGGAGGTGAGACAAACGAACATCCGAGGGCAGGAACACCCATCCTTGGTTCCCAGTGCCAGCAAATGGAAGCCTGGCACCCAAGCCCCCCTTCCCCTCGCCACCTGTGCCACCTCCCAATGCCATCTCCATTGTCACTCCTGCCCAACTGGTCCTCCCACCCTCCCAGCTGGGCTTTTTGCGCTCTATGCATTAGCCCTCTCTTGCTCCTAGGTTACCCACCCAGCCCCTGCAACCTCAGGGGGACCCAGGACTAACGTCAGATGAGCCTGGCCTGGCCTTCTGGACCCGCTACTTCACTAGCTGTAAGACCTTGGCCAAGTGACTTAATCACGCAGTGCGTCCATTTACTCATCTGTGCAATGGGCACAACAGTGTGTGGATCTCCCAGGGTTCCTTATGAGGATGAGCAAGAGAACACAAAAAGGGTTTCTCCTGGAACCTGGCACACGGCAGTGTTCCCCAGGAGAGTCACTGGCAGCTCTCATCCACATCTAGCAGGCCCGTGTGTGCACTGACTGAGCACTGTGGGTGGCTGCCCCCCACCACCTTGTCCCCTCCACAACCCAGTGGCATGGCAGGTGGCAACAGGAATCCGCAGTCTGTACTTGGGGCTTCAGCTCCTGTCTGGTGAGAATCTGAACTCATTTCCCTAAGTGTCTGACAACTGCTATTTACCCCATCATTGTCCCTCCTCCTGTTCCAGTCTGAGGAGGCTTCCGGGGGTGGACAGAGCAGTGTGACTCACTCTGCACAGGTGGCCAAGGTGTAGGGAGGATGTTCCTTCCTAGCACATGTTTGGTTTTCAACGAATGTGTTTGCCCAACCAATGCCATGATGACAGCCCAGGGTCAGCCAGGATCCGGAAAAAGACAGGTACACACAGAAAGATAGGCAACCAGCCAAGAGAAAAAGCCCTGGAGGCCACCAGTATCCCACGGAGAGGCCAGACCCCCTCCATATGCATGTTTTCCCACAGGAAAGGTGGTCCCAGTAGGCTCCTGCTGGTCTTGAAGCCCCTTTATCCACAGAGTCTGCCAAAGATACCTACTTCCTTCAGACCAATCACTAAACCCCTGATGGGCATTTTCACAGCCACTTAGGCGTGGTGGTAAGCCTTGGAAAATTCTTCTTAGGGTGGTTCATCTAGGTTGAACTTGATAAGAGCCAGAGAACCAGGTGAAATACCTGCCCATCAGAGAGAATGACAGCCGTCAGGAAGTACAAAGACCTCAGTTCACAAGGAATCAGGTCTGCCTGGCCCTGCACTGTCTCTGAGTTGGAACACGAAGGGACTGGGGTTTGGAATCGGAGACCAGAGTCAAATCTTAGCTGTGCCACTTCCTAGCTGAGTAAACACTGGTAATCTATTTAACCTCTCTGAGCCTCAGTCTCCTCATCTGAGAAATGGGACCAAGAAAACGCCTTCTACAATAGTCTGCTTTGAGAATACAAGGATATAATTTAGAAAGCTGACAAGCACAGAGCTTGCTTAATATGGCTGGAGACTTTCCCGCCTGTGGAATTACTGTGATGACTTGTCCAGGCTGCCTTCTCCTCTGGGGGAAGACTCAACCTGAGAGTCACCCAACGCTTCACCGAAGTTAATTCTCCAAGGATGAGCAGCAGGGAAGACAGCGACCTTTTCCGTCTCTTCTTCAAAAGCTTCAGGCTGCCGGATGAAGTGTGGTGTAGGTGGCCAAGCTGCCAGATCCTTAAATAGTAGCTAATGTCTTTGATTGGAATTACTAATGAACCGGCACCTGTTAGCTGACTCGGAGCCTCCTTAATCTGCCACATGGCAGTTATATTCACTATTGTATCAGCTGGTTCGTGAGATATAAAATGCCATGTGACATGCCTCGGTCATCTCCATGCTACAAGGGAGAAACTGTCCCCAGGGTGGTATCAGTCCATGTTCCCAACTGCTCTGGAGGTGATCCTAGGGGCTTCCCAGACAGTCCCAATAGCACAAGGACTCCCTGACCCAGTGAGTGCTGCTGAGGCTGGGGGAAAAGCTAGGCAGCCTGTCCAAAGGCGAAGGCTGCCCCTAAGCGAAGGGAAAACCACCTTGGAGGGTGGTTTTCCCATAGTGGTCACCATGGTCAGGGCCTTGAAACGCCTCACTAATTAGCACGGGGAATTCTCAGCTCAGGCCATGAGCAAAGAGGTCACCATCACCGTTGTTCCCAGGTCAGGAGCAGCACATGTAAAACTAAAAAGGCCCCACGCCACATTGTGAGATTCGGTTTCTATAGCAACCCAACTGCAGCTGCAGGAGCACCTATGAGATGCCCAAGGCTTGCCTCAAACAGACCCACAATGCAGTATCCAAACGCAAAAACCACCCAGCAGTATTTAGAGACAGAGAACAAGCTTTGTTCAGGTTCAGAAAAACCACAGGGGAAAAAAAAGGAAAAAACATAGCGAGTATCTCAGAGTTCTATCAAGGCAAGCTCCAAGAATATCTTGTGTGCTGAGCTGATGCCGGCCCCATGGGTTAGCTGAGCTGTGTTGGGAGTTTAAAGGGAAAGGACCCATTCAGGATCTTCCACAGAAAGATTCTCTCTCTCTCCCTCTCCCTCCCTTTCTCCTTCCTTTACTCCCTCCCTCTCCCCCTCCACCATGTACAATGCAAGCACATATGGAAAATTAAAAATATATCAAGGTTCCTATGATTGATTTCTAGATCAGAAAAAAAAAATCAGTGAAGGACCAATTTCAATAAGACCCTTTAATGAAAATTTCTGTTTAACATTACCTTCGGACACTTCCATCACTGTACCTGTAGAGTAATTGTTATTTCAGCTATGCAACATTTCCTAAGAGAGCTCAGCATTTAGCGGGAGGGAGGGTAGGGTTGAAACCCAAGCCCCATGCAGGTACAAGCTGGCACATTTAGCAGCCAGCAGTCTGGCTCCCCGATGGCTGATACGGAACAGCTCAGGAAACTCAATCCCATGCGGCTGCACTGGGGACCTGCCTGCTGTCCACACGTCGCTGTAATCATCAGTCAAGGCTGAGGGAAGTTAGCCACAAACAGGCCACCAGGTCACTCTGTCTCTCATCCTTCATCAAACCCCAAAATACCATGATGGCACCCAATCAGGGCCTCTGAGGATGCATGAGAGGAAATCCAACTTTATGGAACAGGGACTCTAAGGTGTGGCCCTCATCGGCCAAGGGTCAGCGTGGGCTGGAGAGCCAGGGGAAGGCAGGAGGCTGGGGGAGGACCAGGGAAAAAGGAGGAGGAGAAGGATGAGCAGGAGGCACCTGGCTGGGCCCTGGGGAAGCTTTTCAAGGGATGACACTTCTGTTCCCACACTCTTTCCTTACAGCCCCTGATGTCTCAACAGCCTGGCCAAGGAGACCTCCCAGATCACAGTGAAGCTGAACCAAGTCACCACCTACCAAGATGCTATCATTCCAGAGCTGACTCAGGAATGAAAACAACCAAGCCATCAGGCCCAGACTTTCTTCATCTGAGGGGCTTCAAGATGCCCAGCAAGTATGATCGCCTGGCTGGTGGCTTCTCCCAGATGCTGGTCAGAGGACAAGGGCTGCTTCACAGCTGGGAGGTGGGCTGCTCTATCAGGACCCCCCCACACCTTCCTCAGAACAGCCATTAACCACAATGGGTGGCCAGGTCAAGGACATGCTCAAGACTCTGGTCTGCTGCCCCAGCGGTCACCTCCACCTTCACTAGTGAGGAGCCCTGAAAATCCAGGCTCTGCACCAGAAAAAGCAGATAATCTCCCCAGGGACCCAAGGTGCTCAGGCTGGAGGACATGGAGCAAAGGCTATCTGGGGGCACTCAGGAAGACACATCCCATAAAGGTGATGGGAACAACAGGCTTCAGAGGATCGCTAGAGAGCAAATGCCTGGGAGGCACACACAAGAGGTACCTACAGGCCGTTTCTCAATGGCCATCAGTCTCTGCCTAGACATCCAAGCCACGGTGACTTTCATTCTGACTCTGGCTCCACGTGTGCTATTTTCTTACCTCCACACCTCTGCCCACACCATTTCACTCCCCTGGAAGCTCTCCTTGTTCCTTCATGACAGCCAGAGGCCAAGGTGTTCTTCAAGGTTCAGGCAGAGCTCCAGTTATACCCTCAGCTGTGCCTGCCTGTGGGATGCCCTGATCCCATCCCCACAAGGAAGGAAGCACTGCCCAGCTCCAGGGAGGGGGGTCAGCTGAGCCCAGCAGGGTCACCTCAGTTGCAGGGAGTAACTTCATCCAAGATCATGGCCTTCCTGGGATCATGAGCATCTGGGGAAGAGAGGCCCAGCCCTTCTGGGCTGATGAAACCAACTCTACTGGGCAACATTCACTCCAAGGACCCTGCTGGGCGGGCTGAGGCTTGGTGGAGTCGGTATCACCCTCTCCTCACCCCTCTGGCCACTCCTGCCTCTGCCCCAACTTTCAAGGGAGTTGATCCCTAATAAACATCCTGTGCCAAGGTCTGTCTCCAGAGAGCCCAGTTCACACCAGTGCCCATGTTCTCATTTCATGCCTGGCCATTAATATTACAACCTTGGTCTCTCTCACAGATGCTCAATAAACATCTGGTAAACAGATAAAGTAATTCACTGTTTCCACCTGCTGAGGGAGCTCTCTCCGAGTCCACCCCTCTTCCAGTAGCTACTGATTACGTAGACAAAATGCTGCTGAGGCTGACCGGCCAGAACGCTGTTACAAGGAAAGGCCTTCCTCTGGCTCCCCCAGAATCACAACCCACCCTCACTCGTTCATCTCACACCTGCAGCCTGAGGACCACATGGGACGCTTTGGATCCTGGGATCCAGAACAGTGGTCAGCTGGGCTCCCAGCCTTGTGAGTGACGGGTCATCCTTCTTTATCCTGGGCTGTCGGCTTTAGTGGCATCTTCTCATCAGCAGTGCTGCCACTGGGTGCAAAACGCCTTGTTCACCACAACGCTTGAGTAAAGATGGTGCAACAGCGTGGTAAATGTTAAAAAAAGTTATAATGAGAGATGCTGTTAAAACAACCCAAGGCTTAGTGTTATTAAAGATGTGTGCAGAGTTTGGTGTCATATAAATAGTAGGGTTTATGGTGTCATGCCTACAGTTTTGAGCAGGCTGACACTTCAAGGGGACACCTGGTGAGTGCCCATTCTAGCTGGGACTTCTCTTGCCTTACTCTTCTTAATGCCTGCTTTCTAAGCAACAGTAATCCAAGGTGTGTCTATCCTAATAATGGGGTGATGATATCCTGCTACTCAAAGGGCCTGGACAACCACCCTAGAACACAAACCAAAGTTCGGTGGAACAGCTGCAGCTCCCCAAGCTGCAGGAAACACCGTCTCCTGCTTGGGGAGCTCACAGCATAGTGATTCCATCAGCTCAGATTTAAAAGCAATCTTGCAGAGAGGGACCAGCGCTCATCAGGATAAGCGGATTGCTTTTTAGCACGATTTCAGACTGAGGCTGTGGATCACACATCACAGAGAGCAGCAATCCGCCATTCAACAAAGACGGTAATTATAATTGTGGCTCCCCCTGGCCAGTGGCTACCTCTCCACACAACCATTTTCTTCTTACACCATCTGACAAGGCAATTGCCGGCACACCCATTTTACAGATGAGGAAACCATGGCCCAGAGAGTACATAACTAATCCACCATCACACATCTAAGCAGTAACAGCATCTGAATTCAAATTTAGGTCCATCCAATTCCCAGTTTGGCTCTATCAGGGCTTACCTCTGAGTAGAGATGGGAAGTTGAGGAGGAAGGGGTGCATTTTATTTTTCATTGCAAGTAAGTACTTCTGTGTTGTTTGAATTCTTTTAAAAAAGAGCAGGTCTTCAGGTATTACTTTTTTAATGTTCAAAACATCAAAAGGAACTTATGGGTCAGAAAAATGGTCCTGTTTCTATAGAAAAAAATGTATCATAATTTGACAGTATCTATCAACAATGATAATATTTCCTTTTGCTATAATATTTCTGTTTCTAGAAAGCTGTCCTGAAAAAATAAGCAGGTGGGAGGCAATATTATATGTAAAGATGTATTTATTTCAAAGTATTACCTTTAATAACACACTGGAAAAAAAACTATATGTTCTAAAGAGAATAGAGATGGGACATCTACATGATGGAGTACAGTGGTACCACTTAAGATATTATTGAAATATCAGTAGCAACAGAAGGAAATGTTCATTATGGATCTCTAAGTTTGTGTGTGTGTGAGTGTGTGTGTATTCAATCACTCAGTCGTGTCTGACTCTTTGCAACCTCATGGACCGCAGTCCCTTGGGCTCCTCTGCCCATGAGATTTCCCATGCAAGAATACTAGAGTGGGTTGCCATTTCCTTCTCTAGGGGATCTTCCTGACCCAGAGATTGAACCCTCATCTCCTGCAGTGGCAGGTGGATTCTTTACCATCTGTGCCACCAGGGAATAAAGTAAAAAATAAGCCTTAACTAGAGCTAATATATGCATTTCCCTCTCCATATCCCTCTCCCCACCCCATGGAGAGATACAGAATAATCTTTGAAGAGCAGATACTTTTGGAGAAATGTTTCAGGGATTCAGATGGATGGATGGGCAGAGAACTCTTCCTTTGCATTTTATATCTTCATGAATCATTTGAATATTTATCGTATATGCTACTTACATTTTAAATAATAAATATATTTTAAAGCTTTACATAAAGTACGATCCAATCATGCTTTCAGAATAACATTACATTTTAATAATAAAATACACCGAATATGATCATTGCACTGCAGAATTATAGTTGACACTGCTTTCGCTTTACGATGCTTTTATTTCCTGAGTTTTATATCATAAACACATAATTTTATTACCATAAAAAGCCTCTTTTATTTCCGCTTTAAGACAGCCTTTTAGTACAAGGATATACTGACTCTAACAGAGCTTAGAAATTTCAGGGTGTCACCAGTCATGTCCTGCCCCAAACCCACACTTTCCTGAGTGCAGAGGAGAAAATGACCCATCTGAGACCCATGACAAGAAGCCAGCTAATGCAGCAGGTCCACACCCTTATTGGCTTAGCCTCAAATCCCAGCTGATGCCACTCCTCATCAGTCCTGGACCCCTGGAATATAAGGGCCACCTGACCCAGAGGAACCCTAGAATCAAACAGTAAAGCATCACTTCTTTTTTTTCACCCTGAGCGATACCCCACCTAACGGACAACATTAGGCAGTTGAAGAAAAGAACCACTGAAGCCTGAGGTAATCTGTCCACCTGTGAGAGATGACATCAGCTCCACGCAAAGAAAGCACTGAAGGGGCCAAAAAGATGGCCTTGACCTAGACCTCGACCCGACCTCAGAGGAGGGTGCAGACCAGATAAGGATGTAGGAGGGCATGTAACTAACTCAGATCCCAGAAATAAAATGACCAGAGCCCTAACATCAGAGACATGGATGGGGAACACCTGGAGTTCAGAGAAGGAAGGTCACTTCCAGCCTGAAGCAGGCAGATGGCTTCTGGAAGACATGGCACATGAACTGAGTTACACTCTGGGTATACTTAATCAGAGGCCAGGTGTTCACCTGCCTAGGCATGGGCAGTCTCCGCAGTGTGTGGACCACATATTCTAGTGACTGCCCCTCCTGTTCACAGGCAAGGCTGCCAGCCATCACCATGTCAGGGCACCTATATATTCATAGACCTGTGTCTTTGCTTTTTTCTTTCTTCCCAGGGAATATACCTAAATTACAAGCCTGCAGTCAGCCAAAGCTTGTGTACTTTCACAAAATGTTTCCGAAATTCACAAGTCTTTTCACAACAGGGAACTAGGCCTAACAAGTACTTTCTGTGGAACACCCCTGACTCTGACAAACACCCCAGTTAATGTCATGTCTCCTTCCCACCAAAACTTTGCTAACAGCAGTGAAAATAAAAGCAGAGACTCTGTATTTGCTTGGTGCTCTCATGAAATTAAAAGACGCTTACTCCTTGGAAGGAAAGTTATGACCAACCTAGACAGCATATTCAAAAGCAGAGACATTACTTTGCCAACAAAGGTCCATCTAGTCAAGGCTATGGTTTTTCCTGTGGTCATATATGGATGTGAGAGTTGGACTGTGAAGAAGGCTGAGCACCGAAGAATTGATGCTTTTGAACTGTGGTGTTGGAGAAGACTCTTGAGAGTCCCCTGGACTGCAAGGAGATCCAACCAGTCCATTCTGAAGGAGATCAGCCCTGGGATTTCTTTGGAAGGAGTGATGCTGAAACTGAAACTCCAGTACTTTGGCCACCTCATGCGAAGAGTTGACTCATTGGAAAAGACTCTGATGCTGGGAGGGATTGGGGGCAGGAGGAGAAGGGAATGACAGAGGATGAGATGGCTGGATGGCATCACTGACTCGATGGACGTGAGTCTCAGTGAACTCCAGGAGTTGGTGATGGACAGGGAGGCCTGGCGTGCTGCAATTCATGGGGTCGCAAAGAGTCGGACACGACTGAGTGACTGAACTGAACTGAACTGGACATGAGATGGCATTCCAAGAGACCAAAGTGCTCTTTTACTAATAACAAAATTCAGCAAGGCTCTTCCCTCCTCTCCCACCCCTACCTTGCCACGAGAAGGAGGAAGTTAGCAGACTCTGATCTTCTCCCCGCCTGTTGCCTCCTCCCACCCGGTTCAGTCTGGGTCTCCCATGCAAAGGGCTAAATCTGGTCACATCTCAGACAGGACCACAAACAGGACCCCAGATCAGGTGTCAGATCACATGCAGGGAGTCACACTCGAAGGACAGAGTGAGGCGGCTGCACACGCGGGCAAAGCGGTGACATTTAACCAGGTTCTTCTCTAGATGGAGACGGAGGTGGGAGCATACTTTCGGAAAAAGTTTATTAGACAATAAAGTAAGTGCGTTAATTTAATTGGAGTGTGAAAGACATTTTGATGGTGATGCGGAGGCGAGGTGATGATTTATTTATAATCGACAAGGTTGTATCCATCCAGCTACTGGAATAATTATATACTTTAGAAGCGCACACTCACTGTGATACAAAAAGCCCCTCCATGCATTGAAGATGGGGGCCATCAAGGGGAAGTCCTGCCAGGGAAGGTGCTGTGACGCCACCATCCTATGACAGTGACATTGCTACAAGAGCTATCGGCCACCGGCCGCCACTAACCCCAACTATATATTAGGGACTGAATGATCTCTCAGTTCCCTTCTAAAAATGAGGCCTTTTCCCGAAGTAAGTGTTTAGTCTCCATCTGCTTCTGGGGATGTTTTCTCATCTCAATGCAGGGATAAAGAAGGATTCTTCATCTTGTATCTGATCTTTTGTTTCTATTTTGCTTATTTGGGTTGAAGGTCCAGCTCCTGGATTCTCCCTAACTAAGATGCTAATGAAGATGTGGGGCAATAATGACATCTCATTGAAGGGCTGGCAGAACCGAGTTCACACCTGAGATTTGGGAAACATCCTTTATCACCTGCAACGTCCTCATCTGGAAAACAGGGATGCTGGCACCTGTCTCACTGGGCTGCCATAAAGACAAAACCTGGCACAAGGGAAATCCTGGTATGTACTAAAAATTCACGGCTGTGACTTCAGGTGAAAGAGGACCTACATGTTGACACTGGCTCCTTAATAACTGGTGGGTCCGGCTTGTTCTGTTTGTTTGGAGACCAGGTTGGCGCCTGTGACCACTGCTTGCATCTCCAAAGGCTCACAAGCACTCAGCTTAACAATCCAATCAAAAATTTATTCCCAGGGATAAGCCACAACATCATTAGAATAGAAATTCCAAAATTCAACTTCTAACACCCACTAGAAATACGAGCTAGAATGAAAAGTTCCAGAACACTAGAGGTATTCCCCACAATCCAAAGACTCCCCAGAGGAAGTAACAGGGGGTGTATTTACCTCAAAAAAATCAGGTGTGCTATATGAAACAAGAGTTTGCAGACACTGGAGCTCAGACAGGGCAGGACAGTGACCCCTGTGAAACAAACAAGGTGAATCCATGACCACCCCAGCCTTCAGCCTGGGGGGTATCTGGGACACAGCTCAGAGCAAAGGGCCCAGGCAGAGCCCAGGGGTCTTGCTGAGTTAAAGAATCAGAGCTGGGATTCTAGGGAAGCCCAGGCACCTAGAGTTCACAGGACAGAGCACCAGAGAGGAGAAAGCTGCCCAGACAACACTCTGAGGATCAGCAGAGAGACCTTCTTGAGTGTTCAGTTAAGTACTGAATACTTAGTACCCAAGATGGGGGACAGAAACACCCTGAAGGAGCACAGAGAACAGCCCCTGGAACTCACGTGGGGCCGGGAATAGGTCATGTCCCACCAGCCAGAGCAGGAAAGTTCAAAAATCAAAATACTGTTATGAGCTGAATTGGGTTCCCTCAAAAATCCCTATGTTGAAATCCTTAACCCTACCCCCTTACCCCATGCATCTGAACACAGCTCTATTTGGTCATTAGGGTAGACCCTAATGGAATATGGCTGATGCCCTTTTTATATTTATTTATTTATGTTTTTATGACTGTGCTGGGTCTTCACTGCTGTGCGGGCTACTCTCTTGCTGCAGTGCACAGGCTTCTCATTGCAGTGGCCTCGCTTGTGGAGAACAGGCTCCAGGGCGTGTGAGCCGCAGGAGCTGCGGTGTGTGGGCTCAGCAGCTGCAGCTCTGGAGTATAGGTTCAGCGGTTGTGGTGCACAGGCTTAGTCGTCCTATGGCATGTGGGATCTTCCTAGACCAGAGATCGAATCCCTGTCTCCTGCATTGGCAGGTGGATTCTTTACCACTGAGCCACCAGGGAAGCCCTGACTGATGTCCTTTTAAGAAGGAATTAGGATACAGATATTAGACAAAGGGGTGACTACATGAGGACACAGCAAGAAGACAACTATGTGTAAGCCAAGGAGAGAAACCTCAGAGGAAACAAGGCTGCCAACACCTGGATCTCAGACTTCTGGTAGCTCCAAAACTGTGAGAAAATAATTTTCTGTTGTTAGGTCACCCAATTGGTGATATTTTATGGCAGCTCTAGCAAATTAATCCAGGTAGTCAGACTGGTATTGCCTCTGTAGTGGGAAACAATTTAGTCCTAGATTAAGGAATCTAAGGGCTTCCCAAGTGGTGCTAATGGTAAAGAACCCGCCTGTCAATGCAGGAGACTAAGAGATTCAGGTTCGATCCCTGGACCAGGAAGATCCCCTGGAGGAGGGCATGGCAACCCACTCTAGTAGTCTTGCCTAGAGAATCCTATGGACAGAGGAGCCTGGAGGTCTACAGTCCACAGGGTCGCAAAGAGTCGGACATGGCTAAAGTGAGTTGGCATGTACTCGAGGCATCTAATAAGGCTTGAAAGCAAGACCCAAATGCAGAAAACTGCTTTCATGTAACTTAACTGTGTCCTAGAACAAAGCTCAGGATTATTTATAGAAGTACTAAAATATCCAGCACCTACCAAGGTAAAATTTACTATGTCTGGCGTCCAATCGAAAATTACCAGACATGCAAATGAGCTTGGAAATACAACCCCTAATAAAAAGAACCATCAATCAAAAGACTACCCCCAGCAATTCTACCATCACATCCACACTGTATTTCAAGACCCTGCCAAGGAGCCCACCTGGCCTCAGAAATGCATTTTAAAATGATTCTCCAATTCCCTGCAAGAGACTGGCTCTATCCTTTTTCATTCCGAAGAGGGTCATTCTAGGTGATAACAGAGAGAAAACACAGAAATGCTCACTTTCTGTTTCGTTTCTTTGCTAACAGTGTCATCTTTCCTGAGGAGTGATACTATCCCATCTTGTTCATCATCTAACTCTGGGCCTATTGTTTTACAAAGGTCTGTGGCTATCTTTAGCTGTTTTTACCAGTTTTAGTTCATTTTGTGTTTCAGCCTTGTCTAACCTCTTTCGATCAGCCCTAACTTGGGTGATTCTTCATCTTGCAACCATTCACTTTCACTTCCTCCCTGTCACTGTTAATGCATAGTAACGCTAGCTCCTTCAAGTCATAAGGTTCTAGAATAATATACCAGCTTTGATCTCTTTCCATGATGCCTCTTTCACTGAAGCAAACAGATAGTGCCTACTATGTGCCTGGCAGCAGTTTCAAGCCCTGTATCCCTCTAGAGCCGTCAATCCTGAGAGACAGGACAGATAGGTATCACTCCCCCCATGCTAAGAGTGAGGAAGCTGAGGCCTCTAAAAGAGACCAAGTAACCTGCTCCAAGTCACAAAGCTAATGAAATGTGGAGCCAACCCAGGACCCCCGGAACCAAGTCTCTTGTGGACATGTCTTGACCACTCACTGTACTCACAGCCCTAAACTGGCCACAGCAATGGGTTGGAATGCCCCTACCAACCCCACCCAGCCCACTCCAGGCCTCCTCAGAATTTCCCATCTGATGTTCCTTTGCAAGCCAGAGGATTAGTAAATTTTACTCCCAGTTCATTCACATGCTGTAGGTTCACAAAAAAAAAAATTAAAGTGACCTTCAGCTAAACCTACACCTGCCCTCACTGCTAAGGGGACAGGGTAACGTGAGGCAGGCCTGAAGCATCCAAGATGAACTCAAGCGGGGCATGGGGCTGCTCTACACAGAGATCAGAGACCCTCCACCCCTCCCCTCCCGAGTTCCCTTCAAGGACACTTCCATCAGGCCTGACTTGCACAGAAGGCCCGCCCCCCATGAAAGGGCAAGCTGGAAAAGTGACCAGCCCGGGGCCAGCACAGAGAGAAATGCAATTCCCTCCCCCGTCACTGCTGTGCTGGGTGGAAACTGGGTCAGAGCTGGCCAGCCCATTCATTTAATCCAAACTCCCCCTCTCCATTCAGCTTTTAGTCTTCAGAGCTTTCAGTCCAAGGAAGCATGATTTCCTCTGCAACATCAACAAAACAAATTAAGCCCATGCTCTTTGATCTCAGAGCTTTTGTGCAGTGGATGGCCTGAACAGAAACAATCCCCCATCCTCCTGGCATCTCAACGATACCAAAAAAAAAAAAAATCAGCCACTGTGTCAGGAGGCAGAATGCCAGCTTCTAGCCACCTGCCAGACACACTGCTGAGAATGGGGCTTGGCTAAGGAAGGGGAGCTTTGCCACCCATTCACCCATTAAAGCAAGAAGATCCTAAGAGAGGCAGAGCCTGTCAGACGAGTCAGCCTCTAAGGCAGGAGCTCTCATTCAGCCCATTTTGTTGCTGCTGTGCTCCCTCAGCCCCACTCTAGGGCCTCTACACTGGCTCTTACGCCCATCAAACATGCTTTCTCTCCAGATTTTGGAAAACTAACTCCCTCTTATTCTTCACATCTCCTAGCAGAGGCCTCCCCCATCAAAAGTAGCTCTCACACTTGACTCTAAATACTCTATCCCGTCACCTTGTCCTGTTATCTTCTTGGCCTTTATCACCATCAGAAATTACCTAGATTGACTATTCTGTTGGTTTTCCAACTCTATCTCTACCCCCATAACAAGATGGATATATCTTCTATCTTGATTAGCAATGTCTCCCCAGCAGTGAGTTAAAATGCCTGGCACGTGGTAGATGCAAGGCACATGCTTATTGAAAGGAGGAAGACTGAAGGAAGAAGAACTGGGTTCTATCTCCAGCATCAGCTCTGCATCCTCCGCACACTGGGTTGTGTACCTACACCAGGATGCAGATCAATGCATGGCTGCTACGGGCTGCAGGAGCATGTCTGTGTGCTTGAGCTCAGGATGGCTCAAGAGACACACGGCTGGTTCTGGAGAAGCAGAGAAGGGACTTTCCCTAGTAGGTTTGCTCAGCTGGGATGATCAAAGGACAACAGCCAGTTAGCAGAATATATATTATACACACAGCTATATATAGATATAGATATACATATACATATAGGGACTAAGAGAATAGGAACCTATTTTTAACCTATTTTCTAATAGGTTCCTAATAGGAACCCGTCTGTGCCCTTGGATTTCCCATTCATGAGAAAAGATGGTTGGATTATTGATTATGCTGAATCTTTTTGTGGTTTCAGACTAACTTGAGAATCTAAAGAAAGACACTGACTTTTTTGAGCAAAATGCACAAGCATATATAGAAAAATAGCGCCTGCATTTCCTAGAGGTGCACAGACTCTCTGAACCTCATCCACGGGTCCAGGATGACAGCATCTCATCCTAAGGCTCTTTCTCAGGCCCCTATGCTAGCCATCTGCCTGCCTGCCTTCGGACCCAGCCTTGAGCCCTCCTCTACACTCCCCTGACTTCCTTCCTCTGGTTAAGTCTTGTCAAAAGGAATATCCACGTAGAAGACCGTATTCCCTGTAAAAACACGAAGGAAAACCAGGGTACTTCTCCCCCTCTTGCCAATCTGCATGGTGCCTCTCCCAACTCTGGGTCTCCATCCCTCCCCCAGAGACCCCTTCCTCTGTGGTCCTGCCCCAGCCGGCAGGCCTTCCACAGTGCCCCCATCCCCGGGTGCTGCTGGATCCTGGGCTCCAGGAAGCCAACCGCCCCCTGGCCCTCCAGCCTGAGGGATGCTAACAGCTTCCTCCTATTGCCATTTCCTGGTTACCTCTCTATTTCCTGCTCGACTCTGGATCTCTTCCAACACCTATACCCAGCTCCCCGTAGAAACTCCATCCACTCCACTCACGGGCAGGAGCCAAGATTTCCTGAATGGTCCCTGACAGATGAGTCTGGCTCCATCATGGGAGGAAGTTCTGGAAGGCTCTGAACTTCAAGAGAAGCCAGTCTGAGCTGAAAGAACAAACCCCTAGGAAGTCCTAGACAGATGGGAAACCCATACTACCAGCAACACCACTCTCCTGCTCAGTACCATTTCAGAAAAAAGCTAAAAACTAAAAGCCTCGCACTCACCACCTCGTTAAACTGTTTACAGCCTTTTTGTGGACAAGGGAAAGAAACTGAGGCTCCGAGCAGCCATCAGTTCATCGTGCCGCTGAACTGATCTAACAGCAGCTGAGGTGAGTTTTCCCAGCGCTTCTGCTCAGGAGCTCATGCTAGCTGCTGAGTGCTCCCTGCCAAACAAGATCTAAGCATGCAAAGACAGGCTCAGGCGCCCCCATCTAGGGAGGCCTGGGGCAGCCTGGGCACCCAGTCCTGTAGCATCAAAGGCACACAGTGTCTGGAATCTGTCATCCATGCTCAGGCATCCTTCCACCCAGGAAGTGCAGCTGGGACCCTGCACCTGGAAACAGCCCAGCACAGGAGAGCACCTTACATTCTCACTGCGTTCACGTCTTTAAGTGAACAGCCCCTTCCATGAGCTTCCTCATCCCTTCCAAGCATTCTACAAGACAGGTAGAGCAGACGTGCAGATGGGATTAGCCTCACTGAGGACTGAGGCAGAGAGAGAGTCAGTGACTTGCCCAAAGATACACAGTTACTTTGAGGCAGAGCCAAGTTTGGAACCCAGAGCAGGGAATGACTTCAACTGCCCTGCCATGCCTTGCACACAGAAACCAACATAAACCTCAACATTCCATGTATGAGGTTGGATTCCACCAGACACTAATCCAAAGTGGGAATTTCAGTGCAAGCTGAATCAGGAAAGTACCAACATTCAACCACTTTTTCAACTAAAACAAGGGGCAATTTCATAGGATTTGGAGAAATACAAATAGCTTCTGACCTACAGTGTTTCAACTTAATGATTTTTTTTAAGTTTACAATGGTGCAAAACCAAAAACATTTGACAGAAACCATACTTAGATTTTGAACCTTGACCTTCTTCTGTGCTAGCCACGTATGGAACAACACTCTCTCGTGATGCTGGGCAGCAGCAGTGAACCACGGCTCCCGTCACCCATCCACTCACAAAGGTAAACAACTGACACCCGTACCACACCCAGAAAAACCACTCTGCTTTTCACTCTCAGTACAATAGTCAACAAACTACATGAGAGTTTCAACATACAGCAGGATTTGTGTTAGGTGATTTGCCCAACAGTAGGCTGATGCAAGTGTGCTGAGCACAATGAAGGTAGGTTAAGCTAAGCTGCGGTGTTTGGGTGGTGAGGTGCATTAAATGCATTTTGGACTCAAAATGCATTTCACACACAATGTATTTCAACTCACAATATGTTTGTTGGGCTATAATCCCTGGTGGCTCAAACTGTAAAGAATCTTCCTGAATGCAGAAGAACTGGGTTCGATCCCTGGATCAGGAAGCCCCTGGAGAAGGGAATGGCAACCTACTCCAGTATTCTTGCCTGGAGAATCCCATGGACAGAGGAGCCTGGCGGGCTACAGTCCATGGGGTCGTAAAGAGTCTGACACAAGTGAGCGTTCACTTTTCATTTCAACCCCATCATAAGTCAAGGAAGGCAGAAAGTCAAGGAAGATCTGTACTTTGTTTGGGTGGCAATTCCAGGGAAGAAGCAGTCAGGGAGTGGGCAAGGTGAGATTCAATGCAGAGTTTGATGACAGTTGGGACACCAAAGGTGGACAAAAGACTTGGTCCTTCTGGGGACCTGAGAGGCACGGCAGAACTGCCCTGCTCAACAAGCCAGGCACCAGTTACATCTTGCTACTTGACATGACAATTAGTTAAAATTAAAAATTCACTTCCACAGTCTTACTAGCCACATTTCAAGAGCTCAATTGCTGCATGTGGCCAGTGGCTGCCATATTGGACAGCACAGCTGTAGAACATTTCCATCATCATAGGAAATTCTGTGGGGGCAGAACATGCCTAAAAGCTGTTCCACATGAGAACTAGAATCTGGGGTATTTATCCTCCCATCAGAGTCTCTGACTGGGGCTGCTTGTGGGGGCTCTGACCCTGGGCACCTCCAGTTTCTCTGGCTCACTGTGGCTCCAGGAAGCGAGGGTAGGAGCCTGGAAGGCCCTGACAGCATCTGCTAGCCTCACTGATTCCTACTGCACAGGACTCTCTGCTCTTGTAGAAGGTCCTCTGGATTCAGGCATTTTAACAGCTCCTTCCTGGTAAGACCGTGGTCCTGGAATCCTCCAGCCTAAAGAGAAGCCTCTCTCCCTGCACAACTGAGAAAGACACATCCCAGGCCTTCTGTGCATGTATGATTTATGGCAGCAAGCAAGACGGACGACAGCACGTGGTGACTGAACAAACACTGACCAATACACCAAATTAGGAAGGCTTTGTGCAGAAGCCCGTGTGAGCAGTGCCCAGCTAATGGCATGCAGCTGTCGTCTACGAGAAGTATCTAAAACTTAGATACAGCTCCCATTAGGCAGGCTAGTCCCTGAATATTCACATTATAGCAATTGCCGAAGCAGAGCTCAGAGACATCGCTGCCCTTGTCCAAAGCCAAGTCAAAGTCTGGCAAGGTCAAGGCAGTGCTCTGAAGCCTGCACTCAAAATTTTCTCAGCCTGTTCTCCTTCCCTGAGAGGCTGCTCTCAGCACTGCACGGTGACCAGAGCCCAGGCCCTCCAGAGCCCAACCACCTGGGTTCACACTCCGACTACTTCCTAACTGTATGGAGTTTGGCATAGTATTTGATATCTCTGAGTTCAGGTTTCCTCATCTGTAAAGTGGGCATAATAATACCTTCTCAAATTATGAACATTAAATGAGTCCATATTTGTAAAGGATATAGAACAGAGTGGTAGACTTTTTCTGGAAAGAACCAAACAGTATTTTAGGCCTTGCCAGCCATATGGTCTCTGTTCCAATTTCTCAACTTTCTCCTGGAGCCCAATGCAGCCATAGGCAATATGTAAATGAATGGGCATGTGTGTTCCAATAAAACTTTATTTATAAAGTCAGGGGGTGGACAAGACCACCTAGCAAGTTCTTTCTTAGCACAATGCCAACCTCTATCTTAAAACAACACCTGCTCTATAATATGTGCTATATTAATGTTTGTTAAATGAATGAATAAAGTATGCGCCCTTCTCCCTTTCAGATTCTTCTTGCATTGTTTCCTCTACCTCCCACTCCACTCATTTTTCAAGAAGCCTTCTAAGGCCCACCCTCTTTTTTTCAGCCTTATTCCCCAGAGCACTGTGCTTGCTCTTCTATCGTGACACCTGTCCCAGTCTGACATTTGCAGAGTGACTTGTTCAGTTGCAGATTTAATGGTTCCATCTAGTCAAAGCTATGGTCTTACAAGTAGCCATGTATGGATGTCAGAGTTGGACTATAAAGAAAGCTGAGTACCAAAGAATTCATGCTTTTGAACTGTGGTGTTGGAGAAGACTCTTGAGAGTCGCTTGGACTGCAAGGAGATACAACCAATCCATCCTAAAGGAAATCAGTCCTGAATATTCATTCGAAGGACTGATGCTGAAGCTGAAACTCCAATACTTTGGACACCTGATGCAAAGAACTGACTCATTTGAAAAGACCCTGTTGCTGGGAATGTTTGAAGTCGGTAGGAGAAGGCAACAACAGAGGATGAGATGGTTGGATGGCACCATCGACTCAATGGACATGAGTTTGAGTAAGCTCTGGGAGCTGGTGATGGACAGGGAAGCCTGGCGTACAGCATCCATGGGGCCGCAAAGAGTTGAACACAACTGAGCAACTGAACTGAACTGATGCACACATTAGCCTAAACACACAGGCTCAAATATTCACAGACATATGCACACACATATAAACACATATACACACAAACACTGAGATGTAACACACATGAGCATACAGGGACACAGATACATGCACACAGTGACACAAACACACATATATATACAAACATGCACACTAACGCATAAAGATACATTATAGTAGCATTTACATGCAAACACAAATATGTACACGCAAAAAGCATAAGCACACACATATACACATTCACACATCTCTCTCCACACACCCAGATCCTCACACAGATCAATACACATTGTACACACATAGATGTACACACACACACACACACACATGTACACACTGCCTGATGCTTTTACCTTTACATATATACACAGCGTGCTTTCCCAGGAAGCTGTCTAAGGCCCCTGAGAACAAGACTGTGCCCTGTTGATGTCCCGCCCTGAGACTTACACCCTTAGCATCCTGCCCAGCACTGTGAACACAGCTGGTGCTCATGTTTAATTGGTGGAAGAATGGGTGAAGTTGTCACATCCAGGGGCCCTGAGTAAAGGGGCAGAGCTTTGTTAAGAAGTCTCGGCTGCTGGCTGTGTCACCCCGGAGCTTTAAAGCAGTTCTCTGCCCCCAACCCACGGAGGCTCCACCAGCCCTGCCAGCTGGGAGGCCAGTCTGCCTGTTGCTGGCTTCCTGGCAAGCGCTGCTCATTAACACCTCCACCCGAGGTGGCGAGACCTCATGAAACTCAAACCAAGTCATTCGGCCACTTGTCTCGGGCTGGAGTCAAAGGTCCCCTGGGGTAGGAAGAGTGTGGCAGAAACCACAGGCTTAAGTGGCCCTGGCCTCTGTCTCCCAGCATGTGGGTTTTCCAGCTGAACTTTAGAAAGAAAATCAGAGCCAGGAGCTCATTCTACCTGATGGGACCCAGGACATGGCCCCCAGCTGGCTTCCTTTCAAATCCCAGTCTTCAAAGCAGTGGCTCAGGGAGAGCCTGGCTCTGCTCAGCCTGGGAAGATGCCCTTTTGTCCTGACCTCTCCCCACTGGGGAAGTGAAGGGTTGAGGAGCCCTCTTCTTTGGCACCATCACCAGGCATGGCCTGAGCTTGCCGACACCCGCTCTGGGCCTCAGTGTTTCCACCACCTCTACCAAATGGGGTGGATAACCTCTCCATCCTAAATGATACGGATGCAGCACCAAAGAACAGGGACTCTGACCTCTGGAGAGTTGAGGAGGAGGGGGCAGCCTGCAGAAACTGGAAGAAGAACACTCCTTGCTGGCACCTCCCCACTGCACAGAAGAGCTGCTCTGCAAGTTAAGTAATTGATGGAGCACACTCTAAAAATACAAACTAGGTTAGCACTCAAGGTGGTGGATTGCTCCAAGAGGGAGTTAATTCAGGCATCAAATCTCCCTGGAACGGGGACTGTGAGCCTAAAACAGCAGGTGTGTGAGCCAGGGGGGCCCCCCAGAAACTGACTGAGCTGTGACGTTCACTGCAGCCCCAAGCAAGAAGAAACGAGAAAATGGGCCGGGAAGCACTGGGGCAGCAGCCCAGGCCCTCCCTGCACAAGCAAAAGAAAACTCAGGAAAGAGTTGAGGGTACAGAAGACAGTAAGGAGGTGCGGGAGGTTTCACACAAGAAGAGGGCTCACTCCCACTTGATTGGGCTGCAAAGACCCCAACCTCCTAGCTTTATGGAACCCCCTGCTATTCCAAGTCATGTCCACAAAACACTGGCATCAGCACTGCCTGAATCCCGTTAGAAATACACAATCTCAGGCCCTACCTCGGACCTTCGGATCTGCATTTTCACAAGATCCCCAGGAGATTCTTGGGTGCATTAAAGTTTGAGAAGCACCAACTTGGGTGTCAAAACCCCTGATTCTGGCTCAGTTGTTGCCATCAGATTTCTGTGTGATTTTTATGGAAACTGCTTGACCTTTCTGGGCACTGGAGTTTCCTCATCTGGACTATGAGGCTTGTTTCTCTCTCATGGGTTCCAGGAGGCTCATGTCAGATCCTCCTCCTGCAAGCCCTTGCAGAAGTGGGAAGACTTTTACAAATAATCATTTCTTTCCTGGGCTTCCCTGATGGCTCAGCAGGTGAAGAATCCATTTGCAATGCAGGAGACATAGAAGATGCTCGTTTAGTACCTGGTTTGGGAAGACCTCCTGGAGGAGGAAATGACAACCCACTTCAGTAGTCTTGCCTGGAGAGACCCTTGGACAGAGAAGCCTGGCAGGCCACAGTCCAAAGGGTCACAAAGGGTTGGACATGACTGAGCACGCACACACATGGATTCCATTCCCACCAGGCCACTCTCTTTTTCAGCTCTTGATGTCTTTGGTGCACAGAGAGGGAGGTCGGGAGACGATCCTTGCAGGACACACTGAGGCCAAGAAGAGGACCTCCTAATTTCATTTTAAACTGTAATGGAAAAGAAGGGGAGCAGGTGAGAAAGACACAGCTCTTGTTAACAGGAAAGCAAAAAGTCTGAGGAATGCTAAGTAAGCTGCTGCTGCTGTTGCTGCTAAGTCGCTTCAGTCGTGTCCGACTCTGTGCGACCCCATGATCTGCAGCCCACCAGGCTCCCCCGTCCCTGGGATTCTCCAGGCAAGAACACTGGAGTGGGTTGCCATTTCCTTCTCCAACGCATAAAAGTGAAAAGTGAAAGTGAAGTCACTCAGTCATGTCCAACTCTTAGCGACCTCATGGACTGCAGCCTTCCAGGCTCCTCCATCCATGGGATTTTCAGGCAAGAGTGCTGGAGTGGGGTGCCATTGCCTTCTCCTAGAGCATTCCATCTAGAAATTCCCAGGCCTGACATAGACCCTTCACACAATTCAGGTATCACTACTGAATACCCATTTGAGAAATGAGGCTTCCTAGGCTCAGACAGGTTAAATGAGTGAGTCAAAGTCACACAGCCAGTGAGAGGCAGGGCCCAGAAAGGAAGCCGGGCTCCCTGCCTTGTAAGGCAAACTCTCTTCCGGGCTTCCGGGTACCATGTCCTTGGCAGCCAACCCAGGCTGGTGTGCAAACAAGAAGGAGAAAGCCATTCTAATATTGGTCTGAGTTGAACAGAATTGAGAAGATAAATCTGCCATGGGAGGAAATTACATCAGAGGGCTTGGATAGAAAGTCTCTAAATTATTGCTTATCTGGTTTCATTAAATGCATTGCTTCCTTCCATTCGCTCCAGGGGCTGAGATGACCAAGCACCTGTCTTCTACACAGGCCTGTGGTTGTGTGTAAACCCATAGGGGAAGGGAACAAAGGGATATGGCACAAATTCTAAACCAAAACCAGATGAGAGACAAGTACACCCACAATGGTACACACACACACCAGCAACCCAGAGGTTAAAGTCTGAGGAGGGCAGCTTGGGTCCTTCTGGCCCTTACCTGGAGACCCACAACAGTCTCTGAGGTTGGAAGTAGCAGAGACCTCAGCAGAAACAAGGCTCTTTGCCCACGGCTTGTTTCCAAGAGCACTAGGGGCAAACTGCTTGGTCTTCCCGAGCTGTGGCAAGGGCTCTTAGGCTGCAGATTCAGCCAAGGGTAAAGCTGGCAGCCACTGGCCCAAGGGCACCGGGCAGTCTACAGCAACAAGCACATTCTAACACAAATGGAAAGAAAGACATTCTGGCCAGGCCCTCCCTTCTGGCTTCAGGATGGCACCCCTGTCCCTGGAGCTGCCTGGCTTTTCCCAGGTCTTAGGAAGCATTGTGGTAGTGTAGAAATATTTATTGGCTAGGGTCGGGGTTGGGAGGGGTGGGGAGTTGGACGAGCCTGAGTTTGAATCCAAACTCTGCTACCTATGAGCTGTACCCAGCTTGGATGAGTCACTTAAATACACTGAGCCTCAGCTTTCTCATCTGTAAAGTGGGGATAATAACAGTGTCAGCCCCAGAGGGCTGTAGGGATATAGATACTGTATATAAAGCATCTTGCCTTACCCAGCAAACAGCAGGTATCGAATGAGTGTCGATACCCTCCTCCAATGTAAAACAAAAGCTTTTCAGGGGTGGGCCCCTCCTGGGCCTATATCATATTAAGAGAGTGGGCCAGCCCCTGCCAGGTTCCCAGTTCTATCCCTCAGCCAATGACAACTACAGGGGCAGTGCCCACAGTGTGGTCTTAATGCACAGTGCCCCTCACCTGGGGCTAGGCAGCCGCACCTATGGAGATGTTCATGGGATGCTGGGAGAAAAAGAACAGACCCAAATCAGCCCTGGTAGGGAAGACCACCCCAGCGAGTACTCTGGCGGGGTCTCAGCTAGCAGGAGGGGAAGTCTAGCAAAGGCACACCCTTGGCAGGAGCAGCAGAAACTGACCACAGCTGCTGAAGATGGAAGCAGAGATGGGCTCAGGACTGATCCGTCATCCCTGGCTCAGAGCTCCCTGCCTCTCTGAAGCTCAGCTGCCCATGCCTCACTCCTCACACTACCAAGAACAGGCTCCTCGCATAGCCCTTTCCCTCCCTCACCTGGTCTCCTCAACTAGACAAGAAGCTCCCCATGGGCGGGGGAAGGATCAGTTTCACTGTGGTCCCCTACAATGGAGCAAGCCAGGTCTGTGTCATCTGACGGATAGCGGTGATGCTTTGGGCAAGTCACCCAGCTATCTGACCTACTTTTTACCTCCAAAGGAGACTGACATACCCACTCACCTACCCTCCCAGGATGTTAGAAAGCCCAAGTGACCTTATACAGTCATTCAACAAGCATGCATTGGGAACCTAGTGCAAACCACATGCTGTGCAAAGCTCCAGGAGAGTAAGAGTGAGAAAGACAGACAGGATCTGTCTGTAAAGTTCTGTTCTCAAAGAGCTTACACTCTTAGTGAGAGACAAAGATCAACCAAGCACACAAACATAAATATCATGCATGTGTTCAATTATGGTGACTCTCAAGAAAGGCGTCACTGTGGTTTATAATCAATCATTGATGGCTTCAACAGCCATAGAAAGAGCTGCGCATGAGGCAGGATGACTCTGGCTCCAGCAAGACAGTCAGGGGCCAGAAAGGTAAGAGAGAGGAGAGAATATGAGCAAATAATCAATCTATGCAAGAGAGATCTCTATGCTACGATGCCCTTTCACAGAACAGAGGGCATTCATGTTATTACACATGGAAGGGAGATGCCTACCAGGGAGGTGAGCGATCACCTTCGATTTGGAAGCCTTGAAGAAAGTGAAGCCTAAATCACACAAATAGGACTCACAAGAAAAGAGGGAAGAATGGGAGAGAGAAGGACAAAGGAGAGAAAAATAAAGGAAAAGGAAGAGGTTGGGGAAGTACATAAAAATAGAGAAAAGGGAAACAAGAAAGACAGAAATCTGCAGGAAGAAAACCCAGCTGGAAGAACGCAGAGCCTCTGTCAAGATCTCAGGGTGACCTCTGGGCGAGACTGTGAAGGCCACCATGTGATAAAGCTATTGCCACCTCTATTTGACAGGCATTGTCACTTCCCATGGCTCCTGGCCTTATACATCCATTTGTTAAAACAAATCTTACATCACAGAGGCTATTGCTTCACTGCTGGTAGGACAGGCTCCACACCAAATAAATATACTTTAATCAAGTCCTCTTGATTGATTGCGTTTTCTCATGATGGAAGGTCTGTCTCCCTCGCAGTCATCCACAATAAGGGTGGATGAGCAGCGTTCAGTGGATATCATGTCTGGTGACTAGAAGACCCAGGGGCTCTGGGTGCCATCGAGGATGATCCAATAGGGTTCCAGACACTGCAGTCAGTTTTGCTTAATATTCAGCCACAGAATCGAGTGACAGAGCTCTTAGTCACAGCATCAGAGTTGCAGGGATGTCTGGAGCAGCTGGAACCCATAAAGGTCACCTTTTCCTCCAATACCTCTATGTGCAGATAGGAAAGTTAAGTTGGAGGCATTTGACCTTCCCAAGGTCACTGCTGCTTTCTGGCAGAGTTGATACCAGAACCCAAGTTTCTAAACTTGGGAGGAAACAGAGCATAGTATTCTAAGACCAGAGACTGGGGAGTCACAAAATTTCAGAAAGTCTGCCTGAAGCAGACAGAGAGGCGCTGAGGCCACTAGCCAAGCTCTACATTCACCAGGGACCTGGGATTTGGACCTCAAAGCCATCCCTGATGAGGTTATGTTTGCATCCAGGGAGATGCACTCACAGAGTGGATAAAGACACCACTGCTTGTCAAGTTCAGATTTCATCCTCAGGGCTTATCAGATCTCACCCTTGTAATACTCTAGGGATTAATATTAAGTTTACATATTAAGTAACTGCCCTTTGAACATCATGATCATACTGTACTTGATTTCTTTTTAAAAGCACTCCTTTATTTAATTCATGGAAATATTTAAAACATCACAATTTGCATAACCTTGCTTTGGCATGTCTTCATTTTAATTTTTTTCTATATGGACAGAACCAGGGGTTTCTAGAGTCAGGCTGCCTGAACTATAATCCCATAGCCCCGTGACCTCAGGCAAGCTACTTTACCCCTCTGTGCTGGTAGTGGGCTGACTGTGTACTGCTCTAAAAAAATTCGTATCCACAGCAGCACTATTTACAACAGCTAGGACATAGAAGCAAACTAAATGTGCATTAACAGTGGATAAAGAAGGTGTGGCACACACAGATGATGGAATGTCACTCAGCTATAAGAAGCAACGACATCGGGTCATTTGTGGAGAAGTGGATGGACACAAACACTGTCATACAGAGTGAAGCAAGCCAGAAAGAGAAAAATGAATATTGCAAATCCATGCATAAATATATGGGAAATCTTAAAAAATGGTATAGATGATCTTATTTGCAAACCAGAAACAGAGACATGCAGAACAAATGCATGGATACCAAGGCAGGGTGGGATGAACCGAAAAATTGACATTGACACACACACATTATTGATACTAAAATAGATAACTAATAAGAACCGACTGTATAGCACAGGGAACTCTACTTAATGCACTGTGGGGACTTAAATGAGAAGGAAATCCAAAAGGGAGAGGATATACGTACACGTATGGCTGATTCATTTTGGTGTACAGTGGAAACAAATATAGCACTGTAAAGCAACTATACTTCAGGAAGGGCTCCCTGGTAGCTTAGTCAGTAAAGAGACTGTCTGCAATGCAGAAGACCCACGTTCAATCCCTGGCTTGGGAAGATCCCCTGGAGAAGAAAATGGCAATTGACTCCAGTACTCTTGCCTGGAGAATCCTATGGACAGAGGAGCCTGACAGGCTACAGCCCATGGAATCACAAAGAGTTGGACACGACTGAGCCACCACCACATACTTCAATAAAAACTAATTTAGAGAAAAAAGAAGGGACACAAAGACCCTCAGAAGCCAATAAGGCTTCCAGGGGAACCCAGAAGCTTGGCCCAACTGTAAAACCCCAGCACTGCGCTCTCAGCGAGTAGCAGGAGATTTGGTGACAATGGAAGCTTCCAAACCTACACGGCATTGGTGATAAAAATTAAGGTCATTTAGAAACCCAGAAACTAAAGCCGGTCGGCCTCTGAAGGGAATTTTAATTTGTTAATGGATTTTCCAGCTGATGGCTGGGGAGAAAGATAGCAATTCACAATGGGTCTGATGCCAAAAATAGGGCCACACAAGCCAGCAAGTCTCAGAGAGTTCTTTCGTCTTTCTTCAATTGCATCAAGAACACGCTGTCCAGGGACGCAGATTTCTGCACTCCCCCACCCCACCCCCATTTTAATCAGCTAATAGCAGATGAACACCTAGTGATGCTGCCAAGGATCTCTTAATCCCATCAGTCACGGGGAATGAGGGTACAGAGGGCAGGTGCCTCTGGTACCTCTGCCAGGGGGATGCAGGATTTGGCAGAAACCCCAGGGGACAGTTTCCTCACTCGTCACCAGCGGTTTGGAGGGAGCCAGGAAAGAGAAGCAGGTGCAGCTCTCTTCCTTGTGCTTGCTCTGGGGAGGACATTAGCAGCAGAAGTATGTTCACTTATCCCACATATGATTACGGACTACACTACAATGACTCAGATGGACCCAGTCCCCAAGCTCGTGGAGCTGATGGTCCAGCAATGAAAATGAATCTGACTGAGCAAAGCAAGGAGGGGATGCCACAGAACCACATTAACAGAGCCCTGCATTCAGTGCTGCAAAGAGAGGACTGGGGCTTGTGGGGAAGCACCCAGAGGGAGTCCCCAAGTGGGTCAAGAGAAGAGTTTCAGACTTTCCTGGTGGGACAGCGGACAGGAGTCTGCTGGCCAATGCAGAGGACACAGGTTCGATCCCTGCTCCAGGAAAACCCTATATTCTGCGGAGCAACTGAGCCAGTGCACCACAGCTACTGAAGCCGCGAGCTCTAGAGCCCATGCTCCACAACGAGAGAAGCTATCACAATGAGAAGCCCACAGAAGGCAGAGAAGAGTAGCCCCTGCCCTCTGCAACTAGAGAAAGCCCATGCAGCCACGAAGAACCAGCACAGCCAAAAACAGAATAAAACTTCTCTTAAAAAAAGAGAGAGAGAGAAGAGCTTCACCCAGAAATGTAAACCAAAGGCCACCCACCTTATCCTGAGTGCCCAGAGCTGCCGAGAGACTCGGCCACCACCTGAGGCCTCTAGACCTGACCCTCCTTGGGAACAATGCCCGTGCTCACAAGGGTGCCTCTGTGGTGAGGACAGAAGAGAAAAACCCAATTTCTGAATCTTATTTTTAGCTGCAAGCCAAGCAGAAGAGTAGAAAGAAGCCACTTGACTAGAATCCTGACCACACAGAACGAGTCATTTAATCCTTTTTAAAAGCCTGTCCATGGGATCTGCCATCTAGCTGGCATCTAACTTGGGAAACTCTCATCTCATTTCAAATGACAGGAGTTTCTCTAGAAGAGCCACCAAAAGCCATTTCCCTGAGAAGTGCAATTTCTAGCCATTTGTTTGTCCCGAAACTTGGACTCACACCCACATACACAGTTTTCTTGCCTTTAACAGAAAGCAGAGCTTTAAAAAGGGACAGATAAAAAGTGGGATTGGGACCATCAGCCCACTCCTATTATGTATGAAGCTTTTACAAAATATCCTCTGAAGTCTGATTTTCCCACACTTGAAAACTAATTTATTTCTTTTTGCTTCATTGTTGTTGCTAGGCACTAAAATATAAATATCTGTGCATACTGAGGCAGCTTCGCAATCTTTCATCTGTGACATTTGGGGAGAACTCTGAAGCCTGTATATGTGTATTGACCACCATCATAGTGCTTCAACCTTAAAACTACAGAGGAAGCAGGGAGAAGCTGGAGATCAGTGAAGTGAGGATGCTCACACAAGGTCTCCGGAAGGGTTGGTCAGCAGCAGAGCTGGGTCTCAAGTGTGTGACACTGCAGGTGTCTGCTGTGAGCCAGGGGACACAGCCTTGCATAAGACGCACCCCAGGCTCCCACCATCAGGGTCACCTACAAGTGTGGCTGAAGGGACTCCATCATTCTTGGGGCGGGCAGAGTGGAACATGCAAACCAGAGCTGCCCAGGTGCTCATTTCCCAGAAGGATCACACGTCAGGGTGCTCTGGCCAACCCCCTCTGTGCTATGGCCTGACCCAGGGGCACGGTGCTGCCCCTCACCTGGGTCAGACTCCCACTATCAATACTCAGCCTCCATCTTTCTCCTCACCAATGTGGTGAGGAATGTGGGTGGCATTTAGGAGAGGTTGGATGGTCCCTCAGTGGGGACACATGCAGTGATACAGGCATCATGTGGAAGGGTGGGTTGATGGGACCTTGTAAATTTCTTCCAACCCTGAGAGTTTCCAACTGGACAGAATAAACACAACGCTCCGGGGAGACCTCCTGGTCACCTGACTGCAGGGCTCTCCTCTGGACCTAAAAATAAGATTCCCAGAGTCCTGATACAAATTAGATCCTTAATAATGTGTCACCATGGCTATAAATATGTCTGTTTGAGGGCCAGTTAATATGATTATATTAATCAGCTACGCTCCCTAGAAGGACTACCAGCTCCCTTGCCGGCCCCAAACACGTGCATTCTGAGCAGACTGGGTCCTCCCATCCTCACTAAGCAGGTCCACCATGGGGCAAAGGTCAGGGTGGTCATGGGTAGGCCCCTCTGCTTCCCCCTCTCCAACACCCCTGGGACATTCATTCCATTTTGGGATCTCTGCTGATCATTCACCAAGACCCCCATAAAGATAGGGCTGAATACAAATGGATAGAAGGTGTAAAATCAGACACACCAATATGAGAAGTGTTAGGGCCTGAATCTTCCCCTCAAATACCTATGCTGAAGTTCTAACCCCCTAGTACCTCAAAATATGACGGTATTTGGAGACACAGTTTTTGAAGAGGTAAGTGGTTAAAACAAGGTCACCAGGGTGAATCTTGAGCCAATCTGATTGGCATCCTTACAAGAAGAGGAGATAAGGATACAGACACACAGAGGGAAGACCCTGTGAAGACAGGCAGAAGATGGTCACTCACAAGACAAGGAGAGAGGCCTCAAAAGAAATCAACGCTGCCAGCACCTTGATCTCAGATTTCTACCCCCCAGGACTGTGAGAAAATAAATGTCTGTTCTCTAGGCCATCAGTCTGGGGTGTTTGCTATTGCACCTTGAGTTGACTAATACAGGACGTTTGGAGACTTCAAATTCTTTGTTTTCCCTTCCCTCAAAGATCAGCCAACCAAAAGTCTTGTACCTCACTTTCACCAGTGTATGACCCCTGCTGGAATGTCAAGGAAAGAAGGGCAGTAGGGTGTAAGAGAAAGGGCACTGGGTCCCTGATCAGGAGAGCTGATTATTCCAGGCTCTTTCAACAAACTGTGTGGTCGTGGGGGCTTCCCGGGTAGCTCAGTGGTAAAGAATCTGTCTGCCAATGCAGGATCGATTCCTGCATCAGCAGGATTCCCTACAGAAGGAAATGGCAACCCACTCCGGTATTCTTGCTTGGGAAATCCCATGCAGAGAGGAGCCTGGTGGGCTACAGTCCATGGGGATGCAAAAGAGTCGGACACAACTTAGTGACTAAACAGAAACATGTGGCCATGGAGCCACTCAGTCATTTACCTTAGCCCCCATCCAGGCATCAGTTACCTGAAAGAGCTGAGCCAAGCAACACTGAAGCGTCCCTCCACCACTAAGGTTCTCTCCTTTCAACTTTAAGGTTTGAGGATACCAGCTAGCAAGGCAGCTTTGGGGCACAAGCTCCAGTGGGAGAGGCCCGGCAGGCAACGTAGGACAACAGCAAGAGAAGCACCAGAGGTCAGGGGTGATGCGATGGGGCTGTTGGGCTGCCTCCTGCAGCTGGAAGCTTCTGTTTCTGACCGGCCCCTGTCCTGTTTCTGTTTACTAGCTGCACGGCCTTGGGTATTATCCCCACATCCTGTAAATAAAGTAACAAGAGTGTACATGCAGTATACTGATAAAACATCCAAGCACACTCACCATTACTAATGGACAAGAAGGAAGGGCACACTCCTAGGGGTATCTCAGGACTAACACCCAAGTCTCTCTGAGTCCCCACAGGCGACTCCCTGGAAGGCTGCCTGAGTCTTCAGTCAGAGTGAGACCTGGAGCTCCCATCTTCTCCCCAGGACAACCTTGGGCAGCAAACTGCTAAGCCTAAAGATGCTTCAGGAGACCAGCCCTGTGAGGGATGAGACGTGGAGAAACTGTGATGTGCCCCTTCCTTCAGTGTAAGGCTGCAGCAACTGTATGACGGGCCCTCACGTGTGCCTAGCTAGCCCTTTGCATTTTACATGTGTGTGCATGTGTGCCTTCAGTCATGTTTGACTCTTTGCCACCCCATGGACTATAGCCCACCAGATTCCTCTGTCCATGGGATTTTCCAAGCAAGAATACTGGAGTGGGTTGCCATTTCCTCCTCCAGGGGATGTTCCCAACCCAGGGATCGAACCCATGTCTCTTGAGTCTTCTGCATTGGCAGGCAGATTCTGTACCACAGTCACCTGGGAAGCCCTTGCATTTTACACAGAGTTTACCAATACTATGACCTGAGTATTATCATTTCCATTTTACAGTTGAAGAAACCAAGGCTAAGGAGGTTAAGCAAGACAATGAGGTAGGGTGGGGGGAAAAAAAAAAAAACAAAAACCGTGGCTTAAGCTCTTGACTTTGAACAAAGTTATTTAATATCTTGGTATCAGACTGCATGCAAATGAAATCACATAGCTGACTCAGCCAAAGTTACTATGTGATCTGAGGGCTCCAGCTCAGAACTATTTCTACAATTCATGGATTCAAATGATCTCAGAACTGGTAAGGCCCTGGGCAGTCACAGCTCTGATTCCCTCGGTCTACAGGTAAGCAAACTGAGGTCCAAAAATTTCTCTGCCCACAGTCCCACAAGCTCTGGCCAGACTAGGATCAGAGCTCAGGGGCCTATCCCTTATCAGTGGTCTCCAACCTTTTTGGCACCATGGAAGTTTCATGGAAGATAAGGAGGGGTTGGGTGGATGGCGAGGGCTGGAGGATGGTTTTGGAATGATTTGAGTGCATTACATTTATCGTGCACTTTATTTCTAATCTAATGCCACCAGGAGGTAGTGGTCTGTGGCTCAGAGGTTGGGGACCCCAGCTAGACACTCTGCCCTGTCCATTTGCCTTGAAAATGTTCCTCTTTAGAAACCAACAAATCGCAAAGAGAAGAGCTTCTAGGACATTTGCATTGGATCCCGGGGAGAGGTCGCCATGCCTAGTCCCCAAATCTGGATCCTTGCTCCAGGCTGCACTGCCGGCCTCTTGCAGTGACTTTCAGGAGAACTGGAAATGTGTCAAGTGCCCCTCTCGCAGGATAAGGCTGCTGGGAGCAGCTCAGAGGACTGGAATTAGAAATTCTAATTATTTGAACTCTCGGAATGCACCAAAGGACAATTTATAATTAGCACATGTCAAAAGGCCATCCCGAAAAGGGACGCAGTAGAACTCAGAAAACAAAGATGGTCCAGAGAGGGATCAGGGAGCCCAGCTATTAGGCCCCCACCCCTCCCTCCAGCCCTAAGATCCAATCTACCCCCCATCCCCCCACACCTCCTGGTACTGGCCTCTCTCCTGCTGCCCTGTCCCAGCACCAAGTATGGGGTCCTTGTCCCCGCAGTCCTCCACCCTTTACAGCAGAGGCACTGCCACTGTTCTGGAAGTCCTTCCTTGCAAGGATCCCTCTACTCAGGACCCAAGCAGGTCTAACCCCAGGTCATGAGCTGGTTAGAGGCTTGTGGGTCCTGCCATCAATGGCTGCAAATAAAGACATAATGACCAGCCTCTTTGTGGGGAAGAAAGCCTCCATGGGACAGAGAATGTCATCACTGGCTGCACAGGTGCCTATGTCAGGGCTGCCTCCTAGCTGGATTGCTCTTGTGATTAAAGCTCAAGACACACCTTACCCCCAGAAGGGACGGGGACAGGCCAGCATGGGAGGAAAGAGAAAGCTCCTTGTTTCTTACATATGTGAATGAATGAATGAATGAACGACCCATCTGCTGAGTTATAGGCCATAAATATTTTCTTGAGCATTTCCTGTGTGTTAGTTCTAACTTGAGATGGAGGTGGAAAAGTAATCAAACATGCAGAAATAAAACATGAGCTTGCCCTAGAGGAATTCCTATTAGCACAAACTTGACAGATTAAAAAAAAATTTTTTTTTAAGGCATACCAAGATAACTGGCACCTGGAGGCAGGGATACCTGGTTTCTAGGGAGAGTTCCTAGCTGCGTGACTTGCCTCATGCAGCGCATTTATCTGTCCTAAGCCTCTATCACTTGCTCCATGGAGATAACGCAACCTTGATTAACCAACAGGTGTTGCTATGGAGAACACATGATAAAATGCAGGGATAAGCCCTTTGGGATGTGCATACAACATAACTCATTATCATAACGTGAAATGCAAAAAGGATAGCAAAAAAGATATCTATGCTTTTTAATCTTCACTGGTCCTGCTCAAGACGGCACTCAGTTCCTTGGACCAACATTCCCAGAGAAAGGCAGTTTATCAGGCTCTCACCTCTGTGCCCACCAAGGAACCTTTGCAATGTTGATTTCTTTTCCTGCCTGGTGTTTGTTGCCCATAGGAGAAAGAATGCCTCAATACCCAGGAGTATCAAGAAGGTTTTACTCCAGGAGCAAATATTTGAACTCCATTTGTTTGGCAGTGGCTGAGAGCACTGTTAAGAAGGACTCTGAGCCTGTGTCATGGCTTAGCTTTAAAGAGCATCCTGATAGATTAAGGGTATCTTTTACTAGGAAGGGATAGGAGGTGGCAGCTTGTCATTTATGACAGCGGTACCTCACTCAACCACATTCCTTGTTTGTTTTTATAACTGGATTCATAAGTCATTCAAGAGTTAGCTGAGTATAGGTCAATACCCTGAACCAGATTCTTCCCTGTCAATTGTTAAAATTAAGTTCTCTGACCCAGGAAAGCTAGAAGCATAACCCCAGGGAGGAACTGTTATCCTTAGGAAATTAGCCCGTCTCTCAGCTCCTATTTAAATGTGCAAGCTTGCCTCAATCATGCTGTTTATAAACTGAGAACAATATCTCATAAATTCGGGTGCTATCTTCTGGGTCTAGAGAATGTGGCCACACAAAACCACCCAACTAAAATATTCTGCAGGTACCAGATACCCTTTGAAAAGTGAAAGTGAAAGTTGCTCAGTCATGTCCAACTCTTTGCAACCCCATGGACTATACAGTCCATGGAATTCTCCATGGACTGTAGTGGAGAGGGTAGCCTTTCCCTTAATTTAATACCCTTTGAAAAGCCTTAATTTAATAGCCTAATTTAATACTCTTTGAAAAGTGAAAGTGAAAGTCGCTCAGTCATGTCCAACTCTTTGCAACCCCATGGACTATACAGTCCATGAAATTGTCCACAGACGGACATGGAGTGGGTAGCCTTTCCCTTCTCCAGGGTATCTTTCCAGCCCAGGCCTTTATTTAATTCTGTGGCATCTTTTTAAAGCCTTTCAAGATTTCTGTCTTCAGTGTTTGTCAGGACAATGCAATCTCTGAGTTTATCATGGGCTTAATGTGGGAGGAATTACCCCATATGTGCAAGATCTACTCTGCTCGAGTTTTAAAGGCGACCTCTCCCTTGATATGTCATCATTCAGTGAAGAGTCTTCCTTCCTAGGTTGCTCTGCTCACCATTTCTGTGCTAACTGCAAACAGAGCTGGGCTGCAGTCAAGCCCCAAACTAGCTATGCAAAAAGAGGGCTGCGCTAATGACCGCTGTGATCCCCAGCAAAAGGGGAAGGGGACAGGCTCTGTCCAGGCCCATGAGCATCATCTGTGGGCCAGAAACACTCCAAACACAGCCTCAGAGAAGTACCAGGAAAGAGGGGCCCTTGGATGATCTTACATTTCCGTAAGAACCACAAACTACTGGAGGCAGGAATAGCTTCAAACCCATCTAGTGACTATAGCTGTGGAAACTGAGGCCCAGGACAATTAACCTGCCCATCGTCCTATCATAAGCCAGGGATAGTGGCTACAGATAACAGTATCACAAAACTGCATGTTTTTAAGTAGTTCATCTATGTGCCTTTTTGTATTTCAGATGGTTTCCTCCCAAGTCCTCTCATAAGATTCCCAGGATCCAAGTGTCTAAAAGCTCTTCTCTCAAGGCTGAAAAGCACATCTTGTACATTACACAAACTCAAAGTTTTTTAAATAAGTGAACAAATGAGGTTATATATATAATTTATGCATATAATTCTATAGAAAGATATCCAGTGTAACTCTATGATTATAGCCAAAAAAAAGGAAAAAGGAAAGAAGAAATATGAAGAAAAGGGGTGACTGTCCAAATCATGGGATATAAGTCATTTAAAAATATGTTTATAGAGTTTCAGTAACACATGGAAATGCTGATAATATGCTGATGTTAAAGATAAAAGCAGAACACTAAATTGCATGTACTCTATGATCTCAGCACTATAAAGAAAAATGAATGGTAATACTGTTAGGAGAAAATAAAGCAGAATGTGAATCATAGTAGATGTTTCTGATGTGATTATGGATGATTTTGTTTCTGCCTCTGCACACTTCTGTTCTCTGCAAATAACTTGCACTGTGCCAGTAGGACCTCCAAAGACAGCGGGAGGGGACTAGGAAATAGAAAAGAATGTCCTCAGACACTATGCACCCTTGTTGGGATCTGGAAAGACACAGAATTTCTCTCTTCTCATATAAAGCAGCTAATGAAACAGAGACACAGGTGCTGGGCAAGGAGGCAGGCTCCTCCACAAGCCCCACCCACTAAGGCCAGCCGGTCACTCCTGCTCTGGACATTTGCAGCACTGAGTAGGTGCTGCCTTAGGACATCTCCTGAATTGCCACCCATGCATCTTGCCTTTGAGGCCAGTACTAGCTGCTGTTGAACCTTTCCTGTGTGTCTCTCTTGCTTCCCTTGACTGGACTGGGGGCTCCTTGGGTGGCGGGGCTTGTCCCTGCCTGTCATTCCTGTGCCCTCTCCCATCTCAAGCCTGCAGAGTTTTTCAATACTCAACACCTCAAGTCTCAGGAAATAATCTGCTCATCGACTGACTGACTGAATAGGTGAACAAGGAGAATGGACCCATGGGGCAGGTTGGCTTTCAACCAAGATAGAAGTCCAATGCACCTCCCTGAGGACCCGCTGACCTCACCCACTAGGACGCCAATGGGTATCAAGCGTGATGTAGGCCTTTGCCCTCGGCATCGACGACGAGATCGCAGGGCACTCAGACATCAGGATGTGTCCCTTCCTTCCCACCAGACCTGGGCTGGCTACAGGCCAGTGAAAGGGAAGGGCTGGCCCTGCTGCCTCCCGTCTGGCCACAGGATCCGGTTCCAGTTTCGGACCCGCATGAGGGTCTGCTGCGGTGACCCAGGGCTCCAGCAGGCAAATCCCAGTTGGAAAGCTCCTGTCTGATCCCATCCCACCCACCAGGCACACTCTTACACTCCAGCAGAGCAGATCTTCAGCTGAGCCAAAGGCACTCCCACAGGGCTGGGTTTACTTTTGCTAAACTATTAGAATGGCCCATGCAAATAAGGAAATGGCTCCCTAAGGTCCCCAGGAGCAGGACAGACAACAAATGCAGGCCTGGGACAAAAGATTATATCTGATTTGCATCTTTTTAGCCGAACTCAAAGGTGCTACATACTTGGAGACAGTGGGTTGTGGCTCTCCTCTCTAAATTCTTCTGAAACCAATGGAACTTCTGCAGGCTTCTCTTAAGTGCTGGCCCCACACCTCATCCTACCTCCTGGTAAAGCCTTCCTAATAACTCCACCTCTAGTAGCCTCAACTGTTGGGAACCTTTAACTCTCCCTGCATGATGAACATGTTAAGAGACACAGACATACATACATGAATAGTGTATATATGTTTTTTTCCCCAATGAAAGTGTATTTTCCTTAGGAGGTGTCCAATTGTTAACAAATGGACCCAACAGCCTTGAATGAATGAATGGACAAAAAGTAGGCTTGTTAAAGGACTGATCAATTGCTAACTCCAAGGAACTGCAGGCAACAGCCTACAAAGCAGGCCTCCAAAATCATGCTTTCCCAAACCCGAGGAGATACTCAACTGAATCATGGTATTATAAAAATAAAATAATAATGATAGTAAAAATTTCTTAGAACCTACCAGATGCCAGGTGTGAGACATTTTATATCTATATCACACAATCATTTTTTAAGTAAGGTGGTATTATTATTATTATTCCCATTTTACAGGTAAGAAAAATGAAGACTGAGGGCTACCCAAGGTTGAAGATACTGGAATCGGGATCTGTTGGGACATTGCTTTATCTCCATTGCTGCCCTTCTTGAATATAACATGGGCAAAGTCCAAAACTCTGGAGTATAGAGTCGGTAAAGACACGTGGAGCAGGTGGGTTCACCAGGATGCCAGCTGTTCCTGGGGACAGATCCCAGGCAGAAATTAGCTGGCCTGACTCGCCTTTTGCTAAAGTGCTGAGAAGACAATTCCCATCTTTCAATTTTATTTAATCAAAGCAAAGAATTCATAAGACTCTGTATTCATTCATCTGGCAGTTAAATATTTGATAACCCTGCAGTTGAATTTTTTATGGCTCAGTGTGTGGCGGGAAGCATTCCCAGGGAGGCCACTGCTGACCCTGGGACAAAGCAGTGGCCAGAAGCAGACGGGGCAGGGCTCTGCTCCACGCCTGCTCATCTGCCCTGACCACAATAAGATGCTCCATCTGGATCCCTGGGCCAAAGAGACACAGCTGCTGTTTTCTAAGTTCTTAAAAAGAGAGTCTAGAAAAGGAAAGAGAGGTTATGGATAAAGCAGGCTGAGGGCCTGGCAAGGTCAGGGAGGGACCCAGGTGACTCCAAATGTCCAGGTTCCAGGAAAGGGAGGCAGCCTTCTCCTTCTGCCTCTTTCCCAGGTCACCTAACTAAACAGCGAAGAAAGCTTCTGAAAAAAGAGTATGCCTGGCAAATGGACAGCCATCCCCTCCATCTCCCTCCCGACTGACAGCACCATAGGAACATTCTGGACTTTTCCCTCCCCTTTCCAGCAACACTCCTCAGTCACAAAGGACTTCCTTATGCTCCTTGTGGCCCTCGTGAGGCTTGCGAGTCTGCAGAGCAGAAGAAGAATTAGGAGGTATCAGTGTTTCACATCCTCAAATGGTTTTCTCCAGGGCTAGAGAGGGTCTGTCTCCCAATCCTCTGCTTCCCATCAAGGTGAAATTCCAGCAGATTTTGCCTTCTCTGCCCCAAAATGCTCAAATCTCCTTTCAATTCCCAAACTGCCCCCAACTCACCCCCATATCCCCTGTGAGGGAGACACACACACCCCCCTTCCTCTCCACCCACCACACAGAAAGAACTGGTATCTAAGCCTTCAGCTGATCCCCTCAGGTCAACACCCATCCAATTAATTTGTTTGAGGGTTTAGAGGGGCCAGGAGAGGAGATGCCTGCATTCCAGCAGCCAGCAGAGATTTCTGTTTTAATTTCTTTTTAATTGGCTGTACCACTAACGGCATATCAGGAATCTCTCCTTTCTGACCCTTCTCCCCTCCGCTCGTACAGGAGAAGGACGTCCCGACAGTTTGCCAGGAAGGGAGAGAAATGCCACTGCAGAGCCCAACTCATTTTTCCCGCTGTCCTTATTCATCAGCAGCCTAACGAGGAGTCGTGGTTGTGACATCAGCCCTCACCTCATCAACGAGTGGCTCATCAAGGCAGGCAAGCAGGAGGAAACTGACATGCCTCTCCTCCCAAGAAGAGCTACTGCCTCTGGATGGTAATTCCCGAGGTGGAGGGGCCTCCTCCCCAAGCTCTCTTGCTCCATCTCTGCTCTGCAGACACCCTCTCGGGGCCCTCGGCACTCTCCGGGGAGGACAGGAACCTTCTAGCAGCCCGTGCTGGCCCGGCTCCAGGCCTCTCTGGAGATGGATGTGTTGTCATTGGACACCATCACGGAAAAAGAAGAGGGAGTGTGTGGGCAAGGGAAAGCTGTTTGCCCGTTTTCCTCATTTAAGGATCTGGTGAAATTACGAGCAGAGCTTATCTCCGCGCTGGGACAATTCATGTTGCAAAAAAACAGCACCGAGACACATAAAGGGAGGAGGCAATTTATTTGATGCCTTGGCATGGTCACCCAAGCAATTACTGTAATGGCAGAAGGACACGCTGGACGGCCACCACCACCCTCCCCTCCTCCAGGAAGCCAGGCAGAATTTTCATGGCTTGCATTTGACATTTTAATAGAGGCTCGGCATCAGAGCACAGGGGAAGCAAGTTGAAGACAGGATTTGATGGATAGGATCAGGGTAGGAGGAAAGTGAAATGGCAGGGAGAAAAAATAAAGTGGTCCTGGGGGCAAAACAGTCTTCTGTGACCCAGCCTGCAGGTCCTCCATGGTCAGATTTTTGACTTTTTCTTTTATTATTTTAGGAAAGGGGATGTATTTTCCCAGAGGACAAAGTACGAGTCACCTCAGTAAATAACTCCCTAGAAATTTCTTTTATTGGATTATTTTACAAACTATAAAGCACTTCAATCATTGGATCCTGTTAGACTGGTGTGGTTAAGCACATTTTATCGAGGAGATCCACTTGCCCAAGAATCGCAGAGCTAGTGAGGGAAGCAATTTGGGAACCAGGTGTTTCTGGGCCTCCTCCTTTCAGGTGCTACCACCCTCATCATATCCAATTAATGGGAAAAACAATACCTGAGGCTGGATACCGAATACCTCTACTCGCTCTGCATGGTGCTAAGCATTTTACATCAATTATCCCCTATTTCCATCTTCATACTAAAGTTGGGAGAGAGTTGTTTAAACCCTCAGTAGTCAGATGGGGAAACCAGGTCTCCGAGGAGACCATTAGTAACTTACCCAAGCTCACAGAAGCAGAGCCAGGACTCCAACTCCATGCTCCTGCCAGGGTATCTCAGTGGTTCTCACTTTTGCCCACACATCAGAATGATCAGCTGCAACAAGGAGTGCGGGGCCCCTACCCCCAGTTGCTGATTCAGGGAGTCTGGGGTGAAACCTAAGAGTTTGCATTCACAACAAGTTCCCAGGTGATGCTCAATGCTGCTGGTCTGGGAATCCCACTTTGAGAACACTGCTCTATCAAACGCTGCCTCTCATCACTCATCAGCTAAAACATTCATCCTATTAAGAGGTACGACACAAGTGTGCAAAGCTGACAGCAGGAAGCTACCTCTGTGTTGCACAGAACTGCTCTCAAGACTTGTTACCATAAATAGGGTACACACCATCCGTGGAGACACTTAAGTACCATCTGCATCAGTTAAACATCAACAGAGGGATGTTCTAAGCCAATTTACACTGAAAACCGCTCTGTTACATTTTTTTTTTTGGCAGTGCTGTGGGGCTTGCAGAATCTTAGTTCCCTGACCAGGGATCAAAGTGGTACCCCCTTCACTGGAAGCACAGAGTCCTAACCACTGGGCCACCAGGGATGTCTCAAAACTCACTCTGTTCTTCATCTGGACCTCCCCCTGCTGAAAGAGATTCAAACACCTATCCTCCAGCCAAGAGATTTCATTATCATTAAAACACTTCTGCAGAAATATGGCAAGCATTCTGGAAGAGCAGCTCCCATCAGCATATACCCCCCTGTGTGTACATATATACATCAAGAGCCATACCATATGATTATTACATACACTGCAATATGTACACAGAAAGTCACTTAAAAAGCTCACAAAAATAGAAATTAATATTTTCCCCAGTATTCCAAAGGACAGTTTTGTACATCCTACTTTAGAGGGTGTTGGCCCAGAATGCATTGTCCTCCAGGATTCAACTGAGAATCTGTCAATTGCCCCCTGTCCCTGCTGAAGAACCACTGTGCCCGTGGTTCAGCAAAAATTGGATCTGGGGAGACAAACCACACGGAAGTGCAGCGGAAACACAAGCCTCTGGAGCACGCCTGACTTCCCCTCAAAGAGTTACCCCAGTCAGCCCCCAGTACATCTCAAGTGCACCACCAGGAGCTTTCAGCCAAGGCTTCTTGATTGCCCAAGTTATTTTTCCAAAAGAGGATGAGAAGCATCAAGGAATCAGAGAGAAGACAGCAGCTGCCTATAAAAGCTGTGTCTTAAGAGCACAGAACGGAAGACTGAGCCTCACTTCTGGAGGCTGCAGGAGAGAGAGTACCAGATCAGGAGTCAGGGAGTCAGTCTCCATCAAGAATCATGGCGAGGCTTGAGGCATGCTCTGTCCACCTCTGCCAGGCCCACCCTGCCCACCTCGGGCACTAGTGTCTTCATCTGTCAGTTGGGGTACAGGGTGACCAACTGTCCTGCTTTGCCCAGGGCTGACTGAGGGTTTTCCCAAGATGCGAGACTCGCAGCGCTAAAACCACAACAGTCCCAAGCAAACCAGATGGTTAATCACCCTGGGTGTGGACCACGTACCAGCTCTTGGTGAGCCTCAGTGTTTATCAGCCCCACCCTGATCTCTGCTGTGAGGGGTCCTGGGAGAGCAGGAGGGAGTCAGTGCCTGTTCTCAGGGGCTTTGCAATACTACTAAGATAGAGTTACTGCAACAATAGTAGTAGTAGTAATCGCTATCAGCATCATCATAATCCAAACCAAATTAAATGTCCATAGCAGATCAAAACAGAGGTTGGAAAGAGGGGCTATTATAGGCTGTTGCAGCTGGACAGACTATGGAGGAAGCCAGGGTCCAGGAGGAGCAGATAGGGCACAAACCCCAAAGTCTAATCTCTGCCTTCATCTTCCTCCCATCCCCCCATGCCACCATTGTCTGGAGCAGGACAGGGGAACAATTAATCCCGGTGCTGGAGTCTCATGGAATCCAAACCTGATGCTGCCCTTTTATTTTTGGAGCAATTTCAGTAAATTACTGAAATTCTCACAGCCTCAGTATTTTCTTTAAAATGGGGGAAACTTCACCCCCCACTTGGAGAGTTGTTTTCAAGACTGAATGAAGGAACACAGGCAGAGTGCTTCAGAACTGTGTCTGAGGGCATGCGCTCCATCAATATTGACTGTTCTTCCCTCTGTTGACCCTTTTCAATCTATTATAAACCTACACATTATTTTGCCAACAAAGGTCCATCTAGTCAAGGCTATGGTTTTTCCAGTAGACATGTATGGATGTGAGAGTTGGACTGTAAATAAAGCTGAGCACCGAAGAATTGATGCTTTTGAACTTTGGTGCTGGAGAAGACTCTTGAGAGTCCCTTGGACTGCAAGAAGATCCAACCAGTCCATCCTAAGGGAGATCAGTCCTGGGTGTTCACTGGAAGGACTGATGTTGAAGCTGAAACTCCAATACTTTGGCCCCCTGATACGAAGAGCTGACTCATTTGAAAAGACCCTGATGATGGGAAAGATTGAGGGCAGGAGGAGAAGGGGACGACAGAGATTGAGATGGTTTGATGGCATCACCGACTCAATGGACATGAGTTTGGGTGGACTCCAGGAGTTGGTGATGAACAGGGAGGCCTGGTGTGCTGCAATTCACGGGGTCGCAAAGAGTCGGACACGACTCAGAGACTGAACTGAACTGAAAGGTGTTTTTAAAGGATGGTACTCTGCACACAGCAAGAGACATTATGAATAATTTTGTGATGGATGATGGAGGGAGCAGGCTTAGTTCTGTTGCTGTCCACTACTCCTAAAGTCAGGGAGGACACAATATGAAGGAGAAGTCACAGAGAAGGCGGCCCCTGGCCCTGGCCAAAGCCCAAGGGTCTCTCCTGGCCCTGTTCAGAACAAGGAGCACACTTTCCAGCTGGAGCTCAAAGCTCCAAGCAGTTACCACAGAGAGGGTCTCCTCCTTCTTCAGCCCCGCAGGATGAAAAGAAAGAAAGTTACCTGGGTCTGCCCCCCCTGCTGTGAGGCTGTGTCCCCTCAGGCCAAGACAGGTCCCAGCTAAGCATCAGCTCAGGACCACTTCCAGCTCTTGGAAATGAGCTTTCTAAGAACATGGCAGGTTTCAAGACTCTTGCAGGTGAAATGTTCAGCAGTATTTCCCATGATCTCAGGCAGTGAGTTGATGCTGGAGACCAGAGACGGTGTCCTCCTGCTTAAGCTGGTCTCTATCCAGGTCAGCCCAAGAAGTGGACATTAATAATCGAATCCAAATCTGTAAGCTCCCACACACATTTGGGTCTGAAATTCCACCACTAGGCATCATTTCTTTGATACTGATATCTCCTCTTTTGGCAAATGCTTTTTTTTTTTTTTGGTTGCCTACCGTGTCCTCAGAATTAGAAAACACTTTAAGAAGGAAAATTGAGATTCACTTCAGCCTTTTCCCTGAGGGTTCCTATAGTCAGGTGGGGAGACAAATCACACAAACTGCAACACACAGAGAGAAGGAAACTCTATTACGCTTACCTTCAAAAAGTACCCTCTCAACTGTCCCTTCCACACCCCTACTGCACTTCCCACATAACACTTCAGTAGAAGCAAATAGATTAGTTGGCAATTGTTTTTTTGTTTTTTTGTAATTTCATTTTTTTTAATTTTATTTTATTTTTAAACTTTACAATATTGTATTAGTTTTGCCAAATATCGAAATGAATCCACCACAGGTATACCCGCGTTCCCCATCCTGAACCCTCCTCCCTCCTCCCTCCCCTCCCCTCCCTCTGGGACGTCCCAGTGCACCAGCCCCAAGCATCCAGTACCATGCATGGAACCTGGACTGGCAACTCGTTTCATACATGATATTATATATGTTTCAATGCTATTCTCCCAAATCTCCCCACCCTCTCCCTCTCTCTCAGAGTCCATAAGACTGATCTATACATCAGTGTCTCTTTTGCTGTCTCGTACACAGGGTTATTGTTACCATTTTTCTGAATTCCATATATATGCGTTAGTATACTGTATTGGTGTTTTTCTTTCTGGCTTGCTTCACTCTGTATAATAGGTTCCAGTTTCATCCATCTCATTAGAACTGATTCAAATGTATTCTTTTTAATGGCTGAGTAATACTCCATTGTGTATATGTACCACTGCTTTCTTATCCATTCATCTGCTGATGGGCATCTAGGTTGCTTCCATGTCCTGGCTATTATAAACAGTGCTGCGATGAACATTGGGGTACACGTGTCTCTTTCCCTTCTGGTTTCCTCAGTGTGTATGCTCAGCAGTGGGACTGCTGGATCATAAGGCAGTTCTATTTCCAGGTTTTTAAGGAATCTCCACACTGTTCTCCATAGTGGCTGTACTAGTTTGCATTCCCACCAACGGTGTAAGAGGGTTCCCTTTTCTCCACACCCTCTCCAGCATTTATTGCTTGTAGACTTTTGGATCGCTGCCATTCTGACTGGCATGAAATGGTACCTTATAGTGGTTTTGATTTGCATTTCTCTGATAATGAGTGATGTTGAGCATCTTTTCATGTGTTTGTTAGCCATCTGTATGTCTTCTTTGGAGAAATGTCTATTTAGTTCTTTGGCCCATTTTTTGATTGGGTCATTTATTTTTCTGGAGTTGAGCTGTAGGAGTTGCTTGTATATTTTTGAGATTAGTTGTTTGTCCGTTGCTTCATTTGCTATTATTTTCTCCCATTCTGAAGGCTGCCTTTTCACCTTGCTAATAGTTTCCTTTGTTGTGCAGAAGCTTTTAAGTTTTTAATGTGCAGTTCCCTTGTTGTACTGTGGGTTCCCTGAGGCTGTTTTTTTTAACATTTTACCCCCAAACTTGGTGCATGGGATATAGCAGGCATTCAATTTGTCTGATTAGTTACTTAATGAATATTTTAATAAAAATAAAATTGAAACACAAGGCATTTGAGAAGGGCCATCATTTAAGCTGGTGACCCTCAAAGTATGGTGTTGAACCAGTAGCATCACCCAGGAATTTGTTAGAAGTACAAAGTCTTGGTCCCTACCGCTGAACTCTGGAGCCAGGAATCCTGAGCTGGGGCTGGTCTCTGTATTAACAGTATCCAGGTGATGCTGATGCCCACTCGAGTTTGAGAACCAGCGACCTCAACGTTTCTCATCAGATGCTTTCTACAAAATAGCGTTACTGTGCTCTTCTCTCTCATGCACCGGTTCACACGCACTTATGCACCTACAAAGCACAGTCAGGTGTATCCACTGGTCCTCGGGAGGCCCGTGGATGCCCACAAGATGGCAGGCAATGTGGTGAACAACCTACCCCTGAAGACCCTCAAAGGCTGTTCCTGGTCAACATGAAGAAAAGCCACCATCAAGGCCATGGTCAACTGATCACCCTTCAGGAACAAGGAGCAAGGCCGTGGAGATGAATTCCCGCAACAAGAAGCTGCTCTGGGGAGAGGGACAGGCGGCATCCTGACACCCAGCAAGCCCAGACCTTGGGTGGGGAGGCGGAGGGGATGGAGCAGAGTAGCAGCTGACCTCTACCTGCTTTGCAGCCCAGTGTCAGGACTAGCAGGCGAAGATGCAGAATCAGTAGAGAAGGCAGGACGTATGAGGTCAAGAGGCCGGAGCAGCAGTCAGCATCCTCCTGTCACCTCGCCTGTTAACAGCCTCGACCTCTAAGCCTCTTCTGAACAAAGGGGCTGAGGTCATAGACTGGCAGCAGCAGGGCCCACAGCTCAGAGGCGGCTCTGTGGGTGCATCCTGCCCCATCCTCTCCCGCTGAGCTGTCCTCTCCCCTGAGCTGCTGCAGCTGCCCAGCTCCAACCCTGCAGGCAGACCCAGAGTCCAGGCCCCACGCACGGAGAGCACCTCAGTGCTGGAAGGCTCTGTGACCTAGCCGAGGAGCCAGCACCCAAAGCCCCAGCACGCCCCAGGCCAAGGTGGCAGTGTTCTCTAGAAGCCAGTGGGATGGGCAGGACTCTGCTCCTGGTTCAGGAGCAAAGTTGCCAGGACTTCCCTAGACCTGGTGTTCCAGGAACATAACTCACTTGCTGACACTTCACTTAATCTCTTCAGTTATGAAATGGGACAGCTTGGCCACCCTCTCAGCTTACAGGCCATTTCCCTTTAGCCCAGTATGGATGGCCAGTCCCTCCCAGACACCTGTGGGCAAGAGCGGAAGATGTTGGCTCCATGCTCAGGGCCACCCTCCCCTCTCCTGACCATCTTTCCCCTCCAGGCAGAGGGGTCTCGGAGCAATGCCAGAAGCCTCAGGCAGGGATAGAAAGGTCCCACAGCCTGCGTGTGATCTCTAGATTACAGGGTTTCCAGGTCAAAGCAAGATGCCCATCTATGTTTTTTTTTAATTTGTTTTATTTTTAAACTTTACAATATTGTATTAGTTTTGCCAAATATCTAAATGAATCTATGTTTTTAACTTCAAATAAACAAGAAATACTTTATTATTAATTTACTAAAATAGTATGTCCCAAATACAGCAGAGGACATACATAACCAAAAGCTCTATCCTGCTTATCTGGAATTCAGGTGTAACTGGGCATCCTGTGTTTTTATTTACTAAATCTAGTGACCCTTCTCTATTAGCCAGGTCTAGAATAGTGAAATCTGGCTTTCTCAAATCAGAAAACTCAGGAGATCACAAAAGAAAGTGACTTGAAAGTAATAAAGTATAAAATAAGATCTCAGGAGCATGATTAAAGTTGATTGTTTCATATAATGAGATGAAGGCACTAAATATAACAGGAAAAGCTCTGGCCTCTGGTCAACCAACTCAGTTCTGGGTCCCAGGTCCATCTCAGACATTACCCTGGGAATCACTTTCCCCTGCCAGAACTACTGACATTTTGGTCCAGATAGTTCTTTATTGTGTGTGTTTGGGGAGGGGGGGTTGCCGTCCCGTGCACTGTGGGATGCTTAGCAACATCCTTGGTCTCTACCCTCTAGGTAACAGAAACATCACACTCCAACTGTGTCCAATGTCCCATGGGGTGAGACTGGGGGCTCAGTCAAATTCACTCCTACTCAAGTATCCCTGAGTTAGAAGACTATATATCCTGATGTCTGCAGCCCCTGCCGACTTTAAGAGTTAACGATTTTAGGGCTTTACACATGGGTTTCTGGAAAAGGTTTCTCTTAAATATCCTGCTTCCGTAAAGAATCTAACATAGGATGTGATTTACCAAGGTTTCATTACATGGAAACGTTAAAAAATGTACTCCTACCTCTATTCACACTCACATTCAAAACTTGGCCTAGCTGGTTTCCAGTAAGCGACTCTGGCTTTCTGATGGCTTTACAGACAGCAGTGGCTTGATAATACTCAAAAATGAAATGACCAGCCCCCTGACTGAAAGCAGTGATTATCAGAACTTCTCAGCAGACACAGTTTTTATTAATACTAATATAACTAACGCCTCCAATATCTACAGTGTGTGGGGCGCCTTCTGCACACCAGGACCACCGAGGCACTTTGGATCCGGTTTGTCGTTGCCTGGTCGTCCTGCCCTGAAGAGCAGAGTTGCAAAGAATCTTGAAGGTAGGGTGGCCTCACTGTAATCCTCACAACAGCCCTTGGAGGTCAGTACCTTTTGGATTCACATTTAATAGCTGGGGGAAAAAAAAAAAGGTTCAGAGAGCTTATGCAATTAGCCTAAGGTCACAAAGGCCCACCTGACTCCAGAGCCTGTGCTCCTTCTACTATATAAACATTCTATCAGATACAGTTCCCACCAGGAAAGGGAAATTCCCTCCTCCTGGGCCTCCATTCCTGCTCCTAAGGCTCTCGCCTCCAGGACCCAAATCTCTAGGGACAATACAAGGCCAGCAGACACAGTGACACAGCCAGCATTCCTCACCCTGGACCACACAGAGCCCTGGGCCCTCTGGAGCTGCCACACACACACAGCACACTGGCTTGTGAACGTCTCCAGACCTGGCTTTCACCTGGAACACTCTTTGTAACTCCAGTGCCAGGCCCGCATAAGGCACTCAAAAGATGCTTGTTAAGTGAGTCACTGAATGTCCATTTCAAACACGGGGACACCGAGGCCCACCTCATTCGATGCAGTTACAACCTAAGGGAAAAACCAGCTCTGGCTTTCAAATTCCCTTTGCCCTGCATCCAGATTCCCTTCAAGTGCCCGTTCACTTTGTTTTTATCACTCTTCCAAGGATACCCTCATTCCCTTTTGTATCATGAGTGACAGGAGAACTGGTGGCCCTTGGGAGACCTAGTGGTCCCAAGGACTAGAGACCACTAAAGAATTCTAGAGCCTCAGCCTGGAACCAGAGTCTGGAAAACTGTGCGTCTGTGCCCTCAGTTACTAGGGCACCTTGAGTGGGGCTGCCTGGCTGCTCCGTGGCCCAGTTTCCCCTTCGGAGTGCAGGCCGAGCGAGATTCCCCCATGGTGTGCTATTATTACTTGGCACACTGAGGAATGAGGCTGCTGTACAATGAGGCCACCCCACCCCTCAAGATTCTTCAAAATTCTGCTCCTTGGGGCAGGACAACCAGGCAATGTAGGGCAGCAGCCGCTCCAATTAGCCAAGGACTGGGGGTTGAAGAGGGCATCACGGGGGTGAGCCAGTAAACAGGGCTCTGGAACACCCAGTGACAGGAGGAGGAACCACAGAACAAAAGGGTGAAAACTGTGGGCCTCATCTAGGAGGAAATGAGTTCAAAATTCTCACACACACACACACGCACACACACACATACACACATACATACTCACTCTCCAGGGTGTCTAATTTTAGTAGCCGTTCGCCCCAGCAAAGCACTTTGCAAGCAGTTATTTTGAGAAATGCTATTAGCCACTGGGATATTTTTAATGCCCCTTGTGGGACAGGCATGTGTGACACAAACAGCAGCTGAAAGGCAATAAGCTTATAGCCTTGGACACGTCCAGGGCCTGGGGGCCAGCCTCTTGGGATAGCAGATGGAGGGACTGGGCGAGCATCCCACATGCCCTGCTGGTCCCTCCCTCTGTGAATACCGCTCTGTTCATCAGAAATGGGCGCAGATTTGAATGAATGAGAAGTCGCCCCCATCCACGACAGCTCAACTGCTAATGGGCCAGCAGAGTCTGAAATGATCCCCCACGAGCATGGCACCCCTCAGAGCCTCCCCACAGCTCACAGGTCATAATTCCCAGCCAAAGTCCCCAACCTAGCTTCCCACACCCAGCATTCCCACACAACTGCTCCTGGCACCCTTCTGGCTCTCTGCTTTCCTACCTCCCCTTACGTTTGCCCAAACGGACACCCTCAACTTGGAACACTTCACCCCACCTCTCCTAATCCAGCCACACAGAGTTCCATGCTCTAAACACCTATAGTAAAAGAGCTGTATCGGCCTGTGGGTGTTCTGTATGTGACAGCTTGCATTTTTGGCCACCTGTGCACACACAAGGGCTTCCCCATGGCTCAGACTATAAAGAATCAGCCTACCATGCAGGAGATCTGGCTTCAATCCCTGGGTCGGGGAGACTCCCTGGAGAAGGCGTAGTATTCTTGCCTAGAGAACTCCATGAACTGAGAAGCCTGGTGTACTACGGTCCATAGCGTGGCAGAGTTAGACACAACTGAAGTGACTTAGCACACATGCACACACGGGCACACACATGTGTTTCTTACTGAAAGAACTGCTACCACGTACTGAGTGCCTAGGATGCACCAGCCATCCTCCTTAAACCCTCTACAAAGCTCAGAAAAGTCTCCTAAGGCAGGTAGTTTGGGATGGACAGGTACACACTGCCATATTTCAAATGGATAACCAGCAGTGACCTCCCGTAGAATACAGGGAACTGTGCCCAGTGTGATGTGGCAGCCTGGATGGGAGGGGAGTTTGAGAGAGAATGGATACATGTATATGTTTGGCTGAGCCACTCAGCTACCCACCTCAAACTATCATAATATTGTTACCTGGCTACACTCCAATATAACTTCCCAGGTGGCATTGATAGTAAAGAGCCTGCCTGCCGATGCTGGAGACATATGAGACGCGGGTTTGATCCCTGGGTTGAGAATATCCCCTGGAGGAGGGCATGGCAACCCTCTCCAGTATTCTTGCCTGGAGAATCCCACGGACAGAGGAGCCTGGCAGGCTACAGTCCATAGGGTCACATAGGTCAGACACAACTGAAGTGACTTAGCACGCATGCATACTCCAATATAAAATAAAAAGTTTAAAGAAAAGAGAGAAAATTCTCCTAAAGGTCTCAGTTGGTACCTCACCATCCCAATTTTAAAGATGAGGCAACTAGGAGGTATAGGGGAAAGATGACATAAGGCAGGTTGTCCAGGGTCTCATATGCTGGTCTCAATAAGGCCATGGAGTGCAGAGGTTTAAGGCACAGATCTGGGGCCAGATGGTCTGCATCAAACCCCAACTTCGCATCCTGGAACCTTGGACAACGCCTCCTAACCAGTCTGTGCCTCTGTCTTTCCCTGAGCTCCCATGTGAGTGAAGTGACTAGTACTTATAAAAGCCCCTTTAAAGGAACCTGGCACCTGGCAGGCACTGTCACGGGGGTCAGCTCTGATCCCTGCAGTGGAGGCAGTGGGGGGGTGGGTACTCTCAACTCCTATTTACTGGGTCCTGACAACATGCCACGTGCTCTGCAACTGCTCACCAAGACCTTGTAGAAGTTTACAAAGAAATTAAGTTAAAAGAAATGAAATCTTTTGCCTCAGAACAAAGCTAGTAGACAGGAATTTGACTGGGTACCTGAACACCAGTCTGAGTGTTAACTAGAGTTTTCCACTGGTCTTGTCTCTCTGGAAACAGTAACTGTGTTTTTCAGAGTTCCTGGCATGGGGTTGGGTCTTTTAAAAGGACTCAATGATAACTCTCAGTTTCTAGCAATGCTTTCTAAATGGAGGGCCCTAGGTGAAAATCATGACCCCCACCCCTTCCTGGGGTTGAGGAGGGGGCTTCTCATCCCCTTCTCCACCTGCCCTCAGGCAGGTGTGGTGCTTTGAAAGCAGATGAGAGGCTGAAGAACACTGAAGAAGCCAGGGCTCATTCAGATGGCAATGAGCTGCCCATGCGGACCCAAGGCCCAAAGGTCAGGAATTTGGGACAAGCCGGCCATGCTGAAGAAGTCCAGAATTGTAAGGCAACAAGCGTGAGCTGGAGGCTGGATGGCAGAGAGAACGCAGGCCCAGCTGAGCAAGTGAATTATGTGTACGGTTCAATTTTAGGCACCAGGCAGATTTGTAAAGCTCATCACCCTCCTGCAGTTGCCTGCAAAAGGCCACACGTGGATACCACGCCTGTCAATCAGCACAGGAGGGGAGTGTGTGCCCCAGCAGGGCTAGGAGCACAGGGGCTCCAGCAAAGAGGTTACCACTGTCCCTGAAAGTCCATGGTCTTAGCCAAGGACATAAGCTTTGCTCCTATGGAACACTTTTGTTGCTATTCAGTCACTAAGTTGTGTCCGAATCTTTGCGGCCGCAGGGACTGCAGCATGCCAGGCTCCTCTGTCCTCCCCTATCTCCTGGAGTTTGCTCAAACTCATGTCCATTGAGTTGGTGATGTTATCTAACCATCTCATCCTCTGTCGTCCCCTTCTCCTTTTGCCTTCCATTTTTCCCAGCTCAAGGTCTTTTCCAATGAGTTGGCTGTTCACATCAGGTGGCCCAAGTATTGGAGTTTCAGCTTCAGCATCAGTCCTTCCAATGAATATTCAGGGTTCATTTGCTTTAGGATTGCCTGGTTTGATCCCCTTGCAGTCCAAAGGACTCTCTAGAGCCTTCCCAACACCACAATTCAAAAGCATCAATTCTTCAGCACTCAGCCTTCTTTATGGTCCAATCCTAACATCCAAATATGACTACTGGGAAAACTGTAGCTTTGACTACACACCTTTGTCGGCAAAGTGATGTCTCTGCTTTTTAATACGCTATCTAGATTTGTCATAGATTTCCTTCCAAGGAGCAAACATCTTTTAATTTCATGGCTGCAGTCACTGTCCGCAATGATTTTGGAGCCCAAGAAAATAAAATTTGTCACTTCTTTCACTTGGAACATTAAGCATAGCCTTTAACACACAACTCTGACATGGTGCCCATCAAATCCCACATTTCCTGTGAGCCTACTTTGTGCCAGGGAGCCGCTGTGCCTAGTTCTGCTTGTGAAACATTGAAGAAATCACTCCAGCCTAGAGTCTTGGTTTCTTCCCCTCCAAGAAGAGGATGATCTTGATCAAACACCCCACTCAGGCCAGCTGAAGGAGGTAAGCCCCAGGCCATGCTGGCCTCCCCTCTGCACAGTGAACAAGACAGGGAGAGGCTTCTGCCCTTGCGGAGGCTGTAAGTAACATAAAAGGGATGGAATCGAGCACTGAAAAATCAATACAGGGCTGGAGGAGGTACACGTGCTTGACCATGTCTCTCAGTAGAATGGGATGACCAAGGCAGAAGACTTTGAAAGCCAGAGAAACTCACCATGTTGTGCTTGACTTTAAAAGGTAGCCTCTATTTAGTCTGAGTGTCTCACCAACCAGACCACAAGCTCCCCAACAACTAGGTCCTAGCTTTCATCTCCCAGCCCCTCTTGAGCCTAGGGCCAAGGGCAAGCTATGAACTGGCAGCCTCTGCCCATAGGAGCTACCTGGATTCCCCGTGACTCAGAGAGCAGCTTCTGATAGCCAGACTGGGAGGGCTTATCAGAAGTGAATTCCTCAAGGGCAGGAGCTCACATACATGATCCTTTGACATCAGTGGAAGCAGTTTCCAGGGTGTGGAAAAATGAGGTCTGGAAAGCTGGGTGTATTCATCTGCCAAGGGTTGCTATCACAAAGCTTCAAGAAGTGGGTGGCTTAAACAGCAGAAATTTATTGCCTCACATTCTAGAGGCCAGAAGTCTGAGATCAAGATGCCAACAGGGTTGGATCCCCCCAAGGGTTATGGGGGAGACACTGTTCCTCGCTTCTGCTCCAGCTCTGGTGCTCTGCTGGCCATCTTTGACCTTCCTTGCCTTGTAAGTGCATTACCCTGATCTCTGCCTCCATCTTCACCTGGTCTTCTCCCTGTGTGCCTATCTGTGTTCAAAGTTCCCTTTCCTGTAAAGACAGCAGTGCTAATGGGTCGGGAAGATCCCCTGGAGAAGGAAATGGCTACCCACTCCAGTATTCTTGCCTGGAAAATTCCACGGACAGAGCAGTCTGGTAGACTGCAGTCCATGGGGTCACAGAGAGTCGGACACGACTGAACAGGCACGCAAGCGCACACTACTGGGCTAAGGCCCACCCTGATGACCTCAGCTCAATCATCTGCAAAGACTGCGTGTCCTATAGACGGCAAATAGGCACAGGAAAGATGCTCAGCATGACTAGTTATCAGAGATATGCACGTAAAAACAACAAGGTATCTGTATGGGTCAGAACGGCCGTCATTAAAAAGTCTACAAATAACAGATGCTGGAGAGGGACGGAGTAAAGGGAATCCTCCTACACTGCTGGGGGTGGGGACCGTAAGTTGGTGCAGCCACTATGGAGCTCAGTGTGGAAATTCCTCAGAAAACTATAAACAGGCCTACCATATGATCCCGCAATTCCACTCCTGTGCAGACAAAATTATAATTCAAAAAAGCAGCACCACTCACAATAGCCAAGACGTGGAAACAGCCTAAGTGTCCATGGATGAATGATAAAGAAGATGTGGTACATCTCTACGGTGAGATACTTGTTTAGTTGCCAAGTTGTGACCGACTCTTTTGTAACCCCATGGACTGTAGCCCACCAGGCTCCTCTGTCCACGGGATGTCCCAGGCAAGAATACTGGAGAGAGTTGCCATTTCCTTCTCCAGGGGATCTTCCCAACCGAGGGATCAAACCCATATCTCCCTCATTGGCAGGCAGATTCTTTACCCACTAAGCCACCAGGAAAGCCCCAAAGAAATGCTGCCGCCGCTGCTGCTGCTGCTAAGTCGTTTCAGTCATGTCCGACTCTATGCGACCCCATAGACGGCAGCCCACCAGGCTCCCCCGTCCCACTCAGCCATAAAAAAGAATGAAACAACGCCATCCGCAGCAACACAGATGCAACTAGAGGTTATCATACTAGTGACGTCAAAAAGAGAAAGACAAATATGATACCACTTATACATGTAATCTAAAATATGACACAAATGAGCCTATCCCGGAAACAGAAGCAGAGCCACAGATACAGAGAACAGACTCGTAGTTGCCAAGGGGGAGAGGGTTGGGAGAGGGATGGAGTGAGAGGTTGGGGTTAGCACCTATAAGCTTTTATATACAGAGTAGATAAACAATAAGGTCGTACTGTATAGCAGAGAACTTTATTAACTTTTCTATGATAAACCACAATGAAAAAGAATAGTAAAAAGAACGCATGTATATATATATACATATATATAATAAATATACATATAACTGAGCCACTTTGCCATACAGCAGAAATTAATTTAAAATTATAAATTAACTGTACTTCAATGTAAAAAAAAATATATGAAAAGAAAACAAAGACTGTATTTCCAAATAAGGTCAGTCACAATTATAGGTACTAGGGGCTGGGATTTCAACATCTTTTGGAGCGGACATAATTCAACCTGCAATACTTGGGTTCCCTAAAGAAAAAAACAGGTTTTTTTAAAGCCAAGCTGGAATTCCTAACATTACTAATATACTGGGGCAGAGCCCCAAGAAATAGGCTACACGTCTGAAAAAACTTCCTGGCTCTGTCCCAGCCCGGGCCTTCGTGGCCTCGTGCCTGTAACACTAGACGGACTCCTAACTGGTTGCCCTGACTTTGGTCGTCCCCTTCCTGTGCCCTCCAGCCTCAGGCTGCCTGACTCTGAGTCATAGCGTTGAGTCCCAGCCCCAGCATACCACTGTCCTGCTCTTCAAGCCTCCGACGGCTGCCCACCACCCAGAGGACAGACCTTCCCTACCACCTTCTGCACCCCGGTGAGCACACCAACAAGAATATGGGCCAACAAGTGCCCTTGACTTCTTGGGCCCTGTTGTCTCGTTTGTGAAAGAGAGAAAACACAAACTTCCCGGAATGCTCCCCTGAGACACCAGCAGGAAGCCCAAGCCAAGGCTTGCTGCCCTAGAGGCTGGTGCAGGTGGACACAATAGCTGTGCCCTGGCCCAAACCCAAGGGGCTGGGCAGAGGATGGCAAGAGACCTCAGGCCAGAGACAGGCGCTGCGTTTCCCCAAGGGGGAGGCAGAGGGCTGCTGAGCCACTCCTGCCTTACTCCCTGAGGTTTCTCACGGAAGGCTGCCAGTCTCTGAAGTCTTCCTCCCTGGGAAGCTCGCTGGTCCCGAGGCTGCCTGAGACCATCCGCCAGAGAGGCTCAGCAAGCATCGGTCTGATAAAGACGCAGAGCCGTCCTTGGAGGCCTTGGAAGAAGCCTCACTGGGGATGGACAGCTTTGAAAGGCACACAGTGCTCGACGTCTTGGCTTTGATGGCTCTCACCCACCTCCAGGGCCCCTAAATTATCCCTGAACCACCTGCACCCACCTGACCACATGGCCTAGCCAGCCCATCTTGGATCCCAGACCCTCCCTGACCATCTCACTGACAACAAAATCCCATCTATGTGTTACCCTTCTCATCAAAATCCTCACCAGGGGACTTCCAGCGACCTGAACACCTCATGGCTGTTACAAAGAATATTTCAGGGACTTCCCTGGTAGTCCACGGGCTAAGACTTCATGCTCCCAATGCAGGGGCCCTGGGTTCAATCCCCAGTCAGGGAACTAGATTGCCCATGCAGCAACTAAAGATCCTGTGTGCTGCAACCAAGATCCAGCACAGCCAAACAAATAAAATAAATAAAAGCAATTAAAAAAAAAAAAGACTATTCCAGAAAAAGCACCCTTCAAGGAAGAGATATTGAGCAACTTGCCAGACCAGAAGGGACCCAAAGCAACACCATGTTAACTGGCTCTCTTGATTTCACAACAGAACATGAGGAAGCTCTGAACATTCTCATTTTATAGGGAAAGTAACTAGCATTCCAAAACATTGAATGGGTTTCCAAGAAGAGAGTGAAGTAGGGGCCTGATGCTACCCACTGCATCTCCATGGACTTATTTCCCTCCCGCTGCCTACTGGCTGTCTTAACCTGGTGTCCTGTAGGTACCTCAAACTCAGCCTCTCCAAACTCACTGTCTTCCCCTCCTTGAGTTTCCTGCTCCCCTTCCTCATCAGCCCCCTACCCTCTGACCTTGCTCCCCTGGATTTTTCCTCCTCACAAGGTCATCAGCGTCTACTGTGTTGACAAAGCAGACAAAGGGACCAGGCCCCCCTGACCAAGTCTTTACAGAGGCCAGTACATGGCAGTAAGAAGCATCTCAGGGAGCAGACCTCAAACGTGCCTTGGGAGTTAACCACCAACCTGACCATGTCCCCTCTTGGTTCTCTGTCCTCTCATTGGAAAAACCCCACCATCACACTAATGAATTTTCTGAAGGCAAACAGTGCTTAATTACCCACGGTCATTTATGAATATCAACGTCCAGTGAGGAAAGATCATCCTTTCTCAGCCTGGGAGCCAAGGCTGTTTGCTTATCACATGTAATGCCTCTGGAGTGTCAGGTTTCTCGGTAGAAGTGTCTGTCAATCAACTAAACCTCAAGGAAGTGAGCGTGCCAAGCACCAGACCCGGACGGATTTGGACATGGTACACCGAATCCGTGCCCCGTGAGCATGAGTGAGCGCACACACTCAGTCTGCTCCTGACACCACTGCCCTCACCTCCAGATAATGAATCTATGCCCCGTGAGCATGTCCACCTCTGGGTTCCAGAAACCCCCAGACAGGCTTCTACATCCTGAGTTCCTGGCCTGAGAGTGATGTGTAAGGAGAGCTGGCAGAGGACCAACTCTTTATTATAAAGTCTCTTAATCTACCAAAACAGACCTCAGTTTTGCCTGACTTTGATCACCAAGACCAATGCTGCCAGAATCATAGAAGCTGTGGTTACAGTGGACTTATCCAACTCAATGCGTCAAATCCAGAGGCCATAGTCTTCTTCTCCTGCTAAGACTGAAGATCTGAAGTGGGAAGAAAGGGAGAAAGTGGAAGAAATAAGTAGAGGAGAAGTTAGACAGAAGCAGTGACCCATCCCCTCCCCACACTCACGCACGTAGAAGGTAGAGGGAGAAAGGCCCTTCAACCAGTCTCAGAGGGAACCGTCCATTAATGAGTCACCATGGCAACTTGGCACAGGCTGTGATGCCTTCACGTCCAGATTCCTGTTAACATAACCAAATGAGGACTGCAAGCCTGGGGAACTTGCACAGCTCAGGAAACCAGGCACAGGTGCCATCCCTGTGCCATAAATCTAGAAGAATCTCTGGGGGGAAAGTGATGAGGAAAGAGAGAGGGCAGTGGGCCCCAGGGCAGACGTGCTTCTTGAGAAGTGGCAGAATGGCTGTGCAACCGGGAGTAGAGGACATCAAGACCCGCAGAGCAGAGCTGCCCAGACTGAAGGACTGATCGGGACGTGAGCCAGGCAGGGGGCAGACAGGCCACACACATCAGGTTCCTCTCGTCACAAAGGAGCCTCAGCACAGCCCTGGGAAGCCCTGGGAATCACGTGGCAGACACACCAAGAAGAGAACTGGCTGGGGGCAGGGGCTTGTCCCTGACGCGGCAGGTAGCAGCTCCAGGAAGGAGTGCGAGTTCAAGCACAGTTTGTACCCGGCACGGTGGCCAGGCCAAACAGCGAGCCAGATGCAAACAGTTGGCTCTCGGTGCAGTGGGCTCACCAAACTGAGGAAGAAATATCACAGGGATTAAGTTTCCCTTCTGGAACAACTCAGAGCTCAAGCTCATGAAGCCTGGCCTTACAGCCCACTGGATCTTATAAGACCTCATTTCATCAGCCCGTGCTCTGGTGGAAAAGCCAAGAAGATCATTCTATCGGCTGTGAGGTGGACAGAAAAGGGGACCCAGGAGAACTGACCCTCCTGACATATGGACAAACACTGTCCACATTTATGCATGAAAAACACAGAAACCTCCCACCGGAGTTGTGAAAACATTCTTCACCCCAAACAGCTGAGAACCCAGCACTCAAAGTGAAGAAAAAGATTTGTAAATGACGGCCTGGCTGGGAAGGCATCGTATCAACATGGCTAAGAGCACAGTGAAAACTGCATGACCCTGAATTCCAGCCCCAGCACTCACTAGAGGGTGAAGCTGAGCAAGGTTCAACATCTCTGAGCATCTGTTTCCCCAGTCTATACAGTGAGTGAGGATACGCGAAGTACAGGCCTCTCAGACTTATTCTAAGGATTATACGCAGTAAAGCAAGCAAATGGTTAGCACTTAGCCTAGAGCATAGTTCCCAGTACCCGAGAGCTCCTATGATAACTGAAGCGTTAAGAAACCATCTTTTCTCCGTCCGCAGTAAAAGTTAAGGGAACTTCTGAAATCATATGTGTTGTGCAGGACAAATTTAAAAAGCACTCCCAAAATGAAGAAGAAAGATGTGAGCAGAAATACTGTGAGATCTAAGACAGCAGGTTATACAAAAAGATTGCACATCTAGAGGACAGGCAGACAATCCAGAATGAACTGAATTGAAAACCTCTGAAAATTCCAGAAAACCTCCTAACAGTAAAGACAGAACTAGGTCTGAAGGTCAAAATGCTCACTGATAACTGGGTACATGTTTATTTCTTTCTTTCATGATGAAAATATAAACGCCTCCAAACAGAAGACGGCACATTACCTGTGAAAGAAAGAAAACCAAGGCAGGTATCTGACTTCTGCAAAACTCAAGGGCAGGGCCAAGTTGTCACACTGGAAGATACAAAGTACACCAAACAAGTACACATTTTTCAGGAAAGCCCCACGGGTGTTAAGCTTTTCCATTTATGACCAAGACATTAATCAAAATAAGGAATTCAATAGTAGGGGATGCCTGTGGGAATAAAGATCTGGCAATGAATACTCCCCATTAGGTCTAAGTTAACTGTTATAACTGTGACATATCACTAACCAAAATGAAAATTAAAAATAACACTTCCTTAAAGGGAAGATGACAATGTAAGAACTGTTATAACACAGGAGAGATTTAGAATACCAGATTACATAATAAAAGCACAAATGTAACATTTTACATGTAAGGGGGTGAAAAGATAGAAAAGCTTTAAGTTATTTACCTTACTTGGTAGGGAGTCAAGAGAAGCTGTTTCATTCTGAACATTAACCATTAGCAAAATATGGTTCAATAACTTTAAGCATCTGAGAAACAACGAAGGTAGAGCTAACATTCTTAGTGAAAAACTATAAAACAAAATTTAAAGTGGTTCATTTGAGCAAGACAAAGGAGTCTACAAAGAAACATTTAAAAGAAAAGAAAAGAAAGCCAAAATATAGTCACTGTTAGAATAAAACACACACACACAAACATATATATACTATAAAACATGGTATAATATATGGTAAATAAATATAAAATTAAATCATTGAAAGGACTGATGCTGAAGCTGAAGCTCCAATACTTTGGCCACCTGATGTGAAGAGCTGACTCACTGGAAAAGACCCAGATGTTGGGAAAGATTGAGGGCAAGAGGAGAAGAGGGCAACAGAGGATGAGATGGTTGGATGGCATCACTGACTCAATGGACATGAGTTTGAGCAAACTCCAGCCAACAGTGAAGGACAGGGAAGCCTGGCATGCTGCAGTCCATGGGGTCACAGAGCCAGACATGATTTAGCGACTGAACAACGATACTTTTAATAAGAAATGTACCCTAAACAAATTGATAAAGTTCAAATTAAAAGAAGGGCCAAAAATATATTAGCAAAAATCAAGTAAAAGAAAATAATGCCGTATTGGAGGTGTCAGTATCCAAATAAAGGGATTTTCAAGAAAAAAAAAAGAGAGAGAGAGAGAGAGAGATTAGACAATGCAAGAGGTTTATATTGAGAAAGCGTATAAGCCAAAGTGACCATCCAGGAGTCAGGGACTTGATGAACTAAGTAGGAAAGCATCAAAACATATAACAGCAAATTGCCAAAAATAAAAGGAGACAAGTGACGGAAACGCAGTAGCAGTAGGCGAGTTGATCAAACCGCTACTGCTCTGTCATAAATTCAATTGGCCCAAACTAAACATAATTCTGAATGATTAGAGGATGGCATTCGTGGTAGGAGACTCCAACCCTGTGTTTCACAAGCGAGGAGACTGGGATGTGGAAGATCGGTTCTCAAAATGTGGTCCCAAGTCCATAGCATCAGCATCACCTGGGAACTTCAAAGAACTGCGCATTCTTGGGCTCATCCCAGACCCAATCAGAATCAGCAACTAGGAGGTGGGATGATCCAGTCCTCCAGGTGGTTCTGATAACAAGTTTAAGACTGGAAGTCACTGATGTGGTGATTGAGCCCACAGACTCTCAGGGCCAGGAGCACTGAATCCCATTTAATTATTGCTGGGTGACTTCTGACAAGATGCTTAACCTCTCTGTGCCTCAGATTCATTGTCCACAAACTGAGGAGAATAACAGCGCCTCCCGTCTTGGGATGGCTGTGAGGATGGGATGAGGTCACCTCTGTAAGCACTCACAGTGCCTGCAGTGAGATGGCACAAGGACGGCCCTCGATCAGATTCAGGGCCACGTGGCAGAGCTCCCCCTTGAACCCTGCTGCTCTCCCACCTCCCAGCTCAGTGAACCTTCTTCTGTACCGACTCCTCCATGCTTGTGCCCTAGAAGGATGTGCCGCCCCCGTGAGAATAAACCAACGCCATCTCATGGTTGGTCCCTTGCCTTCTGCATGAGGCTGCGCCATAACCCCCTCCTCGACTCTCTCCAGCTGCAGCCGATGCTGAGTGACTCACTGAGCTTGTCATTTCAGAGCCTCCGTCCCCAGCCCACACTGCCCTCCATCCCTGCCTCCCAGCCCCATTCTTCCTCCCCGGGCACCTCTGCAGAGCTATGCAGACGCAGACCAAGACTCCAGGTGCTGGTCTCTGCAGAGGCAAGAAAGCCCACACTCAGGGGAGCCCCAGGCACGTGCCAGAACACAGCCTTCAAGTGCCAAACAGGTGCTTCCCCAGGCAGGTGGGGAGCTAAGGCGGGCAGGCTAAGGCCTCAGGCCACACAGCAAATTCTGTGCCTATAAACAGACCAGGGTCAGGTACATCCGAGTTAAATGAAAATGTCCCAGGAGGCAGGAGACACTTTTCCCACTCATAAAGATGTAATTCAAGTTTGAGATACAGCAGGGATTTCACTATTGCTGTGTGTCATCACAATGAGATCATACACCCAAGCATCTTAGAGCTACAAGTGCCCTACAAATAACCAGTGTAACCCCCTCCTCTGGCAAGTGAGACCCAGGAGACAGAGAGGCTCTGGGGCAGCCCCAAAGTCACACAGCAGAAAAACCTAACAGCTGGGACTAAAACACGCATCTGAGGTGCCAGCAGCTTCTCAGTGCTATCTCAGGCTGCCATGAAACAACAGCTGTGGCGCCTGGAAAGAGGGGGAAAAGTCATGAAAGAAGTTTCTACCTGACACTTCCACTGGTAATCATGCTCTGACACCAGAAGCGCCTGTTCTTCACAGCACTTCTTCTCACATGGAGAAAATGCCTCCCATAGTGCTTTATCTCTAGTTGAATGTGCCAGGAAGATGGGAAGACTGAAGCCAGAATGCTTGAGTAAGCTGCCCCTGAACCCTTTCTCAGCTTATTTCCTCCACTCAAGATGCCTGCCTCTCCCTGCTACCTGCCCTAAAGAGCCGCCTCCTCCGGGTAGAGTGTTCCATGAAACCCAGAGTTTAGTTTAGGCTCTTAAAGACAAATTCAGAAAAGCCTGGTAGCTTTCTTTCACATTGAAGAGGTCATTAAATTCACACCATTTTCGTAAGTAAATTTCTCAGAAGTTCTGAGCACATCCTCTAGGCTCTGGCTGCCCTCCCGTGTTAATGGATCTGCTTCCAGCATCTGGCCATCAGATAACAGCCCAGTAACTACCCTGAGCCGGGCACTGCTCCAGCAGGTGAGGCTGTGAGGGTGAATCAGGCAAATCCCTGCCTGCATGGAAGCTGGCATTCTGTAAACCATTTCTCAGAAAACCCAAAAGGAGCCAAGGACTGGTCCATCCTCATGTTGGAATTGCAGTGGAAGGTGCTATGGGATTCTTCAGTGCAGAGAGGGTCAGTTACAATGTATCAAGCATGAAAAAACTTTACTTATTTAACAAGTTGGACTGAGGGCCAGAGCAGGTGACTTGCCCAAGGTCACACAGCCATGCAACATTCAGCACACCTGAAAGGGGGGTGGGGTACAAGGAGGGGATGATCGCAGATCGCAGGATGCAGAGGGGTGGCCCTGGAGGGTCTCTCCATGAGGGGTACCACTGAGTGGCATCATCAGGTGAAGTGTTCCCAGTGGTCCCCTTTTGGGTGATGCTCCTGCCTGAAAGAAATATTTTTCTCATACTGATCCCCACAGGCTTACACTGCACTGGCTATGTCATTTATTCCACATGTACTTTTCAGTCTTACCATGTTTCTAGCTTTTATGTCTCTCCTCTGGGAAGATGGAACACAAATATCCCTTCTCCCATCATCCTCTGGACCCAGGGTCTATACTGCTGGAGGAACTCAAACCCAGCTCTGTGCACCCGTCAAGTCCAATCCTTCATCACAGTCTACACTCTGCTGGAGATCAGCCACAGGATGGGAAGGCAGGCAGTGATGGGGTGACAAGCAACCAGGTGTGAGGGGTGCTGAACAGGCCAGATCACTGCAAACTTCTCCATTACAACCTCCACAGCTACGAAACATGAACACCAACTTCCCATCTCAGAGCTGGGGCTGCCCTGAAGCAAGGCTTCTGCAGGTAAGGAGTTTCTTTAAAGTGTTCCATTTTCTCTTTTAAAATGCCTACATATTTGCATTACTCCCTGTGATAACTATGATTGAGTATTAAAGAATATGTATTCCCAAAGCCTCGAGAAGAACTGCTTCTTCAGGAAAATATGCCATGTTTATACTGAGACTCCTAGCACTCCCCACGAGGCCCTGAGTTGTGTGCTTCTAAAGCTGGGAAATGCAGATCCAAGAGATCTGGGTCCCCTGAAATTCCATGACCATCTGTTCATTCATGCCATCCGCTCATTGACTCACAGCCCGGAGGAGCCCCAGGTTAGCGACGGGCAGCTGAGTCAGCAGCTCTCAAGGCAATCACCTCTTCTCCCACTCATGAATCACTAACCTGCCGCCCCTTGCTACGTGCCTGGAAATACACAAGCAGGCCTAAGTGAAGTGGCACCTGGGCAGCAAGTTGTTACCAGCAAGAACCAGTCCAAGCGAGGTCAGGGCAAACAGCAGAGCAGGGTGAAAACAAAGGCTGAGCCCCACCAGACACCCTCAGCCATCTGTACATTTACGCATGAAACACTATGGCATATTTGCCATGCGCAAGGCACGCTGCAGTGATGATTCAGATTTTCACAAAGCTCAAGGAGGTAAGACTAGTATTCAGAAAACTAATAGAAGGCCCAAAAGTTTAGTGCTTTAAGAGAGGGAATGGGGGAGGAGAGTGCTAGTTAGAGGAAGGGGAGATGACTTCTGGACTGAATGCCAAAAATAGAAGCATCCTGGAAGAGCTGGCTTTGGCCCCAGGCTATGAAAATTAGTGGACCTGAAGGGTTAAAAAACAAGGAAGCAAAAAGGACAGAACATCCTACACACAAGGCAGGAAATAAAGATGCAAGGCTAGGGATGTGGAGGGAGGGCAGACAGGGGTGAATTATAGAGATCTTTGAACACCAAGAAAAGATGTTTGGGCTTTCTGTTTTCCTCTGGCTAATGAGGAGTCAGGAAAGGGCATTTGATGAGGAAAGTGAAATCATCAGCTAACATTTAGAAAGTTTAATTGGGTAGCCAGATGTCTGACTAATCAGAAATGAGAGGTGATGGGGCCATCTGGAAGACTATTGCAATAGTCCAAGCAAGCAGCAACGGCAGCCTGAACTAGGCAACGGAGAGAAGGAATGTACACAGAGAAGGACTGGGGGAGAACTGCTGGGATTTGGCAACAGACTAGGAAAGGCACAGAGGAAGCCAGTCCCTAAAAACCATGCTGCCTGGGAGAGACACTCTCTTTTTCTCATTTCCTCTTAGAAAACAGCGGAGTGACTCCCCTTCCCTCTTGGGTGAATTCAACCACACTGGCTCATATGGGGTTAGAAGCTAATTAAGACTTTCTCCTAGAAGTTCTGAGACAGTGAGCCTTCTTGGACAGACCTGCCCACCAGGCCCACGACACATCCTGTTTCCTTCCATCATCTCCACATCCAAGGGGTACAGCTCAAGGGAGCCCCACCCCTCCCTGGGTATGGTTAAAGCCAGGAAACACATCCTTTAAAGAACAACCCCAAATCAAAAAAAAAGTTTTGGGGGGCTTTATTAGGGCTTCCTACACCTGGAGAGAAGCCAAGGACACAGAGTTGATGTTTCCAAGCACTGGCGGGGGGTAGGGGCTTTTTAATGTGGGGAGAGAGAGAAGGAGAGAGAGATGAAGACAGAGTTCCTCTTCCAAACCCTGCTGCTGCTGCTGCTAAGTCGTTTCGGTCGTGTCCGACTCTGCGACCCCAAACCCTGCAGCTCCCAGCAGCTCCCGGGCTCAGAATTCTAAGCCCTTCCCACCACCCACTGCAGAGCTTAATTCTGAAGAAGCCAGCCATTTATTCTAGACCGGTGTTTATGCTGTCAGCTCAGTATAAAGAGCAGTACACTAGTTCCCAAATGGGCTAGGGTAGGTTTCTACAATCCACCAAAAACTTCTAAAATTTAAAAAACAGAAAATGCTTTGCAGCCTCTCTTTTTCTTTTACTCAAAACATAAATGACTGTATGGAACATCATAGGATAATATACATTCTTGCAACCTGGTTTAGTTTCCTATTAGACAGAAAAATGCCCATGAGAAAGTAGGCACTGTTTTCTCACTCCTTAAAATGCAGTACCAGAGTAAACTGGAGAAAAGCAACACAGAGATGGCTTTCAAATGTTCCCCCCACAACCGCGAACTAAGATCAAAGGGCTAAATCAGGAGGTTCAGTGAACCCCATCTGACTGGCTCAGCGGACTGCCGGCACCGCCCCAGCCCAGAGCTGGCCTGGCAATCAGCCCTGATAAAAATCTCTAGACTGGAACCACAGCACCAATATCAAAGGATTATCCCTGAACTGGCTGTTCTTTCCCGCTCCGAACCCCTGGCTGTTCAGAACGCTCATCAGCCCTGTCTCAGCTCACTAACCAGTTGACCACTCGCTGCCCAAGAGACGAAGGCACAGGCCAAGATGCAGTGAGGTCTGCAGTGGACCAGGCTGCCTCTCTCTCTCTCTCTCTCTCTCTCTCTCTCTCTCTCTCTCTCTCTCTCTGCATCCTCCAGGCTCCCTTTCAGGAAAGGAGGGAAGCGAATGGGAAAAAACACTCCTCCTCACACCCTGTGGGTGAGCCCGTGTGAAAGCAGCACGATCCTTCTGGAAAGCAACCTGGCAACGTGAACAGGGAATCTTAAAAACATGCACCATTCCACTTCTAGGAGTCAGTCCTAAGGAGACAGTGCGTGATGTGAATAAAAATGGACACATACAGACCTTGGCGTAGCCTAAAACAGAGAAAAACTGAAGCTAACTCAGGACCAACCATAGGGAGACGGTTACACAGGTTAGCCATCTGTTCAAGTAGACTGCCATGCATCTACTTGAAAAATGAATATGCATCACTTAAAAGCATATTTTCAAAGAACTATCAATGAGATGGGAAAGGATCTCTCTATGCGTCTAAATTCATAGAGAAAAGACTGATATGAAACACATCCAAATATTAGCAGCAATCGCCTCTGGGATATAATAGTTCCTTTCATCTTTATGCTTTAAAAATTGTGATCAAATACAAATACCATAAAATGTACCATTTTAAAGATCTTTAAGCGGACAGTCTTCTGGCATTAAGTATATCCACACTGTTGTGCCAACACCAGCACTAACCATCTCAAGAACTTTTTCATCTTCCCCGACTGACAAGCTGGACCCATTAAACAACTCTATTAATTCTTCCCCACCCCATCCTCACTCCAGTCAACTACCTTTCTACCTCTTCTCTCTATGAATGTGAAAACTCTAGATATTTCATATAAGTAGAATCACACAAATGTCAGTGCTTTTGTAACTGGCTTATTATACCTGGCATCATATCTTCAAGGTTCATCCATGTTACAGCATGTGTCAAAACCTTTTTCTTTTAAAGCTAATATTTTGTTAATCCATTCTTCTATCAACAGACACTTCCACTTTTCAGCTATGGTGAATAAAGCTGCTGTGAACATAGGCATACAAGTTATCTGTTTCAGTCTTCGTCTGCATTTCTTTGGGGTATACACTGAATAGTGGAATTGCGGGATCATATGGTCATTTTATGCTTCATTTTTTAAGCAACCGCCACCGCAGCTGCACCACTTTCCATTCCCACCAGCAATGCACAGAGTTTCCAATTTCTCTACATCCTCAACTCACTGTTTTTAATTTTTTTTTTTTAAAGAAAAGTCATCTTAATTGGGAATGCATTTTTATAGTTTTTTTGTATTTTCAGAGTTTTCTACCAGGAGCATGTGTTATATTTAAGACAGAAAAATAATTAATGCTGTTTTTTTTTAAACTGTGCTGAAGAATGGCTCATCAAATGCTGCCCACCCCATCTATTATCAATGCTGCAGGGCTCAAAGCCTCCTCCAGCCTCCTCCTTCACAGCGTCAACTCACAGCCATCACTTGAGGTTCTGGTTTTCTGCTCTGAAAGTGGCTCCTGCCTTCACCCTCTGCGAGCTTCATGAGGTCATACAGATAAAGAAAGGGATACGATTTGGGGTCCACACAGTCTTGGAGTGAAATCCCAACTTCACTACCTACCAGCTATCAGACAAGCAATTACACCTCTCTGTGCTTCATTTTCCTCATTAGGTAACTGAGACGGATGGGGTCAATGCCTTAAGGCTGTAGGGCCTTGCACTCTGCCTGCCACAGAGGAGGTGTTTGATAAAAAAAAAAAAAAAATGATCCCCCTTCATTTCTGGAATCATTCGTAGCTTCTACCGCAGAAAGGAACACAGCATACCTACGAGTAAACACCACTTAATTGACTGATGGAAACTCATCAGTGTGAAGATTTCAATTCAAACACTTATAGCTCCCCCAGAAGCCTCCAGGGAGTGCAATGTTTAACAAACATCAGTCCTGGGATTTGCTTGCACAAAAAGGATTCCACAGTGAAATAAGTGTGGGGAACATAAACATTAGTATCCCCAAAAAGAGCAAAAGAGCAATCAACAGTTTTGTTGTTGTTTAGTCACTAAGTCATGTCTGACTCTTTTGTGACCCCATGGACCATAGCCCACCAGGCCCCTCTGTCCATGGGATTTCCCAGGCAAGAATACTAGAGTGGGTTGCCATTTCCTTCTCCAGAGGATCTTCCCAATCCAGGAATCAAACCTGCATCTCCTGCACTGGCAGACGGATTCTTTACCACTGAGCTGCCTGGGAAGCCCAGTCAACAGTTAAAGGTCTGCAATAAGGAAACCCACGGTTCTCAAACATAGTGACTACAGACATCTGGCCTAACATCCGCTAACATCACATAGAACTAACTTTGGGAGATGATGCTCTGGTCCTCCTTCCACCTGAAACATCCAGCCTTGGATTTCCAAAAGCAAACTCCAGCTAGTATGTTGGGATCAATGTGGACTGGTGGTCTCCAAACTGAGAAAGCATAAGACTCACTTGGAGGATTTGTTGAAACACAGAGGGCTGGATAGATTCCAGCCTCAGATTCTGACTCAGCAGGCCCAGGGTCAGGTCTGAGAATTTGCATTTCTAATACATTCTCAACTGATGCTGATCTGCTCCTCCAGGGACCCCATTTTGAGAAACACTGACAGGTAAAAAAAAAAAAAAAAAAGCCTCATATACAAGTTAAACAGCAGACATAGATGAAACTGTCTACTCTCTGCAAAGAAATCAAATCTACTTCAAAACTTGAAACATCCATTCTCTTCAGGGACAAGTTCTTAAAGGAAGCATTTCATAGATGTTTAATAAACAGTCTTCGGGATCAGAAAACAGCATGTGCACAAATCCCCATTCCCACCACTGCACGGAGCACGGACAAGTTAGTAAAACTTTCCAAGGTGCAGCTTCTTCATCTCTAAAATGGGGATGATAACAATACTGACACAGACTGCAGGGTGACTGGGAGCATACCTGGCACTTAGTAAGTAGGTGCTCAATAAATACTGGATATTCTTTCTGGTAACTTTGTTCTTTGACCACCTGACCTGGCGAACAGCTCATCGTCCGTGTGCCGTCTGGTGGCTGTGCAAGATGCCATTGTTTACACTCACTCCCAGCCTCCACGTTGCACAATCTCAAGGCACTTGCTGTCTCTGGGGACCCCATCTCCCCTCCCAGCCTTGTGGCACTGGACCGGACACCTGTATGTGAACACTTGCAAATATCTTAGTACCGGCTGATCATTATCTAGAGACAAACCGAGAGTGTCAAGGGAGAGCAGCATCTCGTGTAAACCTCACGCTGCCCGCAAAGCTGGCTCTCTAAGGACAGGGGCTGTTAAGGATTGAATTGTGTCTTTCCAAAATCAACACATTGAAGTCCTCAGCCCCAGGACCTCAGAACACGACTATATACCGAGACAGGGCCTTTAAAGAGGTAATCAAGTTAAAATGAGATCATTACAGTGGGCCCTGACCCACTATGACTGGTGGCCTTGGAAGAGGAGATGAGGACACAGACCTGCACAGAGGGAATGCCACGTGGGGACACGGGAGAAGGCAGCCATCTGCAACCCAAGGAGAGAGGCTGAGGCAGAACCCACCCTGCCGACACCCTGATAGCAGACTTCAAGCCTCCAGAACAGTGGAAACATCAACTTGGGTTGTGTGAGCCACTGTTGGAAGAGGTCACAGAGAGGACACGACTGCTGGTTGACCCGTGAGCTGGACCCGGGCAACCAGAGGCTCCTCATTTCCTCCTCTGTCCTTAGAATGAACATTCTGCACCATGCCCATGGTGAGAGCTGCTCCAAGGACACAGCCTTGAGAGAGCAAAGTGTTGCTGAGACCATCTGGACGGAGTATGTGCCTGAACCCCGTTAAGGCCTCCATAGAAACTTTAAGATTCCAGTGGGTGGGCGCAGAGACGTACCCAAGGCAAGTCTGGTTGGTAAGTTCCCTTGCTTATATAATCTGCCACCTATCATCATGGGGTGCTCTCTCTTTCTTCCATCTCTCCTTACCCTCCAGGTACAGTGGCTGGTTTCCAAACTAACAGCCACCCCAGTCAGTGGTGTTTGTTATGACAGCGATAATACTACAGTGGCCACAGGGACCCTCCCCACTCCTGCTCAGGACCCAGTATCACACTGTGCAAGAGAGAGGTGGGAGGTCCCCTGAGACACTACAACTGAGAAGAGGAGAGAGTGGAAGCCTTTACCTGGGGGTTCTGGCGGCAACTTTTAGCCCTGCTGCTTAGTGGCCATGGGACAAGTCATGGGTACTCTCTGAACCTCTGTTTTCCTCTCTCTCCCTATTAGGGCTGCTGGAAGGATGGAGATGAGTTATCAAAAATGAGCCTTAGAGTCCAATCCATGGTCATGCCATTAGCTTAGCAAGATAAGTGCAGGAACCTCCTAATAGGCTCTCTGCTTCTCCTCCTGCCCTTGTGTCCCGGCCTCACTACCGCAACAGGAAGCTTTTTAAAATGTTCATCAGATCACATGCATAGCTACTTAAACCCTTCCAATAACGCCCCATCACATTGAGCAGGAAAGCCAGACTCTGCACCATTGCCTGCAAAGCCCTACAAGAAAACAGCCACTGCCAGCCTCCTCCTCTCTCCCCTCTCTCATGCCTTAAATTCCATTTGGGGTGGCTTCTTAGTGGTTTCTGAAACAAGCCAGCTTATTCCTACCTTAGGGCCTTTGCACTCTCTGATCCCCCTACCCAAAAGAATTTTCCCTCAAATTTCCACCTGGTTGGGTCCTGTCTCCTCCTCGGAGCCTTTCTTACTCATCCTAAAGAAAATGGTATCACTTCATGCTGTTGTCTCCCTAGATGTTCTGAGCAGTGGCTTAGCCCCACCTCCTGAGAGTAAGCACCTTTGTCTGTTCAGGGCTGCCTCCCCAGCACTTGTTCAGAGCCTGGAAGGAACGCAGAAAATAGGTGGTGCATGAGAGTGCTTTGCAAACTGTAAAGTGCTACGTAAATGTGAGTGTCACAAGCACCCCAAAGAGCCAACCAAGTAACTCAAAGAAAAATGGCATGGAAAAGGAAGGGGAGGATGGAGGATTCAGAGTGGGAATGCGGAGGGACATTAAATGGTGATTTAAGAAATAAACCAAGCAACCCATTTTCTTAAATATATGAGGCTTGTGAGCCACAGAAGCACAGATCACACTGACAATTATTCATTTATTCTAGTCAGGCTTTATCTGCTCCACCCAGTCAAAGGAACCACATAAATTACAGATAGCCACAGTCCTCCCGGAGCCAGGCAGCAGAGCCCCTCCTTGGGGCCGCCCGGGAGGGGACACTGGCCTGGCAGCCAGGCTGACTCACCCTCATCACATTAGCCCTCCTTCCTGCATCTGGGCCTGTCTCACTGCTGCCTGCCTGGGGCCTGCACTCCCACAGCGGGTGGGTCTGTGATTCACAGATGGCCCATCACTCCTGGTGCCAGCAGAGCACCACCCGAGCCTATCTTTAGAAGTTCCGCAGGCTGAAAAATCAATTTGCCTGCCTGGCACCCGTGCCTGGAGCCTCCCCGCTAATATCAGCAGCGGGCAGTGTGTGGTTCCCCCCCACTGCCCTTGCACCAGGCCTCGTTCAAAGTGTGGAGGGCCTGGCAGTGCCACCTGATGAGACTTCTGTACCCAAAGATACACTGGCCCGCCCTCAGAGTTAGGCCAGGCCTCACCCAAAACCACAGGCCAACACTAGACCTTGGAAAGCACTGGCAAGGAGGAAGCCGATCACTCCAGGTCCTGGCTGCCCCGCTGGCACACTCCCCAGGTGGTCATCTGACACCCCATCCACAAGTGGTCATGCCACAGCAGCTTGCCCAGGCACTGTGAGTTCAGTCTCCTCCTCAGAGCAAGGACCAGAGCACAGCGAACAGAATATGACTCCTCATGGCAGTATAGACTCAAGAGCCCAGTTCCCAATGCAGTGGCTCCTCCCAACCCACTCCTAGGCGTCCCACTTACTGGAAATGACATGAGAATCCAAGAAGCCAAAGGGAACCCCATGCTCGGGGCAGGGGGTGACCATCTGGTTAGACCCTGACCATATCAATACGGTCTTATTCCTTCCTAGAGAGATGCACTGGGAAACTGGCTTGGCGAATGGACTGCAAGGAGAAGACAGCTAGAGGGAGTAAGAGAAGAGGCAGGGTGGCCCTAGCTGTCCCCAACCTCTGTACCTGTGAACTCTCTCTGCTGGAGCTTTGAGAAGGACCTCTGACCTTCACCTCTTGACCCACATCTAGACACCATTTTTACAGACATTGGGAGATTTGGCTTATGTCTTTCAACAGTGCAGTCTAGAGCCCTGCCCACTCCTGCTTCTTCCCATTATTACTGATATCTAATCACATCCAGGTCAAAACAAGTGGGAGGGGCTCCCTCCTACTGACTTCTAGTTGAGAAATGAAAATGACCCAGAAGAGTCTGAGGGCTCAATCCCTGAGACCTTGCAAAAGTACAATCCTGTCTTTGTTTCCTTAATGCAAAAAAAGGGGTGCAAGCTTGCCCATGTGCCCCTGGGAACCAGGCTGCTGAGGCAAGAAGGGGGCTCTGGGTGGGAGGAGCCCTGGCTGCTCTCCCCCAATCATCACCACAAGAACACAGGCCCCTGAGTGTCCATCTTCCATCTTTACTCAAGGAAAGGTAGAATGACCTGGGTTTTTAATCTGAGAAACTGTTTGCAAACCTAGGTAGTTAATGCAAAAAGAGAAATAACCCATAAAATGGTAACCCTAGCAGACCACCATCCTGTCCTCGCTGAGAGCGAGAGGGGGGTACATCCACAGGTCTGCATCTTCCTCTGCTTCTCCCCAGGAAAGCCTTCCCGGCCTGCCTCTCTAACAGCAGCACTGGCCAGAAGGTGAGATCAGACCGATGAGACAGGAAATCTGGCTCCCACCACGTTGAGGAGGGAACCAGGACAATGACCAGCAGGGATGGGGAGCAGCGTGGGTCAGGCACTCCCAGTCGGGCGCTGGGAGGGGGGCAGGGAGCCCCAGGGCTTGTCCCACAACAGTGTCAGCTTGCTTGCCCCGTGAAGGATTTTACACCTGTCTCGTCCCCTTGTTTGCCCAGCACAAACAGAGCAGGAAGGCAAGAGTAAACAGCACTCCTGGAGCCCCCAACTGCTAGGAAGCCTCCACCAGACATTGCACGGGTGGCATTTCCCAAATCTTTGTGGGTCACCCCTCTGCCTGCAATGTCTTCCCTCTTCTTTCCTCTCATTCAAGGCTAGCCCCTCTCCTTCCTGGAGATTCTGTAAAGTATCAGCTCCTCCAAAGAGCTGCCCCCTCTTCAGTGCCCTGCCGCCAGCCCTGTGTCCACCAGCCTGGGGAACGTCTCTCTTGGGCATGCACACTATTCCTGCATCCCACTGGCCACATGACTAGCCAGGAGCTGATCCAAGGAAGGGCTGGGTCTTTCCATCCGGTCATCATGGAGAGCTCAGAACACAGAAGCAGCCCCGTATAGAACTAAAGCATGCAAAGCTTCAAGGAGCAAAGGTTTTCTGAGTTCCAGCCCTCCCCAGTCCCCTTCACAATCCCTCCTTCCCCCAGCACTCATCCTTAGCATCTATCTGCTCAAAATTCAACCTGCCAAAGCGCTTTTCTCACTGCCCTGTGTAAATCAGCACTTCCTCATCACTACTTTTCCCCTTTCCCTCTTTTACTTGTCCATTTGCACCTGTCACCACCTGACTTATCCTGTTTACTTAAAGATCCTATTAATGGTCTGGCTGCCCCCTAGGAAGCAAATCCCCGAGCAGAGGGCCTGTGTCTGCTTTGTTCTGTGCAGTTTCCCCAGCGCCTAGGACAGTGCCTGCCACACAGAGGGGCACAGTAAATGTCTAAATGAATGCAAGATCCTCTCAAAAAGCACTGCACGAAGCCGAGGCCTCAGAGACCCTGAGAAGCAGCCAGAACTCTTGCCTCTTCTTCCTCCTCCTCTGCTATCAGTGAGCAGGACACCTGCAGAACTTTCCATCTCTCAGGTCTCATCACATTTCTGTGACTCAGATGCCACAAAGCAGGTCAGGAACCCCTTCCGTGTGAGTGCAAGAGGATACAGTGGGGCACCCATGTGAGGGGATGGGGTGCAGGGTGAGGATCTGAGTGTGTACAGGTGGACTGAGGGGGACAGGGTCCAGCAAGGAGGCATGTTTGGGGAACTGCAGTGTGTGAGCAAGTGTGCAAGTTTGGGAAGCGGAAATGTTTGGGCACAAGGGAGTGGAGTAGCAGAGGGCGTCTGTAAGATGAGGGGGAAGAGGAGCAGGCAAGCGTGTGTGGGTGTGCACATGAGTGTGAACGCAGGCAAGGTGTGTTGGTGGGTGGAGGTGTCGGTGCTTCCTCCCCCTGGTGCAAACTGCAGCTGGAGAGACACAGTGGGATGAAAAGGGTTCTCCCCTGGGTCCTCAGGAAGAATCCCTCCCTCCCTTTCCTGCTCCAGATCTATATCATGCTGTATGGGAAGGAGCTAATGTAACCAGAACCCAGGCCTCCTTTATTAAACATCCAGAAGGCAATTACACAGCAGCAACCGGGCAATCAAGTCAGCCCCTCTGAAACACAGGCTAATGCTAAGCATGGGTGTCTTCCGGCTCTGTGGGTGTGGGGTCACCAGCACCCACCAGAAGGAGCCCAGGCTCCTAGTGATTTTGCACCACACAGAGATCTGGATCTCTGGAGCTTTCAGGAAGCAACAGAGGCACTCGAGCAGGGTATGAGCACGTTACTACCAATGCATAGCTAATAAACTTTGCAGACTCTGGAAACTGCCAGGCTCAGAAGGGCGGCGACCTGCTGGTCTTTTGGCTGGACTGGGGCTCACGGGTCCCTTCCAGCAGGCCAAGACACGATACCTACGTGGAGGGGGCTGCAGACAGGAGGAAAAATGCAAGAGGCTGCTTTCCAGAACCCAGGACCGGAAGGGAGACTGGGGGCGCAGACCCGGCTCTGCGTTCACTTCCGCATAACCTCACTCAGCACCCATTTCTTTCTGCCTTATTGATGAGAGGGAGCTCCGTGGTCACCTAAGGCTTGGGGCTTCCAGATGGAGGGAGCGGACCCATAAGGAGAGGAGACAGGTTCGGCTGCCTCCCCACGTTGCCATCAGGGACAGCAGGTTGGGGGTTTGAACTACGGAGTCGCTCCCCAAGACAGTAATAGAAGCAAAATGGGGAAAACCCAACCATGGTGGGAAGCCACGTGCACTTGTATTAATGCGCTCTCCACGGAGATCATCTCCTGGTTGCTAAGCACCGGCCGTACACACAGTTACTATTAGAAAGTTAATCATGGAAAATGCTGAGGTCTCTTTGCCCGGCCCGGCATCTCACGACTCCACGCTACAATTTCATCTTCCATATAACGTTACCGGACAATGCCACTGGCTCCGTTCGCTCCCTGGTCCCGGGCCTATGTGACCTTTCCATTCCCTTCAAGCTGCACGCCACGTCAGCCCCGCAGAGCTCGAAGACTCGCTGGCCGGGGCCTGGCCTGGATCAGCCCACTGAGATTTTCCATGCAGCCGCACAGCCAGCAAAATGCTCAGGGGGGATTAAGACAACTTGCTCCATCACCCAAGACGCTTTAGGGAAGGGAAAAACAGCACCAGCTCCACCTTGGCTGCAGAGGAGATCCACACACCATCTGTACCCGAGAAGAGAGGCCAGAGCACAAACTGCTTCTCCACCCCCAACTTGCAAAGCAAGGATTAACTCCCACCCTGTACTTGCTAAAGCTCCCCAGAGACGCCAGTCATACTGGAAGGTCAGCCTCGTAAAGGGCTTAGTTCCTGTTTGTCAGTCAACACCCCAGGGAGCAGATAATAAATTGTTTCTGTTTTATGATTATTTATGGGTGCTGGTTCTCATTTCTTTAGCCTGGATAACAGGGAGGAGAATGCAAAAAAGTATTAAGGCTCAGTGTTCTGTGATGACCTAGAAGAACGGGCTGTGAAGCAGGGAAGGTCCAAGATATATATGTATGGCTGATTCACTTCATCATACAACAGAAACTAACATAACATTGTAAAGCAATTATACTCCAATTAAAAAAGCGTATTAACATCCCAACCAAGGTCACCCTGCCTGCTGCCTCTCTGACCCAAAGACTGAGTTACTGAGTTATTGTGGCTTTTATTAGTAAAACCAGGAACAATAAATACCATGAGTGCTTACAAAGCCAAGTAATTCTGCGAATATCTCAACAGCTACAACCTGCCTTGGTGAAACACAGAATGAGAATTATTTTTTCCTATAGTTCAAGCTAGGGGTCTTCTGACAATGTAAGTGTCTTCTGCTTAGTGACACTAGAAATAAGAAAAGGGACTTGTTCGAGGGGCTGGATAGTGTGAGGTCAGGAGCTGGCGGGTTCCCAGCTCTACCAGCTATGTGACCTTGGGCAAGTCCCTTCATCTGGCAGATTCCCACATCACACAGAGTCAGTGAGGACTCAGCGAAAGGATGCACACAGAGGGCTTGGCATGGCATCTAACAACAGAGCAGAACTCCCTAAACATTAGCTCCTATCATAAGATATTATCATGACTTAATATGAGTGTAATACCATCTCAAGCACAATGATGTGATCTCTTTGGTCCCCATGCCACCCAGGGATGGAGATGAAGAGGGCATGTCCTCCACTGTCCCTCAGCGTGGCTTTCGTGCAGCACTCGCCCCAGAGGAGGCCCCTGGGCATCCCACACCATACACTCCTCTGCTCCTGGGAGCCAGCTCACCACAAGTCTGTTCCCACACCCTCCCTCCTATCCTTGACTAAGAGCAACAGGCACCACCATCTCCATTTTAAAGAGATAGGCTGGGCTTCCTTGGTGGCTCAGTGGTGAAGAATCCGCCTGCTAATGTAAGAAACGGGTTCGATCCCCGATCCAGGAAGATCTCACATGCCATGGAGCAACAAAGGCCATGCGCCACAGCCATCAAGCCTGTGCTTTGCCGCCTAGGAGCCGCAGCTACTGAGCTCACCAAGGGAGGTTAGCCCACAAGGACCAAGTAAACAAAAAAATAATTACAGATCATGATAAGGGCTTTGAAAGAGCCAAAGGGGCACTGACGTGAGTAACAAAAGCACTGCTGCTGCTGAGTCACTTCAGTCGTGTCCGACTCTGTGCGACCCCAGAGACGGCAGCCCACCAGGCTCCCCTGTCCCTGGGATTCTCCAGGCAAGAACACTGGAGTGGGTTGCCATTTCCTTCTCCAATGCATGAAAGTGAAAAGTGAAAGGGAAGTCGCTCAGTCGTGTCCGACTCTTAGCAACCCCATGGACTACAGCCCACCAGGCTCCTCCATCCATGGGATTTTCCAGGCAAGAGTACTGGAGTGGGTGCCATTGCCTTCTCCAACAAAAGCTAACTGCAACATTTGTTATATGGTGTATTTATTATGTACTTTCTGTTTCTCAATAGATGAAGCTCCTCGAGGACACTGATTTGTGTCTGTTCGTTAGTACATGCCATGTCCCTAGAATAATGAGCATGACACACAACATATATTCATTGAATGAGCATTGCTGGATGGTTAGAAGACTTCTCTATCCCAGTGGTTTTAAGCTAAGACATGACGATGAGAAGGAGCCAGCATACAAAAAGCAGGCAGAACCAATAATTCTAGCCACAGAGAACAGGACATGCAAAGGCCGTGAGGTGTATCATAGTTTGGCATGGTTTTTTTTTCTGTTTCACTGTATTTTTATTTAATTTGATGTTTTTAATAGGTATTATATTTACATAAAGAAGCAAAACAATATAAAAGTTACATACCAAGAGTATGGTTCCCACCCTCTTCTCTCCTCCCTATTAAAACACTTTATTAGATTTTTAAATTTACCTTCCAAGTTTTCTTTATTGGCATGTTCTTTGTGGACAGGATTCTAGAGGCTGATAATGCCCAGGATAGACTGACACCTTTTTGTCACTCTCATCCAAAAGCAACCTTTAAAAAGTCACAGGAGACACCATCCTCTACTCAGTAAATCTCTGAGCCCTATCCCCTGTCTTCCCCTTCCACATCCTTGCTCTCAGCTGGTTTCCTCAGTTTCCATCCTGGAGCCTCATTCCTGGTGACAGCAAAGTTCAAGGTTAGCGGCAGGCACCCTAGTGCTGGGAAGCCAGGTTCCAACCCCAGTTTAGCCACTTACTGCTAGGCTGACTTGGGGCAAGTTACTCAACCTCTCCCTGCCTCAGTTCCCATTTTTAAACCAAAAGTATGAGAGAATCAATTCTGAGAGCAGCTATAAGGGTAAGACAAGTTAAAAGATAAGCTCTTAGCTTTAGTCACTGATACACAGGAGGCACCCAGTAAATGTGAGCATTGTCGGTATCTATTGTAAGCATCATCATTCCTATTATTAGATTCCCATTCTCTGCTCAGCCCACTGGGAGTGATGATACTCACCCACCCCAGTACCACATCCAGATTCCCAAACACCTGAACACTCTTGCCTTAGAGGTGGTTATCAGTCAGATATGCCCATCCCAAATCCTAACTCAATACACTGACTTCTGGGGACCCTAAGAGGACTCAGGGCTTCCCATATGTTCCCATAAGCCACTTCCAACTGGCTCCTCGGGGCTGCCTCTGGTGTCTTGGGAAAAAGTAGGGGGACTTTTTGATCCTACAGAAGGGTTCTACAACCACGACTGACACTTGAACTTCCCCCGGCTGACATTCTTTCCTTTAACTTTTTACAAAAATACCCCCAACATGTTTGCCTTTTCATGCCTCTCCTCCCCTTCAACACTCCTCACCTCCCCCCAAATCCCCAGTAGTTTCAAAACTAAGTAACTGTTGGGAATTGTATTTAAAGATGCTAATTTAGACACACACGTCAGAGGACGCTGAGATAGTTTTCTTAGCAACAGCCTCTCACCCACGCCTTACAGCTGCCCAGGAGCAGGGCTTGAGGAAGCCCCCAGGAAAGCAGGATTTGTAGGAAGCAGAGTTTGAGGAGCCCAGTTTAGGGTCTGCTTCTGGCCTCTACCCTCGGAGGGCAATCTCCAAAGGTTCAAACTTTGCCACGCTGCCAACTGCACCAGAATGGTTCTTAGGACAACCAATTATTTAGGTAAACCCACTGTATCACATTTTGAACTTACAGAACTGCTAAGGTAGAGAGCCCTAATTTCCTGTAACAAACCTCCATCTTCCTTTTGACTCAGCTTCACACATTAAATAGCAGAACCTACCCTCAAAACATAGTAAGACTCCTTTCCGTGTTGTTCACATCAAAATGCAAGCATGAGTTCCATCAGAGTCACGTCTCCAAATGATGGGGACAGAGTAAAAAGGACAACGTAAGGGATTAAATAGTTAATTCCACCAAAGGATTGTCAGTAGAAAAAATATGGGAGATCCCTGTAAATTAATGATTACTCAGGAAAGCATGTTTGCTTAACCACAAAACCATGCCACAGAAACACGTGACATGCCCCCAGACAATAAAACAATGGTGGCAAGAGACCCACATCCTGCCCAGCGCACTCAGTAAGTTAATGATCCCTAGGACATACCCTCCGGAGAAGGCAATGGTACCCCACTCCAGTACTCTTGCCTGGAAAATCCCATGGACGGAGGAACCTGGTAGGCTGCAGTCCATGGGGTGGCTAAGAGTCGGACACGACTGAGTGACTTCACTTTCATTTTTCACTTTCATACATTGGAGAAGGAAATGGCAACCCACTCCAGTGTTCTTGCCTGGAGAATCCCAGGGACGGGGGAGCCTGGTGGGCTGCTGTCTCTGGGGTCGCACAGAGTCGGACATGACTGAAGCAACTTAGCAGCAGCAGCAGCAGGACATGTTCTCTGCGCATATAAAAAATAATAATTTATGGAAGTGCTTATTGTACAGAGACAAAATATTTTTTTACAGTCCTGGCTTGATCGTGCAGGAACAAAAACTTGTCTGCCCAACCTAGAGGAGAAGCTGATGACGGAAACATGACATCTACTCAAGAATGAGAAAGTGGTCTTTTCCCCCTCCCTACTTTTCCTGTGATTATAAAACGGCAGCCCACTAAGTTCTCAAGGCACAGCACCCTCTCACCCGCCTGTATGTAAGCCTCACAAGTGTTCTGTTCTAATAAATCACTTCTTATCTATCACTTTGCCTCTCACGGAACTCTCTCCGTGCTGACACATAAAGGATGGAGACCCCCACCCCGAAACTCCACCTAACGGTCTCACAAGTGGCAGAGTAACATGTCCCCTCCTTTACAAGCTCTCCTGAAGCACCCTCAGACGGGAGCAGTTTTTCCCTCTCCCGTCTCACAACTCTTCTCTGATATCTCACTTAGGTAGCAAGTTCAAGGGCAGGCACATTTTGTCTCCCTCTGGACTGGCACATCCTTGAGAAGTACAGCCATGTCTTACTTGACCTTGGATCATGTCTCCACTGCACTCACATCTCAGATAAACACACAGTATCTGTCAAAATGCCTGGAGCACAGTCAGTACTGAATAAATAGTTATAGGTTCCCAAGGTAAGTCATTTTATAAATCCAAGAGAGGAGTTCACCCATTTGAACAGTAAAAAAATAAAGTAACATTGGTATTATGTAAGATTGCCTGCAGTTGATCTCATTTGTAAATATGGCTTTTCATATGCTGGGTTTTCCTTAAAAGGGGGGTATATGAATATGCATACAAAAAAGACAAAGACAGTAGCTGGGACATGGGAAATGCAAGCCAGGTAACCCCTGCATGGGAGAAAAATTCCCACAGTCTGATGATGGGCAGGCTTGACATGACGGTTATCAGAGGGGTGGATTCTAGAATGCAAAAATGCTCCAGAGAGAACACACACATGCCTTGTATCTCAAGTATTTATTTCAAGAAATTCTGAAGATGTTCTGTTTTCCTGATTACATGGGTGTGGTCCATTTGCTTAGATGTCTGGACTTTATGTTATTTATGGTTGCTTTTCAAGCATCATGTTACAGTTCAACTAACACAGTAAAAAAAAAAAAAAAAAGGAATGATTAAACCACATTTCCCCTGGTGAAATTAACCTTCACTATCCAACTGAAGTCAACGTGAGAATTGGATTTGTTTTATAAAAATTCACTCTATAGAGAGCTCAGCTGTTACCACCTATAAAGTAAGACGGGTGCCCACAAAGGCGAGCAGCAGCACCACGTGAGATGCCAGAAGGGAATGTGGAATGCCTGAGTAATAAAACAGATGCAGAGAACTTTCCATCGGACAACGAGAGGACAAGCGCTGATGGAACTCACTCTCCCCTCGCAGACCAACTGGGCTCAAGAATCCAAATGCTGAGAAAGTCAAGACGGTGCAAAAGACACTCTATCAGAATAATAAGAGGGCTACTTCTTTCTCCTCTGGGAACCTTCAAGTATTTTGGAGTTTCTGACACTCTCAAGATGGCACAGAAACCAGAGCCTGATTTTAGAAACCTTGACACGGTGAGCGGGGCAGGAGGGTGGTGATGCTCTGAGTACTGAACAATTTAGAGCCCTGGTAACTCGGTTCTAGGGGAGAAAATGAAAAAGCCAGGCACACTGAGGCAGCTGTGGGTTGCTTTTTTGCTTTGTTTAGGGTGGCACCCAGGGACTGAGCTAGCTGTCTGCCAGCTACTCCCCACCCACATTTTCTGCAACTGGCATCAGACCACAATAGACAGCTAGAACCTCCTTGACAATGAGAGAAGGAAGGGTTTGAGGAGTGCCCTGGGGGTTATATAGGAGGCAAGAGGAGGACACACTTCCTCTAGACACTGGGGTCAGGGGCAATCGTGGATGACTTTCCGGGATACGAGCTCCAGGCTTTCTCAGGACCGGCGAGCTGCACCCGCGTCAAGGCCTGATGCCAGGTTTGTACCTAATCAAGGCCACAGTCCCCAATGAGGCCACACGGGTTCATTCTCAGGCAGGCAGGTGGTTTAATATTTTCCTTTGGACAATCTTGTCCAGAGAATCACTATCACGACTTACTTTTATCACCATCTTGTGCAGGTTAAAATAAGAAAATCAACATTTCCTAGACCTTGTGTAGCTTTAATTGATGCAACTGGACACGCGTTTATGGAGTGCTTATTGTGTTTCCCGATAGCTCAGTTGTTAAAGAATCCACTTGCAATGCAGGAGACCCCAGTTCGATTCCTGGGTCAGGAAGATCCGCTGGAGAAGGGATAGGCTACCCACTCCAGTATTCTTGGGCATTCCTTGAGGCTCAGTTGCTAAAAGAATCCACCTGCAATGTGGGAGACCTGGGTTCGATCCCTGGGTTGGGACGATCCCCTGGAGTAGGTAAGGGCTACCCACTCCAGCATTCAGGCCTGGAGAATGCCATGGACTGTACAGTCCATGGGGTTGCAAAGAGTCAGACACGACTGAGCATCTTTCACTTTATTGTGTTCCAGAATCAGCTGCAAGTCCTTGGCATCAAGAAGTAAGAATAGGGGGACTTTCCTGGTGGCCCAGTGGCTAAGACTCCGCACTCCCAATGCAGGGGCCCCAGGTTTGATCCCTGGTTGGGGAACTAGGTTCCACATGCTGCAACTGAGCGTTCACATGCCACAATTAAAGATCCTGTATGCCTCAACTAAGACCCTGCACACCCAAACATAAATATTAAAAAAAAGAATATGGAAAATAAGAACTGTCTCCAGAAGAGATCACACATCAGCTTTGACTATGCCTTGATGAGTTAAACTTCTCTTGTGGACACTATACTTTTCCTTATAACACCCAGAGAATGCAGAGTTAGAGGCTCAATGGTGGATCGATACATTCACTGAATGAAAATGGCAGGCCCCACAAATAGTTTCCAGAAGGCCTGCCAACTACTCTCCCACCCTGGGTTTTGGTGCTCTTCCACAAACTGTGTAACATCAGCCAGAATACCCCAGCAGCGCACAATGCCCACACAGTTGGAGCCTGATTCTCACACTGGATTCGGTGGCTTTGGGCAAGTTGCCCCAATCCTTGGGGCTCAGTTTCCTTATCTATAAAATGAAAGGATTGGGGCAGGTTGTCTCTACTCCCCTCCTGAGTTCCAGCATTCCACGATGCCCCATGCATTCAGGTAACTGGGACCTGTCTTTCACTACTTATGGATGCAAGAGACAGCCACACATCACCCCCGCCTGCTTTTTTAGCATGGCCCTGTCTCGTCAGGTTCCCACTGCTTCCTCACATTGTCCCTGAGGCCTCAAGCAAGCTGAGCCCATTCCCTCCCCAGCTGCTAGGTCCCACATAATCAATACCAAAGGGCACCCCCATTCCACTCCCGCTGACTGACTCAGGGGCAAGCAACCGGCCTACTTCTGGTCCATGAGACAGACAGAGAACATGAGGGAGGGGCTTCCAGGAAAGGTTTCCTCTCTTTAGAAAGCCTCACCAGAAGGGATGGTCCCCACCCGTGAACATTGCTAAATCCAGATATGAACCCGGAACTCCTGCAGCCATTTTGCAGCCATGAGAGGAACCAGATCTAGGATGAAACTGTCACTAAAGACAGCAGAGCAAAGACACAGAAGGAGTCAGGACCTCAAACATCACTTGGCCACAGAGCCAGCCACGCTGGAGGGCCCCCACCTCCACCCCAGCCACCTCTGTTCTATTTATGGGCGATACATTTCCTTAAGCACATGAAAGTTGGTGGGAGAATGGCATTGAAATATGTATAATATCATATATGAAACGAGTCGCCAGTCCAGGTACGATGCATGATACTGGATGCTTGGGGCTGGTGCACTGGGATGACCCAGAGGGATGGTACGAGGAGGGAGGAGGGAGGAGGGTTCAGGATGGGGAACACATGTATACCTGTGGCAGATTCATTTTGATATATGGCAAAACCAATACAATATTGTAAAGTTAAATAAAATAAAAATAAATAAATAAAGTTAGTGTTTCCCATTACCTGCAGCCAAAAGTGACCTAACTAATTTGAAAAGAATAGATGCATTCTGAAGCAAACGTTAACACCAAAGCTACACTATATAGAGCTGAATCTCCCTTTAGTGTCTAGGAAAACACTCTAGAACACCATTTGGATGGAGATTACACTCTCAAGTAAATCCCTGACACTTCCTTTTCTTCCTCATAAGCCAACAACATCCAGACATCTGTACTGTGTAATTGCTTGGTTTCTAGAAAAATGTGAATGGTCCAAATATTCCAACAAGAAACAGCGCTCTGACATGCCCTCGTCCGTGGACACAATGGAGAACAGCCATGACCTCAATTATAAGAGCAGAAGAGTCAAAACTGGCACTTTGAACAGATGATTCTACGCTGTATCGGTGGTTTTGAGCTTTCAAAGTACTATTCATTTTTGTTTTACCTCTAAAAGAGTCCCAGATTTCTCAATCAGCTTACTGGCTAAGATAGATTTCAGCAAAATATTAGGGAGAGGACAGACGTAGGCCTATAGGTTTCCTCCTCTCTCTCTCACACTCTCTCCCCCCGTCCCCGCTCCCCAACTTCTCACCACGGTAACAGAAGAAACAATAATTAAGTTGATGAGCATTAACTGGTGCTACCAAGCGCAATAAAAAAACACCTCCCGGCTTACACTGCCATTTCCTTTTTAAACCCTTCGGGGGCATTGTGTGCAAATATAGTAAACAGCATTAGAGGGAAATAATGCAGCACATACTTCTGGGAGCACGTCATGTCCCTTTAAGACAAGGCCCACTGTTCAGTTCCATTCTAGGCCAGAGCTCCAGTTTCAAGCCTGCGGTCCCCTTACTGCCTCATGCAGTATTAATATGGCCCTGGCACGCTCCCAATTTGCATTGTAAACCATAATCTGGGCCATCTCCCACACAGCAAACTGGTTTGGGGCTCACTCTTCATTTCTCAGGAGGGCTTTCCCCCCTCTCCCCAGCCAGGCCATCCCTTCCTCAGGGTCCCTCACCTTCAGCTTCAGTGAGGGGAATATCATGGGTTCCAAAACAAGCCCAGCGTGGGGTATCCTCTGTAAGTGCTGCTAATGCAACAGCCGATGAAGCACACTGCTCTGTGGACTGCCATGCAGCCTGGGGAGCGGGGGAGCTCAGACACCAGAGCCCAAGCCCAACTCAGGGTCACCTCTGTGGCAGCCCTGGAGGAACCATGAAAACCCCCAGGCTGAGTGGTCCCCTGGGTTCCCCTCAGATCTGCTGAAGGAGCACTTTCTCTCTCCCCTTCCCAACCCCACCTCTATTGAACCATAGGGCAGGGGCTTTCTATGGTATTATTTCTAGAAGAGGTCACAAACCATTTTCATTTATTTAGGTTGGCCCTAAAGTTCATTCGGGTTTTTATGTAGGATCTTAGGGAAAAAACCCAGAGGAACTTTTTAGCTAACCCAATACTAAAAGGAAAGGTGGTGGTGAGGCTGGCAGCAAGGTGGGTGGCGAGAAGACAAAGTGGAAAAATCAAGGGTACAGCTGAGTGGGCCCAGAGAGACAGCCTTCAAACCCAGGGGCTCCTGTGGGCATCATGCTGCACAGATAGCCTCCCACCACACATCAGGAGCCCCCCACCCGGGCTCAGCCTGTGGCCCTGTCTGTGCACACTCTCATCCTCAGGTATCAAGTGGTATTTCAGGGCAAGACTGGGCTCTGCAGATGGGCCATCTGGGCTCAAAACCCAGATCCACTACTCACAAGCTGTATGACCTGGAGTATGATGCTAAACCACTCTGAGTCTCAGTTTTCACATCTGAAAACTGGGGACAGGAGCAGCGCCCACCTCCTGAGGGTGACTAGTGAGGATGCAAAACCCTGCCTGGCACGCAGTCATTGTTCAAACCATCTCTCAGAGTTTGTATGGGCAGGGCACGGCCCTGAGCAGAGGATGGGGCCAAAACGTACCCTCAAGAATCCTGCCGTTTCCTCGATACATTAAAGACAGAATTACCACTGTGACCCAGCAATTTCATTCCTAGGCATATATCCAGAAGTACTAAAAACAGGTGTTCAAATAAAAACGTGTACACAAACATTTATAGCTGCACGCTTCACAATAGTCAAAGGTGGCAACAATCCGAAAGTCCACAACAGAGGAAAAGGCCAATAAAACACGGCATATCCACACAAACATTGACTGAGGGAGCTGGGCAGGAGGCCGTCCCACACTCTGCGTCATTCAAGCTGCACAGGCCAGACCCTCTTCTAGAGGAGGAAACGCAGCCCTGGGAGGTCAGTGGCACCCCCAGGTCACACAGCTAGCCTGAAACACTGCAGGCACAAAAAGCCAGCACTTACAATTTTAAAATGCATTTCCTCTTCTTCCCGTAGGGTCTACACAGTTGGATCTCCAATCCTCTCACCACAAGGAGAAACATAGGCTGTGCTGAAGAGTAAGATCTCACGGTCCTGGACTTATACATGTTCACTGAAAAAAACATGTGCCACCTAAAAGTTAAGCACTGTGTTTTATTCAGAGGACTCTGGGCACTCAAACCCACGAGGCGCCTCTCAGATAGTTCAGGGGGACTGCTCCAAAGAGGTAAGGAAGGAGTCAGGCTACATAGGGGTTTTTGCAACAATGACCAAGTAGTCAGAACATCAAAAAATTGCTATTAAAGGAAACCAGACATCTCAAGTTACTGAATTTAGCACTATTTCTATGTATGGGAAAATGCAAGAGTCTGGATTCATTGAAATCATTCCTTTGATATGCACCTTAGCTATCTATGGGCTTCCCTGGTGGTTCAGTGGGTAAAGAATCTGCCTGCAATGCAGGAGAACCAAGTTCGATTCCTGGTTTGGGAAGATCCCCTGGAGAAGGAAATGGCAACCCACTCCAGTATTCTTGCCTAGGAAATCCCATGGATAGAGGAGCCTTGTGGGCTACAGTCCATAGGGTCACGAAGAGTCACACAGGACTGAGCAACTAACACTTTCAACTCTCACTTAGCAATCTCGGACCAGTATCCTGTTCTTTCCAATCCTGAGTTCCCTGAGGTTCACCCTTGGGGCAATGGTAGCAGCTGATGATCGCAGCATCCTTTGTTTCTTCATTGCTGGTAGGCAGGCAACATTTTTCATCCACACACAGCTAAGTCTAGGTGGGTCTTGTTCTAAGAACACACTTCAAACAATGAAGCAGCACAGAGGAAAGAAAGGTCTTCAAGGGAAACACTTAATGGGTTTGTCTCAGCCATTCCACTAATTATTTGTCTGTCTTTGAGTAAGTACATTTCTCTGAGTCCTTTTTTGGTTAAATAATTTTTTAATCACTAAAGTCTACTATAAAATGGAGTAGACTGTCTCCAAGACCTCTTCTAGATCTAAGGCTCTAATTTCATAATGACTAACACCTGCCCTGGAAAGATTTGGAAAAGTGGCCACCTGGTCCTTATTTAGGATGACGACACACAAAGCTGAGCTACCGGCAATTTTTATGAGTGTCTCACACCAGCACCCTACATCTCCCTGCCCCAGGAAAACACAAGAAAGCAAAGATACACAGATTCTGTTCCCACCATGTACTCTCCATGAGATTTTGAATATAACAGAGCTGGGTAGTACCCAAAATTCTGTTCAACTCATCCACCTTACCAATTCCTGTCTCCCTGCCATGCACAAAAATTCACTGCTCGTTTTTCCTGAACTCAACTTTAAATTGTCTCACTTTTTGTAAAATTAGCATTGTCCTGAGCAATAGTATCTGTGAAATCACAAGTTCTGATCTGCCAGTTCTATTTTTTCACCAACGTATTCAAATACACAACTATAATAAGAAATTTGTCTGGGTCCCACCTAAAAGCATCCCACGGGTGTGGGGACGCTGCAAAACTCAGCTTTCACTCACTCTGTCTTCACCAGCAAACTTCTTAGATCAACGCTGTTTTCTACCACTGACAGAAGGTAAACAGATGCGCAGGGAGGCTCATATTTAGCGGGATACAGCCCAAAGCACCATTGCTGGGCTCCAAACTCGGGTGTGCCTGATTCATTAATGCCACTCTTGTAAGCATCCAGCTCATCCACAGCCTACAGGGGTGAATAAAAAGTCAAGAGGTTGTAAATAATGCTGATGACCTTTATCACCTATTCTACCTAATCCTGCCCTAAGTACTTGACAGCAAGATTTTCCATGATAATCTGAAACAAGAGTAATTCAGCTCTGCATAAGCCTAACTGACAGCCAAGAGCACTGGGGTGGAGGGCAGCATGGGCGGCCCCTCACGCACCCTGCAAGGTCACGGTTGATTCCCCATCCGGGCATCACTAGATTCAGGCTGTCCCAGTCTCAAAGCTGTGCCACCAGCCCTGCCAGCCTTCCTGAAAATGCACAGCTTGGTCACCAGGGACTCTGGCTGAGCCCGTGTGTGACTCAGCACACATCTATCAGGCCTCCTGGGAAAAACAATGGCAAGACTACTCAGGGTTGACAGTGTCGTCTGTGAATGAAGAAGTGCCCGAGTCTTCACACACCAAGCCACCAAAGAAAAGGGCTTCCATCCCAGCCTGGAAAATGTAAGCACTGGGTGGGCCAGCGCTCAGTATCATCTGGTCTGATCGCTGGTAGGACAGCAAAAGAAAACCAGAGCCAGACAATTTGGCTGTGTCAAGCCAGGTCCGGGCAGAAGTGCCCCTGTCTCAGGCAAGAACCTCGGTCTTGGAATGGTACGGCTTCCAGCAGTCAGCATCCCTAGGTTTAGCTCTTCTCTCTGCCACAATGGGTGGAGGTAATTGTCAATTACAGAACCATCCCCTAAATTCAGGGATCAATGAAGTGTAAGTGGAGAGCCCAGTTACCCATATGAATTTGACAACAATAACAAAGAAAAATGAAGAGGAAAACTACCCAGCTCATTATCCCTCTCAAACAGTTTCCAGTAACAAGTCAATATGCACCAGAAATAATCGCCTACAAAAAGCAGTTGGTGGGGGAATGCACTGAATTTCAAGAAAACAGCAACCTATTCCTGTATTCTTGCCTGAAGAATTCCACGGACAGAGGAGCCTGATGGGCTACAGTCCATGGGGTCACAAAGAGTTGGACACGACTGAGTGACTTTCACTCACTCATGCACTGAACTGATGCTGGGAGACAGGAGAGGCTTGCCGCGCCTTACAGCATGATGCAAACCCTGCCGGGCGTCATACAATATGTCAACTGCAGAAGGATCCCCCAAGCAGGCATGTGCTAACTCATCATTTGTCTCCATCGAGATACCTCTGAGCCTCCCCATGATGTCAAAAGGGGCAAATTGTCCCGTGCAGGCCAGTGGGCTCTCTGGACCATCTGATCAAGTGAGGAGGGCAAGAGGCCAGCAGCCGATGAGGGGCTGACCAGCAACGGGAAAGACAAATGTCCCCTACACAAAGTAAGCTTCCACTGGGTAGGAATAACTGCTGCTGCTGCTGCTAAGTCACTTCAGTCGTGTCCGACTCTGTGTGACCCCATAGACAGCAGCCCACCAGGCTCCCCCGTCCTTAGGATTCTCCAGGCAAGAACACTGGAGTGGGTTGCCATTTCCTTCTCCAATGCATAAAAGTGAAAGGGAAGTCGCTTAGTCGTGCCTGACTCTTTGCAACCCCATGGACTGCAGCCTACCTGGGATTTTCCAGACAAGAGTACTGGAGTGGGGTGCCATCACCTTCTCTGGGGAGTAACTGAGGTCAGTGTATTTCTTCCCAGATCTTTCACTTTACTGAACCCTGAAAACACCTCCCTTGAAATCCCTCTGATGAGCACCAAGTAGGGTTTTCCCCAACCCTGACATAGGAAGAAGGACTATTCCCTGCTTGGGCTTTGGTTGTGGGGAGAACTGCCTGTTACTTGTTGACAACTGAGGGTAGAAATACCAGAGGGGTGAATGTGGATGGAAGGGTCACAAGTGTGTGGCTGCTCTTGCCACTGGGCACCCACCTCGACCATCTCTGTAAAACCAAATCTCCAAGACGCATTCATTTTCCCTAGCTCTGTGCCTGGAGATCCTATTTCTGCCTTAAAGAAGAAAGAACCCTTCTCTCTCTCACTCTATCCACCCCAGGGCTGGCCCACTACACTGCCCAGCACTGGCCTTGGGGAAGGCAGCTCCTGCCAAGGGCACACTTGAGCCAGGCAGCCATGTAACCCCAGGCCAAGCTTCCCACCAGGGACTTACCAGCCCTTCCCCAGTTTCTCCTGGGTGTGACAGATCCCTAGCCCCATTGTGCCCCAGGAAACCATCTTCAAGAGAACTCAGCTCAAAGATGATTGCTTAGCTGTTTTTTTACTTAGACATCCAAACAGTACAAACACCCTAAATACCCAACTCCAGAGAAAGGCTAAGAAATGGTGGTACGGCCACACTGGAATACATGCAGCCATCAAAAATGGTTCCAGCCTTATGGGAGGACAGATCTATTATAGTTGGGAAAGTGGGAGGGCGCATACAAAACTGGCTAAGGAGCACAGTCACAGCTAAGGAAATGGAAATAATTTGAAAATCCATACAAAGTAAAGAGGCTTGAAGGAAATACACCAAAAGGGAACCAACCAGAGACAAGGTCCTTCCTCTAACTATGTTTATGTGTATTTATAATAGCAAAATACATATACTGCCTTTGAAACACATCTCATTTCTCAAAAAACAACATATACCCAGAAAGATCAGGAATCTCGGCATCAAAGGATCTGTATTCTAGCTTCAGGTGTGTCTGCTCCCAAACGCATGTGACTTTAAGAAATGAAAAGCCCTTTGTTCTATTTCTCACCTATGATATATACTTATAGCCTACAACCTACACCTCCAATCTATAACATCTGCCTGTGAGCTACACCTGTAACTTACAACCTACGTCTACAACCAATAACCTATACTTACAGCCTGTACCTACAATCTACAACCTACAACTACAACCTGTAACCTATACCTACAATTCACTTGAGCAACCTATGCCTACAAGGTATAATCTACAACCTACATCTATAACCTCTAACTACAAATTATACTTACAAACTATACCCATACCTATAACCTACAACCACAACCTACACCCACACTTACAGCATAAATCTACAACCCTCAATTTACAGGGCTGCTATTAGGAGTTTGGGGATTACCCAAGTACCAAACTTTATATGAAGACGTTACATGAAGGTGAGGCATGAAATCGTTATAATTACTTGAGATCTACACACACATACACACTTCAATATCAGCAACATGTCAGTGCACTAAGTGAATCTTGATTCCAGAAGGAAACGCTAACAGACCAGAAAATTCCTATCTGGGCTCAAAGGTCTAAACGGCCGCCATGTGACTCCTGTTTACCTACTCGGCACTTCTCTCATAACTGCAAAAAACTAAAAATTACTCAGCATCCTCTTTCTCCTGACTGAGAGCTTCAGAATTCACTCAGTTATGCCTGAACTCTCTCAACTGCTTATTCCCCAGCTCCCCCTCTTCCTCCTTCTTCCTTCCATTCTGCTTTAAAAACAAGAAATATATACTTAAAAAAAAAACCCTACCTAGCCCTAAGAAACTGTAAACAATCTGTTATTCAGAATATAACGGCTCCGAAGGATCCATTAAGAGTTTTGGTGGCAACGCAGGTCCCACTGTCACCCAAATCATCACAATGGGCCATTCAGACTGTAAAACGCTGCCTGATCCTCCCGGGGCATGAACGTTCTTTATGGCTCTCCTTCACTCTAATTTTTTGGCGAGGCTCAGAGGGAATGGAATGGGCTTCCATTATAATGATGGATGAGTGGGCTGCTGGCAGAGCAGGGCCTTTGGGAAAGCACTCTACACACACACACACACACACACACACACACATTCACATAACTCTAGACCAACTCTACACCATACACATACACAATCCCCACCCTGCACTCACACACACACACATCATTTACACACATTCACATAACTCTAGACCCACTCTACACCATATATATATCCAGTCTCCACTCTACACACACACTCTCACACATACACACCACTCAGACATTCTCATAACTCTAGACCCACTCTACACCATACACATACACAACCCCTATGCTTATACACACATTTACACACACTCGAGACATAAGCTACACTCTACAACCTACACACATACACTGAAACACACACTGTATACATGTGCTCTCCCCTACCCCCTGCACACACACCCACACATACTTGGACTCACCCTTGGCCACCAGCTTCCAGGAACTCCCACAGTGGTCTTATGCGCCAAGACTCCTTGCCAAGCTCTTTGGCCACTGAAGCAGCCCCATGACCCCTAAGACTCTGGCCCCTTCCAACCCTAGAGTCTTCATTGGTATCATTAACTCTGCATCCCTGCCTTACTCTATAGTTAAGCAGACCTGGGTTCAAATCCCAGGTTACTAGCTGTATAGCCTTGGCAAAGTCACTTAACCTCTCTCAATCTCAGTTTCCTCATGTTTATCTGGGAGCATGCATGCATTCATATACCATACTCCAGGGCTCATATGAAGCCACTTCTCAACAGCCCAGCCAGATCACAAGTCCCCAGTCTTTGAGCCCCCAAGTACACCAACCCTGGTCCCTCCTCCAAGGACCCCTCTGGACCTTCCACAGCCTAATGGCTAAAGGGTTAAAGCCTGACTCAGGAGGATCCCACTCCAGTTATACCAGCAACATCCAATCTGATTGGTCCATGCCTGTAAAGGGCTGGTCGTCAGGACGCTGATTCAGTGGTATGCCGGATCCTACATGAGAAGGGGTTAGCACAGGGTCTGACTCCACATCCCTGCTTCGCACAAGTTATCTCCAAGGCTGGGCTGCTCGGCCAGCAGGTCCCTATTCCTGCAGAGTAGCGACCTGTCTCCCTCATGCCTCCAATTGTAGTCCTGCATCTACTAGTAAGGCAGCTGAACGGATTCTAATACAGGCTGGCTAGTCCAAGAGGACCCCTGGGAAGAGGCTGGGGACTGACCTACATCATCCATATCCTAGCTCCCCCAACCCTAGGGAAGAAGCAGATGACCCCAAGACTCCCTCTTCTCTTTAACTCTCTCCCACTTCCAGAGCCTGCAAAGCCACTCTCTCATCTGCCGTCCCAATTTCTCCAGCCCAGGTAGCAAGGGCAGATGTTATTAGTTTGTACTTTACAGATGGTGAAGCACCCAAATTAGAAGGCTTATCCAAGATCACACAATGATGGAGATGGAATTAAAACCTAGGTCCCATCTCTTGACCCCTCATCTACTAAAATATCTGCATTTCTAATTTTACAGGTTAGGGAACAGACACCCAGATGGGATAAGTGAGTGGCCTAGGACTTCCCAGACAATATACTATGGAGGTAGAGCAGAATTGAGGCTTGGGGACCAGAACTCTGTCCTCTTAGGGGTTGATCTAGGAGGCATCTTTAGGGATGAGATCAGCTCTGGCAAAGTCCTTCATCCCCCGACATCCAGGTTCCCCCTTAGGGTTCCTCAGATCCAGGCACTGGGGAACCATGGGCTGAATGCCCAGCCATACCTCTCAGTTCTAAGCTCAGTCTGTGGGCACCCAACATGGGCACTGCCCCCTCTCAGAGTATCTGCAACACCTACCCCTGGGAACACTGTGGCCACTGAGCAAAAACAGAGCAAAGTGCGCTGCCAGCCCAGCCCTGCTTAGTAATCTGCCCTTTGCATTGCCAGGGAGCAGTGGGGATACAGCTGCAGTACCTGATGGTACATCTAAAAAAAGCCAGCTGAGGGGGCCCACAGACTCCCACCCGTCTTCTCCCACCCGCCACTCCTGGAGATCGGCAAGGAGCTGCTGTTTCTCTTTTTCTCCCACCCCAAGGAGATCAATATGTTGTGCAAAAACAACTCCATCCAGCAAAGCTCTACTTTACACCTACCTCCATCTGGACCGTCCCTCGCAGCATTCCGCTAATTCACCGATAATTCCTCCCAGAATCATCATGATTGATTTCCCAGTGCTGAGTTGCCTCCTGCCTGGCTGTGCCCCAACCAGGTGGTGCTGAGAGCAGTCATCTCCATGCTCATCCCACAGGAGCTTTGGGTCAGGGGATCAGGGCCAGAGGGATACTCTCCCAGAAATGGCTTTCAGAGGAACAGGGTAAAATGACAAGTCAAGACTAGGATGTTTGAAAAGGGAAGTTCAGCTTGGTATCCATAAAACGGTGGCCAATTATGGGACACCTACTGTGTGCTAAACACTTGAAAAGACTTATCTCATTGAATACTCAATGTAACACTTTGTAAATGAGAAGACTCCTGCAAAGGGATGTTGTCATGAGCCCAGACCCAAAATGCACCGAGACAGAGTGCTCTTTCCTAACAGACCCTCTTTTGGGAAAAACTGTCACTATTCAGTGGTAAAGTATATGTCTGCAATGTAGGAGATGCAGGGGACATGCGTTCGATCTCTGGGTCAGGAAGATCCCCTGGGGGAGGGCATGGCAATCCACTCCAGTATTCTTGCCAGGAAAATCCTGTGGACAGAGGAGGTTGGCAGGCTACAGTCCATGGGGCCATGAGGAGTCAGACATGACTGAAACGACTGAGCACGCACGTCACTATTCAGACTAGAAATTCTTCTGAATAATTTTCATCATGTTCAGCTTCTTGATAATGTGCTCATGGATTACAGTGATGCTCAGCAGCTCTCTGGGTAAAACGATGATATTAATATTAACCGTACTGTTGGCAATAGAAAGAGCAGAACTAGCCACTGGAAATTATTGTGCATTTTAATGACTATCAGGCACTTTGCTCAATCTTTTCTATACAGTATTTTATCAATAATATGGTATCACTCTCAATGCTCCTAGAAAAATTTTGGTTAAATATGTATGTTAAAAGTGTTCAGAAGAATCACTAAGAGAATAGAACATGATCTCTTGCTTGTGAACCAACAAAGGGAAAAAGGAATGAGTGTGAAACTAGGCATTTCATAGGACAGGAAGGTAAAAGAAGAGCAAAGAAAAAAATTGATCAACAGAAACCTAAAATCAAACAGTGGGGGAAAACTCAGAAATCACGTTAGCAATGATAGTAAACGCGGTGGTGGTTCAGCTGCCAAATCATGTCCAACTCTTGTGACCCCATGGACTGTAGCCCGCCAGGCTCCTCTGTCCATGGAATTCTCCAGGCAAGAATACTGGAGAGGGTGGCCATTTCCTTCTCCAGGGATCTTCCCGACCCAGGGATTGAACCCAGGTCTCCCGCATTGTAGGCTGATTCTTTACCAACTGAGCCACAAGGGAAGCCCCGATAGTAAACGTAAGCAGATTAACTTTACCTATCAAGAGACAGAAATTATCAGATTGGATTAAAAAGTTGAACAAAATTTAATATGATTATAAGAGACATGTCTAAAGTAAAACCTTATTAAAAGGCTGAGAATAAAGAGACAGTAAAGAATATACCAGGCAAGCACTAACCCAAAAGAAACTGTTATAACATGTAGTTAATGTCATTCAAAATTAATTTGGGTCTTCAAAACAACCCTCAAAATGCCAAATAAATCTTTATTTTGCATAAGAAGATGGAGGTATGGAGAGGTTAGGTTACCTGCCCAAGATCACTCAGGCAGTAGGGGCACAAAGAGGAGCCATGCTCAGGTTTCTATTACCCCAAAGCCCATGCTTTCAACCACAACACACTACTGTCCTAATAACACTGTGTGGGGAAATATTTAGTGGATGGAAAATACATGCCCCATTACCAAGGCCTGGAGTGTAAGTGAAGGCAATAGAGAAAGGGCCATGAGTCACTGCAGAAACAAGAACAACCCATTGGTTCTCTGGGTTTCTCAAGTGGTGCAAGTGGTAAAGAACCCGCCTGCCAATGCAGGAGACTTAAGAGATTCAGGTTCAACACCTGGGTCAGGAAGATCCCCTGGAGGAGGGCACAGCAACCCACTCCAGTATTCTTGCCTGGAGAATCCCATGGACAGAGGAGCATGGCAGGCTACAGTCCATAGCATCGCACAGAATTAGACACGACTGAAGCGACTCAGCACAGCACAGCAGTGGTCCTCAATCCTGGCAGCAGGTTAGTTAGCAAGAACACCAAGGAGAGCTCTAAGAAAAGGCCAGTGATTTGGGTCCCATCCAAGACCAATGAACATAGCATCTCCAGGGGTGAGACCCAAGCCATCAGTATTTTCAAAGCTTCCAAAGTGACCCTAATGCTCAGGCAGAGCTGAGGACAACTATCTGTAACACAGACTCAGGTACAGGTCTCCTAAAAGATAGAGGGTACTGTTAGGTCACTGCAGAAAGCAGAAACGAGACGGCCCTCCAAACTCATCCCTCCTACCTACCGTTCACAAAAGAAATAATTAGAATAAGAAGAGATATGTGACCCCCTCCTCCTCGATGAGGGGAAACCACGTCTGAGAATATCTGGGGAAAGAGAGATGACAGAATCCCTGTGCTAACGCCCCCTCCCTACTTCTTAAAGAGAACAGAATGAATCACAGAATCTCAGGGGTGGAAAGAACCTTATAGGAAACTTAAAAAGGATCCTACACTTGGGTGATTGTTAAAACTGTCTTGGAAACTTTGTTAAAATATAGATTTCTCTGCCGCATCCCTAGGGCAATCTGACTATGTTTCTAGTTGAAGCATGGGAAAGAATATTTTTCAGAAGATACTCAAAAGAGTCTTTTGGAGAAAGATGGCACAGTGGAGCCAGATCATAATAATTCCCTTTCTCAATAATTAGGCAAAAGAAAAGAAGCAATATCATAACAAATCAATAAAAACTTTTTAAAAATGAGGGAGGAAAATCAGCAGTAATCAAATAAGGAATGCCTTCTAAAGGGGAGACCTGAGTGAGGGTCAGAGAATAGGATTTGGGAGGTTTCTGTCAATTGATTTTCAGTCAATCCTAAAGGAAATCAGTCCGGAATGTTCATTGGAAGGACTGATGCTGAAGCTGAAGCGCCAATGCTTTGGCCACCTGATGTGAAGAACTGACTCATTGGAAAAGACCCTGATGTTGGGAAAGACTGAAGGCAGGAGAAGGGGACGACAGAGGGTGAGATGGTTGGATGGTTTCACCGACTCAATGGACATGAGTTTGAGCAAGTTCTGGGAGTTGGTGATGAACAGGGAAGCCTAGCGTGCTGCAGTCCATGGGGTTGCAAAGAGTTGGACACGCCTGAGCAACTGAACTGAACTGGGAGGTCTCTGTCCCTACCCCTATCCCCCAGAAACTTCACTGGTGAGGCCAAAATCAAGAGACTTTTCACTAATTACTACATGTTGGAAAAAAGCAGACTATGTCTACTTTGCTGTTTTTCCCCTTTTCTGACTTAATATGGAAAAAGTTGAGGAGACAAATCAGAAACTGCTAGAAGAGGGCTGTAAGACAGCGCTATGGAGAGTTGGGGTCCCTCCCTCTGTCTCTCTCATAGAAGTGCAGACTCCAGGGCTCAATGCCTGACTGAGGAGATCATCTAAATGTCAAGGGCATCTCCCCATGGAAGACGGTGCATCCCCCATGGGCGGAAGGAACCCTGGAACAGGACACTTAGCAAACTCTCAGGAGAGCAGCATGCAGCCCTACCAAAAAGAACACACAGCTCTGAGCCCTGACCCTCCCAGATTCCCATGTTCCCTACAGCAGACATCAGAAATCATCTCAAACTACAGCTCAGACACCAAGGCAGAGACTTTGAGCGAGCTCCAAAGAGAGTCATAAAGCATTTGCCCACAGTATCAGCGCAATTTTCTAAAAAAAAAAAAAAGCTACCCAAGTTCAGCATAAGCAAGGTAAAAAATATCATGGTACTTGTATGTATACAGATACTACAGGTGAAAAATATGGGACAAAGCATACAGAAGATGAAGAACCCTATCTCAATAAAAACAGAACCAAAGAAACAGGAAATTTCCAACTAGTGTTTAACACTGTAGTAGAAATTAATCAGAATATATATTCAATAACACAAGAAAGTTGGATGACAAAGAAGTTAGATCAAAGAAAACAAACAAAAGACCAAAATAACACCACTTCAGATTGCTGAACAAATTGGAGACAGAAATAATACATGTGAAAATTGGATTCCTACATAGGGGAAAGGCTCGAGACTAAACAACTTTGGAACTTATTAAATATTATCAATCTTAACAACATAAAAGCAATACTCTTACTAAAACAAGCCAGAAGCAGAAGGTAAGATGAAGAATATGAATGCTAGAAAGAAGAAAAAAAAGAATGAGTGCTGATTTCTTCATCGTTTAACGGTATGGACTCAAAAGTCTAAAATTCAAAATAGTTAATAGAGAGTGAGTCACTCTGTGCAGCAGAAATTAACGCAATATTGTAAATCAACTATATAGTTCAGTAAAATTTTATAAAAAAAGAAAGTAATGACTCCCACCTCTTAAAATTTTTCATTACCTTAGTGAGATCTTTTAGAAAATTATCTGTTTCAATGGAGAAACATTTATCCAGAGCTCAACATTTCCTTCCAATGTGCCCTATTAGAAAATTAAGCCAAAGAAATTAATACTCTGTTAACATAAAGATGATCCTATTATTCTACAATTATTCCTGCCAATCTATGATCTATGTCTCCTTCCAGCTGTATATACCCATAGAAAGATTCTTTAGTGATTTTTCTCCTACTGTTCGAGATGGTTATTTTGAGGTTGTGAGATTATGAATTATTTTAAAAATTCATCTATGAACACTGGTGTTGCTTGAGTTACTTGCAGTGAATATTTTCAAAAACAACTGTTATTTTTAGAGATGGTTTAGATGGGACAGCCAAGTTTGCGGATCACTGAATCTACTCAGTGGTGATTTCTAAATCTTACCCAGATATCTCCAGACAGCACTCCTGAAAAGAAGGCAGCCTCCCAGCTGTTGCCAAAATCTCCAAGCTTAATGATGCACTCACTACCTCCCAACTGTCCCATCCCGCTGTAGGCCAGTTTAATTTTACAGTACAGCTAATTTTTCTTCCTTTTGCTACCCCTGCTATCAGATGTTCTAGCAATAATGCCCACTCTTTACTGAATTGCCCTAACCATGCACTACTTATATTCTTCTACATCCTCCTTTAAATCTTTGGCCTATGAGGTTATGAGGCTTCATTACAGTTCTCCCATTTTCCTGTTGAAGAGACTGAGACCCACAGAAGTAAATTTTCCTGAGACTCCCCAGCTAGCAGGTGCTAGATCTGGGCTTCAAGCCATGTGTTTAATCAAAATGCTTTGCTAGAAAGAGATGCTTTGTATTGATCCAATATCTACCTTAGTCTGCTCTGTGGGGACACACCAAAAAAGTGTAATCCCTTTCCAAACAGCACTGCTTTCCAATATAGGAAAACAAAAATCACATGACCCTCATCTGCCCAGCCTTCCTCCCACAAGCCATCCCACACCAGGTGCAAAAGATACTAAGTGAAGTAAGTCAGAGAAGGAGAACTATCCTATGACATCCCTTATATGTGGAATCTAAAAAGAAATGATACAAATGAACTTACTTACAAAACAGAAAGAGACTCACAGACTTAGAGAATGAACTTGTGGTTGGCAGGGGAACTGCGTGGGTGGGAGGGGGAGGTTGGGGGGCAGGGATAGTTAAGGAGCTTGGTTTGGACATGTGTACACTGCTATATTTAAAATGGATAACCATCAAGGACCTACTGTATAGCACATGGAACTCTGCTCAATGTTATGTGGCAGCCTGGATGAGAGGGGAGCTTGGGGGAAAATAGATACATGTATATGTATGGCTGAGTTCCTTTGATATTCACCTGAAAACATCACAGCAGTGTTAATCAGCTACACCCCGATACAAAATAAAGCTTAAAAAGAAAAAAAAATTTTTTAATACGGAGAAAAAATGGCATTTTTCTCCTGGTCTGCGATAAACCTCTTGAATGATGAATTTAAACAGAATCAGGAAGTTTCCAAGATGCTCTTACCTATATGCTATCATTTCAGTTCCATTTTGAACAGTTCCTAATAGTTGGGTTCCCTGGGAAGATCTCCCAAGAGACTTTCATGCCACAGATGACTCCTAACTTCCTGGGTTATTGGACGGCTACAGTGATGTGGATCAAGTAATTTATATACGGCACAGATGTGTATAATATGCATTTTTCAATTTATCTTTCTAATTATATTCTTTCACAGATTCAATTCGTATTGAAATGAGTTTCTACTCCCCTAACACATGTTGGCTGGCAGTGGGGGGAGGGAGAGCAGGATGAAAACGCTAAGTAGATTTTCCACCAAGCCCGACTCCTCCCAACATCGTCACCCGTCACCAGGAGCTTGCAGGGCTAGGAGGATGCTGGGGGCTTGAGGGGGGCCTCCCTGGTTTATAATCATTGAGTCTGACTTTCACACACAGATGGGACAGGCCTTCCAGCAGGGTAGTACACACAGTCTGGCACCTCTGTGCCACAAGCCACAGGCAGCTGGGCACAGCAGCACCCCAGGCCTTGCCGGGAACACTTTCTCCCAGGACTGCGCACTTCCCAGCAGGGTTCTGTTCCAGGGAAAGATTCCACGGCCCTGGTGTTGTGCACAGGCCGGCAGGCCTCCACCAAAATGCACACCTGTGTTGGCAGCGGGGCCATGGAACAGGGCCTGGAAAACATCGGCCCATGCTTCAGTGAAGGAACAGAGGCCCAGTATAGCTCAGCCCAGACCGAGCTGGGCTGCTGACCCCACTACCCTGTCCTGAAGTCCTCTCCGGCCGTGTCCTTGATATCACCTCTGTGTCCTGAAACCCCAGGGCCTATACAGAGCCCTTCACTTTCTCCTGGTGGCTCTCCTCCAGGGGAAATCAGAACTCATATCTCCTGGCCCCTCTGTCCCTTACAAGGGAGCGGGGGACACACAGTGCCATAGCCCAGAAGGAAACTCCGCAGGGAATCAGTCAAAAGACAGACACTAAAATTACATTTGCTCACTCCCTTCTCATTTGGAGGGAAAGTCTGTGTGAGGCTGGCTGTGATCACACACTCTCTGTGAAAGTGAGAGAACCATCTCGACTGCCTCCTCCTCCTCCCCGTTTCTCCTCGTTCTGTCCCCTCTCCAGGCCTGCAAGGCCTCCCTCCTCCACTGAACCCTCAGCTCACTGCCTCCCACTGACTTCCTGTGTGCCGGGGGGTCCTGGCTTCCAGAGACCTGTGGAAAGCCCTGGTCCACCAGCCAGGAAAGGGTGAGCGTGGCCCCTGCCCTACACAGACACTCAGGATACAGGAAGCGGGGGAAGTCGACAGTGTTTGGACAGAAGATACCTCACACAGGAGAAGAACAAGGGAATATTCCAGCCTCTAAGAGTCTATAAATACTTTGGTACAAGGTCCAAAGCTAGTAGCCTCTTCAAAACCCCAAAATATATGGAGTCCCAGGCCACTCCTATCGCCTTCTTCTGGGAAAATTCACACAAGAAGGTTATATCTCAAGATTCTCAGACACATGTTCCTTCTCCAAGTGCTGCCTGGCTCCCAAACTGCCTGAATGTATCCATGAGAAAGAGAAAGGGACAGGCTGACTCTGAGAAATGCTTGTCCACTGTGCAGTTGCTGGCCCCTGCAGGCCTCCTTCACATCTCAAAAGATTACTGCTAAGTGGTTACTAGTCATGGAAGCACACAGACAACCTCAAGGATGTGGAAACAGACCTGGATAGTTGAACCAAGCCTGACTCTTACCACTAAATCATTGTGTTCCTTTATAGGGCATCTCCCTGGTAATGAATCCGCCTGAAATGCAGGAGATCCAGGTTCGATCCCCAGGTCAGAAAGATCCACTGGAGAAGGGGACAACAACCCACTCCAGAATTCTTGCCTGGAGAATTCCACAGACAGAGGAGCCTGGAGGGCTCCAGTCCATGGGGTTGCAAAGAGTCAGACATGACTGAACGACTAACATTTTCGTTTTTCATAGGGCACCCACTGTATGTGCCTACCAACCCCCATTCAGTCCTCCAGCGACCATGAAGATGGTGTCACCATCCTCTGTGCAGGTGAGCCCGGAGAGGTTAAGGATCTTGCCCAAGGCCGTTACTTGCAGTGTCCAGTGGTCAGTTCATCAATCTAGTCCTAGAAACCACACCAAACGTTTCCCCTAATGAGTGCCCGTAACTCCACAAAGAAATCCAGCCCAGCCTGGATAATCCATCAGAGCCAAGGAAGAAAACTCCTCTGTCAAAATGAAAGATGTTAATAGCAAGGGCGTTTAGCAGCAAGCCTTCAGATTTCCATTAAAAAACTCCCTGTACAAAGATGAAGCTGAAAAAAATCATACTGAATCTGCCTCTTAGAAGCCAGTACCTCCCGGAATCAGGACATCTACTAAAGAGCCCTCCTGCTTTCCCACCGACCTGCCATCCCCACCCTGACTTATTAAGGAATCATGAGGGCTCGGAAAAAGGAATAGAATTGGTCAATTATATTTTATTCTACCCACTAAACCTGAAATATTATGCCCAAGCTCTGACAGCTCTTGACTTTCATTTATCTTGGCTTTAAGAAGACAGGGAAGGGGTATGGAGCCAAAAACCCAAGTGTCTGAGCATTCATAGTAATTTAGCCTCACCCAAGACTGGGCTCCCTGATCCAGGCCCACCACTGCATGGCTTTTCCAGATCAACTAGAATTTGGGGTGACAGCCAGCCTTTCCGCACACAGTAAGCCTTCTGCATGGAAAGGCACATGTTTCCAGAACCACCCAGGCCCTGTCCTGAGCAAGTATTCTCACAGAGGGGTTTCGAAGCAGAGACTGGTAAGTCAACATGGAATTGCCATCCCCTTGGAGGAACTGACTCAGGCAGGACCCAGAACTTGCAAGACCAAAGGAAATGGGTTGACTCCAAAGACGATCATTTAGAACAAGAGTCCGCAAACTAACAGCTCATGGGCCAAATATGGCCCAGTGTTTGTTTTGGTAAATAAAGTTTTATTAGAACACAGTCATGGTCCTCTGTTGTATATTGTCTGTGGCTGATTTCATGCTACAAAGGCACGTTTGAGTAGTTAAAACAGCATGGCCAACGAAGTCTAAAATCCTATTTTACCCTTTATATACCAAAAAAAAAAAAATTTTTTTTGCAACCCTCAATTTAGAGAAACTTTCATAAGTGGTTGGGGCTATTTCTTGAGACCTTTCAAGAGCAAATGATATCTCTAGAATATAACTGATACAGTCCTGCATGGAGGAAGAAGGATGGAAAAACTGTCTCTGGAGGGTCCTGCCAGCACCATAGGACACCAATAAAGGGACCAGGTGCCTGACACTCAGTGCCTCAGGTGACAGAAGTCCTATTTACAGAACAACAATCTGTGAAGAATAGGAAACCCTCCTACACTGTCGGTGGGAATGGAAATTGTCACAACAGTTGTGACAAAACAGTAGGGAGGTTCCTTAAAAAACTAAAAATAGAGCAACCATATGAACCTGTAGCTCTATTTTTAGGTTTTTTTTTAAGGAACTTCCATACTCTTTGGGGGCTTCCCTGGGGGCTCAGATGGTAGAGAATCTGCCTGCAATCCAGGAGACTTGGGTTCGATCTCTGGGTCAGGAAGACCCCTTGGAGAAAGAAATGACTCCAGTATTCTTGCCTCTGAAAATTCCTTGGACAGAAGAGCCTGGCAGGCTATAGTCCATGGGGTTGCAAAGAATCAGACACGACTAAGCAACTAACACTTTGACTTCACATGACCCTGTAATCCCACTCTTGGGCATATACCTGGAGAAAAACATGGTTTGAAAGGATACACGCACCCCAATGTTCACTGCAGAACTATTATAACCCAGACACAGAAACAACTTAAATGTCCATCAACAGAGGAATGAATTAAAGATGTGGTGCATATACACAATGGAATATGACTCAGCTATTAAAAAAAGGATGAAATAATACCATTTGCAGAAACATGGATGGATTTACAGACTATTATACTAAGTGAAGTAAGTCGGCCAGAGAAAGACAAATATCATATCACTGACATGTGGAATTAAAAAAATACAAATAAACTTATTCACAAAACAGAAACAGACTCACACAGACTTCTAAAACAAACTTATAGTTACCAAAGAGGGAAGATGTCGGGAAAGGTAAATTAGGAGTTTGGGATTAATATATACCTGCTACTATATATAATCAACAAGATAATAGATAATCAATAGATAGATATCAAATAGATAGATAGAAATGAATAGATAATCAACAAGGACCTACTGTACAGCACAGGGAACTATATGCAATATTTTATGATAACCTATATAGGAAAAGAATTTGAAAAGGAATGGATGCCTGTGTATGTAAAACTGAATCTGAAACTATTAGAATGCTGTATACCTGAAACTAACACAACACTGTGAACCAACTATGTGTGTGTCAGTCGCCCAGGAGTGTCTGACTGTTTGTGACCCCATGGACTGTAGCCCACCAGACTACTCTGTACATGGAATTCTCCAGGCAAGAATACTGGAGTGGGTAGCCATTCCCTTCTCCAGGGGATCTTTTCAAACCAGGGATCAAACCAAGGTCTCCTGCATTGCAGGCAGATTCTTATTGTCTGAGCCACTATACTCCAATAGAAAATAAAAATTAAAAATTTTTAAATTAAAACAACCACCACCAGTACACACCTTTGGGAGGTCAAACCAACACACCTGGAATGACCATACATAAGGAATTATGCCAAGATGAGAGAACCATGTACTCAAGCTTTGGTCACCATGGTTAGAGGAAAATGCTGCTGGTGCTAAGTCGCTTCAGTCGTGTCTGACTCTGTGCGAGCCCATAGACGGCTGCCCATCAGGCTCCACCATCCCTGGGATTCTCCAGGCAAGAACACTGGAGTGGGTTGCCATTTCCTTCTCCAATGCATGAAAGTGAAAAGTGAAAGTGAGTCGCTCAGTCGTGTCCGACTCTTCTCGACCCCATGGACTGCAGCCTACCAGGCTCCTCCATCCATGGGATTTTCCAGGCAAGAGTACTGGAGTGGGGGTGTCATTGGTGTCCCCTTAGAACTGGCATCTTGGTGGTAGCAGCAAGAAGTGAGAAATTTCCCAAGAAAAGGGTAAAATTGGAGAGAAAGTCACTGACATTCAGAGACCGCTGGCCCACTTGATGTATTCTTCTCCATTTCCAAGGTAGGAGGGCGAAAGTGCTGGTTTATCCAGGGAGAGAAAAGCTTTACTTTCAGAAGAGGAGGATGCTAAGAGGGGAGACAGGCTGAAGAGGAATGACTTAAGATTCAGGGGCCATGCAGGGGCCCTGGCCCTCGCCATCCAACAGACTGTCCCGAGCCGGGCAGTGGTGCTCATGGCTGGTCTGCTCACCACCAGGGCCACGGTACAGTGAAGAAGAAAGGAAATGAAGGCAGAGACAGAACTGCCTCTGGCAGAAGTCCGGGTGCATCTGGTGGGGAGAACAGGGGTCAGAAAAGATGGAGGACAGGCCCAGCTCCCAGGCAAGACTGGACCACCTCTCCCCAGAGGCTCCCACATTGGCTCTGGCTGGAGCTGGGTCTCGCAATGCCTACAGTGTAGACCTGAGCATGTGTGCTCCCCAGGGGTGCCACACCATCTGGAGCTATCTTCATTCTGCTGCTGTGAGCGCTGGGAAGCCCCCAGGGCCTTGGACCCCTCTGGGACCTCACACTGTTCTCTCCTGCCTGGCTGTCTCTTGTATCTCTCGGATGAACATACCGCTGTGCCATCAACACTCTGGTCAGCATGCCTGTCTTGGCGCTGTGACCTCGTGCAGACCCACAGAACAGAAGAGCTAGAGAAGGCTTTGGAAAACATTCCCGAACAAGCACCTTATGCCTCTCCCTAGGGACCCATGTCTAGGGAGAAACGAGGCTGCAGAGTGGCAAGGGCTGAGTGGGCTCCTATGAGTACATTTTCCCAAATGGGGCACTTTTAAGGTAAGACATTGACGTAACTGTTAAGTCTGGAAAGGAAAGATCCTAAAACAATGTGAGAATAGAACCCTGAGACAAGCAGAGAACACAGTAGTCCATGGGGGGGTGGGTGTACTATTTTTATATGCTGCCACCTCCAATCCAAGCATGTCCCAACCTCTGCTCCCCAAGCTCTGCTTCCCAGAGGTAAGGCTCCAAGATTTTGGTGTTGGTGATCAACACAGTCACTCAGGGGTCAAACTCATAGAATATAAAATTGATTCAAAGATGCAGGGAGGAGACCAAGACGGTGGAATAGAAGGACATGGAACTCACACCACCTATAAATACATCAAAAGTACATCTACATACGGAAACATTTTCACAGAACACCTGCTGGAAGCTGACAAAGGATCTCTTATACAAGCGAAGCTGCAAGAAAAATACACACGTAACTGGGTAGAACAAAAGAGGGGAAATGTAGGGAGGACACAATTTTTATAATGAATAAAACATCTTGGAAGGACAGAACGCCTTGCACAAGTTTATGAAGTATTGTGCACAATGTGGGTGACTCTGGATTTTTCTGCTCTATTTTGAGGGAAGAGATGGGGGGAGGGCTCATTTACCTTTATCCTTCTCTCTCCTTAAAGGACTTCAGTAGAAAATTCTTAGAAACACCAAATTTCTTTTTTTTCCAACTTCTTTGAGAACTAATATTGACCTACAATACTGTATAAGTTGAACCGTCTTGTCGTACACCCAGTCTCTTAATGGTCCTATTTTACAGATGAGAAAACTGAGACCCAAAGAAGGCAAAGAGTAGAAGCAGCCCCTCAACCCCATGATCAATGCTCTTTCCAAGAAAGTATCACCCAAATTCAGGAGCCCCACTCTACAGGGGCCGGGAATTGCTTCCAATTTAACTCATCCTGCCCAGTGACCGGAACAGCACACTACTAAGACACAGCCTCAGTTGAATAATTCTGATGGGCACAGTGATGCTAGGAGATTCCAGCCAGGGCTCAGCGGATGCCACAGCCCTGAGTCTTCAAGGAAGACCCCTTTCCCTGAGGATGGCATGTGTGGAGCACTGAGGAAGGACCAAGACCCTCCGGTCCAGCCTGGCCAGCTCAGCTACTCCAGTCTCAATGTGATGACAATGTGTATTTGGAAGTAATCCTCTCCCTCCGGGATAGTCCTGGTGAGTCCCACAAAGGGGACACCATGGTTTTCAGCTTGCAGATGCCTTCACAGCCCAGTTCCACTGAAAAGCCAGAAGTGGTGAGAAGGAGGTCAAAAGCCAGTGACAGAGGCCTCCTGAGGCATCACACGGGTGAACAATACAGAAACAAGCATTACAAGGAATTCCCCTGATGGGGACGGGAGGGCACTCAGTCCAGGGAAGCGAGCTGGGGGTCTGGGGGGAGATGTGGCTGATAAGCTGCAGGCACAGGATGAGCAGGACCCTTCCTCACATGGCCGGTGATTGCAAGAGAGAGGCACAAGGCCCTTGGTGCTTCTTGGGACCTGATCTGAGCACAGATAAAACTCGATGGATCAAGGGTCGTTTCTGACTCTTATAAGAAGTGAGTATCCAGGACAGAAAACACCACAGTCAGGAGAATAAAGAAAAAAAAAAAAAAAAAAACAGATATGTAGACCTTGGAGAAATAACCTGAAAATCAGAATCAAGGAAGGGTCAACCTCTCTTTTAACAGAAAAAAAAAAAAAAAATCATTTACTAAAATGACACTTCAGTGACACCTGCTTTTTCAAGCTTCTCTTTCTTAACTGAATGCAAAAAAACAATGGTAAAACTAAGTTCTGCTGGTTCAGCCAACTTAACGACAAAAAAAAAGAAAAAAAAAAAAATCCAAGAGCCTCTCATGTAAGCAGAGTCCTATGCCGAGTGTCTTGAATTGTTCCAAGATCCCAACCCCCAGGCTGGAGTTAAGAATGATGTACGAAGCAATATAAAAACATCATTTTCCATTTGGCACCAAGAACTTGGTATAAAGCTTTGGAGGTTAAACTAAACAGATGAAAAGGGAACAGTACAGAGATCCAAACTCGGCTCCCCCGTGCGTTTTGCACATACATACAAGCCACAGCGGGGCATCCAGAGATGCAGGTGGTACCAGAGAAGTCAGAAATCTGGGCTGTGTTTGGGGGCTCCAGTTCTGTGCTGGAATCAGCGAGGTCAATTCCAATGAACTATCACATTCTTGAGTTACTATCCAAGAATTCACTTAGGCAAACACTGATATTCTACAAAGAATCAGTAGCAAAACACAGGGTTTCAAAAGCATTTTGAGCTCCTCTCAAAGAGGGTCGGACGAGAATCCAGAGTGAACCTGTGCTGTGCCCAGGAAAAGAGTGTGGGTTTCAATTCGGGGTTCCAAGATACTTTCTACCACCTACCATCTGGGGAACTTGGGACCAATCATCTAACCTCACTGAGCCTGTTTCGTCTTCTTTAAAAATAGAATGAGAGCCTTCAAAGTGATTAGGAAGAATTAAAAATCATAATTCAGGGGCCAGACCTCTGTCACCTCAAAAGTCCTTCTGCAGAAGTGGTTGTGTTGTGGATGAGGAGGAAGGTGGTGATAAAGCCACGATTACGTTGCATCAAGTGGGACCAGGGACCCTGGAGACATGGATCAGATCCATCCAGAACTGAGGATCGAGATGCCCATGGACACATTCAGACAAGCGCCCCGTACCTAACACCAGGGAGCCATCTTCCACCAACACCCAGTGGTCACGCTGCTGGGATGCACATCAGTGAGCCAAAACACCCTAAGAAAACACAATCGCCGGAGCATTTCCCCAGCAGCTTCCGGCCCGTGGACCACAGGCACAGTCCTACCCCAGTGCCTCCAACCCATCTCCTATGCGCCCTGCCAGGAACGAGACCGAAAGTCACGGAGGCAATCAAGCATATGTTCTCTCTGATGGTCCTCTAGCTGCAACAGCTGGTTGGTTGCAGACTAAAATAAATAACTCACTCAGAAAATTCTGGCAATTAAGTCTGGCAAAAGGGCTGGAGATGGATGTGACATACACTAAGTGAAGACCAGCACAAGAGGCAGGTTTCTGGGAGGCATGGAGAGCGATGCAAAAAAATTAACTCCAGAGCTGTTTGCAGGGAATCAGGAGCTCTGGGCTCATTATTTCAATCTTGGCAGCTGTCAATCACAGCCAAAAAGCAGCTTAATCTTGCCCTAAAGCTTTCAGAAGCACTAGGAATCAAGGCCCCCAATTAGCTCTTTGATGTTGAATTCATGAGTTATGGGCTTACCAAGTGGGAGGGCGCAAGCTCCTCCTGGATGACGTGTCCAGGGCATGAAGGATGTGCAGATAAATACAAATACCCAGACAGCCAGAGGTGAGAGAAACGGGTCCATAATATTAGCCCAACTGAGTTTACGGGAAACAAGTATGCAGTTTGATACTGTTTACATGGTGAATGCAAGACTCTCGAGCAGTAACAGAGAAAGTAATTCTCATCCCCTTTAGGGTTTCCAAGATGAACTGAAAATGTAGGAGAAAAAAAACAGTAATAATGTGCTATCAGAAGGGTTGGGAAATCTGGCATAATCCCTCCCCCATATTAAAAAAAAAAAAAATTCATTGTCTGGCAAGGTTCCAAAATTCATCCTGGGGCTTCCCTGGTGGTCCAATGATTAAGAATCTGCCTGCCAAGGCAGGAGACACAGGTTCGATTCCTGCTCCAGGAAGATCCCACAGGCCTTGGGGCACCCTAGAGTCCATGCTTCACAACGAGAGAAGCCACCACACTGAGAAGCCTGGGCACTGCAATTCGAGAGTAGCCCCTGCTCACCTCAACTAGAGAAAGCACACACACAGCAACAAAGACCCAGTGCAGTCAAAAATAAATAATAAATAGAAAGAAAGACACTCAGCCTGCCTGCGAAGTGATTTTTTTTTTCTCATTATATCATTTTCTGAACAAGCAAGCAAACATCCCAGACTGGAATTAGAGAAAGACGGCACCAGTCAAATGAGGCATTTGGATGTCTGGATGATAAGAAATGCTAAATAATCAAAACAGTAATTAAATAATAATCATTTCTTTCCCCTTGTGCTGAATAATCTGCAAAGCCTTCTCAAGTGCTCAATCTCACTGGGTCTTCGCAACAAAAGCTGTGAAGCGGGCATTCTTAGTCCTCCTGGTTGGGATAAGGAAAAGGCTTCTCATTTCTCTAGGTAGCAAGTAACTCCTGGAATGTTTGTAATTCTAGTCTTTGCAAAAAACAAGAACACAAAGGAAGGACAGCACCAGGAGTCAGGTGATTCCTGGGTGGCACCTCCCTCAGCTTGCGGACTTGCAGAGTCCGGGGTGTACTGAAGACCACTCCCCTCCCAGCCGTGAGCAGACAGCTATTTCATCAGATCTACTGGATCATAATGATATCAGGGGAGGGAACCCATCAAAGCCGTGGGACACAGCAACTGAGACCTCAGACCTATGATTCGCCAGCTTCCATGCCGTCCCGGAAAGTGTCTCAGATGGCAGGTGTCCTGAGGGAGAGAAGCCAGGCTTCTGGCCAGTTCTAAGAAGACAGGTTGCTACAATACAGCTGGTGTTAACTGGGGATTTTTTTGTCCTTAGGCATGCCCCTCCCAGGTGAGAATACTGCCACATCTCAACAGCAACACTAGGACTCCAAATAAGACCACTGCCCATTCAGATGGAAGACAGCAGAGGCCCAACATATACCTAAGAAACAGAGGCTAGGAAGTCAGGGTCAAGCCAGGCATCTTGACAGAAGTCCTGGCACAGTCCCCATTGGGTGAACCTCGGGGCCTCCCCAAGCAATACACTTTCTAATGAGTCTTTCTTCCTTTAGAGTATTTGTGACCTTAGATGGAGATCTGCTGATGCAGCTTTATCGTACGACAGCAGTGGGCATTCGGCTCCAGTGCTACACCAAAAATGTGCTCACTGACTTGAAAAGGCCTGATGGGCTATTCTTGCCTGGGACTTCCAGCCCCAAATATCTAATACTCCTCCATGCCCTTGGTCAGCCCAGCCCCTGTCAACACTCAGGAGGCATTCAGATCACCCTCAGCTGATCCTAAGAGGTGGAGTCTCATGGTGGTCTCTTTAAGACAACTGAAGGCAACAGGCCACATGCCCAGGGTTGAAATTCAAATGTCTGCACTGGTGCAGCGCTACCAGTGTTAAAATATTGAAATATTTTTTACATGTTAGTCAGTAGCTTCTGCCCCAAACTCTTGCATGTCCACCACCATGACACTGATCCTTCTCCTGTGACCCCAGACCTCCCCGTGATTCAGCAACTCCTAAGTCACCACTTGGTGGGGCAGGTGGATGCCTCTCCAGGACCAAACTAGTGCCCGGGGTGTGCAGCTGAGAAAGGATGTGAATCCCACCCCCACCTCACCTCCCACCCCCACGTGTGCCCCATCCATGGTGCTGCAGCTGGGTCGCACTGGTGGAAAGGCTGGAGGCGACAACTTTGCTGAGAACCAGCTGGGACCACACCGTCTACTGTTCTCCCCAGCTCTCCTCTTCATCTAGAAATCCTAACTTCATTCCCATTGGGACTGAGCATACTGGAGAAGGACCTATAACCCTACACATATTGTCACCACACTTTGGAGTCTACACGTTACTCGCTCAGTCGTGTCTGACTCTTTGCAACCCCATGGACAGCAGTTCACCAGACTCCTCTGTCCATATTATTCTCCAGGCAAGAACACTGGAGTGGGTTGCCATGCCCTCCTCCAGGGGATCTTCCCAACCCAGGGATCAAACCCAGGTCTCCTGCATTGCAGGAGGATCCTTCACCATCTGAGCTACCAGGGAAGCCCTTGTTTTCAAAGAAAAGGTCAAAACGGAAGCAGCAGCTCCTGGCTCCACCTCTGCAATTAAATATCTGGCTGGTATCACCCACTAAACATTTCACACACTCTCTAGTCCAACAACCAGAAGCCACTGCTCTCCCCACTGCTGTCCCAACAGAACCGAGAGGGCCCTCAACTCTCAATTAGCCTGGTGTTTTCAAACTGCAGACTGCAACCCATGAGCAGATCACAGAATCAATTTAAGAGTTCACAACTGGCATTTTTCAGCTGAAGCAGAAAACCACCTAGCAGAATAGAAAACAGAAAACATTGCATACAGAGGGTGCTACTGCGTGGCACTCTGAATTACACACCTGAACGGCTGTGTCGGGTTGAAAAAATGAATCGCTCATTGTGGGTCCCAAGGGAATAAACAGAGCTTGCAAGCCCCTGATCTAGCTAACTCCACCCTAACAACGATGAAGAAGCTGAGACTGAAAGAGCAGCATCACCTGTACCAGGAGCATGTAAGTGGCTTCCGGTCCACGCAGCCTGCTGCCTTCACTTCTCTTCTAAGCAGGTCTGACTCTGGACACAGCCGTTGGGTTTCCTGGATGCTAAGTAGCTGACTCTTCAGCCATCAAGAGCGGCACTCAGTGGCACCAGCAGACTAAACCTTAACACCGGACCTCCTGTCTCTGACCAGGACGCTCTGAGAGGAACACACTTCTTGATCCGCCAGGCCCACAGCCAGGCTGGGGCTGGCAATGGTTTGGGCCCAGCCTCCACCTTGAGCCTCCTATGAACTTCCAAAGTGCCTAGTAACACCCGCAAGCTGGGGGACCACTGGGCCCAGGGCCTTCCTCAAGTGGAGACTCCAGCAAAGCAACCAGAGCTCTTTATCCCACCTCCCTGTCCCCACAGGTGCACCCCGCATCCACCGGGAAAATGAAGACTGTGAGACCTTTGGAAGAGCCTGAGACAAGTGAAAGGCTCCTTCTGTTAACATCACCTCACTCAGTACAGAATAAAGCCCTATGATAAAGGTGTGTATACAGCACTTCCAGGTGGTGCAGTGGTAAAGAATCTGCCTGCCAATGCAGAAGACAGAAGAAATGTGGATTCAGTCCCTGGGTTGGGAAGATGCCCTGGAGTAGGAAATGGCAACCCACTCCAGTATTCTTGCCTGGAAAATTCCATGGGGCCGCAAAGAGTTGGAAATGACTGAATGACTGAGCACATACAGACCACACACACACACAGAGAGAGAGAGCTATCCCTTCTACAATGTTTATCCTATTTTAAGCATATCATATCAGTTCAGTTCAGTTGCTCAGTTGTGTCCAACTCTTTGCGATCCCATGGACTGCAGAATGCCAGGCTTCCCTGTTCATCACCACCAGCTCCTGGAGCTTGCTCAAACTCATATCCATCAAGTCGGTGATGCCATCTAACCATCTCATCCTCTGTCATCCCCTTCTTTTCCTGCCTTCAATCCTTACCAGAATCAGAGTTTTTTCCATTGAGTCAGTTCTTCACATCAGATGGCCAAAGTATTGAAGTTTCAGCTTCAGTATCAGTCCTTCCAATGAATATTCAGGACTGATCTCCTTTAGGATGGACTGGTTGGCTCTCCTTGCAGTCCAAGGGACTCTCAAGAGTCTTTTCCAACACCACAGTTCAAAAGCATCAGTTCTTTGGCACTCAGCTTTCTTTATGGTTCAGCTCTCACATCCATACATGACTACTGGAAAAACCATCGTTTGACTCGACGAACCTTTGTCAGCAAAGTAATGTCTCTGCTTTTCAATATGCTATCTAGGTTGGTCATAGCTTTTCTTCCAAGGAGCAAGCGTCTTTTACGTTTATCCTATTTTAAGCATTTCATATATTAATATATTATTCAATCTCACCCTCAGCTCAATAAAGTAAATGCTATCATAATCCCCAGGCCTTCCCTGGTGGTTCAGTGGTAAAGAATCTACCTGCCAATGCAGGAAATGAGGGTTCCAGCCCCAGGTCAGGAAGATCCCCTGGAGAAGGAAATGGGAAACCATTCCAGTATTCTTGCCTGGAAAATTCCATGCACAGAGGAGCCCAAGGGGCTACAATCCATGGGGTCACAAAGAGTCAAGACATGACCGTGCGACTAAATGACAGTTATAATCCCCATGTTGCAGGCAATGGATTGAGGTAAGCAAGGCTATGTGACTTGCTCCCTCCACCAGGTGGTCAGGCGCCTGGACTGAAGACCCTCTGCAGTGCCAAGCCTTGTGCCTTTAGGAGCTGCCTTGTGGGGAGGTCCAGATGCTATCAGGGAAGGAGCCAGAGGGAGGAAGGCATTCACAGAGCTTAGGGAAATGGCTATTTTAACCAGCAGGGGCATTTTTTAAAATGCTATCGCACTTCCCAGAGGTCCAGTGATTAAGACTCTGCACTTCCAATGTAGGGGGCCCAGGTTCAGTTCCTAGTCAGACAACTAAGATCCCACATGCGGTACAGTACAGACAACAATGATAATAATAAATGTTATCATTTTTGACCACTACAAACAGCCCAGGTAAAAAAGAGCTAATGCTCTTACTTGAATCTTTGAATTTGTTAATTACAGGGTTGGAGGTCTGGAAAGGACCCTAGAGCATATGCAATTCAGCGCGCTCATTTTACTGATGAGGAAACCAAAGCTGCCACGTGAATCATCACAGTCAAGGTCACACGGCCAATAAGTGACAGAAATGAAATGAAAATCCAAGGGCCCGGACTGGGGTTTTGAGGGTGTGTCCATTGTCCCTGCAAAATTAATACGTGTTGATGTGGTTGTCTAGAGCCTAGTCCACAGCTGATAATGCCACATCCTAACAGTCCTGGGGTCCTAAAAGAGGTCAACTGCCCAAATCTCCACCAGAGACCTGGCCAGCCTCCCGAGTATTCAGATTTCTAAGTAAGCACCTGGATTTTGTGTGACTGATTTCAGCACCCATTGAAGGCGGCTTCTAAATTTAGAATTAGCATCCGAGGCAGTCTGTTGCACAAAAGTATACTTCCTCGGGAAGATGTTGTCAGAAACAGTAAAATCAAAATACATAAAACAGTTTCTTCATACCTTAATCATATGGAGCTGCAAAAACAGAGTCTCTTAAATAAAACTCTAACCATAATACCCTTCAAAATTAACTACAGTGTCAAGGACTACACAGAATTTTTTTTTATGAAAATTCAGAAATGTCCCATCCTTATTTTCTCATTTGTCAACACAATTTTCTAGACCTGGCAGTTATTTCTAGACACCTGTCATTACCCCATCTAGAGATTTAGCAATTAATCTTTTGGGGTACTAATCTGCACGTTATGTGACAAAAATCACCTTTGAAGAAGCTGAAGCTTCTATTAATTTTAATCACCTCCTCTTTTGCCTATTCCAATTAGTTGCTGATATTCAATTACACACATCTCTCCTACACTCTGGATATTCAGCTGGACCTGGAGGAGGGAGAGGGGCTTTCATGGAGGACAGCTTAAGCAAGGAAACACTGCAAAGCAATAATGTAGTGGGATTCACAACTGATGTTTCCATGCAAGCTTCCATCAAAACGCCTTATCGTCCATTGCCAGAACACATGGAAAAAAAATTACTCTTATGCCCTGAAATTTTCCATTCTTGATCTCAGCCCAAAGGTGACTTTTTTATTTTTAAACTTGAGCAAAAAAAAAAAAAAAAGTTCAACTATTTTTGATTCATGCCTGGGCTAAAGAAACACACTTCGTTCTTGTTAAAGCAAGGTAAGATTTTTTTTTTAACACGTACGTAGCTCAAACAGCTAAGCTTCAAAAGCCCAAGCATTCCAACCAGCTAGTGTTCACAGCAACAGCACCTTCACTATAATTGCAAAACCAACAATCAATTGCCAGGGTGAAAGGGAGCTGGGATTCCATTTTCTATATACCTTGGCTTCAGCTCCACTAAATACTTTAAAGAACCAGATGGAATTCTGAAATTTTTAAGCTGAGTGGTGGGGCCTGAAGTTTTTTTCCCCCGCTTTTCTCTGGGTGCTAAGGAAACCCAAGAGCTCGTCCAACTCTAGGGAGAGGTGGCAAGTCTCCTGACTGCGTCTGTCCCCCGGCCTTGCTCACCTGCTCTCTGCTCATCCATCCTATCCAAGTTCAGCCCGCCGCTCCTCACCAGCCCTCTGTTCCTTCTAGTCTAGCTCCATCAGCTATTGCCGGTCTCCATGGAGGACAAGAAGGAGTGCCTGAATGACAAGAATTAGGAGAACAGTGCACCCTTTATCCTAACCAGCCTGGGTTACCCCATGTACCTCTCTGCTCCTTAATGGATGCTCTGGGTTTTGGGTGCAAGAGTCTCCTCTCCACCCTCGCATCCTCCTCTCACACACCTGATGCACACTGCAGGCCCAGGGGAGAGTGAAGGGAGTGCATCCATCCATTCTCCTGTGGGGCTGTGCAGCGTACATGTGGTAAGACACACGTGGCGAGCCTCAATCCTGGGTCTGCCACTTAGAAACTATGCACCTTACCTCTCTGCAAACGGGAGCTAATCAAGCCTGTCCTGCCTGTCCCCTACCATTGTTAAGAGAATCAGGAGAATCACAAATACGAGCATGCTTTATAATCAGACCCCAATATAAACACATATTCCTATTAATAGGCACATGGTGCAGTAGTGTGGTATGTTCCTTTAGGATAAAGTCCAAGAGATACTGGCAATAAAAGAAAGTAAATTTTTTAGGGCAGAAAACAAGGCGCTGAAAGAGAAGAACAGAGACTAGGATCTGTACAGCTCCAGGACAGAGTGAATTCTCAGTGATGGAACAATCAGTGAGGGCTTCCTGGAAGAGGAGGCTTTATACACAGCTTGGAGTAGCTTTTACCACACTGATCAAAGGTGCTCTCCTACATGCCCCTACCCTAGACCAAGAGCTCTTCAAGGTCAGGGGACCTGTTCTGTACGTCTCTGTCTCTCCCTAGCCTCTTCCTGCACCATGAGTGCTGAGTGAATGAAAAAATGAATGGAACCCTGAATGAACAAGGAACCTGAACACCTGGAGGGAACCCCAGTTAAGAACAGATGTGTCTTGAGGGCTTGTTCAGGGCACTCTGTGGCCCAGGCCAGGTAGAGTGGGGTTTGGCAGGGGCGGGTTGTGCGGGGTGGAGCAGACAAGGAAGGCAAGGTTGGAAAGGCAAATCAGGGTCTGAGGGCAAAGGGCCTGACTTTGAGGCAGAGCTCAGGCTTCTGCGCCCAGACGGGAGGGAAGGGAGTTCAGGGTGACATCATGAAATCAGCATTCAGGAGATTAATCTGGCAGCTGTGCGCAGGGCGGCCTGGAGAAGGCAGTGAAGTAAACGGAGCAGAGCAGCCAGGAGGCAACTGCAGTAACTCAGGCAGGTGGTGAGAGGGGCCAGGATGCCACTGCCTCCCCCGCCAGTCACGCTTCTGGCAGCACCGGCCCATGACAGTGGGAGCTCCGTCGAGGGCCACGCTCAGTGACTGTCCTCGCTGGGCTGGACCTCAGATGTCCTCTAGTCCCCCGCCTGACACCGGCTTCCTGCAAGTGGTCACCTTCCCCCTCCTGAATCCCTGCAGCGCTGAGCCAGTCCATTTTTAGATGACAGCTCCCATAGTACGCGCTCCCTGAAAGGAGATAAACCGTGAGGAGGCAGGGAGGCAGAGACGGAGCTTTCTCTGCGGAGCACACGTCTCCCAAAGTGGCGTCTCCTCAACAATTGAAGGTAATAGGTTCATGTGACAGCTAGGACTGCGATAAAAAGGGGGAGAGAAAAAAGCATGCAAGAAAATGCTGGTGAGTTCAACATGTATCAAAACCATGCCGAGAAGTATTGGGTTGGCCAAAAAGTTCGTTCAGGGTTTTGCACCATCTTACAGAAACCTGAACAAACTTTTTGGCCAACCCAGTAAATCCTGCCGGTTAAGACTTGGGGGAGGGAAGCTCTGATGTCAGACTACCTTGATTCCATTCAGCCCCCGCCACTTACCAGCCTGTGACCTCAAGCCACTGGATTCTTTGTGAGTCAATTACGTGTGTGTGTGTGTGTGTGTGGGTAAGTGTGTCTGTGTGTGTTCATTCTCAGTCGCTCAGTCATGTTCGACTCTTTGTGACCCCATGAACTGTAGCCCACCAGGCTCCTCTGCCCATGGGATTTCCTAGGCAAGAATACTGGAGAGGGTTGCCATGTCCTCTTCCTGACCCCCATCTCCTGCATTGGCAGGTGGATTCTTTACCACTCTGCCACCTGGGAAGCATAGCAAGGAACTAGGGGACACCACGAACAACAGATTCAGGGGCCCTGCCTCAGACTCTGGGGAGGAGGCCCGAGAGACTAAATGTTTAACTTGCTCTCAAAGAGCTTCCAAGGCATACCTACACTTGAGAAAGCCATGTGTGAGGCTTCAGTTGATTCTATTCACATTATTTGGCAGAGCAATTAAAGTGATGTTAATGATCATTCCCACCCAACTGAACAGTCGCAAGAATGAGACGAGGTGACAGGTACAGGACTTAGCGCTAAGCCTGATGGATAGGTGCCCAGTAACCCATAACCATTAGAGTACCGTGCTGGAGGTTGTCTGCTGAAGCATAAACTCTCTCTAACACCCGAGGGTTATGAGCATGTCCCGTGCACTGCAGCTGCTCTACAGCAGGGGTGGAGGTGTGACCTCCTCACCCCCACTGGAATCCCAAGATGAAATGTGCCTCCCCACAGCTCCGATTCTCTTATCAGGGGACACACAGACCCAGTTGATGCCTCTTCCTCATTCCAGACCTTTGAATACGGCCAGGCAGAGGCTGCCTCTCCTCAAAACAGTCTGTCCTCTAAATCTCTGCGTTTCTCTCTTGCTTCGTTTCTCTTACATTCACCCACTGCACAGAGACGACGAGGCAGAAGAGACAGGAAAAGAAGAAGAAAATACTTTTTAAATGGAATAGCAAAAGGGGGTCTTGAAGAGTATTGCCCAAACGGATCCCATGGGTTCTGAAGGTCTGTTTCAATGGAATCCCACGAACAGAAAGCTGCAGTCCTCTGGGGAATGTCCCTGAATACCACCCACAGGAGCCCTGCCCCAGGGAAGACGGGGGCTTCACGGCCCCCTGGTGTCCAGAGCAGCCACCTGAAAAATCCTGCAGTACAGACAATTCTCGCCATGCACGAATGCTGTGGGAAGCCTTTGAAAATAAAGTTTCCAGTTACTGCTGGCATTTCCTGTGTGTCCTGCTGCTGGCTGCAGCTGTCCCACGGAAGGCAGGTGACGTCATCCGCAGGCCTGACCGTGCTGAGTTCCAAGGCCGGGCTGGGCCCGTGTCACTGCAGAGGGGGGGACCTGCCATTTCCTCCCTGAGGCCAGTGCTGCTCAGGTTCACAGCTGCTCTTCCTGGGTAGAATTCCACTGTCACTATGTGGACTCACACCAGGAAAGGTCCAGAAGCTTTCCCAAAGTCCAGGACAACCCCATTCGACAGTTCCTCAAATCTTACTCTGTGCCAAGACTGTTCTGGGTTTAGGCAAGCCCAGACGAGACCTACCCCTCAAATCCTCACTGTACTCATTTCCCAGAGCAGAAAAACAAACAAACAAAAAAACAGTCTTGCATTTCTCTGCCAAAGAGAAAGGGAAGAGGAAGGAGATTAAAAAGAAAAGAAGAAAAAGGAGCAGAAGGAAAAGAATGCACGCAAAGAAAGTGGCAACAGGAGGGAGAGGTGACCGGGGAAGGAGGGAGAGGGAGACAGGCAGGAAGATGGGGACGCTCCTGCCCAGGTGCCTCCCATCCCCACCTGCCTCCCACAGTCCAAGGCGCTCAGGCCCTGGGACAGTCCTGGCGGGTCTCCTGCCGGGAGAGCTGACCAAGAGGACAGGATGCCTGCAGGGCACTAACAGATTGGGCCCGAGCCCTGAAGTAGAGTTCAAGTTCAATGCAAAATTCAGATTTCCCAAGGGCTGGGATTAAGTTAATTGGGGATAGGATTTGCAGGCTGTATCTGACCAAAATCCGTATCTGTCAGCATATTAACCACACTCAGGCCCATCTCAAAGTCAGAACCGTGCCATCCACCACCACCCTGGGATGGGAGGCCTAGCCAGAGCCTCGCTACCTGGAACTGACCCCCTCTGGTTGGCAGTCTGACTTTCAGTCATCCCAGCCCCCTCCTTATAGAGCCCCTAGCTTCCAGATGAATGTGTAGCTCCTGAACACATACAAGTCCCTGGGGGAACTCTCAGTGATTATGACACAGTCCCTTCATTCATCTGAGGAGCTAATTTAATTAAACAGGAAACTGCAGGACCCTTCTCCAGGGAGAAGGAGGTGGAAAAGAGATGCAGTCTCCAGAATCAAAGGAGGAAGAGGGAATCAAGACTCTTGTAAAAACTGTCTAGTTGAACCCTCTGAGCAAAACTGTAGGGTCAGATTACACAAGAGGAAACCAAGAATCTGAGAGGTTAAGAAGTAACCCAAAATGTCACACAGTCATGAAATGAAAGATTGCCTGGGTTCCATATCTGTTTTCTTTCTAATGCAGTGTGATGCATTCAATGGTACATGTGTGCATGCACAGTCGCTTCAGTCGTGTCCGACTCTGCGACCTATGGACTACAGCCCACCATGCTCCTCTGTCCATGGGATTCTCCAGGCAAGAATACTGGAGTGCGTTGCCATACGCTCTTCCAGGGACTCTTCCTGTCTCAGGGATCGAACCCGAGAGTCCTGCATCTCCAGCATTGCAGGTAGATTCTTTACTGCTACTGGGGGAGCCACCAGGGAAGCCCCCATTCAATGGTACAAAATTGTGCAAATTAACTTTTTTAATGTTGTTCTTGTTGCAGCCTTATTCGGAATTGCTATCTTGATGCTTCTAATAAGAAGAACCTGTGATAGCACATACCTAGTGCTAAAGACGATATGTTCAATTTCAGTTATTATATTTTTCATTTCTGGATGTCCTATTTGTTTTTCCTTCAAATATCTGTAGATCTTTAAAATTAGTATAGTGTTTCCTGTTCATTGTTTTCAATGACTTGTTTTACGTTATTAACATTTAAAGACATTGTATATCCCATTGGTCTTGTATCTTAAACCCTTGGGGGTCTGATTCCTTTGCTTGTTATTTCCGCTGACTTTCATTCATGAGGACTTGCTTCTTCATCTGTAATTGAGGGTAAAATCTTGTGTTGGAATGGCTGGCTTTTATCTACAGAATCTTTCAGAGCTTGAACTATGAGTACAGCCCTCCAAAGATGATTCTCATTTGACTCTGACAGGCACAATGTGACGCTACCAACCCCAAATTATATCAGATGAATTTCACAGCTTGGGGTTCCTTGGGACACACAGGTAGTACAAATTCAAGGCTGAACTGTCACCACAGATCTGTGTTCATGCAAATTTTCACAGGAGACACTGTTTCATTCTCCTACCCACCACCAAGCCAAAGTCAAAACAAGTTAAGTCCCCTTGTCTGTTTCCTTGGCTCTCTCTGGCCGGTGTCTGCTGACTATCTGTTCCTTGAGGATGGAGCGCCCCTGGAGAGGCTGGTTTTATGCAGAAATCTCATTTCCAACATCCCACCCAGCAAGCACCTAAAGTTGTCTCCTGGGCCTTGGGAAAAGCCACACTTCGAATCCTGGCTTAAAGTCTGACATGCCCTCAGCCTGACTTCTTTTAGACATCTCCAAGTATTTCTCAGAGCTCGCATCTGTGCCATTTCCTGCAGCTAAATGAACACTGGGTACGCCTTCCTCTAGTCTCAGAAGCCCAGAGTTCCCAGGGCCCTTGAAGGTATAAGCTTTAAAAACTTTGAAGTTCTGAAGCCTTTACTGGGAAAGAGAAAAAGCTGCAGCAGCAGAAAGGTTTAATGACCTGCAAGATTAATAGTTAGAAAGAAAACCGCACACCACTGTGCAGTCAGCAGTTTCGAGGAAGGGGGCAGCTGAATATTTTAAAGAAGGAAGAACAAAGAGGAAGGAAATAGTAAAACAGAGCAGAGGAGATATGAGAAGAGTCTACAACGATTGTAGAGACATTCCTCTCACTCTTGTTTTATTTAGCTTCGTTATTCCTCATCTGTGGCTCAGCAAAATAAAGTGACACATTTTCAGCCTACACACACACATACACACGAAGTGGGCCTTTGGTATAGCTGGAAATAAGTGCACGGTTAGAGACTACAATTCAATTATCTAAGAAACCACACCAAACACCTTGCTTACACCTCAGGACCACTCTAGTTTCCCAAAAACCTGGGGGCCAGATGTGTTTTAGAATTTGATTTCAGATTTTAGAAAATTAATTGTGTTCCTGTGGGGTTTGGACCACATGACCCAGCCACATGCACTCCCATTTCTTCAGGGAGACTACCCACTCTTCACACTGAGCTGGATGAACAAAGATCATCATTAATCTCACATTAGTTCAGGGCAGGTTTGCCTCCAGATTATGTAAAAACGTTCACTTTTCAGAGCTTTGGGAATTTTGGAATTGTGAACCAGGGGCTGTGAACCCAGATAAATGAGTTCTTTCTCAAAATGCCTACCCTGGAATCCACCATCCCCAAATCTTGAGACTAGGCCTCAGAATCCACACTCTGGTTCTCAGAAGGCGCAGAAAAGATCAGCCACCTGGAGAGGTACCAAGTACTTGGATGAGTGATGGCCAGAGAGCGCTTGGCAATTAGACTCATTTCTCAGGGAAGCTGTTGCTCCCCAGTCCTTGACTGGATTTCCTCCACTTGGGCTAGGGAAGCAATGAAATGAATCTAATCCAACAAGCACAACACAGGGGAAAGCATGACCATCGAGCAAAATACAAGTAGTACCGCATTCTGAGATGATGTGGCTTTTGTCATGGTCTGCAGTACAGCTCAGAAAACTCAAGCTTTCAGTAATACTGTACAAGAGCTTGTCTAAAATCACAGCACCAGTGTCTGCCTAGTTGAACCACAGTTACTCCATTTTGACCTTCAAATGCATTCCCTTCAATGGACAAAGTAGATGTACAGTGCATGTTTGACGGGCCACAAAATAGGCCACTCTGGTCAGTAAAGTTTAAGTTAAACCATGTATAAGCCAAAATGAGTTCCCCACACCTCCGCATGTGAAGATTTTCCCATCAATCTCCCTTCTGATTGCAAGTCTTTCGATAGACCAAAGTACACGTCCCTCAAAGCCGGGATGAATGCTGCTTGCTTGCCCTGGGGCCAGATCATCATGCTCCTTGGTGCTTTGTCGTTGCTGTTTAGTGGCTAAGTCGTCTCCAGCTCTTTCATGACTCCATGAACTGTAGCCCACCAGGCTTCTCTGTCCATGGGATTTTTCAGCAAGAATACTGGAGTAGGTTGCCATTTCGTCCTCCAGGGGATCTTCCCAACCCAGGGATCAAATCTGTGTCTCCTGCTTGGCAGGTGGATTCTCTGCCACAGAGCCACCTGTGCCAGACCACTTTTATATTTGCCTAGTTACTCATATTGAGGGGGAACCAATCAGATACTGCAAACAAGCTCAGAGGTATGTTGATGGGAAAACATTTTAAAGGCTATACATTGTCAATCATACCAAATGGTGAACACTGTACATGTGTTTTCAGCAGCAGATTCACAGCAAGCAGTGACATGTGTCACGAGCAGCTACACTCTGTGACAACTTCACTAAAGAATTCTCTCTCCATCCTGAACACCAGGGCAAAAATATGGCCAACACAGTGACTGCCTCAAATACAGACCTCAATCAGCAGAACCAGAATTGAATACTCATTGAAACACAATATTTTTCTCTCTAAAGTTACCCACATCTCCACCAAACAGAGCCAAATTAAGACTAATGTATTTGTGAAACAAATCTGGTCAGTTGACCACATAGCTTGCTCCAAACTGCCTGTGGTGAAATTCCTCAGAAGGCATCTCAGACTGAATTCCCAAAAGGCCTCTCAAGGTCAGGACAGTCATGCCAAAAGCCTGACATGATGCTCTTCCTTGGTGGATGTCTCTCTTTGAGAGGTCCCCAAAATGTTAAAATTCCTGCACATGCCAGGAAGCAGTCTTTCCCATGCACGTGGGGAGGCAGCTCAGAACTCAAGCGGCTCCAACTTCTGAGAGAATAGGAAAAAAGAAAAGACAAATGTTTAAATTCTACCCACAGGTCTGGTGTACCTCATCAATGTAAGTCTTAACTAATTTGAGGGGAAGGACTTCCCTATAAATGGAAAACATAAAAACCAGTAATATTCCAGACAAAAACCATACAGATTAAAATCACACTGACCACTGCACTCAGCCACCAACCCCTTTCTCTTTTTATGAAGCCATCAGGTTTTCCGTTAGGATTCTTTACTTTCTTACCCAGTTCAGCAGTATAATCTGAAGTTGATCAGAGACCTGTACTTATCAAAAGGTCTTCTTATGAAAGTTCTCGAAGATGAAGCACTTTTGGAAAAGTACCAAAGTACAACAATTGTCTGTGTATCACAAAAGACTTAAAAGGGTTGTTAAACACCTGGTTACAATGTAATTGATAAAGCAAACTTGGCTAGAATAACTAGAAATATAACTGATTATGCTGCTGCTAAGTCGCTTCAGTCATGTCCGACTCTGTGGGACCCTATAGACGGCAGCCCACCAGGCTCCCCCGTCCGTGGGATTCTCCAGGCAAGAACACTGGAGTGGGTTGCCATTTCCTTCTCCAATGCATGAAAGTGAAAAGTGAAAGTGAAGTCGCTGAGTCTTGTCTGACTCTTAGCGACCCCATAGACTGTGGCCCACCAGGCTCCTCCGTCCATGGGATTTTCCAGGCAAGAGTGCTGGAGTGGGGTGCCATTGCCTTCTCCAATAACTGATTATAACTTAACCCTTAAAAAATCTTAATCTCTGGCAAAAACTAAGAAGCAAGTAATTGTTAACTGTTTGTCATACCAGCCCTTCCTGTTTGGAAAATTTATGCTTTAGCCTTCCTCTCCTATGAAGGCCAAGGCAGGTCAACTTAGACCCATCCAGCAATGCATGTTTCAATATTTTGTCCTATTTGAAATAACCCAGCTAGTTAATGAATTCTTTTCATTTAACTTAGTTTACTTTCAAGTTACCAGTGTCTAGAGAAACTATCATTGACAGACATTCCCCAAGCATAATTATACAGGTTTCCCGAAGTTGTACGATGTTAAAGAATCAGCCTGCCAATGCAGGAGACACAAGAGACGTGGATTCAATCCCTGGATTGGGGAGACCCCGTGGAGTAGGAAATAGCAACCCTCTCCAGTATTCCCGCCTGGAAAATTCCATAGACAGAGGAGCCCAGTGGGCTACAGTCCATGGGGTCGCAAAGAATCAGGCACGACTGAGACTAAGCAGCTGAGCACACAGCACAAACATAATTATTCCTGTAGAGTTTTAAAAGACTTTTCTCATTTTTCTTCACCCTAAGAGATTACCTAGGATCTTAAATTAAAATTTCCAAGAATGCACAAGAACAGAAACACCAATTCTAAAAAGCTGGCTTAACCAATTACAAAAGGCTCACTTTGATAGAACAGCAGAGTCACAAGGGGTCATTGTCCGCCACATCTCTTAGTGGCCCCCATTCATCAAGGACGGCCGCCACAGAGCCCCACATACAAGCAGACAGCCACCGTGGGTTTCCCCTGCACCCTTTGGGCTCCATGTTTAGTGAAATCAAGCAGGACTCTATGGTTCCTCCCCACCACGTCCTCTGCCTGCCTTTTGTCTGTAGAAAAATTTTTGCCAAAGAATAAGTTTAATCAGAGTAGTGAGAAAATGCAGAAAAAAAGCTTTCAAACACAACAAAACAATAGTCAGTAAGCATCGTCAAGAACCTTCAGTTCCTCCTCAAGGGCTACAGATAATATTCTGAGCCACAGTCTGTGAGCTGTCTTACAGAGACGGAAACCCCCACCAGGTAGAGAAGTTAAGTACACGATGACCGGACTATAGCCATGACATAAGTTGCCACAATTCTGAGAACTGGCATCAAAGCAATGGGAACAACCAACCCTGGAACTGAAGATTAACTGTACTTAAAACAATCAAGATGATGCTGGTCAAACCATCACATGACCAATTTCAAGATGATTGTCAGAGCTGATTGTCTTCTTTCTACATGTAGCTCCCTCCACCTATAAATGCTGTTGTCTTCTGCTTGTCAGTGGCAGGGAACCGACCTTTGGGCAGAAGTCTACCCTCCCCTCGAGCTGCCCGGCCTCTGAAATAAAGCACACTTTCCTTTCCACCAACCTTGCCTCCTTATTGGCTTTTGAGAAGTGAGCAGCCAGACCGCACCTTCAGTAACATTAGTGGATGGGCACCCCGGGATTACCCCTACAACTCTTGGACTCCACTTAGTGGACAGCCTTCACAGCTTTCCCTTTCCCAGAGGTCCTTATTTCCCAACATCTCGGTGCTCAAGGGAATTTCCTCAGTCTCTGGGCTGACCCCACCAATTACTGGGCTGTACCCGCAGGCGAAAAAGCCCTGTATTCACTCAACTTCAAGACCTAAGGAAGAGCCTGGAGTCTGAGACAGAGATACGGATGATTTAATGGATGGGAGGGCAGAGTGTGGGGTGACTTACAAGCCTGAAGCGAGGTCCTGAAGTGACACCCCACCCCATGTGGCAGATAGCAGGTAGAACGAGGCAGCAGGCTTCTCTCCAGGGGAGGGGCAGGGGGAGGACACCAGTTAAAGGTAATTGACATCAGGTGGGCTCGTCAGTTACTAGGGAAACTAACAGAGGGACACATCCCGCAGGGCCTCTTTAGTAAGTTACTGGTGGAGATGCTCTGATCTAAAGATTACAGCAATTTCTAGCTGGAGATGGGGCAAGCTTGTAGGAAGGTCAGGTGAGTAGGGTGTAGATGAAGCAGGGGATACAGACAGCAAGAAAACAACCATCTTGGGTGGCCAGATCATATACTGTGCCAGATAATTCCCTGTGAACCTTTCCAGGATTATTTTTCTGGTGTTACATAATCCAGGTATTCTGAATTAAGTTATTCCCAACCGGAAAACATGAAGAGGTTTGACTAAACCTTTTGTTTTTCAAGATATGCTTTAACCACTGGGACCTTATTTTGAATTGTGTCTCTGCTGCTCACTCACTATGATTCCTGGGCATGTACCTCACCTCTGGGTCTTGATTTCCCCATCTGTGACATGCAGAGGTTGACCATCAGAAACCCCTGAAAGCAAGAGTCAGATAGGACTTCGCGACTGAAGAGCAACAACAATGTATTAAAATGGGAGAGAGAACAGCACACAGCTTATGGGGTGGTTGTTGAAGATCACAGGAGGTAACGTGTAGAATAGCACCTCCAGGCACACGGGAAGTACCACGTAATCTCATTTTTTAACATTAGGTTATGATCACATTCCACATTCAGTTTCGGATCCAGCATATAACGTACACGCAGCTTGCCCCTTTGTAGTTGGAACTAACGGCTATTTCCATGAGCCCCTCAGTGCTGGCAACCATAACCACCACCCTTTTTCCTGCCTCGTCTCAGCCCTTGGAAGGCTCGGCTCGCCCCTCCATAAATCACAACCAGAACTCTGTGTTTGTTACCTAGCTTCCTGGGAGACGGGCAGTGGCATAGCAGAGGGATTACTCTGGGTAAATATTTCTGTAAACTTCATTCTTGCCACCACCAGTGCTCAGAGCAAGTAGGCTCAGCGCCCCAACAACCCTTCCATCCTATTCCAAGGGAGCCAGAATGGGGCAAACTTCATCATCTCCCCAGCACTGAGCAAATGGACCCCACCAAAAGTGAGCCCCAGAACTAGGCACTGGAGGCAGCGAGGGGCAGCTTGCACTGGGCTCTCAGGGAACGAGCCATCTTCTTCCCCAAAACAGAGTTACTGCAGCAAGCAGGGGATCGTCTTCACAGCACTTACTCCTTGGATCAGCCAGCCACCGCATGACAATTCTACCCTTGAGGCCATAGTGGATGGACATCCAACCCCGCCTCCTCTCAGCACAGTAATCAGGGCTGCACCTCTCCTGGCAGGGGAAGCCTGTCTCCTGTGTGCCTTCCCAGGTCCCAGACAGCACGTGACAGGCTCTTCCGGGCTCTGGGAGTTATCCTACACAATTCTACCCAATTTACAGTTGAGAAAGCTGAGACTTAGTACATGTGCCTAAAGCACTGGTTCCCAGTCCTGGCCGCACAGGAGACACCGGGGAGGCCCTGAAGCCCCCAAAGGCAGTGCCACACCCAGACGCTCTCTGTGACCCAGGTGTTACCTTTATGCTTTTTTTTTCGCCAACTGATTCCACTGTGCAGCCGGGACTAACAGTCCTTGCTCCTGGTTATCAAGCTCAGTGCTTCAGAGCCTCCTGGAGGGCTGGCCCCACCCCAGGGGGTCTCATTCCCCACCTCTGGGGTGGAGCCTGAGGATTTCCATTTCTAACAAGTGAGGCTGATGCTCTTCGTCCAGGGAGAAAAATCAGTGCTCCCCAGTGACCCAGAGACAGAAGTTAACCTTTGAGAACTCACGGCCCATAATGGCCTGAATGTTCTCAGTTGTGGATTGGTAAGAGTGGCTCCTGGCTTAAGGAGCACTGGTCTAACAACAGGGCTCCTCCGATTTCCATGCCCACAGCTGGCATCTTGTTAAAAAGCAGATGGGGGGCTCAGTAGGTATGGTTGGTACCCAGGCTGAATGCCTGGACTAGTCTGCCTAAATCCCAGGTGGGAGCTCTGCCCAGGCCTCTCTCCCTTGAAGCAGGCCCAGGGCCCAGCAACTCACCCTCACCCTGACGGAGATCAACCTCCTTGACACTTGTACCTGACAGCCTTGCTCGGAGGCACAGGATAAAGGGAACAGGGGCCTCTCCCGGGAGCGTTCCCACGTGTCCTGTCCCTACCCCCATCCCCTGGCTTCTCCATACAAAGCGAACCATTCCTGTCCCTTAGCTCTTCTTCCTACGTCATGACAAACACAACTCCCCACTGGGACGTGCTTCCTAGGTGCCCACTAGGTGCTGTGTCCAGGGCTAGGCACACAGAACCCAGTTGGGGCAGAAGGACAGAGACACAGGAAGCAAAGAGCATCGTTAAGACATGGAACAGGAAGTCCCCAGCTGTCCAGTGGTTAGGACTCCATGCTTTCACTGCTTTACTGCCGAGCACCAGATTCAATCCCTGGTTGGGGAATTAAGATCCCACAAGCCATATGGCATGGCCAAAAAAAAAATTTTTTTTTTTAAAGAGACAGTGCCCTGGTGCCCAGGAGGAGGGACACTAACGGCTGGACAATAAGAACTGCAAAGGAAGGTGACTCAACTCTCATTTTCAGACTATCGCCCTCTGTCTGCCCATTCTCCACAAGACGTAACTACATCAGCCTGGAGATGCTGTGTCTTAGCCAAAGTCACAGGAGAAGAAGGGAATTCACAATAATGAATTACACTGTTTCACATAACTGTAATAGGCATTGTGCTAAGTGCTCTACAGGTATTATCTCATTTAATCCTGCCAAAACTCCACAAGATGCTCATTATTTACTGAAGAAGAATGGAGACATAGATGGGAGATAGCATGCCTGATGGGATGTAACAGAACTGAAATTTCACCCACACTCTTAACTGTCAGACAGCCCCATGTCACCAAAGGCTGGGAGGGCCCTAGACCCAGTGCTCCTCCAAGATCAAGGTTTACACACACGATGGTTATTTCTGGGCAGGTGGAGTATGACCGTCCTCATGCCATGTCATACAGTAATAAATAACCAATAATTTTCTTATTCTTAAGATACAAATCTTTTTAAAATAATATATATACACACACACAGATTAATATATAATTACATAATAGGATAATTATGTATTATAATGATTAAATTCTTATATGTCTATATATAAAGTACATATACTCGTTTAATTTTAAAGCATCCTTATTACATACATATTATTAAGACCTTTGTTTTATAGATAAGAAAAATTGAAGGACAGAGAGTTTGAGTAACTTTTCCAAGGTCTCACAGATGTGAAAAGCCAAGACTCGAACTCTCACAGCCTCGTGCCCAAACCATGCTCTAGACTCCGCCTCCCCCCACTGGCTTTCTCTGACTCCTCTAAAAATTAAAAGCGAAGTTCAAGGCTTCCAGGTGCTTGCTGCGCCCCCAAAGGCTGAACTCCTTGTAGGTACCTTGATAAGTGCCTACTAATAACCGAACAGGTGTTCCCCATCCTATTTATAGCTCCCAGCATGGCCAGTGGGCTATAATTAGCACAGCCTCCTGGAGGACTGCGGCTAAATTAAACCAGCTGGGTGAGAGGCCAACAGCTTCGGACAGTGCCTCGGGCCACCTACAGCCAAGAGCCCCCAGGAGACACAGGAGGCGTCTCTTCCAGCAAGCACCCTGCCTCCGCCAGTGGGTCTCTCTCTCGAGTGGTATGTGGATCCACAGGGTTTCCTAATGGTTTCTACAGGCCTATCTCAGCTCTGGGGGCTGATTTCTCCTGGTATCCCACCTACAAATCTAAAAATGAGTGATTTCTTTTTCTGAGCATCCAGAGTCCAGGATTCTGGTCCTGGCTTGGCATCTGATCAGCCCAGTGACCTAGGGACCCAACTTCTCTGGATTTCAGTGTTGCCTCTTGAAATGGAGAGGTACCGAGTCTGCAAGCAGTTGGTTATATCTAGGGGTTGAGATAAATGGCTGGAGCATAACAAGCCCATGGCGGACATACTACTATCCCCATTTTGCAAAAGAGGAAGACTGAGTACAATCTGCGTAGTCACACAGGTCCCTGCACTTCGAAAGGCCCCACACTTGGTTGAAGTCACCATCTTAACAGTTCTCTGAACAAGGGGCTCACATGTTCACTGTGCCCTGGCCCTTACAAGTTACGTCGCTCTTCCTGCTCAAAGGCAACTGGCTCAGGTCACATGGCTCACTAGTGACCCCAGGCATCAAACCCTGACACCTGCCTGTCTGACCATGACATACTTGGCAATTACATCTGTGAAGTGCCTCCCTGATTCTAGGTTCTAGAAGGCAAAGCCAGGGCAGATACCAGGACCCATTTGACACTCAAGCCTGAACAAAGGCTCAGTGGCCTGGGCCAATCAGCCCTGAGCCCAAATCTCATCCCTCCCACTCTCTCCCTCCGTGGGGAGCAGGCATCCCTCCTCACATGGCCATCCCATTTCCATGATGACCTTGGTGGTGACTGGGAACACTGCATGGGGCCCACATGGAGGATGGTCTTGGAAGGGCCACCAGCCCCAGCCAGTCTGGCCCTGACTACAGATGTACACGCCCCTTGACAGGTGAAGGGAAAACTTTAAAGAGCATCTGAGTTTAAGGAGGGGTAGTAGAGAGCCACAACAGAGACCAGTTCTACAAGCCCATGTCCATCTCCCACATCCGGGCAATAAAGGGAAAGTAAAACCTCTTTTTGAAAATTCAGTAAACCAAGAGACATGCCCTTGGGATATGGTGCTGAGGCTCCTCTTCTCATATTTTTCAAAGGTTGAGGAGATTGGCAATTTCTCCAGCAAGATCAAACATGTCTCAACCCAGCCCCACCCAGGCCAATGAGGGGTCTTTCCTCAAGGTCACTGACACAGACACTGAGCCCAGTACATGGCCCTGGAGCTAATGGGCCTGGGGTTGAATTCTCCCCAACCCCGGCCCATTCCCAGCCTTGACACTCACTAGCGGAATGCACTTGGCAAGTCACTTAGCCTCCTAGTTCCTCCTCTTCCTCCTCCATAAAACAGAAATAACCAAGTCTGTCAGACAGGGTTGTTATGAGGCATAAACATGTTAATATGCATGGAATAAGAGCCTAACAATTGCTAACAACTAGTACTAATATCATTCTCTTCAAGCTGGAATTTAGGAACCCGAGGAAGTGCACAGGCAGCCGGAAACAGCCTCTGCTTGGCCACCCCCTACACCGGTCCCCTCTGGAATCCCCAAGACAAGCAAACAGTGTTGCCCTCTCTTGACCAATTGCAAGGAAGCACCTGCCCCCACCAGGACACCCATGAGGGCAGCTCTCAGAGCTGTGCCCCTCTGGGGGCCTTGACCTGAGCCGTTGAGGTCTTGGCAGACACCCAGGTGTTTGGTTCCATCTAGCTAAGATGAGACTCTCAGCCGACTTTATTTAACAGACTGTGACTGCTGAGCTATGGGCACAGCCCCAAGGCAGGGGACAAGCAGCCAGCCAGGGAGGCCCCACTTCCTGCGTGCTTTGTCTGCACCCATGCCTGGCCACCAGCCCCATCTGCCCTCAGGGCAAAGGTGACTCTGGCGAGGTGAGAGAATTCCAGCATCTCCATCCCCTCCTGCTTCAGTCTGCAGCACTGTGGGCCTCCAACCGTCCTTTGGCTACAAATATCACTCACAGGTCCAGGACCGCCATGGTTAATGGGCATCTTCATGCCCAACGCATGAGCAGGGCTACTCCGGCTGACCTCTGACCACTGAGAGCCTGGTCCTCATGGTTTTGCCTGCTCCTCCTTGGTCTTGACCCTTTGCCTCTGCTCCCTGGACTCCCAGGCTGGGTTTCTTCCTTTCAGCCTCATGATGGCCTGACCACAGCTGCCTCCACTCTGAGCAACTGAAGATCATCAGAAGTCAGCTTAATGTATCACTGACCAAGCTGTACAGAACGAAGGATGGGGAAACAAATGGCCACTGGAATCCAGGTCCTGACAAACTCAGGCTTATTAGAGCCTGGGTATCATTTCTCACATAGGGACATCAGTGCAGAATGTAGGGTCTCCGGGGACTGGTTAACACCCGGAGATTCTAATCCCAAAAAGAAAATGGCTCTACAAGGTTTGGCCTTGGAGCCCATGCTGCTCTAATTTTCTAACATCTGATATCTGAGTAACGATAATAATCAACTTCTTGAGAAAAAGCCCATCTTTGATGGAAACTGCTCCACCATTCTCTGATCAGTGACCTAACTTTCCATACGGGCAGAGCAGGGTCAAGGTGAGCCCCAAGTTGTGGGATGATCTCCTTGGCTCTGTGGCAGAAGAAACGGGTGCTGCCTCTTTATTCTTTGTGGTTTTCACCGACAGCCCATCCTTGTCACCTGTCTTCCAAGTTCAGCCTCAGCACTGGCTCAGCAGGAAAGGGCAACACATCCAACCCCACTTTCAGAAGGCCTGGTCTCCAGCACTCAATCTTGACCACAGCCAGGGAGGAGACCCCGGGGAAGGTGTAGATTTTAAAGGAATTTTCCATTTCTGCAAACCACTCCAGTGTTCTTGCCTGGAAAATTCCATGGACAGAGGAACCTGGCAGGCTACAGTCCACAGGGTCACACAGAATCAGACATGACTGAGCACATAACACATACACATATATCTTTTTCAGATTCTTTCCCCATATAGTCCTTACAGAGTACTGAGTAGAGTTTCCTGTGCTGTACCTGGGTCCCTGTTGGTTGTCTATTTTGTATGTAGTTGTGATGACACCACCCTTATGGCAGAAAGTGAAGAGGAACTAAAAAGCCTCTTGATGAAAGTGAAAGAGGAGAGTGAAAAAGTTGGCTTAAAGCTCAACATTCAGAAAATGAAGATCATGGCATCAGGTCCCATCACTTCATGGGAAATAGATGGGGAAACAGTGGAAACAGAGTCAGACTTTATTTTTTGGGGCTCCAAAATCACCACAGATGGTGACTGCAACCATGAAATTAAAAGATGGTTACTCCTTGGAAGGAAAGTTATAACCAACCTAGATAGCATATTGAAAAGTAGAGACATTACTTTGCCAGCAAAGGTCCATCTAGTCAAGACTATGGTTTTTCCAGTGGTCATGTATGGATGTGAGAGTTGGACTGTGAAGAAAACTGAGCACCGAAGAATTGATGCTTTTGAACTGTGGTGTTGGAGAAGACTCTTGAGAGTCCCTTGGACTGCAAGGAGATCCAGCCAGTCCATTCTGAAGGACATCAGCCCTGGGATTTCTTTGGAAGGAATGATGCGAAAGCTGAAACTCCAGTACTTTGGCCACCTCATGCGAAGAGTTGACTCATTGGAAAATACTCTGATTATGGGAGGGATTGGGGGCAGGAGGAGAAGGGGACGACAGAGGATGAGATGGCTGGATGGCATCACTGACTCAATGGACGTGAGTTTGAGTGAACTCCGGGAGTTGGTGATGGACAGGGAGGCCTGGCGTGCTGCGGTTCATGGGGTCGCAAAGAGTCAGACACGACTGAGTGACTGGACTGAACTGAACTGAACTGTGTGTATATTGGTAACCCCATCTTCCTGATTCATCCCTCCCCTCCCTCTTTCCCCTTTGGTAACCAGAAGTTACAGAAGTGACCTCCGCACACCCGTGTTCACTGAACCATCACCGCTAAGAGGCAACATATGGAAGCAACCAGGTCACACTTGCTAATGTCCACTTTTTGGGGGGTTTGTTTGTTTTTCAATTCTCTGCGCCTTGCACTGTGTGTAAGCATGGGCTGCACTCAGTAAGTGATTCCTGACCTAATGAATAAATGACAGTAACTTTTCTCCACTGAAAAAAATAAATAAAAGGAATTCTCCATTTCTGAAAAGCCAAGTCTTATTCACAAATGACACATGTTGCAGGGACCTGCTTTATGGGATAGGATGATTAACTTGCTTCCTCTTTCATTTGTCATGCTTTATCATCCTTTACCAAGGACCTGACTTGGTGACAATTGGTTGATTTCTTCAGGTACTTAGCTTGGTTACAAAAACCCAGAGGGTAGATCTTTGGCACTTTGCGTGCGTGTATACTAAGTCACTTCAGTCGTGCCTGACTCTTTCTGACCCTATGGACTATAGCCTGCCAGGCACCTCTGTTCTTGGGATTCTCCAGGCAAGAATACTGGAGTGGGTAGCCATGCCCTCCTCCAGGGGATCTTCCTGACCCAGGGATCCAACCCACATCTCTTGCATTGGCAGGTGGGTTCTGTGCCACTAGTGCCATCTGGGAAGCCCTTTGGTACCGTACCAGTCAGCAACTCGAGATCAGAGAATTGCTGTCAGTCTACAGGCTGCTTCTTTTGTAGTCCCTGAATGCCTTGGACCAGGTTTGGTCCCCACTACCCACTGTGTCTTCTCCCAACAACAAGCACCAATACATGAAAGCAACATAAATCTGTGAACAATTCTTATTTGCTCTCCAGTCATAGAATGCGGTAATTTGAGTTGTACAATAAATGTTTGTAACAGTGCAAGTGCTCCCTGGAGTCCACGCTGTGGGTCATGCAGTTCCAGCCTTTATCTCTGAAAGAGACACCAAAACACGAGTCAGGAGAGGGTTTGGCCATCTACTATCACTTCACAGGTTGGAGGTTTAACCTCATCCTTCAGACCCTGAGAAATTCCCCAGAAAAGCCAGCACTCCCAGGTCCTCAAGGCACACCACTGGCTTCCACCTACGTCCCCAGCATCACATCCAGCTCCCTACATGCAGCCCACACTCCTGCCTAAGAGGAACTGGCACTCTTAATCCCTACACTGCCCAGTCACCTACCCACTCCAGCCCTTTGCACTCTCCTCTCACCCAGAAACATCCTCCCTAACCTTCTCTGACTGTCCCTCTGAACCCAGAAGGTACGCCCACTTTCTCCTTAAAATCTCCATGGAGCATCTTTGGTACTCAGCCTGCATTTACCAAGCTGAGGTCACTGCACAGTGTGCTGGATAATGGCAGGACCAAAAGGAGAGAACCGTATCCCTGCTCTCAAGCCGCTCACACTCTGGCGAGGGAGGTGAAACACTGCATCCTGGGAGAGAAGCGGCAGCCAGTGGGGCCGCGGCCCAGACCACAGGCTCCGCGTCGGCCCAGCACTCGTGAGTCCTGGCATTGTGACATACCAACTGTGTGAACCTAAGCAGCTCACTTCATTGCAAGCATCTCGGTTTCCCCTTCTATAATTTGAGAACAAAGATGATTCTTACTTCAACGGGCAGCTGTCATGATCAAATAAATTAACACAATTAAAGACAACATTTATTATTCTTGTCTGTAAGGAGTGCAGATAAGCACAGGGAATATTACTTGGTTTTATACCAAGCTCTTATCTCATTCTTTTCACTCGAATGGAGCCCTAGTCACATAACAGGCTCTCCAAATATATTCATTAACCTGCCTCGAACATGCTCTGCATGTGAACACTTTCTCTCTTCCTTTTACCTCTCTCATCTCTGTTTGTTTGTAAAATACATATTCTTCAATGATGGGCTCAGATGCAACCTCTGTAAGTCAGCCTATGCGCTTCGTGAGTCCCCAGATGAACAGCTTTCCTGCCCTGTTTTCAGATATCTTCAGCATCCAAGAACACAGGTCTTCACCACCTTTAATTACACCCTTCTGCACAGGTGCGCTATATGCTCCTTGAGGACAAAGACTGAGTTCACTCATGCCTTCATTCTTCAGCACCAAGACCCCAGGGGTCGAATGATTACGGCAGTGCTACTTCTGCGGGGGAATGCACCAACATTCCTTTCTGAAACCTCCTTCTCAAAGTACATGAGCCAGACTGGCCTTCTGGAACCTCATTTTTATCAAAACGAGAAGCCAATTTGACCAAGCACCCTTTCTATCACCATGAAATTGAATGCCCAGATCAAAAAGTCTGTTTATCAACACACATCTTCTATCTCCGCTATATAATAAGTGCCTCAATTTCCATGCAACACTTTTTTGAAATCAGTATGTCACGCTCTCCACTTGTAAATCTAAAACCAGTCAGTTCAGAACACTGGAGAGATTGCATGCCAGACTGTCTTCACTGAAACACAGGGCCACGTGGTCACTCCACTGAGCTATTCCCACCTGTGCTCTGGGTCCTGAGGACGACAGAGGAAAACCGATTTGAGCAATCAGACACAGGCTGCAGAGTCTCATGTTTGACAGCCTCATCTTGTGCTCCACGTGAAACATGTCCTGGATCCTATGTGAACTCCCCTCCTCGCCACACACACACACTGCTGTCTATGTTCACTGGAGCAGAGCCAAAACCCCCCGTTTCTAGAAGGCAATAGTCTGCGTTCCGTTTCGTGAACAAACAGGGATGCAGTAATAAATTAAATGATTTGAGTCCTCATCAGTAGATAGTAAACATTACTCTTTATTAAAAAGCTAATAATCCATTCAATTTTTAATATTTATTTGGCTGCCTCAGGTCTGAGCTGTGGCATGTGGGACCTCTAGCCCAGACTCTCTAGTTGTGGCACGTAGGCTTAGCTTCTCTGCAGCATGTGGCATCTTAGTTCCCCAACCAGGAATTGAACCCACATCCCCGGCACTGCAAGGCAGATTCTTAACCACTGGACCACCAGCGAAGTCCCCCCATTCAAATTTTTTTTTAATGAAGCAATAGCTTTAATATAATACGTTGGAATAATTAAGCCTAATGTTAATGGAGTGAAATCATGAATGAGGGGAGAAATCAGTTCTAAAACCTACATTTTTCCCCCACATAAACACGCTGATAAGGAAACAACAGGAGAAAAAGGTTTTTATCCGCATGCCATCAGAGCACTTATTTGTCAAAGGCAAGGTTCCTACATATGCTTAGATGGCTGTAAATATTTAAAGATGTATAGAGAATTCTCCTGGAGAAGGCAACGGCAACCCACTCCAGTACTCTTGCCTGGAAAATCCCATGGATGGAGGGGCCTGGTAGGCTGCGGTCCATGGGGTTGCGAAGAGTCGGACACGACTGAGCGACTTCACTTTCACTTTTCACTTTCATGCATTGGAGAAGGAAATGGCAACCCACTCCAGTGTTCTTGCCTGGAGAATCCCAGGGACGGGGGAGCCTGGTGGGCTGCCATCTATGGGGTCGCACAGAGTCAGACACAACTGAAGTGACTTAGCAGCAGCAGAGAATTCTCCTAAATCAGACCTCACTGTTGACTCCTAGTTCTGTTTTTATTTAATTGTTTTTGTTGCTTTATCTCTTTCCATTACAGACTGAGAATTGCCTATTTCAGTTACAGAGAGTCCTAACCAGGACGCAGGTTTATAACCCTGATGGGTGGTCTATAAAGCACTTCTCAGTGTATGACAACATGTTCTAAATGTTCTCATGTTCTAAATAACCCCACACAATGATTCTAAACAAAGCACTGTTTGTAATTATTTGTCTGAAATATCACCTTGCTGCCACATCACTGAAAAGAAGGCATGAACACCACATCTGCCTGGAGACCCAGCACCGAGGTTGTGCTGTCACACCCGGTAGAAGGCAAAAACCCCCTTCTGAGGCCACTGAGGACAGGCTCGGGTAAACAGGCAGGAGAACTCGCCGGGCAGAGATGAAACATTTGCACTTCTCTCTGAGCGTTTTAAACAGGAAAGCGAAACTCATTCTACAAGCTAAACCCTTTTATACATTCTTTAGTGTCCAAACAAACCTTTCCCTGGCAGCATGCACTTCTATGGCTTTGCATTATTGGGATAAGTCAAAGGGGGAGGGAAAAAAGGAGCTTTTGCACTTTTAGGAAGATAAAAGTGAAGAGGACAGAGCTAGGGAGACACACAGGATCCTGCCTGGTGAGCGCTCTCAGGGGCTGAGTTTGTGTCTGTGCTGCTAAGCATGCAGGGCTGTAAGGCCATCTTTCGCAGGATCGGTAGAAGGTATACATCAGGCCGGCTTGCAGGGATAATCCCCTGCTTTACAGAGCCTATTTTGCTTTCCCAAGCACTCTCCTATCTTGTATCGATCAACAAGCAAACATTTACAGAGTGTCTCCCAGATGCAGGGCCTGCTGCTGGAGGTAATCTCACCAACAAATCACCTCCCAGCCCTAATCTTCATATAAATGTGCTACTCTGAAAAAAAAAAAAATAAGACCCAGCTCTGCCATCAAGATGATTCCAATTTATTTGAGGAGAAAACAGAGAGTCCCAGAAAAAGACAAATATTGCTGTGAAGCACTCTATTTTAACTTAGCGTTCCTCAAACTTGGGTCACCATCATAACCACACTCGGAGATTGTTACCAAGCATCCATAAGAATTAAAAAATAGCAACAAAAAACACTACCCTGGGTAGGTAAACGATAGTTACTTATGCTGGTTAAGGTCAGATGATTCCAGCAGGGTTAGCATCAAGGGGATCTGCAAGACCAGAGGGCAGAGAAGCAGAAATGGGAGCGGGGAGGGTCTCAGGGAAAGATACAATAAATATGCAGAAAATTCTGAATGCAGCAGGTAGCACTGAAGAAGTGACAGACCAAGGCAGACAGGTAGGTCAGGGTCAAAATAAGAAGGATCAGGAATATCTACTCTGTAACACAGAGAACTCTGTTCAATATTCTGTAATAACCTGAGTGGGAAAACAACTTGAAAGAAGAATAGATACTTGTACATGTATAACTGAATCACTCTGCTATACACCTGAAACTAAATAACATTATTAATCAACTATACTCTAATATAAAATTTAAAAAAAATTTTTTAAAGAAAACAGCCCAAGAAAAGGGTCATGAATGAAAGGCCCAGTGAGTATTTTCATCTGTAAGAAAAAAAAAAAAAATCACTGAGAGGGTGGTACCAGGGGAGCAAGGGTTTCAGAAAGAAATCCAGTGCTGAGCAAGGTTAGAATCGTCAAGAAGATCAGAAGGTAGGCCAACAGTTCCAGTAAGATTTCTAGTATCCTGCTCTAACCTCACCATAAATCAATGACCTCAGTTTTCTACAGAGAGAAACTGGGGCACAGAGTGGTCCAACGGCCCTGCACACTCAACCAAGTGACCAGGCGACCCACTGCCTTTCAACACAGATTTACTGAGCACTTACTACAAGAGGAGAACAGAAGAGGCAAAGGTGAATGGAACTCCATTCCTGCCATCCAGAAGCTCACTCTCTGGTGCCAGGGCTGGCAAACTTTCTCTACAAAGGGCCAGATAGTCAAAATTTTGGATTGTGTAGGCTATTGGATCTCTGGAGCAACTACTCACCTCTGCCACCATAGTGCTAAAGCAGCTGTGGCCAACACATAAACAAATGGGCACAAATGTGTTTCAATAAAACTTTATTTACAAAAACAGGCAGTGGGCCAGATTGGATCTGCAGGCTGTAATTTGCTGATCCCTGATCCCATACACAAATACTTACAAGAGAGGTCTGCGATAAAGCAACTTTGGTTCATAGAAGAAAGAGAGAGCCATTTGGTGACTGCCCAGGGATAATTGAGGAGGTGACACCTCAGGAGAGATACCCTTTCAAGGTCTTGGTTAAGATGACAAGCGTGAACCAGAAACACCCTCTTGTCTCAACTACGGTTCTGTTTGTATAACATGCTGCCTTCCTGCGCAGGGTGTTCCAACAGCACAAGCAATACTGCCTCTCCAAGCTTGCTGATGCCCGCCCCCACCCCCCTTACCTCTAACATCAATTTCTCAATGTCCCTTAAAGGTACTGAAAGTCCTGAATAATTCTGGAAGCTTAAACGCTCACACTCACATATGTAAACATTCCTACCATCACTGTGTCATATATCCAAACATAATTTAATTATTTGTCTCCCTAAAGGCTTTCTTCCTCGTTCAGAATTTCCCTTTCCAAAAAGACCCCATCTGCTTCCACAGCAGATACTCTAGAGAGATGGAAACATTCCACCTGACCAAGGGCCAGCCTCAAGAAAAACATGGAGTCAGGAGGAAAGCAAGGGTGGCCGCACACCTCATCTGCCCCCACTGAGCTGGTGCCAGACGGGAAAACAGAAATAGAGCCACGGAGCCCAACAGCAACACCTCCAAGGTTGCCAGCAGGCAGCAGGCACAGCCCAGGCAAATAAACACATCCAGAAAGCCTGTGCACCACGGGCCGAGTCCAGGCCTCAGAGTGACTCGGTCCAAGCCAGCCAAGGTCAACTCTTGTCAAAGGCTGAGTCAGACTCCTCTTCTGGGGGCTCAGACTCCCCTGGCTGAGATCGTTCACGGAACCAAGAAGGCCAGACAGGGCCACAGTGAGGTCAGAGGTCCACAGGATGGGGCAAAGGCAGACAAAGGGCACCCACAGTGTGCATGTGACGGCTGTGTGTGGCTTGATCCACACCGGTGTAAATCTCACCCCACTCCAGCCTGACCTCCTCCTCCATGAAGCCTTTCCAGTTTCTGCTCATTGGCAGTTGCCTCTTTCTCCTCTGAACATCTAGAACTGTGGTTCTCTAAGTGGGGTCCCTGGACCAGCAGCATCAGCATCACCCAGAAACTTGCTGGAAATGAAAGTTCCCAGGCCCCACCCCAGACCAGGTGAATTGGAAACTCTGCAGGTGAGACCTAGCAATCTGTGTTGTGACAGAGTCTGCTGGGTGAATCTAAAGCAGGCTGGAATCTGGGAACCAGTGATGCAGACTTAAACCATTAACTGTCAGCAGCATGGCCACTGTCCCTTCTCAGCCATTTTCCTGGACTTTCAGCCCATAGGGAATATACATGAACTTGAGAGCTTCGATGCGCAGTGCCCAGCAGAGGGTTCCACAGCCAGCACATGTTCAGCTAACACATGTGGAGTTTTATGAACTTGAGCTCATCTACCCCCATCAGGTTATAAAATCACAGAATCTGAGTGATGGAAGAGGACTCAGGGCACACCCACCCCAGCCGCCCACCAAGGCTCTGCCAGCATCTGGCCGCTCTGGGTTTCTCTCATTCCAGAGCAGATGCCCAGCTAATGCTGGGGAGTTCACCACCTCAGCTGTCACTCGGCGAGTATCATGCAGCATGGGTGCCAGGCACTCCAGTCGGGGCTGGGGTACATCAGCAAACCAGACAGATCAGGAAGCCTGCTCTGGGGAAGCTGGCAATCCAGTTCAAGGGGAGACCCATTAGACAGTAAAATAAAATCAGTACATATTACCTACAAGAAGATACAAGACAAAACATGGGGATACTCTGCAAAAATAACTGGCAAAGCTCATCACAAATGTCCAAGACACAAAAGATGAAGCCACGTCACAGACTGCAAAGGACCCTGCAAAGAAAAACGGAGTACGTGAACTAATCGGTAACGTTGATAAGAGGTCTGTAAATGACTGTTTAGCATTACACCAAAGTTCAGTGCTTGGGTTCCAACCTTGCTCCACTCTGTGGTTACTAAGATGTGAACATCAGGGGAAGCTGGGTGAAGTGTAGACAGGAACTCTCCATACTAACTTCCAACTTTTCAGTATATTTTGGATGGTGAATCCAGTCCAGAAAGAGAGGTCAAAGTATGGGGGTGGTGAGAGGTGTGTGTTGAAATAGAGGGGTTCCTTTAGACCTCATCTAGAAGGTGACACGGGAGCAAGACCAGGAGGCAGTAAAGGGTTCCACCGGGGAAGAAATGAATAACGAATAGGAGGCCAAAGTCAGTTTTGCCAGAACTTCCTCCCACTGGTCCCTATACTATTGACAGTAAGCCTGCTGCCCTTTGAACACAGAACATCCCCCAGTCTTCTCTCCAAAGGGGGCCTCCCTGTCCTGCAGCCACGCCTCCTGAGAGTGCCTGGTAGCCAGCGTTCCCTCCCCACTCCGGGGAGGGCAGATGGGAGAATCACGAGGTCAGTAGGGTCTGATAAAGACCTCGGTCAGGAGCAGGGGCACCTCTTCCTGTCTTTATCTGGAATTGCCCTGGTCTCCTTTCTTTGCTGCCAAGCCACTTCAGTTCCTATTCCCTTCTTTCTTGGACTCTGTGCCCAACCTTCTTGGCATCTGAGCTTCTCCTGTGAGCACTGTCCGAATTTGCCCAGAACCTCAAGCAGTGGCTCTCTGAGTGGGGTCAGTGTGAGCAAGCGGACATGAGTCAGAGCAGCAACTCCACCTAATGACTAAGGATAAATGACCCACCCAAAGCTCCTGGTTTCTAGCCTCTTCAAAAGCACAGGCTATCATAACCCAAAAAGCAAAACCACCCGCTCTAGCACTGAGACTCTGAAGTCTCAGGCTCTGGAGACCTCAAACAAGTCAGTTCCCTCCACGTATGTTTCACCACATACAAAGGAGCAAGGCTGGATTAGTTAATCCCCAAAATTCTTTCCAGCACTAACAATCCATGATCATTAAGTACCAAAGGAAACTGCACTGTAATTGCAGCTTTGAAGTATGTCCGGAGTAACAGTAGCAGCAATGAGAGCTCCGACCCCAAATGAATCACCATGATTAACAGTTGTTACTATTAATATAATACCTTATACTGCAGCATGCTTTTCCATTTACAAAGCACTTTTATACACATTATCTCATGTGACCCTCATAAGAACCCAATAAAAGTGATGGGAAAGATGGTATTTCTTTTGCACACATTTCGTTTGCACACATTTCTTTTGCACATATCAATTTCAGTGGCCATTCAACTGAAGCAATAGTGCAAAGCCCTGCACATTGGCCTCTGAACACCCCATCTTCATTCTGTAGCTTGCAGCTCTATCTGCTACCTTGAGGATCCACACATCCACCTATGACTCTGTCCCTAGAGGCTCTGACCAGGTTAGTTCAGGTCACTCACCCTACAAGGAAACCCAGGTGCCCACCCTGGAGAAGAAAGCATACACGGTGTGCTCAGAGCCACTTGGCTCAGTCCATCCAGCAGGCTCTTGGAGGCACAGTCCTGACTCAGAGGGGAGGTGACAGCATCATCCCACATTTGCTTCCCTGCTGCTCGAAATAGAACAGACGAGATATCACAGTTCACATGCTGATCTCACTGCAGCATCAAATGCTTCAAAATAATTAAATACAAGGAAATGGGAGTATGAAGAAGAGAGCCCCAATTTCCACGTTACCATCAGGCAAATGATAGCAAAGGGACGGTAGACAGAGTCAAGGTGAGGGACAGCTCCTCTGCAGGCACCAGGTGAGCTCCAGTTCTGTCCTACATGGGCCACCTTGGCCAAGCCTTCCTACCAGTAGCAGTGCGGTCACCCTTCACCATTCAGCTGGTATGGTCAAAGGGTAAGAGCCGTCTTCCCCCCTCTCACCACACACCAGGGTGGGGGATACGCTCAGATCAGCTTCCACTGTCCCCTCACCAAGCAGTCCCGTTCTCCCACGCACAGAGGTTGGCCCTGGCATGCCAGCATGTATCTGCGCTGTATCAGAAAGGGCCAGGCGGGTGACAGCTTTGTTCTCGAGCCCACTGTCCCTGCACCTGTGCCTCGCCTTGCGTAGGCACCAACGTCTCTAGGCTGTGACCCACTCAGCTCCGAAAAGGGGTTAAAAACATCCACCTTACCTCTCCCTCACAGAGCTGTCAAAGGACAGAGTGAAATCACACTTGAGAAGACAATCTGGAAATGCAAAGTCCCACATGGCATTCAGAGATCTTGGCACACCAGGCGCCTGGGGTCAGCACCGACCATCTGGGGCACATGCTGGCCTCCACTGCCCAGCCTGCCTCTGGTCAGCGGCATGTGGGCAGGTCAGCTGACCCATGAGACCTTCCCTCACACAATCCCCTTCTCTCTTTTCCCCTCTGGCAGCTGGGGACACAGAGGCAGCCTCTGGGGACCTAGATAGTGTAGAGCCATGGACAGAAGGAACCTGGATCCTTGACCAGACACTTGGGGATTGCCTCATCAGGAACACCCACTTGGGTGTTAATGATAAATATCACGGAGGTGGGAGATGTCCATCATTGTGTTAAGTTACCGAAGTTGGAGATAGTAGGCAAACCACCTTGACCGCAGGGTGACCCGTGGAGTCACTGCTTCAAAAACTCGGGCAATGGAGTTAGTTGCAAATTCAAGCAAAGGGAGCAAAATGTTATAGCAACAGACAGCCAAGTTCCCTCATATTTCCTCCAACCCATGATAGGATAAAAATGAGACCATACAGGAACTTCCCCGGCAGTCCAGTGGCTAAGACTCTGCACTCCCAAGGCAGGGGGCCCGGGTTTGATGCCTGGTCAGGGAACTAGATCCTACATGTCACAACTAAGACCCGGCACAGACATATAAATAAATAAATGTTTACAATGAGACCATAAAAATGATGTTCCCAGACTGATGGACGCCAGGGTCCAAGAGTTCTCTGTTATGGCAGAGTTAGCCAGTTTGAGGAATGGTCAGTACACATACTTGCCCAAATATAACCAACCATGATTGAGTTTGTGGTTGAGACCTACTTCCTTTTCGCCATTGCCTAGATTTTCACTCCTGACAATAAAGATGACATGGATCAACCTCTAAATAGTCAGACACATTAGGTTATCCAATCAGAGTGTCAAATGTCCTCATAATGTGGACAGACTGTGCTGGAAGGGACTAATAATCCACCAGGAAAATAAAAAGGACAAAGGATCTGAAAGACAGTAAACAAACATAAAACAGAAACCTCTCGACCGATGAAATGTCTGCCCTGACTCCTGAGAAATAGATACAAAATGAAACAGCGGTGAGACACATCTCACGCATCAGCTTGGCAAACTCAAAACGTGTGACAAGACCCTGTGTGGCCAACGGCACTCTCTTGGATGGGGACACTGGTCCTTCTCCAGACGAAAGTCGGTTTCGTAATATCTATCAACACATAAGTGGCAAATCCCTTTTGATTCAGTGGTTCTGCTTCTAGAAATCTACCCAACAGATATCCTCATACATCTGCCAAAAGACTCCTGCACAAGATGACTCATTGTTTGAACTGGGACAGATAGGAAACGGCCTAAGTGCCCAACAGTACAACTCACCAAGTACATACAGCTATAAAACAGATGAGAAGTCAACCTCAAAGTTTACCAGATCCCATTGGGAATGTTGAGGGGTGGGGTAGGGGTCAAGCACACACCCACCGCCGTTCTACCCACATGCGCAGGCGCATAAGATGAGATGCTCGGAGGGAGCCTCATCCTTAAGAGCTCCGGGAGCACGAGTCAGCACCCCGTGACAAGGTGTGACTGTATCCACGCTGCTCCTCAAAATAAGCTGCTGTGCTTATTTTCAGCGTATGGAAAATCAACCATAATGCAAACAACACAGCAGCAGCTGTGTTTTCATCCTCTTGGTGATCCTGACGTCACAACCATCAAATGCAACCTTCCCTAAACAGCAAATGATGTTCCCGGCAGCACACTCCGAAAGGCTACACACCTTCCGCCGAGAGAGAGGATTCCAGGGCTGTCCTTTTTTGTAGGTGTGATCTCCCCTGTTCAGAGCAGCGATTTAGCAACTTGCGTGCAAAGCCATCTGAGCCTTAGGAACAGTTCTACCATAGAAAGCAGTCACACGACCTTTCTGGAGAGAAATCGAACACTATCTATTAAAATGAAATATACATGTGCCCCCGACCTAGAAATCCCACACTCCAACAAGGAGAATAGAAGCACCAGAATGGAAGGCAACACGTACAAGGGTGTTTATTACAGTACTGCCCTAGTGAGTAAAGAAGCAGCCTGAAAGTCCATCAGAAGAGAGCGGCTGACAGTGGGGAGAAGAAGAGGGAAGGGGCAAGAAAGGAGACAGGGATTAAGAGGCATAAAACACTATGAATAAAATAAATAAGCTACAAGGATATATTCTACAGCATAGGAAATATAGTCAATATTTTACAATAACTTTAAACAGAGTACAATCTATAAAAGTTTTGGATCCCTATGTTGCATCCCTGAATCTAATATAGTACCATAAATCAACTATACTTCAATAAAAATAAGATTAAATGGAGTATAAGCTGTAAAAGTTTTGAATCCCTATCTTGTACACCTGAATCTAATATGGTATTATAAATCAACTATACTTCAATAAAAAATAAGACGTAAGAAAAATTAGAAAAAAAATATTTAAGAGAATGGCTAAATCAAGCATTACGTGAGTATTTGGCAACTGGTTTTTTTTTATGTATTTATTTATTCTAGGTTGAGCTGGGTCTTCATTGCTGCACTCAGGCCTTCTCTAGTTGCGGCAATCAAGGGCTACTCTTCATCGTAGTCCAGTCTTCTCATCGCAGCGGCTTCTCTTGTGCAGCACAGGCTCTAGGGCGCACGGGCTCAGTAGCTGTGGCGCACAGGCTTAGTTGCTCCACGGCACATGGAATTCTCCTGGACCAGGGATCGAACCCGTGTCCCCTGGTCTCTGCACAAAGTTTGCCTTCTCAGTAAATTCTACCCTGACATCTTCATTCAAAATTATAAAGGGGGGTGGGGGACTTTTTCAGCTTTATTTTTCTCAGTAGAACTGACACCTTAGATATCTCACTAGTAGATACTTCCTCCTTCCAGACGATAAGCTCCATGAAGGCAGGGATTTCATCTCTGGCTCACTGGGTACCCCCTGCTGCTGCTAAGTCGCTTCAGTCGTGTCCGACTCTGTGCGATCCCAGAAACGGCAGCCCACGAGCCCCCCCGCCCCAGTCCCTGGGATTCTCCAGGCAAGAACACTGGAGTGGGTTGCCATTTCCTTCTCCAATGCATGAAAGTGAAAAGGGAAAGTGAAGTTGCTCAGTCATGTCCGACTCTTAGCGACCCCATGGACTGCAGCCTACCAGGCTCCTCCATCCATGGGATTTTCCAGGCAGGAGTACTGGAGTGGGGTGCCATCGCCTTCTCTGGCATCTAGCACAGCGTCTGTCAATTCCACTGAATGAAGGGAAAACCTGTTTGCACCAGGAGGAGTGACTGGCAACATGCATACGAGGCTTTCACCACCAGTGGGGTGAAGCTGCAGCAGATAGCTGTCAAAGAGGAAATAAGACTACCTTTTCTTCTGTGTTATTTATTCCCCCAGTTGCAGTGAATGTATGTCATTGTTATAACTGTTGCAGAGGCACTGAATAAAATTAAAAAGTAAAGATGTAAATCGGACTAAGAGGAAGCAGTGGAGAGTTGGGCAAGTCAAAATGCAGGGAGAGAGAACCCAGAACACACCCAACAACTACCGCTGGCCTCTGTGTTCCCTGTTTCCATCTCAGGCCAGGCACCCTCAAAGCGAGCCCCACCCAGCATCTCACACACAAGTGCTCTAGGAAGGACGAGATGTTGCTCATACAAAAAATCACAGGGACCTCCCTGGTGGTCCAGAGACTAAGACTCCCCACTCCCCGTGCAGGGGACCTGGGTTCATTCACTCCCTGGTCAGGACACTAGATCATCCCACAAGCCACAACTAAAGAGCAAAGATCCTGCATGCCACAGCTAAGACCTGGCAGAGCCAAATAAGCGAAAATAAACGTATACAGAAGAAATCACAGAGTGCACTCTAACCCAAATGTAAATGCTTCTGGACCATGGCTCCCACAGAGCCCTGCCTCTGCCAGAGATGAGCAAGGGGAGACCAGCACTAGGAAAGGATGAGGTCTGAAGAGGGCAATTAGGGAATAGCACCAGGGTAGGAGCACTGAACTCCCTGGGAGGCCAGATCCCAGTTCTTCCCCCGATGCACAGAGTGACCTTGGGAAAGGTCACTTTAACCTCTCGGAACCACAGATTCCTCCCCTGTGAAAATCAAAATAAAGCTACCTGTCCTTTGTCACACTGCACACAGACAAGGAGATAGTCACTGCCACGGATGCCACGTGGATGATGTCAAAACCCCTCACTACACACAGCCCTGGTTTCCTCAACTCTGCTTTCCGGTTTTTTGCCATTGGTCTATGAGAAAGGTATGTATTTTCATACATGACCTTTGGCCACTTGGCTGAACTCTGTCGCTTCTAATAATTTATAGATTCAGAGTCTAGGATTTCCTCTAATCAGATGATCAGATCACCAGCAAATAATTACGCTTTTATCTCTTCCTGCCTGTTGCTCATGTCTCTCTTGTGTTTCTCCTGTCTTATTGCGCTGGCTCAGATCTACAGTTCATCAGTGAACAACAGAGGTAACGGGATTCCTGTCTTATTCCTAACTTGAAGGGAATGTGTCCCATGTTTATCTAGTAAGAATAACATTGGCTACAGATTCTTGTACGTATCCATCACCAAATTTAAAAAATTCCTTTCTGTGCCGAATTGGTTGATGTTTTCTCATGAAATGCCAACTGCATTATATTTGAATGCTTTTCCAGCAATTAAAGAGATCATCACATGATTGTCTCCCCCTTAATATGCTTTTGATTTTCATTTTAACTGAGGTATAGTTGATCTACAATATTGTGTTAGTTTCAAGTGTATAGCACATCAATAAGTGTGTGTGTACTCTTCAGATTCCCTTCCTATAAAGGTTATTACAAATATTGAGCACAGTTCCCTTTGCTATACTGCTGCTGTTGCTGCTGCTAAGTCGCTTCAGTCACGTCCGACTCTGTGGACCCCATAGACGGCAGCCCACCAGGCTCCACCGTCCCTGGGATTCTCCAGGAAAGAACAGTGGAGTAGGTTGCCATTTCCTTCTCCAATGCATGAAAGTGAAAAGCGAAAGGGAAGTCGCTCAGTTGTTTCTGACTCTTCGTGACCCCATGGACTGCAGCCTACCAGGCTCCTCTGTCCATAGGATTTTCCAGGCAAGAATACTGGACACCCCAACCCAATGCTGACTTTTCAAGGTCAAGATCAGGCCTCTGACCCCAGTCATATGATGTCATTCTACCTCAGCTCTAGAGCTCTCCTAATGGCTGCCTTTGCTCTTCAATCCTACAGCTCCCTAAGTTAATCTCCTCCACCTCCATCCCAAACACTCACCAGTTCCTACAATGCCACAGGCCTTCACCTGTATAAAGGGGATGTCAAGACAAGGTTGAATGTCAACCCATCTCTACGTCATGAAAATTCATCCCACATCCCACACCCCATGGGATGAATTTTCACAATGTAGAGATGGGTTGACATTCAACTGTGGGAAGGGAACCAATCATACGATTTTCTCAAGATGAACAGCTCATTATCGTGATGTAAACACTGCACCCTCCACCTTGGCGCATTTCAAGATTCACACAAAACTATTCCAAACTGGAGAGAATACCTCAGGCCTGGAATTGTAGTCCGCTTTCCACTCCCAAGGGTATATAAACAGAGATGGGAATGCCCTCCTCCTCAATATTGTTATACAAGGGAGTGGCCCAAGGTCTCTCCATCTGTGAAGTGAGAGAAACAGACCAATTGAAAGGAAAAGGAGGAGCAGGAAGTAGGATGTATTGAGCATTTCCAAGCAGTCTATACACATTCCCTCCTGGTCCTCACAACAGCCCTTTTAGGTGTTAGGATACACGGAGAAGTTGCTACCACACACACACACACACACACATACACACACACACACCCCTTGTTCAAGGTGACAGAGCCCAGGGGTGCACCAGGGCTCTGCTCCACTCCTTACACCTCTTCCATTCCGCCACCCTGCCTCCTTAGACAGGGTGTGAAACCGCTTGTTAAGCTGCCTAACACAGCGGCAGCCACATAATGGGTACTTAATGATTCTGCCCAGACTGAGATGGTCAAAGGTCCCTCCTGCTGAGCAAAGGCAATTTTCTCCTCCGCCAAGTCACGGAGAGACTTCACCCTGACCCTTCGTGTACAGGAGGTCTGACCATGAGGCTTTTATGGCCAGCCCTTTCCACCTTTCCAAAATAAATTCAGAAACATGATCTCATTTAAGCATCACATCTCTTGACAGAGAGGGTCACCAAGGCTCACAAGTGAAGGGTCTGCCCAAGGTCCCACAGCTACACAACAAGTTCACGTCCAGGGACACGAGGAACCATGATGATCTCCATCTCAACCAAGGCCTCGCGGATGAAAAGAAAGGACAATCTCAAATAGGTCATCAAAGAGCAGCTACAGTTAAGGCTATGTTCAAAGCCAAGTTTGTGCTGTGGATCAGTGGGTGACGGGCACTCCATAACTGCCTGGCAACATGGATGAAGAAGCAGACAGCTCATGATCTGGCCAATCAAGCACAAACCATGCCATCACCTTAGACTCAGACCACATAACCTTTAACCCTTGAAGTACAAATCTATGCCTCTTTCATAATCTAGGAACCAAAGTATCTATTGGTAGCTCCTTCCCACCAGCTCCAGGATGAAGCAGCTCCTGCATTTGGAAGTCGCAGTCTAGTTCCAAATGTATCTTTATTGTCAGAGGTCGTCTCCATGGTCCCTCCCCTCCCCACAGGCCCTGGTAAGCATCAAGGCCACTTCACTGGCCAGTGACTCAACCAGAAACTATGTGAACCTCAAGGCAATTTATTGGGCTTTAAGGACATGGCCAAAGTCAATCTGGTCAAGAGATGTAACAAATTATTTGGACCAAGAGCCAAAACAGAAGGTATAGACCTTGCTAATGCTTACATATCCAGGAAGAACTGAGTTCCCAGCAAGGAACAATAGATGCCCAACCCTTGTTCCTTTGTTTGCAAGAAGACTGATGCCACCTAAGAAACTAACCTTGCTTCTCACCAAAGCTATACCAAACTAAGGGATACCGAGGAATGAAACCGTCCTTTATACACTTCACCATTCCATTTGACTGATGGCTTTCTGGATTTATTCTAACTTGTGAGGCATAAACTCACCAGTATATGACAGCAAAATCTGATGGCATCTCCCATCTCCACCAGGGTCCTAAAGCCTAGGGTAGGAGAGAAAGATGGCCTTGTGATATGAACGTTCTGGGTTCCAGTGACTCTCAAGTCTGTTGCATACAGAACTGCTCAGAGAAAAGGACAGAGGCTCGCTCTTACAGCATGACATGGAGATCAGAGAGGTCACATGCCTATGACTCCATTTATATGAAATAACCAGAACAGACAAATCCTAGCCAAAAGCAGTTTAGCAGCTGCCAGACTGGGCAAAAGGAGGCAAAGGGGAGTGACTGCTCAGGGGTAAGGGTTTTCCTTTGGTAGGGGTGGCGATAAAAACGGTCTGGAATTAGATGGTGGTGATGGTTGCATAGCTCCATGAATACACTCAAAACCAATTTAAATGGGTAATATTTATGATATATAAGTGATGTCTCAATAAAGATGTGTGATTTTAAATGTTGATGGTGGAGAGGAAATAAAGCGAGTGCACCAAGTTAGGAAGTGCTTCTCTGCCTTACATCTGACCACTGCGCCGGGTCCCCATCCCCTCAACCCTTGGCAGTCCCATAGCTGTGGGACCAGCATCCTACGTGCTGTTCTTTGCTTGTCAAGCCCTCAGCAGGCGCCTCCTGCCAACCAATCACCCTCATCCCTGCTATGGACTCACGGCTTCTAAGCAACCAAAGCAGGCATGGGAACATTCTCACAACAGTCCCAGGAAACACCTCTGGGAATAGTCATTCATCTGGTAGAGAAGCTGGCTGCGTGGAGCCCAGGAAGGGGGAGGGCATGAAACCAGAGAGAAAGCCACCTTCCTCCTAGGAGAAGCGGGAGCTGGCAGGAAGCAAGACCCCGAGTCCGATGGCTGACATCATCATCCATGTTCTTCCAAGCTGTGTTGAAGTAAAAGTACAGTGTGAGGCTGAAGGCAAGACAGACTTTAGAGCAAAACAAATCAGGCAAAGAAACTGCTAGAGGTTCCATTAGCAAGACAGAGCCAAAAATTGGATTCCCCCATTCCCCCGTTGCCCTTGGGGCCCCTCAAACTGCTAAAAATAAAGCAACAGGCCCTGGTATTTGTGATGCTAGAGTTCTCAGGAGTCCCTGCAGGGCCAGCCTCCCTCTGGACTTCCTTCGATCATCCTTGCCTCCCTTTCTCTACCACTTCAGCATGGATTTCCACAGCACAAGGAGGGGTCCGGGAACGAGAAAAACATTTCCACTGATCAGAAGGCTGAGACAGATGTCCCACCACAAGGATGTGGTCTAGAGCTTGAGAATCAAACATGCAGATGATCAACTGAGCATCTATATCAGTGGGGGTGGGGGGATGGGGGATGCAGATCCATTCAATGATTGAACACCCATTCCTACCCTCTGAGGTCCTGGCCACTTTTAGAGGAAGGAGTCATAAATGGGTGGTGGGGGCTTCCTCGGTGGTCTGATGGTTACCAACCAACACAAGGTTACCTGCCAACACAAGGACATGGGTTTCCATCCCTGATCCAGAAAGATCCCACATGCCGTGGGGCAACTGAGCCCATGAGCCGCAACTACTGAGCCTCATGCCCTAGAGCCCATGCTGTGCAATAAGAGAAGACACTGCGATGAGAAGTCCATGAACCACAACTACAGAGCAGCTCCTGCTCACTGCAACTAGAGAAAGCCTGCATGCAGCACCGAAGACCCAGCACAGCTACACATAAAGAAATAAATAAATTTTCTAAAAAATTACAACTCCCTTACAAGTACAATCTAGAGTTGAGTTAAAACAAAAGTGAGTGCTGGGGGAGAAGAGCTGGGGCAATATGTAAGCCTGAGCTCATGCCCACCCTCTTCGATTACACAGCAGGGAGCACCACCTCTTGCTCCCTCCATAGACCCCCACACTCATGCAGAACCATAGTCTCTTGGAGAAAGAACAGCCTCAGAGCACTATAGCTGGGTGATATGAGTGTACACCTTCTATCCGACTGCCTGGCTTCCGATCCCAGCTCCAGCCCTTCCTACCAGAGTGACCTTGGACAAGGTACTGAACCTCAGTTCTCCATCTCTAAATGGATGATGCAACATTTCCTACCTCACAGAGTTAATCTGAAGCTCTTACAAAAGTGCCCAATGCATAAAAATGTACAATAAGCTCCAGGTGTTATTAGGGACCCACTAACAGTGTCTCTCTAAGGAAGCTACCAGCATTGGGGGCTGGGCAACTTTTGTCTGTCCAGGGCTGCCCTACGCATGGCAGGACGCTGACTCTTCCCAGCCCCTGGGAAGTAACTGCTCACAGCCAAATAATGCTCCTTTAGACTGGGTGGCAGTCAAGGCAGCTGAGTGGGGAGGACAGGATTCATACCGTATTTGTGTGACCCTAAACCCATGCCTTTAACCCTCCACCAAACTGCCTCCTGTAAAACCACAGCAGACACAGAAAGTCTTTCTGTCAAGGATGGTAAGAAACAGAGAAATAGGAATTGAAATAAAATAAGCCTCTTCAAAAACAAACGATTGGCAGTCATCATTCGTTTTTAAAAGTTAACACATTCTACTCTTCAGGTCTTTTGAGGTTACCTGAGGTCAGAGCTCAGAAACTAGGTGGTCACGCCCTTCCTAAACATTAGCCGATGGCTCTCATGGGAGGTGGGCACCTGGAAATTCAAGGCTTTTCTCTGAGGGCGTCAGGGTGACTGGAAACCCTGGGTCCTGGCTTTACTGCCTTGGTCCTCCCCAGCCTTCTCCTTTCACAGGCAGCTAGAGGTGGCCACCCTATGCCACTGCAGCCCACAGATGCTTGGGGACACCCCAGAGGGCTGGTTCCCCCTGAGGCGTGGCTCCAAGAACAGTGACCCATAAAACAGCCTGGAGGCTGTACACGGAGGAACAGCCATAAAAAGTGGCAGTTCTAATTGTGGCCACTTGAGCATCTGGAACAAAGAAGTCGCAGAGGGATGCCCCCCCTTCACCAGGACCCCACCCAACTGCTGCCCGGGGACACGGGATGGTTCCCCGAGGCCACGTGGAAGAAGAGGCCCCTCTCGAGCTGCCAGGGGCTGTACGGGAGGCCCTCCTTCAATGAGGTCAAGCAGATAATGCAGGAGAGAGCTGGCACCCTGCCCACCGCCGGGAAGGACTCCATGAACAGCACCCTCACCTTTCCTAAGCCTAAAAGCATGCCAGCAAGGTGGGTGGGATTCCCACCTTTCAGATCAGGAAACTGAGGCTTAGAGAAATGACACAGCTAGGAAAGGACTGCCTTGCGCCTCAAGCCAGGTCAGTCTCCAAACATGGGCTTTGCCCACCTTCTTCTTCTGGGGTGGCCCCTGGAGAGGCTGGATGGCAGGGCTTCACAGCCTGCCAGCCGTCTGCTCAATGTCCACCGCACACACACACACATCCACACACACACAGGGCACATGGGCTTCTGCTGGGACAGCCCCCCACGGAGTCTCAGGGGAGTGAGCCCCAAGCAGCCTCCCCACACTCTGCCATGGCCGGGGGAGGAGGCAGGCACCATCTCCCACTCCCCTTTCTGGAAAGCTTTTCCACATCCCAGGCTAGGCCCTGCAGGCCCTGGGGCTAAAGAAACAACAGCAATGTTAACAGAAGCAGCTCATTCTTAGGGTGTTTCCTAAATGCCGCATGCTCCCCCATATTAGCTCACCACACGGGCGCACACTCCATGAGGAGAGGCCCATTTTACAGAAAGCCAACACGCAGGGATACGCAGCTCATCCAAGGTCATGCAGCTGTGAGTGGCAGAGCCAGAGCTGAATCCACGCTCCCCACGACACCACCCCCACTCTGGGGACACAGCCACAGATGCATCCCCTCACACCACCTTCTGGCCATGCTGGAAGGGCTGTGGCCTGGGTCTCCTCCTCAGGATCCACCCTCCACCCTTCCCAAGGCCCCCTGGCCTCCCCTGGCACCTCTGCCTTCGTCCCTTTGCAGCTAAAACTGCTAGACAGCCAGGCTGACTCTAAGTTGGGCTCATCCTGTCCCATTGCCGTTCCAACTGTCAGTAAGGAAAGATGAGACCATCGGGTACCAGCCCCTCCTCCAGAGAAATGCTCAGACCCCAAAGGTCCTTGACACAGCACCCCTCCTTAGAGTCAAGAAAGACATGTTTGCTTCTGGAAGTTGCCTTTTTCCTAAGTCCTTTCTGGGGCACCAAGTTGAGAGGTACCAAGCAAATGGCGCCACTCCATCACGGGGTTCCCTTGGTGACCTGGAGCCCTCCTTTTCTGAAGCAGGCAGAGCCATCTGGAATTTACCATGTTCAGCCAACAAACTCTTGCGAAGGGCCATCTTGGTGGTTCCAGTGCCACCTTGGGCACACTGACCAAGCAGAAGACCCTACAAGAACTTTGGGCAATGGCAGTGGCCTTGCCTCATGCCTTCTCCCTGTGACTGTCTCCAATAAATTACCCTAGCCAGCTTCCAGTCTGACTCACCTGATCTGATAGGTGATGTGATGGTGGAAACAAAGACCTGGGTGATGGACTTGGAAGCTGGAGGAGGGAGCCAGAAGATAAGGAATACAGGTGGCCTCTGGAAGCTACAAAACACAAAGGAAGGATGCTCTCCCTTGGAGCCTCCAGAAGCAGCAGCCCTGTGAAGCCAATTACAGACTTCTGATCTCCAGAGTTGGAGGAGAATAATTTGTGGTGTCTTAAGTCACTACACAGAGAAGGCAGTGGCACCCCACTCCAGTACTCTTGCCTGGAAAATCCCATGGACGGAGGAACCTGGTGGGTTGCAGTTCATGGGATCGCTGAGGGTCAGACACGACTGAGCGAGTTCACTTTCACTTTTCACTTTCATGCATTGGAGAAGGAAATGGCAACCCACTCCAGTGTTCTTGCCTGGAGAATCCCAGGGACAGCAGAGCCTGGTGGGCTGCCGTCTATGGAGCTGCACAGAGTCGGACACGACTGAAGCAACTTAGCAGCAGCAGCAGCAAGCCACTAAATGTATGGTTATTTGTCACAGCAGCAATAAGAAACTAATACACACACTCAGTCCACCTGAGGAGGGAGTGCACTTTCTCCAGACTCGGCACCATACTAGCCATGGGCGGTTAAGCCACGAGCATCAGGGACCCTTTCCTGTCCTCCTAGAGATTTTGGTTGTTCTCCTCCTGTCTTCCCCCCTAGGGTCCCTGTGGCCTGGAATACACTGTCATCGCCTCTCTAAGTCCTCCCCAGCCTTGCAGCTTCCAGCCCACTCCCTCCGTGAAGTCACTGGAGCCATGGGGATGTCAAAAAGTACCAACTCCTCCACACTTTCTTTGCCCACCCTGGCTGGCCAACCCCTCTCTCCTTAGAACTCACTTCTGCAGAGAAGCCTTCCTGGGGCCCTGCAGCAGATGAGAACAGACCCCTGCCACATTCCATGGTCCTTCATCCCACTCTAGACTTCCATGTGTGTGTGTGTGCACACGTGTGTGTATATAGTTGGGAGGAAAGATCTAGCCACAGCATAGAACCCTCACCGCAGAGTCCTGGGGTGACATGTTCTGGCAGAGTTGGGAGCGGGTATAGGGGAAAGTGCCCACGAAGAGGAGATGACCTGTTTCATCAGGCCCTGACAATAGGATTACTTGGCCCTGAAGGGAGGGATGGTGGATGTCTTGTTCTCTCCTGAATCCCCCTTACCACCCCCCCATCTGTTGTGGGCACTTTCCCCGATACCCTCTCCCCACTCTACCAGAACACGCCACCCCAGGACTCTGCGGTGAGGGTTCTATGCTGTGGCTAGATCTTTCCTCCCAACTACATAGACTCCCTGAAGGCAGGAGCCTCATCTTCCCCTCCATCGACACTCACTGACAGACAGGACTCAGAGCTCCCAGGGGCCAGTGGCATTGGGCACTCACCTAGACTAGGACAAGAGTCCCAGGATTTGGTCAACAGCACGTTTAAAGATAAAGAGTATGAAAGTCTTTGAATAATCACATTCTTTAAAAAAATAAATAAAAGCAGCTGATTGGCACATTCAAGACTAAATCAGAAATAAGAGGAAGTCTCAGCTCAAGTCTCAGAACACAAAAAGAGATAAAGCCCCAAACAGATGCCAAAGCCTTCAGGGCAGACGCTCATCAGCACCTTCAGGCGGTGGCCAAACCCTTCTGGAGCAGAGGATGCAGGTAGAGTGCGGCCCCTATGAGGGAGGAACCACTAGGGAAAAGCAGGAACAAGGTGGCAGAGATAACCATCTCCAACCAGAGGACACCACCGAGTCCCACCCTCGGGCCCCACGCCTCCTGCTCCTCAGCCTGGAGCACGTTCTTCCCCCCAGTTCTGCCCGGGCACCTCTGTCCTCAAGCTGATCTCAGCTCAATGACACCTCCTCAGACAGGCCTTGTCTGGCCACCCACCGAGGTAGCCCCTCGAGCACCCTTGATCCCATCCCCCAGTTTTCTCCGGCGTGCCGCTGGAAATAATTCATTTATTGATTGATTGTTATCTGCCCGTCCCTGCTCCCAACCCAGCCTTCTTCCTTCCTGTCCTCCCAGGACTTCAAACACTGCCTGGTGTATGTGGGTGCTTAAGAAGGTAGAATGATTCCTCACTGTCCAGATCTGGAAGATACTGGGATACAGAGCCCCCCCCCCACAGAGCCCCAGTCTGATGGCTCCCCAAAAAGTAAACAGCCCATCAGTGAGTCTTCCTCTCTCTCTTTCTCCCTCTCTCTTTCTTGCACAGAATCTCTTTCTTCTCCAGCCAGCCGGCAGCACTGCCCATTTAATGATGGTTAAGACAGGAATGGAGAATCTTGAGGTTAAGCACAGCAGATCCCACTCAAAAACTGCTCGCTGGTTAAGTGAAAGAGCCAGACACAAAGGCCACGTTACGGGATTCTGTTTATATGAAAAGTCCAGATTAGGCCCATCCAAGAGATAGAAAGTAGATGAGCCAGAGGCTGGGAGGAGGCGAAATGGAGAGTGACTGCCTAGAAGGTTCAGGGCTTCCTTTCAGAGGGATGAAACTGCCCTGTAATTAGATGATAGTGATGTTTGCGCAACTGTGCGAATATACTACTACTGAAGTTGTACGCTTTAAAAGACTGAATTTTATCTCAGTTAAAAAAAGAAATGGGCGTAAATGCTCAGTAGTGTCTCTTTGTGACCCGATGGACTCCAGCCCACCAGGCTCCTCTGTCCATGGGATTTTCTAGGCAAGAATACTGGAGTGGGATGCCATTTCCTTCTCCAGGAGATCTTCCCGACCCAGGGACCGAACCCACATCTCCTGCATTGTGAGGTGGATTCTTTACCACTGCACCACTGAAAACTGCCATGGAGTGGTCAGAATTGCAGTCTCAGAGTCCGACTGTCCAAACTCATCTCCTCATTTGAGCCACAAGCTGTGTGAACTCAGGAAAATTACTTGGCTTCTCTGTACCTCCTCCACTTCCTTCTCTGTAAATGGGGGTAATAACTGTGCCAACCTTGAGAGAGTGTTGTAAAAACTAAATTTAACCCTGATATGTAGGGGACTTTGGTTGACAGCTTTCCAAATGTCCATCTTCCCATTTTCTTGCAGACGCTATTTTCCATTCAGGCATCTTTGAGGTTCCGACTGTACCACCTGGCCTCAGCCTATCCAATTAGATTGACCCTCAGGACTTGTGCAAGGTATGCTAGAGCAAAGATGCTTTATTTTCTGCCATGCATGAACATAACAGCATGTGTATTCTGGAGCTGTGGCAGCCATCTTGGAAACCAGAGGCAAAGCAACCTCAAGATGAGGCCACTTGTAAAGAAAGTAGACTAGAGAGACAGAAAGAAACTGAATCCTTGGAGACATCATTGAACCCCTGGATCACACTTCACCTGAAGTCCCTTAAATTCTATGAGCCAACGAAGTCCCTTAAATGTTTAAGCATTTCTGTAAAGTTGTCATTTCGGCTACTAGAAATCAAAAGCCTCATAATTGACTCAGATATATAAAGTCCTTCATTCTGGGTCTGGCACATAGCAAATTCTCAAAAGTGTGAGCTACTGTGATTTTTTTTCTAAACTTATCCTATGCTATTCACCAGGGTCGATGTTCACCCAGACGTCTAAAGATGAATACTATTGGCTTATCACCAGATACCGGCTTATCACCTTATAATCCAATTCCATGTCCCTGTGATGGCAAGCCACAGACAACTTCCCCAAAGATGCTACACCGAGTGCATACAACAGGCACTCCTGGGGTGACAGGACCAGGGGAGCAGAGGGAGGAGGCTGAGAGAGGAGAAAGGCACGTTACCATAACCCAACAGAGGGGATCAAAGTCTGCAAAACGGTCAAGTGTACGTTTGCCTCCTTGCATGATTTAAGCTAAAAGTGGTCAAGGAAGAATATGGGAGTCCCAGTGGCTTTCTACTGTCTCCTGGCTCCCTCTGCTCCCACACAAGGGCCAGATCCAAACACACCCCATCCAAGAACATATGGAGGAAACCACACATCAGGGCTCAGCAGCAGGTCTTATTACCACAAACCCCAAAGACAAGGCACATATTCCACAAATGTGGCCAGAGGCAGCACATCCTAAAACATGTGCACAAAGCTGGCTAAACTATTCAGAGTCTAGTCAATTTCCCTTCGCCTAATTTCTTTTCTTCTTCCCTCTTTTCCTCCCAGTGCAGTAAGAATGTGATGCGTGAAACAATTATTCTTCAGAACCCAGGGGCAAGTGGGAAGCCACAAATTCAGAGAAGGCAAAATGTAAATGATGCAAAAAGAGATCAAGATCCATGAATATTCATCTTCCTTCCCCTTATGATGGAAACCAGGTTTGAGAAGGATCATCGAGCTCCATTTCCTCTGAATTCCTCAGAGGAATTCACGGTCGGCTTCTCTTCTTTCTACCTGAACACAGAACATGAGGAAGCGTTCTCGCTTCCAGGAACTGGTGGTTACACAGGTATGTATATACGCGACTGAAAATTCACCCACCTCGGTATTTAAGATCCGTGCGTTCCCTGTGTGTATTTAGACCTCAATTTTAAAAGTGAAAGTCAAAAGACTGGCAGACTGATTCTCATCCTTCACAGCATGTTTCAAACGTGACATTCTAGTGGGGAGAGCCTTCCTCTCTCACCACTGAGAATAAGTCCCTGCCTCTTCACCTTGCCCTGCACACATCTCTGACATAGCTCCTGGCCCCAAACAAAACAATGAAAGTGAAGAGTCCTCTAGAGGCTGTTTGCTCCCAGTAAGACAAACCTGGGGCTGATTCATTTCTGGATCTGCTTCATGAGGCAAAGGCTTATAGTAATTGTTTATTGTGGGAATAATTTCGAATGGTCTAGAACTCTGTCCCACACAACAGGACTGGAAGCTCTCAAGGTCTGTGTCTTCCAGCTCCAGGGACATCTGTGTGACCCCAGAGGGGTGAATTAACCTCTCTGAGTCTCAGCTCCTGAACAGCACCTGCCCTTCAAGGATGCTGTGCGAATTTTATCAGCTAAGATGTAGTAGCCATGTATGGATGTGAGAGTTGGGACATAAAGGCTGAGCACCAAAGAATTGATGCTTTAGAACTGTCGTGCTGGAGAAGACTCTTGCGAGTTCCTTGGACAGCAAGGAGATCAAACCAGACAATCCTAAAGGAAATCAGTTTTGAATATTCATTGGAAGGACTGATACTGAAGCTCCAATACTTTGGTCACCTGATGGGCTGACTCATTGGAAAAGACCGTGATGCTAGGAAAGATTGAGGGCCAGAGGAGAAGACAGCAACAGAGGATGAGACGCTTGGATGGCATCACCGACTCAATGGACATGAGTCTAAACGAACTCTGGGAGATGGTGACGGACAGGGAAGCCTGGCATGCTGTAGTCCATGGGGTCGCAAAGAGTTGAACACAAATTAGTGACTGAACAACAACAAAGAAGCAAGGCAGCCAGTTCAGAAGGCAACGCATTTTGAGCTCTCAAGAAATAGCAAGTCCCCTGCCCCACCTTCTCCCAGTCACAGTACAGGGTTTAAAACTTCCCAGGAGCCCGATAAACCCTGGTTGACTGAAACCGAGCAGCCCTACCTGGGGTGCTCTGTGTCTCTCTGCAATACATGTTCTGCCTACGTACAGAACTCAAAGCCAATCAGGCCCCAAAACAATGCTTTTGTCTAAAATCAGACCCAGTGGGGCTAACAGTAAATCGGGAAGCTCGTGGGAGCATTTGGGCCAACTGAAGTGGATTCCTGAGGGGAGGTGGTTCAGGCTACAGGCCAGCTCACACAGCAACCTCAGTGCACACCTAAGGCCTAATTAGCCTAAATAGATGCTTCAGCTCTCCTCTGTTCTGTCACTCCCCGTGTGCAACAAAAATTATCATCTCTCTGTTCTCTGACAGGATGTTTGTGTTCAAGCTAAAATTGCTTTCTCTGTCCAATTTGCGGTAATTCTGTTCGGCATCGTGCGATGAGGAACTTGGCTCATCTCACCAGAGCGGGTGGCTGGCCTGACAGAGGTCCCTTCACACCGGGAATGAAAGTAGGAGATGGGGCCGGGCGATGGGGAGGGTGGAGAAAAGGACGAAGCTGTCATTTTACCAAACACAAGCAAAGACTGTCTGTAGGAGAGAAGCCGCCGTCTGACGCTCAGACACACAGAACACACAAAACACCCTTTCTTCTGGGGAAGTCGGGCGTGAGACACTTCAGGACCCCAGGCCAAGCCACCGGAAAGCGGGGTGGGGAGAGGCTTCCTTTGCACCCACATGCTGCCGCCGCCTGGGGCCTGGACGCGCGCCGGGTCTCGTCCTGGTGAAGGTGTCCTGAAAGGTTCAACCTCAGCTTCAAGGGATAATTAAATACCCTCAGTGCTCAAGAAGCCGCAGACAACAAAGAGATTCAGTGCCCAAAATATAAATGTAACCAGTGGGGACTATTAGTCAATTCATCAGCAAGAGTCTATTGAATGCCCCTGTGTTCATTCATTCGCCAAATTCCACCAAGTGCCCACTTTGTATCAGGTTTCGTGCTTGGTTCTGGGGATACAGAGGGAAGTGAAGTTCACAGCCCAGCACCTGCCAAATCCTGAATGATCGAGAGTTAGGAGCTTACAATCTAGCCAGAGAGCCGGACAAGTGAAGCAATGTGTAATTCTCCAGGGCTGGTCTCCATCCTGGACCTAACTCAGCACTTTGTGTAGGGTGACTTGACGGTGGGCTTGCATGTATCCGCTTCGGCTAAATGACACCATTCCACCTGGATCCACACTAAACGTGGTGGCCACTAGCACCTGACTAGTTCTCACTTGCTGGGTAGAACTTTCTCCATGGTCTTCATCTTACAACCAAGGAAGCTAAGGTTTAGAGAAAGCAACTTGCCCAGGACCACACAGCGCATCAGCGGGGAAGGCAAGAGCTGCGCCCAGGTCCTGGGGCCCAAATCCCCAGCCCTCCCCATCTCACCACATAAGCGGAGGAAAGAGCACCCATGTCTGTCTCTCACTCAGCCCCAAATCTACGGTGGGTTCCCCCAAGGAAGCACCACCACAAGGGATACCCTTGGATCCTCTTCAGAGCCCAGCCCCATAGAGGACAAGTTGCCAGAGAACAAACTATTTGCTTAACTCAGGGACTGTGGCAGAATCAACTTGAGCTAAGAGGGGGCGGAAGGGGGAAAGAAAGGCGATCCGGAAGTTTTCCTGGAGGATCTTGGTGTACAGAGAATGTTTCTGATGCTTCAGAACACATAATCCCCAGTGGAGGAAAAAGTCCGAGAACAAATACCAGACGTTGCGTAAACCTTCAATCAGGCACCTGGCCTGACACAGTGCATCAGTAACATATGTTCCTCAATGGAAGAAACTCAAGGAACAGGTAAACCTGGTGTAAGTCAGAAACAGAGAAATATCAGATATTAAAGCATATATATGGAATCTACAAAAAATGGTACAGATGATCTTATTTGTAAGGCAGAAATAGAGACACAGCCATAGAGAACAAGCATATGGGTGCCAAGTGGGGCGGGGAGTGGGATGAACTGGGAGACTGGGATTGACATACACAAACTATTGATTCTATGTATGAAAAGATAACCAATGAGAGCCTGCTGCACAGCACTACTCAATGCTCTGTGCTGACCTGAATAGGAAGGAAACCCCCCAAAAGAAGGGATACTTGTATACATGCAGCTGATCCGCTTTGCTGTACAGCAGGAACTCACACAACACTGTGAAGCAACTACATCCCAATAAATATTAATTTAAAAAAAAAGAAAAATAAGAAGTAACCCCAGCAAGGAAGCTGAGGCTGGAGAAGGGCCTTCTTCAGTACCCTCACAGCCCCAAAGACCTCCTGTCCATTCTCAGCTCACTGGGCCCCTTGAATGCATTCACAGGATGAGAAGGTGGCTCAGGACAGAAGAGAGATGGGCCTACCAGACTCAACAGCCTCTTTGCAGACCCTCAGCCTTCTAGAAGAAGCACCTTCTGGGCCTTCCAACACCTTCCATCTCTTTTCTCCCCTTTGCTATGATCTCCATCTGTCTGAGGTCGAGGAAGAAAGGGGAGGGGGTGGTGCAGGGCAGAACACTTAGAGCCAAAGCCAAATCCTTACAAAAGCACCAGAGACCCACAAAACTGTCTCATCCAACTCTCATCTGGTACTCACTGTTGGCGTCTGGTTACCACGCTCCCTCAAAGGGTCTCTTCCTCCTCATCTTCCTGGCATCCTCATCCAGGGCTACTGATGGAGGAGAGGGGTCAAAATAGCACTCCATTGCATGATAGCAGGAGCCATCTGTTAAGCACCTAAGAGGCACTAAGAGCTCAAGGTGATCATCTCATTTAACCTGCACAAAAGACCCTACATGGCAAGTATTCTCAGTATTCACATTTTACTGCGGAAGAGAGTGAGCTTGCCAAGGAGAACTGTCCACAGCTACGGCGCTAGTGCAAGGCAGAGCTGGGACCCAAGCCCACCTTTGTCCAAATCCAAGGCTACGTTTAAAGAGACCAAGTCAACATTCAAAACGTGTGCTTCCCCTCTGTGGTGGGGAGGCTGGTAGGGGAATGACACGTTGGCTCCAATGCTGCCAATACTCAAAGCATTTCTAGAACTTTTCTTTGGAAATCGCCTACAGAGGTAATTTACACACCACTCAGAACTTTCAGATTCTTATGTGCAATCATAATTACACATTTAGGGGACCAGAAATACCTTACCCACATTGGCTTCCTCTCTTATTCATTATACTTGCCTGCAAACTCCCTTGGACAGTTTTCTAAAACCAAATTGACTTTCAAATGCTGAGAGATGTCACCCCAGCAACACTCAAAAGAATGCACCGATGCTATCACCAGCCTGTTCCCAAGGAGAGACCTTCACTTTCCAAGTAAGGATGAAATCCTTTGCTCTTTCAGTCCCGCATTTATTCGAGAAGAATTTTGTGATGCTGGACACTAGTGTAGGTTGCTAAGGAAACGGAGATAAACATAAAAAAGATCCTGTCATTTTGGAGTCCTCAACATGGGGATGATATTTCAGCCAACTTTTGCATAGGACTTTCAGATGCAAAGATGGACAGCATACAGTCCCGGGCTTCAGTTACCGTACATTCCAACACGAGTACAGGTATGCCAGCCATCCCTCTGGAAAATGGAGTTACCACCTAGGAGGTGATTGTAACAGTCCATGTTAGGAAGAGTCAGTCTCCCAAAGGTGACCAAAGTGAAATAACAATATTACTAACAATTACTTAGCACTTGTACTGGATGCTACTCTTAAGTAATTAACACACATTGTCCTCCCAACAGTGGCACCCCACTCCAGTACTCTTGCCTGGAAAATCCTATGGACAGAGGAGCCTGATGGGCTGCAGTCCACGGGGTCATGAAGAGTCGGACATGACTGGGCGACTTCACTTTCACTTTTCACGCATTAGAGAAGGAGATGGCAACCCACTCCAGTGTTCTTGCCTGGAGAATCCCAGGGACAGGGGAGCCTGGTGGGCTGCCGTCTACGGGGTCGCACAGAGTCGGACACGACTGAAGCGACTTAGCAGCAGTATCCTCCCAACAACCACATAAAGGGACTACTATTACTAGTCCCACTTTCCAGGTAAGCAAACTGAGGCTCTGAGAGTTTAGGCAATTTATAAAAGATCTCTTAAGTCTGCAAGGAGCAAACTATGATTTGAGCCCATGAAGTCTGGCTCCAGATGGCACGCTCTTGCTAACTACACTGAGCTAACTAGAATGAGAGATGCTGCCCAGGTGGACACGTGTGTTATGGCCCATTGAGTTTTAAAAGAGCAGCCACATCACTCACGTTTCCTCATGTTTGATCCCCTGCTGTCTCAGCAGTGAACTTTTGGACTCACTCTGCTAAACGAGACATCTGAATTGGATGGAATGGGCCAAAGGGAAATGACATTTCCTGCCCCATTTCGCCATGGGGCAGCGAGAGAGCCAAGGGACCGGGGAACCAGCCTCGGCCATCCACTCCCCTTCTGTTTTTGATATTCCAGTCAAAGAGCCCCATCAAGGTATTAATAATACTCAAAGCAGGAGAGAGCTGAGAAGATGGTCCTTTCACATCAGATGGAGGGCAGAGACAGTGCCCCTACCCCGGCATTCCACCCCTTACTCTGGCGGGGAACAGGGGTCAGTGTCTCCCGGCGACACTCGAGATGGCGTTCTCTTCTGTTCTCTTTGGAACGTGGACGGAGGAGGCATTTAAACCCCTTGGTCCATTTGTTCCTAAAGGTGTTTAAGAAGCAGAATAACTTATAAGATGAAGGCAGGGACAAGAATGAGGAGAGCTGAGGGAACCCCAGAGCAGTGGAGGAAGTGGCTAAGACTTAACACTCTGAAGCCAGAGTATTTTGAGTTTGGATCAGATCCTGCTACTTCGTAAGTGACGTCCCTTGGGCCCATGCTATACCCACAGCAAGCCACAGCGTTTGCTCAGCTACAAAATGAGGATAACGGTAACAACACCTACAACACGGGCTTTTTGAGAGCATCACGTGAGGAAAAGCAGGTAGAGTGCTCAACAGTGTGTGTGATACGTAGTGGCACCCTGTCTTAATATTCAGTATTTCTATTCTGAATATTCCATCTTAACACTGAGTATTAATTTTCAGTATTAACACCCAGAGTGGTTATTGGGTCATGGTCATCGTTAATTATGGCCGAGCCAGCAGTGGACAGCAAAACCCCTCACTCTGTCTCACTCTGGAGCCCCGTCTGCCAACTGAGTGCTCTTCAAATCCACTTCCTACTCCTGGGAACACTACGTATCCCAGGATACCTTGCAATTAAGGTACCATGTGAAAGTTCTGACCAATAGACCGTGTGGGCAGAAGTGATGGGAATGATTTCCAGGATCACTTTCACAAAACCACACCTCACGATCCTTACTTCTCATTCCGTATCTGTCAGATGGGTGCAGAGGATTCAACAGAGACCTTTAGCGTCCCCTTTGAAATGGCAGATCCACAGACATAAGGAGCCAACCCTGGGAATTCCTGGGCAGTCCAGTGGTTAGGATGCCACGCTTTCAGTGCTGAGTACCCAGGTTCAATATCTGGTCAGGGAACTAGGATCCCACAAGCTGTGGGGTGGGGGGAGGCGGCAGGGGAGACAGAAAAAAGGAACCAACCCTGAACAATTGCTTGGAACAAGTCCCTTACCCCAACCCCCAAAACCCCACACACACTATCAATGGTACTTCATATGAACAATACATACTCTTCTATATTAAGCCCTCGATATGTCGGCATTGCTCATTACAGCAGCAAACCCAGTCTTATACACAGAATTAATCAAGCCTCAAGACGGACTCCCAGGCCCCTCTTAGTTCAATGCTTCTGAAAGGTTGTTGTTGAATCACACAAAGACACCGGGATTCTTGGCCCCCAGAGGAGGAGAATTCAATCCGGGGCCAGAGACGAGGCTTGATCGCTCAGAGCTTTTGTGTAATAAAGTTTTATTAAAGTATAAAAGAGATAGAGAAAGCGTCTGACATAGGCATCAGAAGGGGGCAGAAAGAGTACCCCCCTGCTAGTCTTCAGCTGGATGTTATATAGTCACTAGCAGTCTGTTAATGAAAGAAAGGAATGTCTTAAAATTCAGAATGGCACCAGGCCCCTCACCCGTAAGATATATTTTGGGATAATCTTGGCACCAAATGGTTTATCCTGGGCCATAAAATTATTAACTTGAATCTTGAAGAAGGGCAGACCACCACACAAATAGTTTCATTTACATAGATTAGGGGAACAATATCTGAGTATAACACACTGGTTTGTCAAGTAGGTTCTGAGCCAAGGGGCGGAACCGACTTGAAGACAGAGTCTGGGGTAAATGCACAGTACATTAGCATAGCCTAAGACAAACATTTCCATAAGAAAAAGGCATTGGTTATCTCTAGGTTTGAGAATAGTTAACTTCTGGTGAAACCAGGTGTCGTTATGGTAACACAGTATTTTAAGAGAAACCTCCTTTTAAATTTGTGTAGAGAAGGAAAAAATATCGCTAGCTTGTTTCCTCCTGCCGCTTAAGAGAGATAAAAATGTCTGATATTTGCAGGCTATTTCCTCCGTTTGGAGATCCCTGGCCTTCCTGCCTGTTACCCTCTCACTTCCATGACCAAAGAATCTAGATAGAGTAATATGGTCCAAGAGAAAAATTAATTTATCTGTGACTGGTTACGTGTGGAAAGCATGAGGAAGAGCCAGCAGTAACCCAAAGAAGCAGTGGAAGAACCACTGGCCTAGAAGAAAGGGGCCAGCCCAGCAGCAGGGCCGCCTGTGCTCACGATGGGCTCCAAGTCCTTCATGAGCAGAGGGCAGCGGAAAGACCAGGGTCCCTGAGGCCAAGCAGACCAGAATCCACGCCTGCCCATGATTTACGGAGGGAAATAAGCCTCTCTGAGCTTCAGTCTCCACATACACATAATATGGACAACATACCTGCCTCCTGTTCTGTGCCATCATGCTGATTATCTTGGAATCAGCCATGGTGGGAATATTTACAAACTGACAAACGCCACCAACGTATTGACAAATGCTACAAATCGAGGCGTTCTTCCTAGAGGTTAAACAGGTACCAGCACATCATAGACAAACAGGAGAGGGAGGTCAAGGAAAGAGAATTCCAAGTAGAGTGGATGGCGTTTGTGAAGGCCCAGGGATATAGAAACAGAAAGTTTAGCAAAGTGAAGGAAGCCCTCTATGGCTGGGTGCAGAGAGCTCAGGAAGAAATCTAAGAGCAACCCAGACAGAGGGCAAAAGTCAGAGTTTGTGGAACGATCACCCTTTAATAGTTACGTGTTCCAGTCATCTAGTTCTATGATAAAAAATTACCTCAAAATGCAGTGGCTTGAAATAATCACTTAATTTTATTTATGATTGATAAGTCAGAAACTCAGGGAGGATGAGCTGGCTGGCTCAGCTCTGATTCATGTCAGCTGGAGCTGGACAATCTACTTCCAAGATCGACTCTGCCCACCATGTCTGGTGCCTTGGTGCTCCTTGGAGAGTCTCTCCCTCCACACGGCAGCACATCCCCGGGCCTCTCCAAGTGACCTGCTCTTCTCAGAGCATGGAGCTCTCAGGGTGGTCAGGCTACTCCATATGAGCCTGGGTCAGGCTCATGGCCTCTCCTGGAAGATTAACCCAAGGAAGCAGGTGGAGTGCTCAACAGTGTGTGTCATACCCAGAAGGACCTGTGTGCTTCCTTCTCCAGGAAGCCACGAGGGAAGCTGCAAGGGTGCTTCTGACCATGTCCTGGAAGAAGCAAAACCGTTCCCACCACATTCTACTGATTACAAGCAAGTCACAGAGCCAGCCCTGTTTCAAAAGTGGGGCAGGGGGCACTACCCAAAAGTGTGAACAGCAGATCCGTGGCTTACTGGGAGCTTCTGAAGACAAGCTGCCACACTATTACTGATCAGCCAACACCTGCTGCCCACTCCCTGGGACCACCTGGAGGAGGCACAAGAGTTCAAAGAAAGGAAAACCACCAGCCCTGTCCACAGGGAGAATTCAATGGATGTTGCTCGCACAGGATACAGAGGATAAGGTGGGGTAACAGTAGAGAGACCAAGCCTCGACTCAGGCGAGCAGAGAAGGCTTCCCAGGAAGGTGACCTTCCCAGCACACGAGCCAGCCCTGAAGGATGTGGGAGGCAGCATGGAGGGTAGGAAAGGAAGGAGTAGACCATCTCTGAGGCCACTGCCCAGCCTTCTACCACATCCGGACTAGCCATGGATGGGGCCAGGCCATCTCCACCATTCCCAGTCCAGGCAGGTAGCCCAGGCCTGGGCACTCTGCAGCCATGGTCAGACAGTTCTAGAGCAAAAGCAGCTCCTGCCCATACCAGCCCATCACCAGGCCCATGAGTGTGCCCAACACGCTGGGGCTCGGGGAGGAGCCGTGGACTGTGGACCTGTTTATTCTGGCCTGACCTCCTCACCCAGAGCCAGCAGCACCGTGACCAGCGGAAAGGCTAGTTACGCAACGGACCTATAGCAGCCTGCCAGCCTCTGAGGCCCGGCCCGGCCACCAGGCCTGGAAGCAAGACTGCTTCTGCCTAGCTGGCCGGCCTGGACCCCCACAGCCGTTTTCCATACAGGCACAGGATGCTCTGCTGACAGACACCTGGAGACAGCAGAGGCCGTGGGAGGGAGCTAAAAATAGCACAGCTAGCAACAGAGGGCTTTTCCAAATCCTCAGGGTCCTGTTATTCCTTGCCCACGTACCCACATGGGCAGGCACGCAAGCTTTCACCCTTCTCCAAAGCTCATGCTAAGAACAAGCACAGGAGGCCCCCTATGTCACAGTGCTCAGAAGTCACGGAAGCAGCCTGTCCTGGAGGCCAGGCCTAGGGATGGGCAGGCTGGGTCCACTTTTACAACCCACAGCCCCAGTGGACTCTCTCTGGCCACCCCCACTCTGACCAATTCTCAGTGCTGTCCACCTTTTTGGACTCTCGGGTTCTTAACGTTTCTCATACGTGGTTGGCCTTTAAGAATTACGGACCTCGTGCTACATTTTTAACTTCACTTGTATTATGCTCACTCAGCCAGATGCCGAGAAAAGTCACACGTATGGACGTGTGGGCTGCAAAGTGCACAATTCCAAGGGCATCATTCATGATTGTCATGGGAATGGTACCCCAGAACCATGCAATGTGGCTACCGGTGTTGCCAGGGAGGAAATTATGTCTTACACAACCCTGCATCCCTGGAAAAAGAACGGCCACACTGATAAAGATTCGTGGACTGACCCATTCGTATCTGCTACCAAATATTCTGTGCATCGGGTTTGGCAGGCACAAGGCCACAATGTCCAATGGTTAGAAAGAAATCCATAATGTGATACAATAATGTATTTTCAGGCCATGGAATTGAAGGGGGCGAGGGATTGATCTTTCCAAGGCAAGGGAAGATTCACAGCCACTGAATAAGTTACCACTACCTCCTTCTGAGTGTGCAGATTAAATTCTCTGGCCCACCGACATTCAAAATGCACTTTATTTATAGCAGGCCAGGGAATTCAGAGATATTTATTTGCTTTTCATAGAATTTCCATTCTTTTAATAACACAGTTGCAGAGCTTGAGATATGAGCAAATAGCATGTCAGGCATCATTTCACATCAGGATGCTTGGTTCAGAGTCTACTGAGAAGCCTCCGCTAGTGGGTGTCAAACTATCTCACTCCTCCACACACTCCTGAATGAGTGCCCCTGCCCTTCCCACATGAAACTCTCAAGGGTTTTGCTTTTGTTTTTTTCAATTTATTTTTTAATTGGAGTAAAATTGCTTTACCATGCTGTGTTAGTTTGTGCTGTACAACTACGTGAATCAGCTCTAAGTATGCAGAGGTCCCCTCCCTCGTGGGCCTCCCTCCCATCCCTACCCCACCCCCCTCCTCCAGGTCATTACAGAGTACTGAGCTGGGCTTCCTGTGCTACACGGCAGCTGCCCACTAGCTATCTGGTTTACACTCCCTGGTAGTTCAGCTGGTAAAGAATCCACCTGCAATGCAGGAGACCCTGGTTCGATTCCTGGTTGGGAAGATCCCTGGAGAAGAGATAGGCTACCCACTCCAGTATTCTTGGGCTTCCCTGGGGCTTCAGATGGCAAAGAATCTGCCTGCAATGTGGGAGACCTGGGTTCGATCCCTGGGTTGGGAAGCCCCCCTGGAGGCAGGCACAGCAACCCACTCCAGTATTCTTACCTGGAGAATCCCCCTAGACAGAGGAGCCTGGCAGGCTACTGTCTATGGGGTTGCAAAGAGTTGAACACGACTGAGCAGCTAAGCACAGCACAGGGGATACACGTCAATGCTACTCGCTCAATTCATCCCACCTGATCCTTCCCCTCTGTGCCTACAAGTCCGTTCTCTACATCTGCACCTCTATTCCTGCCCATTTCTTAAGATTTTTAAAAATACATTTGAATTCTGCATCCTACTCCTAATAGCTTCTGTATATGTGTTAATATTAAAACTATGTTTTTATCCAAAACTTCCAGGAAGACTGATAATCAGAAAAATGCCCCAATATGTATGTGATGCCTCCACCTACACCTCATCACAGGGATATGGTATATTTGCCCTATTTCATAATGTCCAGTCTTGCATTATTTGACGTCAAAGTCATAGCAGCCCTGCAGTTGTGCAGTGAGCAACATGCACAGCTGCCCACAGCGCACCTGCCTGCTGGGGAGAGAAAAGGTGCTTGCTCTGACCAGCAAGGGAAACCAAGACAAGGAGAGACTCAGAGGACTAGATAACCCTTAAGGCTCATTTCTATCCAGATAGTACAGCACTTTCCAAACTTGTCCAGGGGAATCTCACATCTTATCTAAGGACTGTGCCTGACTCTCTACATACTATATCCTCTCTTCACTGCTAGGTCTCCAAAGTTTCCTTCAATATGTGGAGGGATGAGCTGAGCAGAGCCCACCTACCACTACAGCAGTAGTGACTGTAGGTGAGCAGTACAGGGGTTAGACACATGAGCTCCCCTGCCCACTGCCTGGACTTACACCCATGAAATTAAAAGACGCTTACTCCTTGGAAGAAAAGTTATGACCAACCTAGATAGCATATTGAAAAGCAGAGACATTACTTTGCCAACAAAGGTCCGTCTAGTCAAGGCTATGGTTTTTCCAGTGGTCATGTATGGATGTGAGAGTTGGACTGTGAAGAAGGCTGAGTGCCGAAGAATTGATGCTTTTGAACTGTGGTGTTGGAGAAGACTCTTGAGAGTCCCTTGGACTGCAAGGAGATCCACCCAGTCCATTCTGAAGGAGATCAGCCCTGGGATTTCTTTGGAAGGAATGATGCTAAAGCTGAAAGTCCAGTACTTTGGCCACCTCATGCGAAGAGTTGACTCAATGGAAAAGACTCTGATGCTGGGAGGGATTGGGGGCAGGAGGAGAAGGGGACGACAGAGGATGAGATGGCTGGATGGCATCACTGACTCGATGGACGTGAGTCTGAGTGAACTCCGGGAGTTGGTGATGGACAGGGAGGCCTGGCGTGCTGCAATTCATGGGGTCGCAAAGAATTGGACACGACTGAGCGACTGATCTGAACTGAAGTGGCCCTCACTACTGCGTGACCCTGAGCAAGTCACTGCACCTCTCCACGTCTCTGTTTCCTAACCTATAAAGTGAGGATGAAGACACCGCCTCTGTCACTGGGTTGTGGCAAGGATTAAATAATATAAAGTGCTTAGGAACTACCAGGCACACAAATGCTCAAAGTTTGTTACCCAAAAAAGAAAGAAAATTACATCCTCTATGCTTCAGTCTCCTAATCTGCAAACTGGGAATCACAACAAGGTTCACTCCAGGACTTCCCTGGTGGTCCAGTGCTTAAGAATCCGCCTGCCGATGCAGGAGGCACGGGTTCGATCCACATGCTGCAGGGTAACTAAGCCACAACTACTGAGCCCTCGTGCCTAGAGGTTGTGCTCTCCACGTGTGAGAAGCCCGCACAGCACAGCTAGAGAAAGACCGCGTGCAGCAACCAAGACCTGGAGCAGCCAAAAAGTAATTAATTAATTTTAAAAAAAAGTTCACTCTGCAGGACTGTCCTGAGGTTTAAACAACATAATAAACATCCTCCTCCTCCTAAGTCGCTTCAGTCGTGTCCGACTCTGTGCGACCCCATAGACGGCAGCCCACCAGGCTCCCCCATCCCTGGGATTCTCCAGGCAAGAACTCTGGAGTGGGTTGCCATTTCCTTCTCCAATGCATGAAAGTGAAAAGTGAAAGTGAAGTCGCTCAGTGAGTCCGACTCTTAGCGACCCCATGGTCTGCAGCGCACCAGGCTCCTCCATCCATGGGATTTTCCAGGCAAGAGTACTGGAGTGGGGTGCCATTGCCTTCTCCAACATAATAAACATATGGAATTTTAAAGGAGCACTTGATGCTATAGTAACTACTTTAAAAAGTTTCTTAAATTTTTTCCCTAAAAAGCCAGTTACTCCAGTTCACACAGAAAGACTCGGCAAAACAAAAGCACCGGTAAGTGTGGAGATCAATGCAATGTCTGAGGAGGGAGAGAAAAGACCAAGAGAGAATGTTTGAGAACAGGTGCTGTTTTCTACAACAGGTGGTAGGCAGGATTTACTAACAGTGACAGGTCTCTGCTCTGAGTCAATCTCTCCAAGGTCAGGAAGCAAAGAGGGGCAGGGTGAACCCGCACGGTGGGGCGGGGAGGAGAGAATGGGAGTGCTCTCTCGCTGGCTTTTCTTTTCACCATTAAAACTGCTGTCAAGCCTTGCCTAGCATTTAAATAGCATCATCCCTGGAGATAGCTGTTTCAGTTTCATTACAGTCTGTGTTCATAGAGTACAAGTAGAAACCTTCGTGATTTTATTAGTTTCCATGCAACTCAGGAGAGATCTGCATGATAACATTTCAGCTCCTGACTTAAAGAAGGGTCCAATTAAAAGCAGAGTGCTTGCATCGCCTGTCACTGGAAAATGAAAAGCTTCCAGAGCTTTCAAAAAAATTTCTGTCCTAACTGGCTCATGGCCAGAAATCAACTGTTCAGTACAACAGATTAAAAAAACAAAAAAAAAAAAACTATGGTCTTCAATTTTTTAGTTTATTTTGTAAGAAATACTTGCAGGATGCCTGCAACCTTCCAATAAAAGTTAAAATATAACAGAAAATCTAAGGAAAGTATTTTTATCTGGGCCTCGTCAAGTCCTACATCATCACCAATTCGTTCGATAAAGCCCCCAAACTACCTGGCACTCTGTGGATCTGTGAAGTATTAACAGAATGGATCTGTGGCAAGTTAAAATTTAATACATGGCCCTAGTAGCATAATCTGATTAATGTTATATAACCTAAGAGACTATTCAGCAGGTTCTGATGTGCTGGCTATGATTTGAGGCGGGGGTGGGGGGTCCGGGCAGGGAGGGGCGGCACTTCAGAAGTTACTGACTCCATCGGACATGCTCTCCTTTGCCACAGACACTGTGGTCATCTTATCCCTCATTTTGGCCACTGGAACGCCGTGGAATACGACTGAGATGAACATTCTCGCTTTGGAGTTATCTTCTGGGCCGAGTTAAGGAAAAGCATGAAAGTACGCATGATCTCCTCTCAAATCAGATGTTTCTTTTTATTCCCAACCTCAACAAAGCCGGTCTATCATAGTGGACTGTTTATAGTCTAGTCTATAATCTAAGCCCATGGGGTCGCAAAGAGTCGGACACGACTTGGCGACTGAACCACAGCAACAACTATAATCTAAGACCTTTTCAGCCTCTCCCCCACATCAGAAACTAAAACTAAAACTTCAATAACAGTGTGGTTATGTCAGAAATTAAAACCAAAACTTCAATAACAGTGTGGTTATGTCATCTGAAGTAACAGCACAGTCACAAAAACCTATTTCTGAGACTCTTTTTTCTTTTAATGCTAAGTTTGATAGTATTTCCAATGGGCCTATGTCCCCAGACTGTCATTCTTAAATATGCCACCTCATCAAAATCAATATGGAAGTTCTGAGAACAGGTCAATCAAATTTCACTCTGGGGATTCACTGAGGAACCAGACCTGCTCCCTGGACCCACTGCCTTGGGTAAGTTAATCTCGGGTTCTTTATCAGGTAAGAGTGACAGCTCTAAAATCCGATTTAAGAAATGGCTGTCCATTAAAAAGCATGGAATAATGTCATTTGCAGCAACATAGATGGATCTAGACAGTGTCATATTGAGTGAAGTAAGTCCGACAGAGACGCAGAAATGTCATATGACATCTCTTACATGTGGAATCTAAAAAGAAATGATACAAATGAACTTATTATAACACAGAAAGAGACTCACAGACTTAGAAAATGAACTTATGGTTGCCAGGCAGAAGGGATAACTGGGGACTTTGGGAAGGTCATGTACACACTGCTGTATTTAAAATGGATAACCAACAAAGACCTATTGCATAGCGCATGGAACTCTGCTCAATGCTATGTGCCAGCCTGGATGGGGGGAGGGTTGGCGGAGAGTGGATACATGTGTATGTATGGGTGAGTCCCTTTGCTGTTCACCTAAAACTACCATGACATTGTTAATCGGCTATACTCCAATAAAAAATGTTTTTGGTATTAAAAAATTTCTAATTTAAAAAAAAATTAGCTGTCTACTGAAATCTCCCTGAAATGAATCAGAGAGCATGTTTCACACGAGAAAGCTAGGGCCCGGAGACGTGACTTGCCTACGATACTATAGCTACTTATACATCAAAATAAAAAACACACGAACTTCCCAGATAGTCCAGTGGTTAAGACTCCATGCTTCCAATGTAGGGGGCATGGGTTCCAGAACTAAGTTACCACATGCCTCAAGACGGAGGCAAAAAAATTAAAAATCCAGTGTCCTTTCACTTTACACACTATCAAATGAGACTCACTGGCAGAAAGAGAGTTGCTGGGTCTGTCCTTCTGCTCCCACTATGGGTACCATCAGAACCAAACAAGGCCAGCCAGGAAACTTCTCCCAGGACTGCCTGTTACCAGACCTCGGAGGAAAGATATCAGCTGCCCCACCGACCAACATGAGCACCACAGTGAAGAATGTGCTCAAAGATAATGATGACAAACTCCAGGAAGTGGGGTTTAGAGGGATTTTCTTCCTTTCTTAAAAAAATTTTAACAGTGGGAAAATAGACATAAACTTAACCATCTTAACCATTTTCAAGTGCACCATTTGGTAACATTAAAGGGAAGTTGCTCAGTTGTGTCCGACTCTTTGTGACCCCTTGGACTGTAGCCTACCAGGCTCCTCTATCCATTTGATTTTCCAGGCAAGAGTACTGAAGTGGGTTGCCATTTTCTTCTCCAGGGGATCTTCCCGACCCAGGGATTGAACCCAGGTTTCCCGCATTGTAGGCAGACACTTTACCATCTGAGCCACCAGGGAAGTCCTTTTGGTAATATTAAGTATATTCATATTACCATGAAGAACCTTTTCATCCTGCAAAGCTGAAATTCTATATCCATTAAACAACAATTCCCTCATCCCCCCACCCCCCAATAACCATCATTCTACTTTTGTCTTTAGGAATTTAGGCGCCTCAACATAAGTAGAATCACACAGTATTTTGCCTTTCACGACTGGCTTATTTTACCCCGCATGATGTCCTTGAGGTACATCCATGTTGTAGCACGCGTCAGAATTTCCTTCCTTTTTCAAGCTGAATAATATTTCATTGCATGTACATACCACATTTTGTTTATCCATTTATCCATCTTTGGACACCTGGGTTGCTTCCACCTATCATGAATAACGCTGATATGAACAGAAATACACAAATCTCTCCTTTTAGATATGTACCCAGTAGTAGAACTGCTAGGTCAGGTGGTAGTTCTATTTTCAGCTTTTCTGAGGAGCCACCATACACTTCCCACAACAGCTGTATCATCCTGCATTCCCAGTGCACCAGGGTTCCAATTTCTCCACATCCTCACCAACACGTGCTGTTTTCTGGGCTTCTGAAATAGTAGCCATCATGACAGGTTTGAGGCATCCCTTTTTCTTTTAGTGCCTCTCTGTCCTGCCTACATCTTCTACAACGCATATATACATACTTTAAGATTAAGGACAAAAGTTTGAAACACAAACTGAAAAAGAAATCTTACGGGGAAGACAGTAGTACACGAACATTAAGAAATGGATTTCTTTAAGACAGGCAAATCACTAACTTCTCTGATGGGCTCAGCTCAAGACACCATTCCTGTATTCTTCAAGAATCTTACCACTTGGTCAGCTGTGGCTGCCACAATCTATGGGAGAAATGGTCGTAACTCATGAGCAGTTAAATCAATGCCGCTGAGCACTATGAGCAAAGTGCTCCCAGATGCACAAAGAAAATAAACAATATATTAAGCGGCAGCCAGCTAATGTTGGCCATGAAAATCCCCGGCACTTGGATAAACCCTTTCACCTTCCAGATCTTTCCTCCGAGCCTCAGGGCCCTTATCTCTGAGCTCTCCATTGTTAATCATTGTACATCTACTTTTTCCCCTTCCAGAGCCACAAAAAGTCTACTTTCCAAAGTCAAGTATAGAGAAAACAAGTTCATACAGCATCCTTTCCCAAATAAAAGAATGCTGCTCCTGCATAAACAGATGCACAAAGAAGAAAAGCCCCCAGAAACCTTATGACCCTGGGCGTCTGGGTCACAGGGCCACACACACCTCACGGTAGCAGTTAATCAGAGGGAACTTCTCACTTGAAAAGCTAAACTCTTCCAAGAGGGAAAGCACGCTTTCCACTGGTCTTTATATCATTCTGCACACCTTGGGGGTGAGGTCACTTATCATGATTAAGACAAAGGTGAAGGGACTAAAAACAAAATCCATCCAATTATATATTTATCTAACCTCCAGTTTCCAGAAGAGAAATTCTACTTTTCTTTGTGTGAGCATCTCCTGCTCCCCACTGCCCTCCTCCACCCTCCCCTCTTGCATGCTCTCTTTCTGCTCTGATTTGTTTCTGCTCAGCAAAATAGGGAGAATGACAGCAGTGGTATAGAGAAGCCCAGAGGAGAAGAGATAAGATGAGCAGTTGGAGAGGAATAATCTTCAATTCTAGAAGCAGCTGTATTTAAATGTTTCAAAAAGAGGCTCAAGATCGCTGTCTGTTCTCCATCCTTTGGGAGCAGCCAACACCTAGAAAGCAGAGTCCAACTTGTGCTTCTTAACAAAGGATCCACACTCCACATCTGGATTCTTGGCATCACCCCCAAATCACATCTGCTCTCAGCCAAGCTCAGCACTAAACTCTGAAAGAAGCTGAACTTTGGAAATGCCAGGCACGATCCAGTGACAAAGAGGTGACCTGATGGCTCAGGGACAGCCACGTCCTCACCCCCAGCGTCCAATAAGACCCACACAAGGACGTCCCTGGTGGTCTAGTGGTTAAAAATCTATCTTGCAATGCAAGGGACACCAGTTCAATCCCTAGTCCAAGAAGATCTCACATGCCACAGAGAACTAAGCCCATGCACCTCAACTACTGAGCCCACACTCTACAGCCCAGGAGATGCAACCACGGAGCCCACATGCTGCAACTACTCAAGCCTGTGTGCCTAGAGAAGCCACCACAATGAGAAGCCTACAACGAAGTGCAGCCCACTTGCTGCAGCTAGAGAAAACCCACATATAGCAACAAAGACCCACCACAGGCCAAAATAAATAAATAAGTAAATCTTTAAAAAAAAATTTTTTTTAGTGCAAACTGTGGGGAACAGGACATGGGGAAGCCTCACCACTTCTGGGGAAGAAGGACTAGACAGAGTCATGAGAAAAAAAAGAAGGTGGTTTGCATGGTAGCAACAAAAGTCAAGGGAATTCTACATCTCAAGATCATTGCTGACAACTAAACCTAAACCAGCCCTGGGCCTTTCTGGACTGGACTGAATCCAAAATCCATCACCTACCAAGACGTGTTCCATATGTCCCAGAAATACCCCAGAAGCAAAGAGCGGCTAGTGCAAGGAGAAAGACCTTTCCATTCAAAGGTGGGTTTGTGCCCCCCTATGGAAAGGTGACTTCAGAAGACCATGAACACCCCTGTCTCCTCTAGAGATGGGGCAGAGGGCTCCTAGCACTGGTGCTAAAGAGGAGGTAGGACCCCAGCCCCAAAGTACCTTTCTATACTTACAACGTCACAATCCCACACGCTTCTAAACTTGCGAGATCAAGCCCTCATTGCTGTCCACTAACCTGCAGACTTCAGTCCCTCTGCTCCTGGGCTTGGCAGGAACCACAGGGAAGAAGGGAAGTCAGGAAAAGGATGGAGAGCAGGAGAAAGGGGAGAAGGAAGAAACACAGAAGTTCCTGTTAACTACCTTTGAAAGGCCCAGAGTCAACCGGATCTGGTCCCCTGGAAAAGCCTAGCAGGGAGGCCAGTGAAGCAGCATAAAGAACACAAAGTAAATGAGATGTTTTAAATAATTTCTCTTTTGGCCATGTAAAGAAGCATTAGTCACCCAGGTAATGAGATCTTACACGGAGATGATTCCGAGGCTCAGCTTGACGATGTTAAGTAGATCCATTCTGGACCCGGAGTGCCAGTTACATTTTCAAACTGGCAATTAGACACAATCCCCCAAGGACAATCACCAAATAATGTCCCAAACAAAGCAAAGCCCATCTTCAGGATGCCACTGTTTTGAAGCTGTCCTTCCATCCCCTGGCTGACTCATACAGCTCAAGAACAAGGGCTCGTCATGAACTAATGCTTGTTACCCACTGGTCAGGGGAGACCAGGGTGGCATGAAAACTTAAATTCAGAAGTGACTCAAATATCATTTTGTCACTGAATCAAACCCATCTCTTTCACTCAGAGTTTCTCCATAGCTTCTAAGAAATTACCCTAAAGATCAGCAAACTCTATTTGTACCTATAACATTCCCACACAGCTCCCCTCACGGCCACTCAAAAACCACTGTGGAAAGGACCCACCCAAAATACATGTTTGCTTATATTTACACAACTCGTCCTGCCCTCAGGCAGGTTTGCAGGCAACTCAGAGACCAGACATATGTGTACCCATGAGAAGATAACTGAATTTTTCCCTCCCCTCCATCAAACAGACTTGATCTTATTTCTCTTCTAGCACCTAGCTTGGTTCCTGGAACACAGGATGCACTTACTATGGAACAAAAGCAAAAACAACAATAATAATAACCATAAGATTTATCTGAGGACTGGGACTTCCCTGGCGATCTACTGGTTGGGGTTCCATGCTCCCAGAGCAGGGGATACAAGTTCAATCCCTGGTCGGGGAACCAAGATCTCACATGCCGCGCAGTGCAGCCAAATTTTTTTTTAAATTATTTGAGGACCTACTGTGTGCCATGCATCATGCTAAGGCCTTCATTTAAGCTGAAGATGCTCAAGATAAATGTCTATTCCAGGTTCTCCCCTTTGACAATGGAACAACACAAGAAGCACATCTCCAGGAAAAAGCCCCTGACAGTACGAGCCGTGAAAAACCCGACAGCAGGGTGAGAAAACAAGCTACTTCCAACTGCCCCTGCTGGAACTGTGGAGGAGTACCCCTGGAGGGCGGTACAGCTCAGGGCCACCCACCTCTCCACACTCAGTGCTCAGGTCTTAAGCCCAATCCTCTCACACTGCACCCTCTGTGAGAGGGTTTGGGAAGGCCCACCCGGGTCTCTATGGAAAATCAGGCTGCAGTTTTGCGGCCCGCCAACTTCAAACAGTCCGGAGGGCATGGCCAGCAGCTGGCCTCCCGGAGCTTCACCACAGAGCAGCCCCCGCTCCACCAAGAGCCTCTAATTTTGCAAGAGGGTGGTTTGGCTGAGTTGCCATCCTGGACTTCGGAAAGTCTCACCCCTTGCAGTGGGACCCACTGGCACGAGGGAGAGCCTGTGGGCGACACATGGACCACACCCCACACATCTGCAGGATGCTGCCCTGGCCACCATGACCCAAGCCCAAACCAAGGGCTCTGTGGGTTCCTTGGGCGCAGACATGCCAACAATCAGCTTTAGCCTCGAGGGTCCAGACTGAACTGCAGCAAGGAGAAGAGGCCTGAGCCGAGTTTTCTCGACCCGGTTGTCCTGGCACAGTGAACCTTCCTCTTCTCATCCCTTCCCATGCTGAGGAAATGGGAACTTCCATATTTTAAAATAGCCCTGTCTTCAGAGAGGGACTGCTTGGAGACTGAGGAAGGGACCGGATACTTGCTTCTCAAAGCGTGGTCTGCCCAGCACCTGTGTCTCATGAGAAATGCACAGTCTCAGGCCCCACCCTGGACCTTCTGAATCAGAATCTGCATCCCACTAGTTCCCCAGGTGATTCGTGTACATATTAAGGTGCGAGAAGCACCAGGAGCAAACAGACTGATGCTCCCTCTGGCCTTCGGAGGAGGAGATCTGACACCCCAACTGCACAGCCCTGGAGCCTTCTCCCCAGAGTGCACACCCTGCTTCTGATGCTGGGCCCCCCCGAGCATCCTTCTCCGTGTGCCCAGGGTCAGCGTTCCACCTGATGCATTTCAGGGACTTCCCTGCTGACCCAGTGGCTAAGACTCTGCGCTCCCCATGCAAGACGCCCAGGATGCATCTCTGGTCAGGGAAGTAGATCCCACAAGGTGCGGCTAAGAGTTCGCCTGCCACAATGAACAGTGAAGATCCCATGTGCTGCAACTAAGACTTGAAACAGCGAAATAAATAATTTTTTTTTTAAGAAAAGAAGCATTTCATAAAAGAACACTCTGTTGATCTGCTCCCTGCTATGCACAGAAAGGCTCTGGGAGGTCAGAGGTCCTGCGGGAGGCCAACCTTGCCTGACCCCCCAGACAGGGCTTGCAGAGAAAAGGGTTCCCCTCAGGGCTCCAGGAGCTGTGGCATCACGGCAGCAACACGGCCCCTCTCGTGCGAACCACAGGGGCATCCCAGCAGGGGCACCACAGCTCTGACGTCCCAGGAAGATGGTGTTGGCTCCTGTGATTCACAGGCTAGCACAGCCACTGCCACTGTGAGCAGGGACACCCCGGCTGCCCACACTGGGAAGGAGGTCCTGGCATTGTAATCCAATGCCACCCTGACTGCTTCAGCACCAGGCTCCTCTTGCCCTGGCCAGAGAGAGACCCAAAGCAAGAACTCCCTGTAACAGCCACACAGAGGATGTCCCCATCCAGGAAAGAAGGCCTTAGTGATCCTTGCCCTGGGAGTCCTTTCTCCCCAAGGCCACACACTAGGGCAGCTCTTTAGGCCCCTGGGCACCCGGAAGCAGGGCCAGAACATGGTTCGCAGTCACTGGTGTCCTCCTAGGAAAAGCTATAAAGTGGGGTCCCCTAGAGTACCTATCCCAAGGGGCTGTGCTCTGCGACGATCCCTAGTGTACAGATGAGGAGACTGAGGTACAAAGTGGCAAAGTCCTTACCCAAGGTCACAGGCTGACTCTGGGATGCTACCCAGTGACCCTGACACCTAGGCTGAGCTGCTCAAAGCAAGTATGGCCAAGGGTAGTTTACCCAATTCTTCTCCCATGGAACTTCTCCCAACCTGTGATGTGACTCTCCAAGGGCCCGCAGCTATGTCAGCTATGTCAGAAAGTAAGCTGTGTCTTGACTTTCAATTTTGTTTCACAAGGTAAATTCAAGGGCATGTGCTCCACAGAACACACTGGAGGAAATACCGCTCTGGGGACCACCAGGGTAGAGCTGGTCTGGGGAGAGGGCACCCTGGTGGGGAAACTGTCACAGCCTCAGGGGAACAGGTCTGTGAGCACTGGACTAGGGATAACAGGGGTGGAATTCATCCCTTCTCAAGGGACATTAGACAGCCATGCATGGCCACCAAACCTTTCACTTGCACTAGGTCTGCAGCTCCTGGAGCCGCACGATGACGAGGCTCATCCACTCTCTTCCCCACCATCAAAGCACTAGCCAACTGCCAAGCTCTTCTCCACATCCACATCCACGTCCAGGAGCCTTCCCAGGCTGCCCCTCCCCCACCTACCAGACTAGCAGCAGCCAAGAGTCATGAGTCCAAATCTCAGTCTCAGATCCAAGGACAATCAACTTCAGGGTTTAGAGGTCCCTTTTGGTTCAAACTTCTATTTGTTGTAGTTAGTGCCCTTCCAGGGTCAAAAGTTCAAGGACTTAAGGAGAAAATTTTAAACTCGCCGTCTTGTGAAGCCATGAGATCTCCTACTGACAGGCCTACTAAGTAACAGGCATTTCCTGGGTGGTATATACCCAGTACTGTCCCTCCTTATAAGAAACCTACAAAGGAAGCATCATCACGCTCTTCTTATAGGTGAAGACAAACAGCTTAACTGGGCTGCCAGCCACAGATGCCCAGGTAACAAGCGTGGGCTCCACGATTTGCACTCGGGTCTGTCTGACTGCAGTGTCTCTACAGAAGCGTGCATTTCCACAGGGAGAGCCAGGAACAAGGAGAAAAAGCTCTCAGGACAAGAAAGGTCACCTGCAGCTCCCCGGTGCCTGGGACCTGAGCGCTTCTCCAAGGCCACCTTAAGTGATGCCATCAAAGCGGAGCATCTGAAGGTCATCCAGTGCCGCCGATCTCCAGGATGAGATGAGGCACCAGGGCCAATCTGGAATCAAGAATTCTGAGGCTCCGAAGCTCCAGCCCTGATTGGACGTGCCAGGCCAGACCCTGGGTAATCACCAAGCCGTAATGGGATCTGATGTTTATATTAGTCACGAGCCTGACAGAGAAAACGTGTTGTTTTCTCAGACACAGCCATGAAGACAATACCTCCATAATTCATTACGTGCAGACCAGACTTGATCGAACACAAACTTCTCCGAGGAGGATGGCTTGCACAGAGAAAAGGATGAGTCTATGCCTGGCCACGCGAGGCCCCTCCCAGCAAACCACACCACCGTAGGAAACTGGCCTCAGTTTCCCCAGGCATTTAAAGCAAAGCAGCCTGCGGGCTGGAGGAAGAGCAGAAGGTGGAAATAAAGACACACAAGCACTCTGAAGCTGGAGAATTACAAAATGTGTCCTGAGCTAGACACTTTACCCATAGATCGCCAACTCCTTCTACTATCCTCCACTGGGTCCCAGGGCAGGAAGGGGCAGTAGCACTCACAGAATTCAACCCCATATTTCACACAGCAGGAAAGAGACCAGAGAGACTAAAACCACGCCTTCAAGGTCACACCCTTATTGAGGCTGCCAGAGCAGCTCCTTGTTCACTACAGTCTGCGGCTGGCTTCAACCTGGAAACGTCACAGCCAAGTGAATGGAGGGCTCTGATGAAACCCATCAGAGAAAAAGACCATGAGGTGAAAAAATACAGCAAAGACTATAATACCGGAATGACTGTGCCCAAGTTCCAAACAGCGAGAAAACGGGATTCTTTTTTGTCTTTTGTTCCCTAAAGAAGCCCACGTGCCATTCTTTTCAGAACAGTGAAGTCATTCACAATTTGAGATTCAGAGGTCAGAGGGACTAAGGATGAGATGCCTCTTGATGTACACCCAGTTTCAGGCTCCTTTGATCGAAAAGGATGGTATATTCCCAGAGGCCAAATGCTGTAATTCCAGAGCTCCAGCTGAAGCTTATTCCCCTAGAGTTTCAGATGTGAAAAAGACCCTAGCTCCAGGTCAGACCACCTTGGGGCTAAATCAGGATGAGAGTGAACATATCTGAGGGCTGGTAGAATAGTAAGGAAAAGCAGCCTTGGTTTGCTTGGGAAACCCAGCACTAAAATAATTATTCCAAAGTGAAGCCAAATGCATTCTTCTGAACGGCATCTTGACAACTACTAAATACTTGGAAAGCAAAAAGAATGAAGGACAAAAAAAAAAGAAAAAACAGAGAGAGACTGCAGTAAAAATACAGACCTCAAGGGTAGAAAGAAAAGTTTATAAAAGGCCCAAGTAACTACTATTGGGCAAAATGAGATGGCTACACACACTTGTTTAATTGAGCAAATCAAGGGGCAGTGATCCTAGGCATGTTTTTAAAAAGGACTCTGAAGACACAAAAAGTAACCCTATCTCATTCCATACTGGCCTCACATCTTCCCAACCAACTGCAAGCATCTCTCGTTCCAGGCTGATTCTTTGTAGACACTTCCGGTTATGTCAACTTGGCATGTACTGGAGCTTCAAAATATAGCTTGATATAAGGGGGTTGTTCTTTTTAAATGATTGTTGCCAAAAAACGATTTTCTTGAGAAAACTTACAGAAGTTATGCTTGGTCATCATTTAGGAAAGAGACTCTACGTGAAATATCCAATCCGCATGTCACCACAGGCACTGCCATAGCACTGATGAACCTCCTACAGTAAAAAGACTTCAGAAGCTGCGTTTAAAACCCCAGGATCACAAAAACACTGAAACTTATTTTCACTCACTGAAAGAAAAGTTCTCAGTATGATCAAGCCTGCCCAGTTCCTGAAAGATAAGAGGTCATTTAAATTCACTAAAATCAGTCTAGAAAACATTTGAGATTTGTACGACTCTTTTCTCCCCGCCCCGCCCCCCAAGGGTAGTCACAGAATCTCCGTAAAGGAAAAACATTCCCAGACTGAAGACTGCTGGGGAGGCAGAGGAGAGGGAATGTGTGAATAAGAAGACTCTATGAATAAGCGTGGGTTTCCTAGGTGGCTCAGGGGTAAAGACTCTGCCTGCAATGCAGGAGATGCGGGTTCTATCCCTGGATCCGGAAGATCCCCTGGAGAAGGAAATGGCAACCCACTCCAGTATTCTTGCCTAGGAAATCCCATGGACAGAGGAGTCTGGTGGGCTACAATCCATGGGGTCACCGGAAGAGAGTCCAACACAACTTACCAACTAAACAACAAGGACAACATGAACAGGCGCCCAGTCAGGAGGGCTGGGCAAGGGGCCAGGTCTAGGGGGGTCCCAGGGTTAGGATCCTGTGTAACCTGCTGGCTTCTCTGGAATGTGGGAGGTCTTCCACCCTGACAAGTAAGGAGAAACCGCTATGGCCAAGAAGGTATCTCCAGAGAAAACTGGCTGGCTAACATCTGGAGGTCTCAGAGAAGTAGGAGGAAGGATCGGATGATGGCTTTTATTTTTCTCCCTTATTTCCAACACATCAGTATTTTCCAAAACACAAATGTGCTGCCACAAAACACAGCTGAGCCCCAGTACCCGACAGGATGTATAATTAATGATCAGGAGAGAAAGCCAGAGCTTCCTTTCACCCTCGTGTGTCATACATAGCCCCTGTCTTACCTACTCCCTCTCAGAAGCAATTAAGGAGGCTGCTACAAGTTGCCGTGCCCTGTGGAAGTTTGAGGGGTCCTCGGACTAACTTTATTAGAAAAGACGTGAGATCTGCTTCTACCATGCACGGTTCGCTGTCCCTCTCTGATCCCCCCTCCCTCTGAACACGCTAGCACTGGTTAGACCCCTAGATTAAAAAGTGATCTAAACAGAAAGCAGCCCGGCCACTCTTTTTTTTCCAGTTCTTTCTTTTTTTATCCTGCAGTTTTCTATGAAAAGCTGTCCCCCGCACCTTCAGCCAGTGCGGGGGAGGGGGGGGGGGCGGTGGAGAGAGGACATCTCTAGGGACACGACGCGACAGACCAGGCAGTCAGCCTAGCAACCGCGCATAAGGTGTAGTGAGCCCGGGTGCTGGTGGGCGTCTCTGCGCCAGGAATAGCCAACATCCAGCCACCTCAACAACGTCGGGGAGGAGGCTCGCGTGAGCACCGCGGCCTTGGCCGGCTCTCGGTGGTCCACCCCCAGCTCCAGCGCCACGCTGTCGGTGGCATTTTCGCGGACCTAAAGGCGGTGGCCTGGGGGCGAGAACACAGATGCCGAAGAACTTGGAGAGAGAGTCAGTTCCAGGATAATATCTAAGAGTCACAGAGGGAGGGGATGTCAGGCTTGCCACCTCGCTACATTCCTAAAGCGGCAGCCTCCGCGGATTGTCTCTAAAAGTGGGATGCTACTCCCCAACTTTCTCTCGCCCCTCCAGGTGCCCCACGCCCTCTGGTCATGTTCCTCCCTTGGGATTCCCTAGTTCCAAAAGATGTCCTCCCTGCCTATAGGATTTTCCTTTTCTGATTCCACGGACTCACCTCCCCAACAGGTTTCTAAAGTGCGAGTTGACGTGCTCCCCCTCGCCCACCACAAGGAGCCCAGCCCGGGCAGGTGAGCCGCGCGGAAAGCTCACCCGTGGCCCCCAGCTTGTTCGGTGCCCGCCCGGTCGGCTCTCCCTAACTCCGCACCACGGGCCCCCGAGCGGCGCGCGTACCCCGTCTCGGCCCCAGCCGCTGCCGCAAACAACCCTATAATAAATTAAAAGGTCGGGATGGGGCGTCCGCGTTCCGGAGCGCATCCGCTGGGGGCAATTCCTCACCCTCGGTGCGCCGGCCGCTGCCCCAATTGGCGGGCGCCGGGAGAGCGGAGGGAAGGGAAGACGGCGAGGGGCAGGCAGGCAAGGATGGAGGGAGGCACGGCGCGCTGAGGAGCAAGGAGGTGGGCTGCAGGGGACGCCGAGAAGCGGCGGGGCTGGCGCAGGGAGGAGGCGCCCGGGGCGCGCGTTACCTTCGTTTTGCCCCCGCAGTGGCAGCAAACGGTCCACAGGTACTTGAGCGTCCTCCAGAGCAAGATGATGAAGAGGCCGCCGAAGAAAGTCACCATGGAGGAGGCCAGGAAAGCCCACCACATGCGTTGGCCCCGGCTGTCGCACGGCACCTCCATGGTCACCGGGATGATGAGCGCATCCATCTTGGGCTCGTGGACCGAGGACGACGAGGAAGAGGAGGAGGAGGAAGAAGAGGAGGAGGAGGACGCGTCTAGGCTGAGATGGTTCGCGTGGATATTGCTGCTCATTCTAAGACTGCTGCCTCCGCCGCCGCCGCCGCCGCCGCCGCCACCATTTGCCATAGCTAGCAACGGGCAGCCGGCGCAGGGGCTCGGGGGAGCTCCTCCCGCCGCCGGCACCACCCCGAACACCCATCAACAGCCATATTGCTGCTACTGCTGCCGCCGCGGAGCGCGAGAAGGGGGCGGGGAGGCGCCTGGGCTCGGGGCGCTGTGCGCGACCTGGCGGGGTGCGCGGAGATATATACAGCGGGCCGCCGCCGCCCGCCCTCCCTCCCCCCGGCCGCCCGCCCGTCCGGGGGGGAGGGGGACGGAGCGCGCGGGCAGATCCCCTCCCAGGCCCGCGCCCCGCTCGTCCCGGGCTGCGCCGGCCCCAAGCGCCGAGAGCGAGGGGGCGCCGCGGGCCGCCGGCGCCCGGGGTCTGCGCCGCCCCCGGGCCCGCCCCGGCTCTGCGCGCCGGCCCGGGTGCCCTCGGCTCCGCGCCGCGCCGCCCGCCGTGCGCCACGCGTGTGCGCAGCGCTCCGGCCCGGGACCCCTCCCCGCACGCCGCTCGGGCAGCTAGCCCGCGGCTCTGGGCTTATTAGGCGGCAACTCGTTAATAACGTCTCATCAGCCCCCTCCCGGGCACCCGCGCGCCAGCCCCTCCTCTCCCGGCTGCGCTCGGCTCTCGCTCTCCGCTCGGGTGTGCGTCGGGCCGCGGCAGGTTCACCGCGCCTGGCCCGCCGCCGATGCCGCTAGCCCATGCTCCCGGGATCCCCGAGCCGCGTCGCCACGCCACTGAGCCTCCTCGGCCTTCGTTCGATCTTCCTCCCCGCTTGCTCAGGCTCCTCCTCGTCCCCGTCCTCGCCTCCCGAGCCTCTTCTGCGCGCTCCCCGCAGCCGCCAGCAACAGCAGCTGCAGCAACTGGAGCCGGCGCGGGCTCAGGCCGCCCGAGGCGGGAGGGGAGGAGGCTCGCCACGCTGGCTTGCCTCAGCTCCGGGCTGGGCAGGGGGCCGGCAGACCCCTTGGCGGCGGCCTGGCACGCACCCCTGAGTCCCAGTGCGAAGGGTACAGAGCCCCAAACCCAGGCGCAGGACCCGACACCTCTCTCCAAGGTGCTGCGCCCCCAGCCGAGCGCCCTGGCGCGCCCGAGGAGGACCGTCGGGCGCCCGTGGCAGGCCAATTTCCCCAAAGCAGACCCCGGTGGGGAGGGGAGAAGTAACCAGCTGTTGATTGCACAGGCCGGAAGCCCCAAGATTCTCGGGCTTCGGGAGTGAGGAGGACCCTTCTCCAGGATACACACCGTCGATCGACCCCTATCCATCCCTACAGGCTCTTCCCTGTCGCCCTCCTAGGTGCCCCAATCCCCCGTGCCGGGCCTGGCGGTGGTCTGTGCCCTTTGATAGCAGCAGACGGTAGTTTTTGTTTGTTTGTTTGTTTGTTGCCTTTTCTTATTAAGCGACAGAGGCCTAAGAAAGTAGCCAGAGATGGGCCTGGGAGACCTGGTCTCAGGGACAGTGCCAGCTCCTGGAGACAACAGAGTTCCCTAAAGTCACTCTGTGTTTATCCAGCCTCAGCCTCCATCGTGTGAGGAGCGCAGCTCAGGTTCAGTTCAAGGCCACCTCTCCCCACTTAGGATCTTCCCTTCTCCCCACTTAGAGATGAAGAAGGCATCCGGGTTTGTTCAACAGCCTCTGTGCCTTACCACCAGGGGAATCCTCCTCTGATGCTCCCTCTGGACACTGCCCTTCCTCCTGCTACTAGCTGGACCACAGGTTTTTCCAGCGCTAATTAAAAGTGAGATGATCACACTCTCCCCTCATTGCCCACAGTGGTTTCCCCAAAGTTTCCAGCTCATTAGTTTAAGCTTAATTGGAATTCTCAGGTTCCTTTCAGCCCTTCCTGTCGTGAAGGCCAAGTTAGCATCCTTCACAGTATAGGCCTGTGCTGTTTCAATCAGAGCTCAGCCCCTCCCCTTGCCCTTGGAGGCCCTAGGATGCAGGGCTGGGGCAAGAGAGGGCAAGCTGGGCAGCGAGGTTCAAGGGAGTGTTTGAAGCTTCCTTCCCTGCTCTATTCAGAACACACTTATTGGGCTTGGGACCCACATCCATTAGAAAAGTTCTCTGTGTTCAGAAACCACTCTGAACACATTCCTGTTGCACCAGTCCTGTGCATGCAGAGGCCCTGGGTCCTTTCCAGCACTGGGTTGAGGGCGTCAGCCCCAGAAATGCTGTGGGGATGTGCAGGAAGGTGGTCACAGCCCAGAGGGTCCTTGATTTATTGGGTTTGGAAAAACCCAAACGAACTTTTTGGCCAACCCAGTATTAGCCTTCTAAGTGGCTATACTTTGCTGCCTCTGGGTCTCAGCGTACCAGTAAAGTTAAGGACTTTCCTCAAATTTTAGATTTGAAATTTAAAAGCAAAACACATGAGGATGAAAAGAGCAGCAAAGGATAGAACTATCTCCCCAGTGGAATATGAAACCCCCAGGATGGATTCCCTTTCCTCACATAATTAAGCTTCTACAAACCAATGAATCCCCTCCAGGCCTTGCTGGACTTTCCCCATAGTCTGGGTTCCCCTCTGACACCATCCGGGGGGCGAGGAGCAAAAGGCCACCAGTTGCTGTGACTTCTGTCACCCCAACTGCAGAATCCTCACTGGGTTTCTCCTCCATCATCACCTTCATCATCTCATCATCCTTCCAGAGGGTGCTGGGAGGCCCCTGAGACATCATCTCCTCTGCTTCTTTCATCACTTGTCATCCCTGTGCTGATTAAAGCTTTTCGAAATTTCTGTATTAGGCAACGCAGAACCTAGACTAGGCAGGATCCTCAGAGATGCTCCCCATCAAAGTCAAGATCCTGTTCTTCCTACAATCTCCAGCCATCACCACCTGCTGACTGCTGCTGCTACTGCTGCTAAGTCGCTTCAGTTGTGTCCGACTCTGTGCAACCCCCGGGGCAGCCCACGAGGCTCCCCTGTCCCTGGGATTCTCCAGGCAAGAACACTGGAATGAGTTGCCATTTCCTTCTCCAATGCGTGAAAGTGAAGCCGCTCAGTCATGTCCGACTCTTAGGGACCCCATGGACTGCAGCCTACCAGGCTCCTCCATCCATGGGATTTTCCAGGCAAAAGTACTGGAGTGGGGTTACATTGCCTTCTCCGACCACCTCCTGACTGGTGGGCACCAAATGAAAGAGTGCCTCCATCCACCAGCGTCCACCGAAACAGCCCTCATCGGGCCGCAGCTCAGCTCTCGCACTACTGCCTTACCAGGCACAGATTTCAGAAAACCTGGCACCTGGCCCCACCAGTTTAGACCTCACACTTAAAGGGAACCTCAAGTACCCCTTCATTCATTGTGTTTTCTCATTTGTGAATTGGAATAGCAACAGGAACTGCCCTGCTTACCTCAAAGGACTGTGTGTAGGGATGAAAAAGACAACATACAGGTCTCTGTGTGTGTTTCACCCCTTGTAGCTGTGTCTGCAGGCTGGGAATTGAGGGCCAATGAACGAGAACGAAAATCCTTTACACAAGTAGAATTTCAACCTCTCCCATTCTGAAAGTAAAACTGTGACCCAAAAACAAACAGCCAAACTCAGATCAGAGCTTCTGAACCCTAAGCCAGTCCCTGTGTGTGTGTGTGTGTGTGTGTGTGTGTGTGTGTGTGTGTGTTGTGGGGGGAATGTGGACAAAATTGTCACTCCGTGACCCACACTTCTGTGCTGCATCCCACGGCCCATCAGCTGGGTTGAGAACTGAGGCGCAATGCCTCTGCCCTCTGCCGCAGCCATTACACAGCAGCCCGTGTGGCCCCCGACAACTGGGCATGAACAGGTTCCATGGCATGGCAGGACCACTCTGGGGGTGATGGGCCCTCTGAACCCTGACATGCACACCCGCTCCCCGCCTTCCTGCTCCCTGGGACAGCCTCAGGAATGCGAGGGCTACAGAGTAGCACCTACAAATTGCCCCAGTGCATTCCACCTCTTGTAGGTATTTCTGCAGGCTTGGAATTGAGGGCCACTGCACAAGAAGGAAAAGTCTTTGCAAAAGTAGAAATTCCAACCTCCTCCGTTCTGAAAACAGTACAAGCCACCTATTCATTTCTCATCACATTTATAAACTTCTCAGTGAGGAGGGCAGCCTCTTCATGTGTGAGCATGTGTCCATGGAAGCTTTCAAAGCAAGTCGGGGCTTCACGTTTCTAAATTATTCGAATCTGAACAATCCCAACTGATTTAAAATAAATAAATAAAAGTGAATAAACAAACTAAAAAGACAGAGAAACTAAAGTAATAGCCAAAGAGAACAAAGAAGCTTATTTACTTAAATGTAGACCCAACATCATAATGAATGTACGTTGGATTTCATTTTTTTCAGGCCCAGAACCACTTCCCATACTCTCCACGTAAATCTGAGTGATTCTGCTCCAGAGAAGTCAGATGGGTTCTGTAAGGGATTTAGCGTCCTCTGGTGGCTCTCTCTGGCAGCACATGACATTATTTTGTTTCAGTTCGAAAAGGGGGCTTATTAAAACAGAAATTTAAGATATGAAAATTCCAAAGAGAAAACTCCAGCTGTAAAAATATACAACCACAATAATATTAATTATCCATCTGTCAGTCCTAGCAGCATATACACTGCTGTGATAAAGGTGCTAACAGAGCTTACACTGTTACCATGATTTCTAAGCTGTAACTACTACTGGGAAAGTGTTAGTCATGTCCAACTCTTTGTGACCCCATGAACTGTAGCCCACCAGGCTTCTCTGTCCATGGAATTCTCCAGGCAAGAGTACTTCAATGGGTAGCTATTCCCTTCTCCAGGGGATCTTCCTGACCCAGGGATTGAACCCAGGTCTCCTGCATTGAAGGCAGATTCTTTACTGTCTTAGCCACCAACCAGGTAACCCATCACTCCTTAAATTACCATTGTGTTAAAATACTATTTAACTTACCTTCCTGCAGTTCAATTCAGTTCAGTTCAGTCTCTCAGTCGTGTCCGACTCTTTGCGACCCCATGAATCACAGCACGCCAGGCCTCCCTGTCCATCACCAACTCCCAGAGTTCATCCAAACTTATGTCCATCGAGTCAGTGATGCCATCCAGCCATCTCATCCTCTATCGTCCCCTTCTCCTCCTGCCCCCAATTCCTCCCAGCATCAGAGTCTTTTCCAATGAGTCAACTCTTCGCATGAGGTGGCCAGAGTATTGGAGTTTCAGCTTCAGCATCAGTCCTTCCAATGAACACACAGGACTGATCTCCTTTAGGATGGAATGGCAGGATCTCCTTGCAGTCCAAGGGACTCTCAAGAGTCTTCTCCAACACCACAGTTCAAAAGCATCAGTTCTTCGGCACTCAGCTTTCTTCACAGTCCAACTCTCACATCCATACATGACCACAGGAAAAACCATACCTTAGTCTTTATAATCTCTTTATAGCATCAGAACAGACAGTGGCTATGCTCCCATTTTACAGGCAAGGAAACTGAGGCTTAAATCTCTTGAGTCATCACAAGAAAGAATGTACTTCTGGAGGAATTTATCTCTTTGTGATTTATAACAAAGGAATAGGACCACGGCAGCACCATACTTAAGGGCCTTTGAATACCAACAGGGAGCACTGGTCCCCAGGATGCAGAGAGGGACTCAGACAGCAAGCTTTGAAGGGTGTGTTTACTATAAATGTTTTTTTCTACTTTACTATAAGTATCTTTTTCTACTTATAAGAATAACTCAGAGTCCTAAAGTTTCATAAAATAATATAAAATTCACTTAGAATGATCAATAGGTAACCATTAAATTTTTACATATTTCTTTCAAACATTTTCTTGGGTGTGTATTTTTGCAAAATTAGGGTTAGATCGAGCATCTAATTTTTACTCTATTTTCCATTAACATTACATTGTAAGCATTCTCCTCTGTGTCATTAAATATCATAGAAAATACTTTGTTTTTTCATGAAGTGTTCTGTATTATGCATTGCTGCTGCAAATCTGCCCTCTGAAGTTTTCAGTTCTTAATGACAGCAGAGATTTGGGGTACAGGGTGGAGTTAGACTGATATGTGACTGATGAGGTGCAAGTGTGAGTCTGAGGGCCATGGAACACAGAATTTTCCCAATGTGTCTTAATTACAAGAAAACATTTTTTAAAAAAGAATTGAATAATATTCTATTTGATGGCCTACTGCTGACATTTAGGTTATTCCAAAACTTCATCTTTTTAAATAAATCCTAAAGCTTTGTCAGTGATTCATACAAGTCAAAAAGATGCCCTGAAGATTTCTATGGGCATTCTTATATCATAGACCCAGTGCCTGTCTTCCAGATGGGTGCAAGTCCAAGCCAACCTACCTGTGAGCTACTTCCCGGCCTTGCCCCACATTAGGGGCTTTATATCAGCCAGTTCCAAGTGAAAAATCTGGGGGCTAGGACAAAGAATGCATGGAAAATTCTGCCCTCTTCTAACACATCAAAGCCAATGGCTCTGACGAACATAGTGTCTGTGGTCCCTCCATACCTTCCTCAATCATTGGCCCCAGCGCCAACCGAAGAATGCAGCCTTCGTTCCCTAAACTGCATCCATGACTGGGGCAAGGGAGGCCCAGCTCACGGGCCCTGCCCTGCTTAGAACCCATCTTGCACTTTCATCGCATTCGACTTTTAGAAATCCCTACCTCCCTTTCATCTCTGCGAGCAGCGTCACCCCACCAGAACACCAGTACTGTGGACCTTGTCTCTGGGACATAGGCAGGGCAAACATTCATCCACCCATTTGCACAATGGGAAAAAGAAGACACCAAAGGAAAGAGGTCGTCCTCAGGACTCCTCACTTGTCCTTCTGACTCTCAGACTGATAGACTTTCTCATCCTCTTCATAGAAGGTCCCTGATTAGATCTTTGTGAAAGCTCTGGTTCAGGCTCTGTTTCAAGATCAAGTCTAAAACTCAACTCCTTATCGCTTGTGCTCCAAGGCCCTCTACAGACTACATTATAAAAGGGGTGGAGGAACTTCCCTGACAGTCCAGTGGTTAGTACTCTGCACTTCCAGTGGAGGGGGCACAGGTTCAATCCCTGGTCAGAGAACTAAGATCCCGCATGCTGCAAGGTATGGCCAAAAGAAAAAGAAAAAAATACAGATATATAAAAATAAAAGGGGTGGACTGTGCAGAAAAATCAAGGGATTTAATCCCGCCTCTGCCTTAGAAACTCTTGCCACTTTGGCAAAAAAAAAAAAAACAACGTGGAGACCATCCTTCCCACTTATAAACCCTCTTGAGAAATAAGGAGAAATGAGTCAAAAGTCAGACATCTCTGTGGCTTTCATTGACTTCTAATTTTGACTTACACTGTTGGTGTCTGCTTTTAGCATAACATTATCCAAAGCAGGATCCCTTTGTTTCACAGTGACAACTGGCGCCCTTGAAGTCACATCCCTTCTTCAACTTTAGTATCTATCCCACACTTGCCAAACTTCCTGCTTCCCAAAGGTGAGATAATAATTTAATGGCCTAACAAATTATAAACCATGGTATTTTAATGAGAGGTAAGGCTATCTGTGTGAAACCAAGAAATTCTGCTTTTGCAACATTTTTGCAAAAACAAACAAAATAAGACAAAACTCCAATCTAGCAATATCCTGGGAGTTAAAGAAAATAAGCTGTTAAGGAACTGAAAGCTGAGTTCAGGAGGAAAATTCATTACACCTCTTTATGGAAGGAGCTTGCCAGGTTTCAGCAGAAGGCTGTTAGATGTTCAGCATATGTGAAACACTGTCCTAGGGATAGTGTTAGGGACAAGAAGGCAAGATAGGTCCTCACCATTGGTCGGGACCTGAGTCCTTGAGTCTGCCACCAGGGGGGATTTTGCACAGTTGTCCTACTAATCCAGAGAGAGCACTGTGCCGATGGCTACCAGTCCAAACACAGAAAGGACCGACCTCTGGCTTTTCCAGGTTGTGAAGCTGTTGGGGGCATCCACTGAGTGCCCCCCTCCCCCCGAGATCTTCCTCCCTGGGGACTTCTGACATGGGCTTTTAAGATCACAAACTTTGGATACTTCAGATACTTCTAGAAAGATATCTTACACTATGCAGGTGTGAAAGACCAGACTGTTAGAGGCAGATAATCCCAGGCACATGGCTAAATCTTTGCATTCAGAAAGCCCCAGGGAGCCCCAGGATGCTGTGTTAAATATATCTCCTGCAAGGCACTATGCTGGATGGGAGGTTTAAAGAAACACCCCTTGGCTTCTATATAAATTTCATTTTGTTCTTCCCTTCTTGTAACAGAATAGAAATCTGTGAGTTGAACAAAGTTAACACACAAGCTGCCCTAATCATCTTGGGAACTTCCTGGGTGATGGATAGTCATGGACTTGCAGCTTTTGTTTTCACTTGCTCTTGACTCTTCTCTGAAGATCTGTCTTGGTGACACTATACTGAGACACACTGGTGGCTATGCATAAGTGGCTTTTACTTCATAAGGTAATACATACTCTGTTTCAGTTCAGTTCAGTCGCTCAGTCATGTCCGACTCTTTGCGACCCCATGAATCACAGCACACCAGGCCTCCCTGTCCATCACCAACTCCCAGAGTTCACTCAAACTCATATCCATCGAGTCAGTGATGCCATCCAGCCATCTCATCCTCTGTTGTCCCCTTCTCCTCCTGCCCCCAATCCCTCCCAGCATCAGAGTCTTTTCCAATGAGTCAACTCTTTGCATGAGGTGGCCAGAGTATTGGAGTTTCTGCTTTAGCATCAGTCTTTTCAATGAACACCCAGGACTGATCTCCTTTAGAATGGACCAGTTGGATCTCCTTGCAGTTGAAGGGACTGTCAAGAGTCTTCTCCAATACCACAGTTCAAAAGCATCAATTCTTCAGCATTAAGCTTTCTTCACAGTCCAAATCTCACATCCATACATGACCACTGGAAAAACCATAGCCTTGACTAGATGGACCTTTGTTGGCAAAGTAATATCTCTGCTTTTTAATATGCTATCTAGGTTGGTCGTAACTTTCCTCCCAAAGAGTAAGTGTCTTTTAATTTCATGGCTGCATCACCATCTGCGGTGATTTTGGAGGCCAAAAAAATAAAGTCTGACACTGTTTCCACTGTTTCCCCATCTATTTGCCATGAAGTGATGGGACCAGATGCCATGATCTTCGTTTTCTGAATGTTGAGCCTTAGGCCAACTTTTTCACTCTCCTCTTTCACTCTCATCAGGAAGCTTTTTAGTTCCTCTTCACTTTCTGCCATAAGGGTGGTGGTGTTAAACATACTCTGTTTAACAAAGTACAGTGGCTCCGATGGGAATTCCAACCCCTTTCTCACTAGTGTAGACATTCAATGGTTTCATAATCTGGGGGCCCATTGGAAAGACTTCCCATTAAACTCAATGGGAGAGACCATTTGAGTCAGAACTAATCTGAAGACTGAACAGGATTTATCCCTGCACTGCCCGCAGGGCTTGCTGCAAGGACACAGGTGTCATCAGCACAACTTGGGAGCCGAGGTGGCAGGCAGAGAAATGGCGTGTGGCAGCACAGGCCCTTCCTTTGAGGGCAGTAACAGTCATGATTACCCACTGGGAAATCCCCTGGACAGAGGAGCCTGGTGAGCTTATCGTTCATGGGGTCGCCAAAGAGTCAGACACAATTTAGCAACAAAACAACAACAAATATACCAAAGAGGTCAGGGACCACAGGAAGCACTTGACATGTTGCTAGGTTTATGCAAACGTTTCCCCCAACTCTTAGATCACCTACACAGCTTACACCAGAGCATCGCACTGCCTTTACTACTACTTAATGTTTGTCTCCAAGAGACTGCATTTACTTACTCAAATTTATATCAAGAGGATATTCTATGACCTTCGTGGAAAACCAGCATTACTATGGGCAGAAGACAAATAAAATAAGAAATAAAAAATTTTTAAATAAGATAAAATACGAACATGGAGATAAAGAATAAATAGAAGGAAAGTGTAAAAACAGACATAATAAATAAAAACGATGTTATCAAATCAGAACTTGATATTCTCAACAGCCAGCCCTTACCCCGAGGCCTGGACTTCCTTTGATTAAAGGAGAAATTGGTGAGTGATAGAGATGTGTTACAGTCATGCTGACTGTCTCTGTGGCAACTGGGTTTGAGAAAGGATTGAGCAGGGCCTGACTTTGTCACTGAGTGCCAGGATGAAGATGAGCTAAAGTCAGCCTAGGTACTGCCTGGGGCCATATGGCTTATCCTTTGAGAAACCCTGGCCTTTCCCTCTTGTTTTAATTCCAACAGGATCCCATAAGTAAGTGTTACTTTACTACACAGATGGGGAAACTGAGGCTCAAAAGGTCACGTATCCACCTCATCCAGAGTCACACACCGCTGGTATTTGTTCCAAGGCCTTCCTGGGATCAGTGGACAACAGCAGCCTCAAGGTCACTCAGCCCTCAGCCCTCTCCTGGGACCATCCTAACGCCAGAGCTGGAAGGATTCTAGAGACCATTTTCTCTGACTTTTTCTTTTGAAATGGAGGACTGTGAGTCTTGGAGATATTATGTAACCTGCCTGGATCTTCATTCACTGGCATCTGAGCTGAAGTTGGAGTCCAAGTCTCCCCCTTTCTTATCTGTGCCTTTCCTGACCTCTCAAATGCCACCTGGGCAGCAGATGGGCCTGCTGGGGGCCTGGGGCTGGCGAACTTCCCTAGCCATCATCCCCTCTGCTCCCAGCAGGTCTCAGCAATCCCTTCTGGCTGACCTTTCTTTAAAATGCTGATCTGGGTCTCTGAGCCCCATGGGGCTCTTTGTCGCATTGGGAGCCCACGGCTAGGGGGGTCCCCACAGTGGGTGAGCACAGAGGACCTCAGAAGTCCCCGGGGGCTGACGGTAGGCAACCCAGGAGTTTGTCCCCACAGCATCGGGGCCTCTGGGCACCCTACAGGGGCCGGGCATCCCAGGTACCCCAGGAAACACTCTCCAGTGAGGAACTTTAAACTCAGCAGGTGTACCTGGCTGCCCAGCTTTTCGGCCTCTCCCTGGAGCCAGGATGCTTTTCATGAACTGTAAGCTCAAGGAGCTTTGAAGAGCCTCTGTGGGATGAGCCCTGAGGCTGCAGGCAAGCCAGGACCTTCTCAGGCATGGTGGGGTGAGGGAGGAGGTGGAATGGGGTGTCATGCTGTGCCTTTGGAGAGAGAGAGCGTTGGGAGGTAGAAGGAGCGATAGAAAAGTTCACAGAAAGCAAAGTGCGCGTCCCGGGGGGAGGGATCGGGAGAGCAGAGAAGGAGAGGGAAGAAATGACAGGAAAAGTTAAGGAGGGAGAGACAGCAACAGAGAGAGAGAGAGAAAGGCAGGAAGAGGGAGGCAAAGGGAGGACAATGAGGAGACCAGAGACCCAAGGAAGACAGACACGCCGCTGCCGGGTCAGTGGCCTCTGCTGGGTGCTCCACTCACAGGCAGCCTGCAGCCGTAGAATAAGGGGGCTCCCAGACTTCTGCAGTAAGAAGTTATTCCCTTTATAAAGGAAAGGCACAAAATCTTGGTGGTGAAATCCTGGCAGTGAACATTCCCACCACTCCCCACCCTCCCAATGCCTGTCACTCTGGGTTTTCTCCTTTCCCAGGAGAATAAATACTTGAGGTGCTGGGTCTACCTGCAAAGCACAGGCCAGAGGAAAGCCCACAGCTTGGACATTCCAACCCTACCAAGTCTCAGGTTCTGCAGTGGTTGAAGGTGAGCCTGGGCTATGTGTGCAGGAGGTGGGGACAAGGGAGGAATCCCTCCCTTATGTGGTCTCTTCTCATCACTGAGATGGGGATGATAATAATGGGACTCAGCATGATTGATACCTAAAAACTGTCACCCTGCCTAGGGAGTGTTCAGGCAGCAACTCCTTCCTCGTCATTGTATCAGCCGGCAGGATGACATGCTTCTCGAAAATCTCCCCCAGCCCAGCCTCCTCACCCGAGAAAGTGCCCAGGGTGCTGGTCCCTCCCGGTGACGACTTTAAAGCCCAGGGAGGAGAAGGGAAGGAGAGCACCTCACCCTAACACAGCTATTCCACCACTCCAAGGCTCAGCTCCTCAACTCTACAAAGGAAAAAAACATGAGTTGCTTACTAGGCAAGTATTTACTAAGCACCCACCACATGCCATGTGGCTTTCCCTGGCGGCTCAGATGCTAAAGAATCTGCCTGCAACGCAGGAGACCTGAGTTCAGTCCCTGGGTTGGGAAGATTCCCTGGAGAAGGGCATGGCAACCCATGTTCGGTTCTGGCGCAGCATACAGCTGGGTCACATTTCAGCTCCGCTCCTCTCTCTGGCTGTGGGGTATGGGTTACATTTCTCAGCTTCTTCAATGGCAGTGTCCTCATCTGTATATTAGGGAGAATAGAAGTGCGCCCTCAATGAGACGTTATGAGGATCAAAGGAAAGAATCCAGACAAAGCTGTTAGCACAGTCCCTGGCACACGGTAAGTCTTGGCCTTCTGCTGTCCTCTGTCATCATTAATAAAAGTGGAAAGGTGGCGATATCATACCTCTTCCCACCTTCTCCGAGTCTCTAGCCTCCACACCATGAGCTGCCCCCCCCAAGCCCTCTGGTCCCTTACCACATTATCCTCGTGTTTGCTCCCCTCTCTCAACCCGGAGATGATGGTGGTCTTGTTCACTCCTCTTTGACGCTGCTTGATATTGTCTCTCCTCCTGTGACTGAAGGACTCTTCCATCCTCTTTCCCCCCTTTCCAGAACATCTGCCTGTGTCTCTTCTTCTGAGAGACAAGAGCTGCATTCTCTTGTCCCAAGAATGTATGTCTCAACCATAGTAAAAAAAAAAATCTCAGACTCATAAGCAAAAATGCTTAGAGGGAAAGAGGTAGAGAAATAAATCCCTTTCCAATAAAAGGTGGAGGGTAATGAGATTTATTTATCTTTTTGTAGGTTGTCCGTACCATCAATAAAGATGGTTGAGCATCTAATACACATACTGTGGTCGTTATTGTTGTTTAGTCAGTAAGTCGTGTCCAACTCTTTGCAACCCTGGAAATCCCATGGACTGTATCGGCAATGGGTTGCCTTTTCTTTCTCTAGGGGATCTTTCTGACTCAGGGACTGAACCCAAGTCTCTTGAATTGGCAGGCAGATTCTGTACAGCTGAGCCACCAGGGAAGCCCAATATACACATTAAAGTATATTAACTGACAAGAATAAAAAACTTGGAAGAGAAGATACATATCCTCAACTCAAGATGGGGAAAGCTTTCTGAAGATAAAGCTTCACTTTCCGAAGATAAAGCTTCACTCACAATCCAAAATTTCAAAGCCCATGGAAAACCACTGCATCAGGAGCAAATGTCAATAGATAAAAGGAAAGCAAAATCAGCTAGGGCTGCCAAGAACTTCTGGTAAATGAATAATATCAGAGAGAATATAAAATTAGTAACTTTAAATTATTTAAATGTATAAAAGAAAGAAATAGAAAAATGGGGGGAGGGGAATGCAGTGGAACAAAAGCCAAGCGGATCTGGAAAAGAACCAAAAAAAACTTCTGGAGAAAGATTTAATAGACACTAAAATTTTTAAACTCACTGAGTAGGATAAATAGCAATTAGACTCAGTGGGACTGTAAGAGCTAGGCAAATAAAAGTAGATCTGAGAAGAACAGCCAGTTTACAAAAGAAAAAGATAGAAATAAGTGCATTGGCATGGCAGACAGAGCAGATAAAAGGCGAATTTCTCTCATGGATATCTAATGAGAATTCCAGAAAATGATCATGGAGAATGATGAGAGAGAAGACGCAAAGAGATAATGACTGAGGATTAATGGAAAACAAGACTTCATAAATCAGGTAGCCCATGTTCTAGGCAGGATAAATAAAAAACCCAGCTAGAGATGCTCTGTAGCGAAACCATAATTCACCAGTGTCACAGAGTAAAATATGAAAAGCAACAAGCAAGAAAAGAGAACTTAGCTACAGAGGAATGACAATCAGTGGACCTCTCAACAGCAAAACTGAGCCCAGGATCAGCAGAACAATGGAAGGGCTTCAGGGGGCTGCGTGAAAATGACTGTCAACCTAGAACTCAATGCACATCTACATGGCAGCTCAACTGTGAGGCTGAAATAAAAGGGTTTTAGACAAATGAAAACTGAAAGCATCTGTCACCAACAGTGTCTCCCCGGAAGAATTTCTGAAGGATGGGCAAGAAATGGAATGCAGAAGGGAGGAATGAGGAAGAAACACTGACCACAATATTAATGACCGATTTGGGACGGACCAAACAGGCTGGAACCAAAACACCAGATTCAGTAGCATGCTGGGCAGCGTGTGCATCAGCGTTAGGCACAGCACAATTCTTAAACTGTCTGTAAGAGGGTTAGAGATTATGTCAGGTGAGTACGTTAAAATTTTAGGAGCTGAAAGAATAAAAATGGAATGGATTGCTCCCAAATCAAAGAGGTGTGAAAGTCAAAAACAGAAAAGGGAACAGTGGCGGGTGCAGGGGGGCGGGGAGCAGCATGAAGTAGGACAAACAGAAATAATAAAAGAAAATGAAAAAAGAAAAAAGAAAATGATAGAATGTGTTCAAACAGAGCCTCTTGATGAGGGTGAAGAGAAGTCTGAAAAAGCTGCCTTGAAACTCAACATTAAAGAACTAAGATCATGGCATCTGGTCCCATCACTTCATGGCAAATAGAAGGGGAAAAAGTGGAGGCACTGACAGGTTTTATTTTCTTGGGCTCCAAAATCACTGCAGATAGCGGCTGCAGCCATGAAATTAAAAGACACTTGCTCCTTGGAAGAAAAGCTATGACCAACCTAGACAGCATATTAAAAAGCAGAGACATTACTTTGCTGACAAAGGTCTGAATAATCAGTTACAATTTTTCCAGAAGTCATATACGAATGTGAGAGTTGGACCATAAGGAAGGCTGAGTACTGAAAAATTGATTCTTTCAAATTGTGGTGCTGGAGAAGACCCTTGAGAGTCTCTGGGACTGCAAGGAGATCAAACCAGTCAATCCTAAAGGAAATCAACCCTGAATATTCATTGGAAGGACTGATGCTGAAGCTGAAACTTCAATACTTCGGCCACCTGATGCAAAGAGCTGACCACTGGAAAAGACCCTGATGCTGGGAAAGAGTGAGGGTAGGAGGAGAAGCAGGCAACAGAAAATGAGATGATAGGATGGCATCACCGACTCAATGAACATGAGTTTGAGCAAACTCTGAGAGACAGTGAAGGACAGGGAAGCCTGCTGTGCAGCAGTCCACGGGGTCACAAAGAGTTGGACATGACTTAGCGACTGAACAACAACAACATTCAAACATCTAAAACTACGATAACGGTAAATAGATTCAACCAACCAATTAAAAGACAAGATCACCTGACTGGGTTGAAATTATTTAGGAATGTGCTATTTCCCAGAAACACATCTATAACTTGAAGATTCAGAAAAGATGAAAGTAAAGGACAGGGGAGAGCTGCAGCAGACACATTCTAACCAACAGAAAGCAGTTGGCTGTTTATTATCAGACAAAATAGGCTTTTAGATGAGAATAAGGTCAGCTGGGACTCCCTTGGTGGTCCAGTGATTAAGAATCCACCTTCCAATGCAGGAGACACAGGTTTGATCCCTGGTCAGGGAAACTAAGATCCCACAAGCTGCAGAGCAGTGAGCCCAAGTGCCACAACTGGAGAGCTCGCACACTGAAACGACAAGAGCCCACGTGCTGTGCTGTAACTAAGACCGGATGCAGCTAAAAGTAAATAAATTTAAAAATTTTAATAAAAAAAAAAGAATAAGTAGAACTGACATAAGTTTATTGGTGGGTAAAGAGGGGTAGCCATTGCAAGCAGAGAAACTGTGTGAGTAAAGACACAAAGGAAGAGGCTGCCTAACACATTTTGGGAGCCCAGATTCAAACATGGGCTACACAGAGATCCTTCTTTGATTGCAACATTACTGTCTGTTGTTTTTCCATGTATATTTTTAATATGTAGTACCTTAATTGCTCCATATAATTTCTACTTTGATAAATCTCACAATGTAGGTACTTTGTTACAATTAATACCATTTGGGTTACAGAAAACCACCTCAATTTAAATTGGCCCAAGTGGACAGAGATGGCTCTCGCACTGGAAAAACCCCAGGGAAGGGCTTCAGCTGGCAAAGTTTGAGTCACAGCCACACTCCCACCAGTGAGCTCAGGAGGACAGATGACTGTGATGCAACAAGTATCACATGTCTGCCTGGCCTGGGGTGTGGGGTGTTACAGTGAAAACCCCCAATTCAAACCTCATGACCGATGTAGGGAAGGGTATTTCTCAGTGGAAGGAGCCTGACATAAGGATGGGTTCCACAAGAGGAGATTTTATTATTTTACAAATGGAATTCTGAGACTCAGAGGCCAAGTGTTTGTCCAAAGCCCCAAACTCCTACGCAGATGAGCCAATAGGGAACCAAGCTTTTTTTCCTCTAAAGAGCTGCACTTTTTCTCCAGGCAATAGGCACAGAACTTTGTATAGATCAGGTTCTCAAGATACATATGAATTGATTTTAAAGAAGCTATCACCAATAATGATAACTGGCCAGTTTTCTTCATAGTCACTACAAGTTTTGGAACAAAGAGCTTGAAAGCCAACAATCCTACAGCATACGGGCCCTCCCAGGGTCTTCCGCAGACACTTGGCCTTGTAACTGGTCCTCCTGTCTAGGACCCCTTTGCACTGATAATCTGTGCTGTGCAGTTTAGCCCTGAAGTCATCTTTTATTGCTTCACAGCTGGTCTGAGTCTAGTGCCTCCCTGTGTCCCCCACAACCCCCAAGCCAGTAGTGGATATTTAGATAGTTAGCTCTAGGTTATTCGACTAAAATAATTATCCTTAACAGTTTTAAACTCATGGCTACATCTGGAAAATTGATGAAACCTATGGTATCCCGCCCCCAGGGATGGAAAAAAAATCAATGTCTATTCATGCATCTACACAAAACTTTTAGTGACTCTGCAGCCCCCTAAAGTGCATTCAGGATGTATACACTGCATGAATTAAGAGGGTTAAGAACTGCCTCAGGACTTCCCTGGTGGTCCAGTGGTAAAGAATCTGCCTGCCAATGCAGGGGACATGGGTTCAGTCCCTGGTCTGGGATTGACCAGGGGATCCTGGTCGTGGGGCATGACCATGGGGCAAGTGAGCCCATGCACCACAGCTACTGAGCTGTGCTCTACAGCCCATGCTCTGCAACAAGAGTAGCCACCACAATGATATACCACAACACAGCTAGAGAGTAGCCCCTACTCTCAGCAACTGGAGAAGCCTGCACAGCAGCAAAGACCCAACACAGCCATAAGTAAACAAGTAAATAATTTTTTTAATTTATTTTTTAAAAAGGAACTGCCTCAGAGAGAGTAGAATAAAATGTTATTATATGGACTGCCCCCCCCCACCCCCAAGAAATAGTACTGAAAGCTATTTAATCAACTTGAAAAGATCAGGGCCAATTCATGTGTGACCATCCTAAGTGACCAGGGTGTGCCAGCCCTCAAGCAAGGATACACTCCGTAGTCGGCTGTTGGCTACATGGCTTGTACTCAGAGTACATGTGCTAGGTACTCTGCTGGCCGTGGGGTCTACAAACTAGACTAGGACCCTGTCATAGATCCCTAGGAGCTGAAGACAGATGAGCAAGCAATGACCACTCTAACACGGTCAAAGCTACTGTAGAACCATTCAGAGGGAATACTGGTGGGAGAGGGAGGGAAGGGAACATTCCAGTGCCAAGAGAATCAGGTGTCTCCTCTTCTGGGGAGGAGAGAAGCATCCCTGATGGTAGGAACATGAGCAAAGACCCAGACGCAGGTGGGGTGACATGTGCTGGGAATCCTGAGCAGGCTGGCATCACTGGAGCACTTTCGCTTGTCACATCTGGTGGGGAGGGGTGTTGCTCCTGGCATCCAGTAGGTAAAACCCAGGGCTGCTAAACATACTTGAAACAAGGAACAGTCTCCAACAACAAAGAATTATCTGGTCCACGGTGCCAGCAGTGTTGAGGATGGAGAATGGTTCCCTGGGGTGTGAATGGGAGAATGGTCACCTGTGTGAGAAACCAAGACCCCATATACAGGGACCTGCTGCCATCAGACTTGCCTTCCCAAATGCAGAGATACAACACTTGCATCATCTCAACAGAAGAAAATAGTGGAAGTGGTCTATTCTGGAGGGTGAAAGTATGAATAAATTCTTAGAGCCAGCTTGAGGTCTGTACTCATATCTCAGCTGTGTTTTCGAACAAGACTATGTTGTACCAAAGAAAAGTGACCTGGGGGTTATGATGGAGATGATTTGTATGCCCATCCCAGGGAGCAGCAGGTCAGGGGATTTGGTTTATCCACGGGATTTGGTTCATCCGTGGGATTTGGTTCACCTGGTTAGAAGACAGTGGGAATTAGAGTTGCTTCTAAGGGCCACCTGGGATCAGATATCATCACCAAGGACTGGTGAATTCTCTCCACAATGTCAGGAACATTTCACTGGGGAGTAGAAGCTCCAGGTGTAACTGTCTCTACAGTGAGTTCCCAACTCTAGGAATATGGGAACACGGTCCTTAAAAGAGCCGCCTGGAAATGCAAATGAAACCTGCAATGACCTATCATCTCACACTGGTCAGAATGGCCACCATCAAAAGTCTGCAAATAATAAATGCTCCAGAGGATGTGGAGAACAGGGAACCCTCATTCACTGCTGGTAGGAATGTAAATTAGTACAGCCACTATGGAGAACAGGGGGGAGGTTTCTTTAAAAATTAGAAATAGAGCTGCCAGATGATCCAGCAATCCCACTCTTGGGTAGAAAAGACAAATTCTAATTCAAAAAGGCACCTGAACCCTAATGTTCACAGCAGCACTAAGTTTAATAGCCAAGACATAGAGGCAACCTAAGTGCCACCAACAGACAAGTGGCTTAAGAAAAAGATATATACTATATAAACATAGTATATATAATGAAATATTATATTAATATTATACAATAGAATATTACTCGGCCATAAAAAGAATGAAATACTGTCATTCGTGGGAACATGGATGGACCTATAGAATATTCAGTTCAGTTCAGTCGCTCAGTTGTGTCCGACTCTTTGCGACCCCATGAATCGCAGCACGCCAGGCCTCCCTGTCCATCACCAACTCCCGGAGTACACTCAGACTCACGTCCATAGAGTCAGTGATGCCATCCAGCCATCTCATCCTCTGTCATCCCCTTCTCCTCTTGCCCCCAGTCCCTCCCAGCATCAGGGTCTTTTCCAATGAGTCAACTCTATGCATGAGGTGGCCAAAGTACTGGAGTTTCAGCTTTAGCATCATTCCTTCCAAAGAAATCCCGGGGCTGATCTCCTTTAAGATGGACTGGTTGGATGTCCTTGCAGTCCAAGGGACTCTCAAGAGTCTTCTCCAACACCACAGTTCAAAAGCATCAATTCTTCAGCACTCAGCCTTCCTCACAGGCCGACTCTCACATCCATACATGACCACAGGAAAAACCATAGCCTTGACTAGACAGACCTTTGTTGGCAAAGTAATGTTTCTGCTTTTGAATATGCTATCTAGGTTGGTCATAACTTTCCTTACAAGGAGTAAGCGTCTTTTTATTTCATGGCTGCAGTCACCATCTGCAGTGATTTCGGAACCCAGAAAAATAAAGTCTGACAGTGTTTCCACTGTTTCCCCATCTATTTCCCATGAAGTGATGGGACCGGATGCCATGATCTTCGTCTTCTGAATGTTGAGCTTTAAGCCAACTTTTTCACTCTCCACTTTCACTTTCATCAAGAGGCTTTTGAGTTCCTCTTCACTTTCTGCCATAAGGGTAGTGTCATCTGCATATCTGAGGTTATTGATATGCCTCCCGGCAATCTTGATTCCAGCTTGTGTTTCTTCCAGTCTAGCGTTTCTCATGATGTACTCTGCATATAAGTTAAATAAGCAGGGGGACAATATACAGCCTTGACGTACTCCTTTTCCTATTTGGAACCAGTCTGTTGTTCCATGTCCAGTTCTAACTGTTGCTTCCTGACCTGCATACAGATTTCTCAAGAGGCAGATCAGGTGGTCTGGTATTCCCATCTCTTTCAGAATTTCCCACAGTTTATTGTGATCCACACAGTCAAAGGCTTTGGCATAGTTAATAAAACAGAAATAGATGTTTTTCTGGAACTCTCTTGCTTTTTTGATGATCCAGCAGATGTTGGCAATTTGATCTCTGGTTCCTCTGCCTTTTCTAAAACCAGCTTGAACATCTGGAAGTTCACGGTTCACGTATTGCTGAAGCCTGGCTTGGAGAATTTTGAGCATGACTTTACTAGCGTGTGAGATGAGTGCAATTGTGCAGTAGTTTGAGCATTCTTTGGCATTGCCTTTCTTTGGGATTGGAATGAAAACTGACCTTTTCCAGTCCTGTGGCCACTGCTGAGTTTTCAAATTTGCTGGCATATTGAGTGCAGCACTTTCACAGCATCATCTTTCAGGATTTGAAATAGCTCAACTGGAATTCCATCACCTCCACTAGCTTTGTTCATAGTGATGCTTTCTAAGGCCCACTTGACTTCACATTCCAGGATGTCTGGCTCTAGGTGAGTGATCATACCATCGTGATTATCTTGGTCATGAAGATCTTTTTTGTACAGTTCTTCTGTGTATTCTTGCCACCTCTTCTTAATATCTTCTGCTTCTGTTAGGTCCATACCATTTCTGTCCTTTATCGAGCCCATCTTTGCATGAAATGTTCCCTTGGTATCTCTAATTTTCTTGAAGAGATCTCTAGTCTTTCCCATTCTGTTGTTTTCCTCTATTTCTTTGCACTGATCACTGAAGAAGGCTTTCTTATTTCTTCTTGCTATTCTTTGGAACTCTGCATTCAGATGCTTGTATCTTTCCTTTTCTCCTTTGCTTTTCGCTTCTCTTCTTTTCACAGCTATTTGTAAGGCCTCCCTAGACAGCCATTTTGCTTTTTTGCATTTCTTTTCCATGGGGATGGTCTTGATTCTTGTCTGCTGTACAATGTCATGAACCTTATTCAATAGTTCATCAGGCACTCTATCAGATCTAGTCCCTTAAATCTATTTCTCACTTCCACTGTATAATCATAAGGGATTTGATTTAGGTCATATCTGAATGGTCTAGTGGTTTTCCCTACTTTCTTCAATTTAAGTCTGAATTTGGTAATAAGAAATTCATGATCTGAGCCACAGTCAGCTCCTGGTCTTGTTTTTGCTAACTGTATAGAACTTCTCCATCTTTGGCTGCAAAGAATATAATCAATCTGATTTCGGTGTTGACCATCTGGTGATGTCCATGTGTAGAGTCTTCTCTTGTGTTGCTGGAAGAGGGTGTTTGCTATGACCAGTGCCTTTTCTTGGCAAAACTCTATGCTCCTTTGCCCTGCTTCATTCTGTATTCCAGGCCAAATTTGCATTACTCCAGGTGTTTCTTGACTTCCTACTTTTGCATTCCAGTCCCCTATAATGAAAAGGACATGTTTTTTGGGTGTTAGTTCTAAAAGGTCTTGTAAGTCAATATTATACTTAGTTAAGTCAGAAAAAGAAAGGTGAATACTATGTCAGATACATGGAATCTAAAAAAAAAAGAGTACAAATGAATCTGTATATAAAACAGAAATGGACTCACTGACATAGAAAACAAACTTAAGGTTACCAAAGGGGAAGCAGCTGGGGGGGCGGGGAGAGGGATACATTAAGAATATGGGATTAACAGATACAAACTATATAATCTAGATAAACAACAAGGGTTTACTATATAGCAAAGGGAATTGCATTCAGTGTCTTGTAACAACCTATAATGGATTATAATCTGAAAAAAACAACCGAATCACTATGCTGTACACCTGGAACTAGCACAGTATTGTAAATCAACTATAATTAAAAAAAAAGAAGAAGAGCTGCCGGGAAACGGGCTAGGAACTTTCTATGGAAGATCCACAAAATTGCAGGAGTATTATCTCATGGAGGGGCTCACTGAAAGTTGCCACAGGAAAAAAGAGACTCCCCCCAGCATCGACCGCTGAGAACAGCCGCTACCAACTGTCCCCACCCAGGGGGAGACCTCCGGGCCTCACCAACAGCCCACAGCTGCATCTGAGAGCTACTGGGGAAACAGCACTTCCGAAGCTTCTGATGGAAACCCCCACCGAGATGGTCAGACTGAGCATCTACTTTCAGAGACTAGTTTCCGAGTTTTCTTCCCCATCCTAGCACAAGCCACCCTGGACATCTTCGAAGAACGTAAAATGGGTTTTCAACACACCCATTACCGAAAGGAAAAGCCAGGTCCCCACCAACAAACTTTACCAGGAACAGGTCTAGAAACTCTGGGTTAGCCAGGGAGATTTGGACTGTCACCCTGTGCTTAGTCTGGGTGGAAAAGATGACCTGGGAGAGATGATATTCTGAGATAACTTGGCCGACAATTGTAGCAAAAAACCCAACAAACTGACTCACAGCCTTTTCTTCTTCCTACCCCAATGCTCCAGCCAAACATGCTAGGCTGGCTATAGGAAATCAGCTGAGATAGGAAAAAGAGAACACAAGAAGGCCATTTATCCTGAAACAAACTGGTCCTTCAGCTTCCACACGACATCCCATCACTCATCCCTCCAGGGGAGCACCTGCACGTCAGTTGCCTTGCTTTCTGGGCACAGAGCATCATTAACTTTAAAAATGTGTAAACTGTGGTGGTGGAGACGAATCATCAAGCATGGTGCTGGGAAATGGTGGTTTGGGCTTCGTTTATGGAAACACACTGGGCGCTCACAGGCTGCGAACCTCCCCAATGGAATCTTTTGAAAAGGCTTCTCCTTCCATCTGGCAATCCCACCAGCAGCAGACACGTGCCCTGGGAAATGTAGCCTGGAATTTCCATCTGCCGAATACTGGTGCTTTTGCATCTCAACTTACTCTCAACTTGGGGTCCCTTGAGTGAAGTCATTTGAGGATGGAGCCCACAGCTCTACCTCTGGAACCCTATTTTTAAATATCCTGTGATCTAATTATTTTTACAACCAAACTTCAGAAACCAAGTCAATTTTCTCAGGACTGTTGGGGCTCCTCTGGGACCATGTAATTACCCGGCCCTATTTGCAGGCTTAAGCGTGTGGCCCCGAGGTTGTCCAAGTACAGGAAAAAGTTCTGTTGTGCGTACGTGTGCATAATATCTTCGTTGCCAAGTCATTCCTAAATCGTTAACCGCTTTAAAGACGTGTTCCATAAAAACTTTCTTCTGGGCTCCATCCAAGGCAGTGGAGCCAGCATGGTCCTGGATGGGTATTTCAGGAAGGCGAGGAGCAACCGCAAAGAACCGTTGTGCCTAATCATGGCACCCGTCCGGACAGTGTAGGAAAATTGCGACCAAAAATACCTCCTGAAGACAGAATGACTACCCGAACTGGGGCCGGCTGGCGGCATCAAGGTGTTGGGTTTTCCAAGAATGGCACATAAAGAAGACAAGTAAGAGTTGAACTGGGCTTGGAAAATGGCCGTGGCGATGCCAGGAGAAGCGCTGGCAGTGTGTAAAACAAAGACTCTCATATAAGGAAAATATACCACAGGGCAATGGGGTGTTGGGGGGTGTGGTACAGGCAAGAGCCACGTGTGGCAGCAGAGAGATCTGGGTTCAAATCCCAGCTTCCTGCCTCACTAGGATCGTGGTGTCAGACCATCGAACTAACTTCTCTGATGGCCCGGTTCCTGTCTTCAACAGTGAAGATCATTGCGGGAGGAACAAAGGAGATTAAGTATGTAGTGCAGCACCCAGAAGGAGAAGCTGATAGGCATTATCATCATAATTATTGTCTCATTAGTAACTTCTTACATCTGTAGAGTATTTTAGAGTTTGCACAGGGCCTTACTAATCTTTTCATCTTTTTTTTTTTTAGAAAAACTAGGTAATTTATTCATGCAATTAAAAAATTGAAACAATATAAAAAAACACAATGAGACTCTAGCCCCACCTGGGTCTGTCCACCCACTCCCTTCCTCACTCCTATTCCTTCGGGTAACCACTTTCTTTAGCTTCAGATGTATTTTCCAGTGTTCCTTTATGCACATATGATACGCATATATTCAGATATTTCCCCTTCTCTTACACAAAGAGAGCATTCTATTTACACAGAAAAACATCTATTTCTGCTTTATTGACTATGCCAAAGCCTTTGACTGTGTGGATCACAATAAACTGTGGAAAATTCTGAAAGACATGGAAATACCAGACCACCTGACCTGCCTCTTGAGAAATCTGTATGCAGGTCAGGAAGCAACATTTAGAACTGGACACGGGACAACAGACTGGTTCCAAATAGGAAAAGGAGTACGTTAAGGCTGTATATTGTCACCCTGCTTATTTAACTTATATGCAGAGTACATCATGAGAAACGCTGGACTGGAAGAAACACAAGCTGGAATCAAGATTGCCGGGAGGAATATCAATAACCTCAGATATGCAGATGACACCACCCTTATGGCAGAAAGTGAAGAGGAACTCAAAAGCCTCTTGATGAAAGTGAAAGTGGAGAGTGAAAAAGTTGGCTTAAAGCTCAACATTCAGAAAACAAAGATCATGGCATCTGGTCCCATCACTTCATGGGAAATAGATGGGGAAACAGTGGAAACAGTGTCAGACTTTATTTTTCTGGGCTCCAAAATCACTGCAGATGGTGACCGCAGCCATGCAATAAAAAGACGCTTACTCCTTGGAAGGAAAGTTATGACCAACCTAGATAGCATATTCAAAAGCAGAAACATTACTTTGCCAACAAAGGTCTGTCTAGTCAAGGCTATGGTTTTTCCTGTGGTCGTGTATGGATGTGAGAGTTGGACTGTGAAGAAGGCTGAGTGCTGAAGAATTGATGCTTTTGAACTGTGGTATTGGAGAAGACTCTTGAAAGTCCCTTGGACTGCAAGGAGATCCAACCAGTCCATCTTAAAGGAGATCAGCCCCTGGATTTCTTTGGAAGGAATGATGCTAAAGCTGAAACTCCTGTACTTTGGCCACCTCATGCATAGAGTTGACTCATGGGAAAAGACTCTGATGCTGGGAGGGATTGGGGGCAAGAGGAGAAGGGGATGACAGAGGATGAGATGGCTGGATGGCATCACTGACTTGATGGACGTGAGTCTGAGTGAACTCCGGGAGTTGGTGATGGACAGGGAGGCCCGGCGTGCTGCGATTCATGGGGTCGCAAAGAGTCGGACACGACTGAGCGACTGATCTGACTGATCTGACCTGACTCTGATGTTTTTAACCTCATGATAAACCTTTACTCTGGACAGATCCTACAACTACATTGTGCTTCACGGTGCATCTCTATCCTTGTTTCTTCAACCAGCCCCCTCTGGGTGGACACGTGGGCTGTTTCCGAGGCTAGCCTTCTGTTACTCCAACACTGCTGCAGTGAAGACCCTCGTCCACTGTCATTTTGTGCAAGAGCAGGCACACTCTTAGAATAAACAGAGTAAATAATTGTGAGATCGAAGGGCATGGGCATCTGTGATTCTGATCAATGTTGCCAACTGCTCCCCAGCAGGATTATGCCATTTTGCACCCCCTCCAACAACAGACAAGATTTTGACAAAGGAACAATCCCTGTGAATGCTTCCGTTGTTTCCTCTGCTAGCTACTCACCCTCGTGTCTCCAAATGTTATGCCTAGCTGCTGTTTCTTTACTTTTACCGTATTAACCATATTTAAAGGTACAAATCAATGACACGAGGCACATTCACAGTATCCTGCAGCCATCACTACTTCCCATCTCCAGAATTCTTTCATCATCACAGAGCAAAGCTCTGTACCCATTAAACAATAACTTCCCATTCCTCCTCCTAGTTATCCTTATCAGTCCTGCCACTTATCCATGTAGCATGGTTTGAAGGGAACCAAGCCTCCTGCCAAGCCCCCTAAAATACTCCCACTTGCTCTCAGAACCATAACATCCTTGCAATAATAAGAGAACAGAGACTTTCATTGTATTATGAGAAATTAGCCTGGTAGAAAAACATTGCCCTGGAAGGGGAAACCAAAATCTTAAAATTATATGTAAAATCTCATTACACATAACTCATTTCTCTGTGCTGCTTTCCATGTAGGTTGGTGGGGACGAGGCTGAAAGGAGAGTGATGATGTTATATCTCATGACATGTGCGGCTAAGGGAATCAAAAGGGGAAGGCTGGGACTTTCTTGGTGGTCCAGTGGCTAAGACTCCATGCTCCAAATGCAGGGGCTCAGGTTCCATCCCTGGTCAGGGAATAAGGTCTCACATGTCACAACTAAGATCCTAAACGCTGAGACGAAGACCCAGTGCAGCCAAATAAATACCATTTAAAAAGTGGGTGCAGGGAAGGCTGAGCCAAAGTAAGCAAGCACATTTATCTGCCCCCTTCACTAAGAACAAGGCCTGGCTATCAGGTACAGAAGGGCACATTTACTTTTGCATTAGGCAAATACTTTGCTTCCTAAGCCCTGCAGTTCTGTAGGTACCTCCCTACCTGGACCACCCAGACTCTCCAGCCTTATCCAAATTCCTTGTTTCAAGCTCCAAACATCTCCCCCAAACTACAAGCCAGAGGGTTTAGGGGATAGAGAGAGAAGAGCAGGTAACAGTAAGTAGAAGGGATGCTGAGATCACGTGAATGAAGTGCTTATTTGAGGGCCTGGCACCTCTAAGTGCTCAGTAAATGATGATGGTGATACAGATGATGAAGACAATGATAATATAAACAAGAGAGAAGCTTCCTCCAGTGTCAGTGGCTTGCACGATGGCTCAGCTCCTAACTAGTGCAGCTGCTAACTTCCTTATTCTGACCTGGAACCTGTCCTCCTCCAGCTCTCACCCATGGGTCTTAGTCCTACCTCTTGAGTCACCTCAAATCTGATTACCCTTCCACACACACATACCACCTACCAGTAGGCTGAAGAGCATGATGGTGGTTCTTTCTGGCATCTTCTCTTCTCCAGTTGGAACATCTCATCCTCCTTCAGACATCCCTCCTAAAACTTGGTTTCTAGAGCCTCATCAGGTGTTTCGACAGGTTGGAACAAGGGAGGCAAGGAGAGAGTGGCTTCTATCACATGAAACATAGAGAAAGGAACATGGCTGAGGAGCAGGTAGAACTTGAAGGACCCAGAGACTGAAGAAACAGGATGAAAAGTAAGGGATTCTTTGGGTCATGGGCTCAAAGAAATGGTTCCTAAAATCTCACTCCAGAGTGGAGACACATGGGCACCAACACAGGACTCTTGGCTGGGTGAGCCCTGGACCAGGGGACGCCAGGACTTGATAGGCTGAGTCTCTGGAGATTCTGTCATTTAAGTGTGTTGTTTCTGAAGTTCATCTAAGGTTCCTGTGAGCTCATCTAAAAGTAGGATGTCAGAGAGACTCGCAACACCCTCTCAAAGCCACCATATTTATCTTTAGGTAGAGAATGCAGCTGAGATATGATGACTTTGTATTCCACATCCCCAGGGGTCAAGACCCACTTTGACCAGAAGAGCTCTCTCTCTCTCTCTTCTCTGTGAAAACCTGTTTGTGGGACAGGACAGAAGAGAGGAGCAACATGCCACAGAGCAGGAAGGAGACATTGAGTACAGCTTTCCTCTCTTCCCCTGGGAATCCCTGCAGCCTTCACAGCCCATGGGCCAGTGACAGCTTCAGCATCAAAATCTACTAATCAATAGTGGTTAATAGGCTGGCAGGTCCCTGCTGCTGAACTCCAATTAGATTATATGTCTATGCACATTTTTTGAGTCCTAGGTGTTCTTTCAGCTCAGATTATCCAAGCATGTGTTCACTGCCGCAGCTCAGCAGCTTAATTTCCTAAGCCTTCATTCATTCCTCCCCATGCAGAAAATCTTCTCTGTCCATGATCCTCACTCTTCTAAAAACCTCCCCAGAGCAAATGACCCATGAACACCCTCTTCTCTATTAAGTCTAACAACAGTTTCAAGAATGAAGGCACAAGTAGACTTTGACAAACAGAACACAGCACCAAGAAAGAAATCATGGCCACAGGTGTCCCCTTGAAGGGTGTCACCACACAACTGTGAGCAGAATAGCCATCGTTGACTCCCTACTTCTCCTGGTTCACTAGCCACAAGCTCATGTATCCAGATGCAAGATGCCTGATATCAGATCCCCATGATATCAGCAGCCTGGTTACTTGCGCATGCCGGAACAGATCCAGGTGGCCCGGTATTGGGGCCTGGAGGGTTCGTCTACACAAGGTACAGATGTGGAGGTCAAGTTCAGGTTCTGTGACCTCAGCAGGAGGACAGGTGTGGCTGCATGTAGCTAGTCTCACTCTTTCCCAGGTGGGGCTGCAACTTCTTCCTAGCAAAGTACCATCTTTATTGATGCTGCCCAATTTTTCTTCCCATCCACCTTCTCTTTTCTGTTTTGGCTTGGTAGTGACTGCCTGAGTTGGCGCTTATGAGTCAATTCCACCTACTTTTGGTCAAACTCCACTCCCGGCTTGGTGATCTTCCAAGACAAATGCAGAAGCCACAGGAGGCTGGAGAGGTGCCCTGGCGGAGAGCTGCCCAACAGAAGTTCAATTAATTTCTCAAGTCGCCATCAGGACCTCCAACACGGGAGCAGAGGTCAGCATCCAAGGCCTGGTGGGGCTCCTGGCTGGTGTTCTGGGTAGACATTCAGGATAGCAGGACCTCCTTACCTCTGCCTTTCAATGCGAGAGCCTGTTCCTGATTCCAACACTCATACACACGTGAGAGGGACAAAGCTTTTGAATTCTACTTATTTCCTAAGACAAGAGGCAGCGAGGAAGGCAGATAGAGAAGCAGATAGAACACTGCTTCAAGTCTGGCTCCAGTCCGCTTCTCACACTTAGGCCCTTCACTGTGCTCACCCCACATCTTCAAACTTATGCCCCTCCTGTTCCCCAGCACCCACAGTGGCTCTGGAATTTTTATATGAGAAGTTGAGAATCTGACTGGAAAAGGACCTAGGGAACTTGTTTTGAGTTGTTTATTAAGCACAGTATATTGAGGTTGAGGAAGTACTTCTTGGTGGTGACTGATGGACATGATCGGGGTAGCCCCACTGCCCGGCGATCACCACTCCAGTTGGCTGAGCCATTGTTCTCTTTCCTCTCAACTTATAACACCCATGCCATGGACCTAGCTTTACTCCTCTCCCTTCCTCCCCCTGCCCCAGAAGAACACTGCACAGATCTTCCCAGGCCCGGCTTCTCAGTGAGACCCAGTTAAACACATTCAATGAATACTGCTCATTTAATTGGCAGCTGGGTATGGTGCCTGGATGGATGCCAGGCATTGTCTGCTGCTGCTGCTAAGTCGCTTCAGTCGTGTCCGACTCTGTGTGACCCCAGAGACGGCAGCCCAACAGGCTCCCCCGTCCCTGGGATTCTCCAGGCAAGAACACTGGAGTGGGGTGCCATTTCCCTCTCCAATGCATGAAAGTGAAAAGTGAAAATGAAGTCGCTCAGTCATGTCCAACTCTTAGCGACCCCAGGGACCGCAGCCTACCAGGCTCCTCCATCCATGGGATTTTCCAGGCAAGAGTACTGGAGTAGGGTGCCATTGCCTTCTCTGAGACACTGTCTAACAAGCCCTAAATCTATTCAAGACTTCATGATTTGCAGAACTTTCACATTCACCATCTCCTTCAACTCTCACAACTATTTAGAAGAGAGAGGGTCATTATCCCACCTTAAAAATGAGGACAAAAACAGGCGTGGCAACACAGATTTTAGACATACAGACCTGAACTGAAAGTCCACCTCTAGCTGCTATTGCTCTGTGTGAGCTGGGACAGGGGTGAGTCTCGGCCTTTCCATGTATAAAGCGGAACTATAACTACCCACCTTGTAAGATTTTGGTTAGACCTAGATATAGCATTCAAGTGCCTCGCAAAGTATTTGGGATGGAGGATGAGCTCCTAAATGTAACAATTTTGATGATGATGAACATGGTGGTGGTGGTATCGGTGATGACAATGATTATGCTAACCAAGATGTTGGTAGTGATCTTGTTTATATTTTCCAACTTTTCTACGGATAATCATGACTACTATCATTTAAGGGAAAAAAAAAATGATTCGAGTTCTTTCAAATCCTCCTGATGAGGGCTTGATTCTTCTACTCCAGAAGCCGGCAGTCATAGGCAGGTGCTGCCTGAATGCCCAGCCAAGGCCTCATTCCCCTCACTTGGTCTCACTCACCATGTATTCAAATCCAGGTAATTTTGCCCAGCAGCTACTGGTGCTCGTGTAATTGTCCCCAGATTGTTCCACTGGCCTTTCTAGGAGGGAGCTCTTTATGATTAGTCCTTTCATCAAGATGCTGAAAGACAAGTGATTATTTGGGGGAATTACTTGTCAGCAAGAAGACAAAGCTCTGATACGACATAATAGAATCGCGTGTTAATTACAACCTGCAAGATGCTATCACATCGTTTCTTAATCCACAGCTTATTAGGCATTCCAACCTCAGCTGCCTGTCATTACTGTGGGCTCGTTACAGCACGTGAAGCAAACGGCATCTCAAACGAGGAAACTTCAGGACTGTGAGAATGCGTCCACGTGCAGGTGGTCAGCAAGCATCTTCTTAATGAACCTAATGTTGCCTTGGATCCCAAGTACCACCTGTATACCCACGAGGGCAAGCATGCCCACGCTTACACAGCGGCAGACACTCTCAGAACATCTTGTGAAAAATATCCAAATGCTTCCTGATTACATTTCTTCTGTTTTGCCTTCTCTGTTTTTTTTTTTTTTTTTTTTTCTCCTTAAGCAACTTGGAATGATTTCTTGAGATAGAAAACGAAAACTATCAATCAAGTATTCAAAATTCTCAACCAAGTGCCAAGCCTGCCGCAGACACAGGGGCACGAAAAAGATAACAGAGAAGGAGAACATGTGTCCTCATGGAGTTTGTAATCTAATTAGAAGGGCTCAGGGTCAACAGAACAAGGAGCAAAAGAGTGGCAGGAGCAGGAAAGCAGGCAGGTTTAATCATATTCCAAATATTCCTGGCCTTCTGAGAACTGAAAGAGCAGGGAGCATCTGGTGAGACCTAGGGGAGTAGAAACTGGGTTTAGTCTAGAGGAATGGGTCAAATAGGAAGCAGAAGCAGGGAGGATCCTATTCTGTAAGCAGAGGGAAAGGGAAGGGATGAAAGGGGTGGGGACAAGATGAGTGTATAAATCTTGATGAGAAATGTCATAGGGCTCCATAGTGCTAATCCGATGTCCTTGTTCTCTGGAGTAGATGAAAGAGTCGGGGGTAAAACAGACAGGGGTTAGGAAGCTAATGATGCCCTTGGACTCAGGAAAGGTTAAGGGGACCTGGCTCCTCCACTCTTTTATAGTTCAGAGCCCCATCGTCGAATTGGTCAGGACCCTTCTATGTCAATTTTATCCTTGACTAGGAGGTTTTCCTGCTTGCCGAGGGTGTCTGTATTTGGGGATTGCTTGTTACCCACAGCTTAAGAGGGACCAAATTCCTAAGGGCAGTGGCCTCAGGTTTTGTCCCTCATTGTCCATGTCAAGCCAAGTCATTTTAGGATGTAGCTACAGGGGGCCAGTGCTGGGTCAGGTCTCGGTGATGGGCTCAAGACTTACAGGGATTAAGGCGAGGCGGCAGACACCAGATTTGGTTTCACTGTGATCTTCACCAGGATATTGGATTGCGTTCAAGGAGGCACTAATGGAGATGAGGGCGGGAGGTGCCCAGCCCTTTGGAAAATAATAACCCCTGAAGATTTTCCATCCTGATAGTGAAATCCAGTCACCTAACGGTGGGCCACCACTCGGGATCGCTGCCCCACTTTGCTTGGTTAGAGGGAAGTCGACAACACCAGCAGGCCTCGTACCAGGGCCAGGGAAGGAAAAGGTCACCAGCAGCGCTGTCGCCAAGTCAGCATCCGGGGGGGAAGGAAGTCATCCACTGAGCCCCCAATTTCCTGAGCCCACGGACCCCCCAGTGGGGCAGGCAGAGGTGGCCCCCCAGACAGGAAGGGGTGCCGGGAGACCCTCCTGCCAGCTTGTCCACCACCTGAACACCCACATTAGTGATTCCTTCTCCACAGACAACCTGGGGGCGGGGGGCGGCTTTTGGGCTCCAAGGACCACTTCAGTGGTGTGACTATCCACAGAGGCACAGGAGGAGAGCTGTGGTTGACCGCGAGGCCTCATGGGATCAGAAGCCAATCTGGGCTCAGGAAGGGGATGAAAAAGTAGCTAAACTTTATTACCATTTCGTCAAGGTCAGCATTCAGGGAACGTGGCCTTCGGGGCTGCTGACTCAGATGTCACCCTCTAACAGAGAGAGCCTGGGCTTAATCCCCCCCAGCTCTCCCTACCAGACCAAAGTATTTACCCAGCTCGCTCAGAGCTCGCTACAGCCTCCCTTCGGCCTTCCCCCGGGGCCCCGCATACTCCTCCAGCTTGCCTTCCGGACAGCCTCACTGGTTCCATCCCCTGGTGGGACCCAGTGCTGCCACTCTGGATCCCTCTGTCTGCTTTCGAGCACACAGCGAGGGGCAATGAAGGAGTGAAGGCATCACAGCCCGGGGCTGGGACTCCAGCTCTGACACTGGTGAGCGGGGGGCAGCTTGTGACCCTCACTGTCTGAGACTCTGTTTGTGGACATCCTTAGAGTTGACTGTCAAGCTGTGGTGAAGACTAAGTGAATGTGATGTAGGTGGGTGACCAGCCTCTGGCGGGCCACACAGTAGATGCTAAATTATTTCTCGCTCCAGAATGTGGGCCCCTGAGGGTAAGGACTGCGTGCTTTTCCTCTTTCATTTGCGCCATCCCTACGTGACTAGGACAGGGCTGCGTGTTCCGGGAGCGCCAGTGGCCAGCACTCAGAGGTTTGTGTTACCCTCCAGAGAACCACCAACCCAGGGGGCCAAAGCAGCATCACTGTCTGGGCTCCAAGACGCGGCCGCCGAGGCCTGTTTATCTGGGTAATGCATTAGGAACTGTCCAGGATGCCACCCTTCTCACCCACCACCCCCACCACCTCCAGCCCTACCCCATGTTCCCAGACCCCCTACACCAACCTACCCTTTGCTGGCAGGGGCAAAATCAGTGGCAGCTTCTGGGGAGCACAACTCCACTCACCCATTCCCTTCTTCCCCCTGGGCCAACAGCTTCTTTATAAGGCACATGTCATCATCAAGATGGAAAATCTCCAGCGCTGCTTTCCAAAGGGTGGCCAACCAAGCGGCAGCACAGCTCAGTGGAAAGAGCCAGAGGCCATGGCAGGACCGCACTCTGCCACGTATTAGCTGAGGAACCTCGAGCCAGCGGCCTAACTTCTCTGAACCTCTGTTTCCATATCTATAAAAAGAGAAGGAAAAGAAGGCAGGGTTTTCAGTGAAAGGATAGAGTGAGATAATGTATACAAAAGGGCTTTGTGACCAGAAAGGGCTGTTGAAAAATGGGAGGCAGAGTTGTTAAGGACATTTTTTTTTTTTTAACTGAAGGATAATTACTTTCCAATATAGTGATGGTTTTTGTCAAACATGAATATGAATCGGCCATAGGTGTACATGTGTCCCCTCCATCCTGAGTGCCCCTCCCATCTCCCTCCACACTCTCTCCCTCCAGGTTGTCCCAGAGCAGAGAGACAGCCTAAGGTTGTCTGCCGTGGGGTCCTTTCGTCCACTACGTACTGATTGTGTGTCTCCTATGTGACAGGCAGGGCACGAGGCTGGAGGGTAACAGGAGGACCTGTTTCTGCCCTGGAAGAGCTTCTGTTCTCATGGAGGAGACAGACAGTCACTATACTCTATGCCATGGGATCAGCGCTGTGAAGGGTGGAGCCGCGGGAGGGGAGGGAGCTGAGGAGGCTGGGGTTACTGATATACAGAGCGTGCTCAGAGCGGGCCTTTCCTGCAGGACTGCCTGTCCTCCGGAGCCCTCCCATAGCAAACTCCCTGCCTTCCTCTGGGACAGTCCGACAGCAGCCAATAGAGGGCGAAAGACTTCCTCCTACTGGCTGGCAGATTCTTGCCACCAACATCATGGTTGAACGTCATTATGGAAGTACAAGCCAGTGCAATTAGGTAAGGAGAAAAACAGGAGGCAAGTCCATTAGAAAAGAGGAAGCAGGTGCGATACGATTTCCAGATGATATGACTATACCTGCAATTCAACTGAAAAACATTAAAAGCAAAGCAGAGAACTGAACTGAGCGGTTTCTTCTTATACAAACAACAGCCACTTAGAGAGTCTACTGGAAGAAAGGTTCTTATTTATAACAAGAAAAATAATAAAACGCCTTAGAACAAATTTCACAAGAACTGTCCAGGAGTTGTATGAAAAAAACTTTGAACAATCGACTGAGGAATTTTAATAATATTTGAATAAATGAAAAATTATAAATTCTTGAATACAGAATCTCAGTGCTGTAAAAATTTCAGTTTTCCTCATTCAAAGCAATTCCAGTTAAAGCAGCAATATGATTTCTTTCGACAAGACAAACTTACTTTAAAGTTTATCTGCAAAAACAAAGATATGAGACTTGTCAGGAAAATGATGGGGGGAAATGAAAACAGATTTCCTCACCAGGTATTTATAAGTATTCATTGTAAATCTACAATAACTAAAAACTTTGGGACAGTGCATTAAAAGACAAACTCAACAGAAGCAAGTCCACATATAAACCCAAATGCATATTGGAATTTGGTATAAATAAAATGCAATTCAAATCAGTATTAAAATTAGATTAATCAATCAAATGGTATGGGAATCAGCCTAATTACTGGGAGGATGGGGGAATGAAGCTGGAAACTTCACACCTTACATTGAAATAAACTACATATGGGCAAAATTTTAAAGAAAAATGTAAACCCTGGAAGTTCTAGAAAGATACACATTTGACTTAAAAAATAATCTTGGGGTAGGGTGATTTTCTTTTCCTGGCATAACACAAAACCCAACAGTTATTGGAGGTGAAAAAAAAAAGACTATGTAAGAAAAATTCTCAATCTATATGGTGAAAAAATAAATAGCAAAGAAAAGGTAAAAAAAAAAAAAAAGCACACATATTTAATTCAAAAATTAGAAAAGGCTACTTGCTAAGTATTTTGTGTACCAGTTAGCAGAAGCTAACTACTAGATAGACCCTAAAATGTATAATGGCTCCAGCTTAGTGGTTTCAATGAACAGCACAGTGCAGGGCAGCTCTCCTTGGCTTCATCCAGAGGCGAGGCTGGCAGGGGTCGTGTCAGTTTCGACCACTGGCATCGCTGAGGAGGGTTGCTGGGAAATGCTAATGGGCTGGGGTCCACCCACTAGTGTGTATCATCCCTGCTCGCAGCCCACGGGCTGTAGCTCAGTCACAAGGCACCGCCTACCCTGAAAGGGGCTGGAACATGGAGCCCTAGCTGGCAACCTCCTCCCAGGAGAATGCCACACATCAGAAGACAGAGTACACTTTCCTTCGACAAATACTCAACCATCGCAGCCTCACTGTGAATTTATGTCACACATAGAAAACCAAAGGGCAGATATTGTTAACTTAAATACAGCTTCACAAATCCGTTTAAAAGACAAGCAAAGGATATGAACTTACTCTTCACAGAAAAACAAGTGCCAGTACTCATGAAACACATGAAAAGTGGTAAACCCCACTCAAAATTAAAGAAATTAGAATAAAAACAAGATACTAAATTTTATCAGATTGGTAAAAATGAAAATGTTTGGTAATAGGAGGTGTGCAATACACACTCTTACATATAGTGGGTGGCAGTATAAATCAGTGTGACAATCTTGGAGAACAATTTTCAGTATCAATAAAAAAATTTTAAATACATCTATCTTTTGTTCGACCCAATTCCAAACTAAGAAATGTGTCCTGGAGATAGACTGATTGTGAAGGCTCATGGAAGCATTTGGTATACTAGCCAAAAACAAAACAGGCAAAAACCGGGAATAATTTCTTTGGCCACAGATAAGAAACATGGGGGTTAAGATACATGGTACAATGGACACTATTCAATATATAAAATGAATGGTGTGGAACCATTTGTGATCACGTAAAAAGATGTTCAAAAAACCCAGAAGAAGCTCACCTAATCAGTCTTTTCCTAACAGACTTTCCAAATCATTTGATACTCTTAATGCTTCTGTAGAACCCACTATATGATGCCCACAACCCACTCTCCAGCATTCCAAGACTCTTCTTAGAGAAGGATGATTAGAAGGAATCAACGTGTGTTTGTTCTCAAACACATGTGTGCCAGTCATACTTGTTATTGCTAATTCGTAACTAAATACTATAAAACAATTAAGGGGACTTCCCTGGTGATCCAGCGGTCAGGATTCCAATCATGCATTGCAGGGAGCACAGGTTTAATCCCTTATCGGGGAACTAAGATCCCACGTGCCTCATAGTGTGGTCAAAAACAAAACAAAGCAAAAAAACTGAGTATAAAAGTGAGTCATTTCTATGAATGCTAAGGTGAATGCCTTGAAAACGCTTGATAAAAGTGTGCTTCTAAAAAAACCCAAATGATGCCAAAATAGGTGTGAGTGAGACAACTATAAAAAATGGTGGGGGAGGGTAATAACTACTTTGGAGGATCCTGTCATCACATCTTCCAAAATATCTTTAGATTCTCATTCCGCATTAAAAAACTGAAGCTGCAAATTGTAGATCACGTGTTACGAATGTGGTTTTCACTGAAGGCAGCAAAGGATGGCACTAAGCTGATTGCGCACCCCAGAGAAGGGCGTTCACCCCCCTGTAAGTCCATCTGCTGCTGTTTGATGAAATGAAAGATTCAATGATACATTTTGTAGCTGTGATAATGTTATTGTTATGTTTGGTTGTTTTACAGAACCCTTATCTTTTAGAAATGCAGTACTAGTTAGCATGGGCTGCTGTAACCAAATACCACACGCTGGGTGGCTTAGGCAACAGGAATTTCTCTCTCACAGTTTGAGAGACTAGAAGTCTGACATCAAGGTCCCGGCAAGGTCAGTGCCTGGTGAAAGCACTATCCTTGGGTGACAAGTGGCCCCCTTCTCAGCAGATACTCACATGGCCTTTCCTTGATGCCTGTCACTGGAGAGAGAGGCACGCTCTCTGATGTCACCTCTTACAAGGGTGCTAATCCCATCATGAGCATCCCACCCTCGTGACCTCAGCTAACCCTAGCTACTTCCCAAAGGGCCCATCTCCAACAACCATCACCCTGGGGGCTAGGGCTTCAACATTTGAATTTTGGAGAGACACAGTTCAGCCTGTAGCAGATGCAAACAGAAATATTACAGATGAAGTAAAATTATTTACATCTGAGATTTGCTTCAAAGTTAATAGTAGGTTGGGAGAACAGATATAAAAGAAACAAACTTGGCTACAATTCATAAGAGTTAGATGATGGGCACATGAGGGTCATTATACTATTCTATTTTGTATATGTTTAAGATTTTCTGCAATACAAAATAAAAAAACAAAGTAATATATGCTCCTACTGACTAAATTAGTAAAACATTTAAAGTATATATATATATATAATTTTTATAATTACCATCTTAAACTGCTCTTTAACCAGTATCCATTACATCATTAAAGGAAAAATAAGCGGGCATAGATCCAGTTATTATGCTGCACATAATATGTTAGTAATATGCATCTGGAGCATATGTAAGTTTTACCCCAACTCTCAGGCACAAGCAACATTATTTTCTTTGGTACTTTTCTGAAGCCAGACTTAACCTGTTCAGAGTCCCCATGCTGCAAGGGTGATAAGAATGTTAATCTCTGGCATTCTGGGACTTCTTGTCTCATCTGGTAGACATTCAGTGAAAGAAATCATTGTTATCTTCCTCCCCATATCGTCCAGACGGCAATAAGAGACTGCAACACCCCACTCCCTTCTCCTAGCGCCAGAGGAGAAGCAGCCTTCCTCAAGTCGAGCCCCAAATAGCAGCCTCCACTGCCCATTTCTCCTGGCCCCAGTCTTCACGCAGGGCACCTGCAGGGCGTCCTGAGCCTCAAGAGGTTTACAGGGCAGGTCAGGACTTCCTGTTCAACCACTGCACAGGTGTATCTGAGAACTTATTCTCCCCACTCAGGAGGCTGAGAAAGGCAGCTGAGGAAAAGATGCAGCAACAAAACTTGCCTGAGTCATTAAGGGTCTGTAAGGCCCTGCAAGGGACTTATCTTGGGGAAGCCCTTCTGCCCTTACATGTCTCTCCCAAATACTTTTTTTTTTTAAACCACTGATAGTTTAGAAAAGTTCTTTTCAGCTTCACAATTTACTATTGGTAATGTCATGCACATCTTCAGAATTGTTACATTTGGGGAAATCTCTATCAAGGCTCTGTCCTACATCAGCTGAAAAATGGCAGGACATTTCAATTTTCTTAGATGTACAAGTTGGTGGTTTTACATGGGTTCCAAATTACCTTTTGAAATACATTTTTTTCAGCCTTCAGCCTGTGTTTTCTAAGAGATATCAGTTAAAACGCTGCTTCCTTGGGGGAAGAGGATGCAAGGCTACCCTCTTTCTTGGAAGTAGACATTGGTTTGTAGGTGGGAGAAAAAAAGAGAACCAGCCACTGCCAAATGCCTACTGTGTGCCAAGCTGTGGACCTGAGACCCTTTCCAGTGCACATATTCCGTCTTCTCTACAAGGCTGGGAGGTAGGGATTATCATCAACTTACTTCTAGATGTTAAAAGGGAACTAGTCAGATGCACGTGCTGGGACTAGGATCTGAAGCCAAGACCATGTAGGTATCCGGCTCTTGCCATGGGAACACAGGCCCTGGGACCACGGGCAGCCAGCAGTTCACACGGCGGGAACTTTTCCAGTCCCTCTGCTGGGCTGAGCACTAGTCTAGGGGACCTGGGCCCACCTATATTTTCTCCCCATTTTTATTTAGAAAGACTTCATCATCTGCATTGTTTCGGGCAGCAACCAGAACCATCTGACCATGGGCAATAATATATTTTAGGAATAATGAATAAAAATTAAAATGTGCAAGGCAGCCACTCACAGTGCCTGGTCCTTAGTAAGTCTTTAATTAGTTACAGCTATTAACATAATTGTCAAGAATTCCTTTTTCTCATTCCTTCTTTCCTTCCTCCCATGAAAGCATTTCAAACTGCAAAGGTTAACTGGCTCCTTCTGCCTCCCAACTATCCAAGTTGGGCTGCTAATGAGCAGATGTTCTTGGAGATCAGAGGGAGCTGGGGAGAGGTGAGACAGGGGCTGCATACAGTGGGTCCCTCTGGGAGACACACCCCGCAGGCCCTGACCATCTGGGGCTGTGGAAGGAACACCTCTTCTCAACTGCACAGCCAGAGGGCTGGCCTGCATCTCTGCTTCTCCCACTTGTTGGCTATAAACTTTGACTTAGCTGGGTCTGTTTCCTGCCTGTAAAATAAAATGGTTGGACTGGGTAGCATTTACTCTCACATTCAGCCCATTCATTCAAGAGGTGTTCCCCAAATGCCTACTAGGTGCCAGCCTTGAGTAGGGCACAGCCAGGATCAAGACTCATCAGGCACCACCCACCTGCTGCTTTGCAGAAAGCTCTCACAGCCTGGGGTCTTGGAATCTGAGGGTCCTTGATGTGTTTCTCCATCCTCTGACTCCTGTTCAGAGGCACTTCCAGGGTCTGGTCTCAAATGACAGAAAGAAAAGTACTGAAAACAGCTGTTAATGGGCCACTCGCCCTCCACAGGGAGAAACCTGGAAGACGTGCCCCGCCCACCCCAGTCAGGGAGAAAACGGCCCCAGACCTACAAGTGGCCTGCTCCCTGCCCAGCGAGACTTGGGGTTAAATCCCAGGTTTGCATTAGGGAAATGCAAGTCAAGCCCACACAAGGAGATACAACTTCCCACTCACTAGGATGACTAAAACAAAAGAACAGACAATGACAAGTGTTGGTGAGGATATTGTGAAGCTAGATTTCTCAGACAGTGCTCACGGGAATGCAAAAGGGTACAGCTGCTGTGGAAAACAGTCTGTCCCTTCCTCCAAAAGTTAAATACGGGATTACCATGTGACTTGGCAATTCCACTCCTAGGCACATACCAATGCAACTGAGAACACACGTCCATGCAGAAACTTGTATACAAATGTTCAGAGCAGCATTATTCACAATAGCCAAAAATGAGGAAACAATCCAAATATTGATCAACTGATGAATAGCTGGATAAAACTTGGCATACTCCTACATGCGTGCTAAGTCGCTTCAGTTGTGTCTGACTCTGCGACCCTATGGACTATAGCTCGCCAGGCTCCTCGGTCCATGGGATTCTCCAGGAAAGAATACTGGAGTGGGTTGCCATGCCCTTCTCAAGGGGATCTTCCCGACCCAGGGATTGAACCTAGGTCTCCCACATTGCAGGAGGTTCCTTACCATCTGAGCCACCAGGGAAGCCCTATACCACTATTGCTGCTGCTGCTAAGTCACTTCAGTCATGTCCGACTCTGTGCGACCCCAGAGACAGCAGCCCAACAGGCTCCCCCATCCCTGGGATTCTCCAGGCAAGAACACTGGAGTGGGTTGCCATTTCCTTCTCCAATGCATGAAAGTGAAAAGTGAAAGTGAAGTCACTCAGTCATGTCCGACTCCTAGCAACCCCATGGACGGCAGCCCACCAGGCACCTCTGTCCATGGGATTTGCCAGGCAATGGAATATTATTACTCAGCCATAAAAAAGAATGAAGTTCTGATGCATGCTACAATATGGATGGCCCTTGAAAACACTATACTAAGTTAAAGAAACCAGACACAGAAGACCACATAGTGTATGATTCCATTTCTGTGAAACGCCCAGAATAGGCAAAACCATAGAGTCAGAAAGGAGATTAGTCGTTTCGGGAGGAAATCTATCCCTGAAATGTATCTGGTTGAAACATGGTCATGGTACTAAAACCTGACCACACCAGGGATTGCCTGTTTAAAGGATTTCCTTATAGAAACTCTTCCTACGTGAAGTGCATAATCACCTAGTAATTTACCTTTCCTTCCTCCAGCCAAGCTTTCACATCATGACCTTGCTTCAAGCTGCTGTTGCCATATTCTGGCACAGGCTCTGTTCTTAACAGGGCATCCCCCTGCTGACTGCATGTTGAAAAAAAAATTTGAAAACACTTTTCCAAGTTATAAACAAAGACCCGAATGAAACCTGCTTCTCTGTCTCACACTCTGATAAACTGACTCCCCCTACCTACCCCTTCTATTGCAAGTGCCCCTGGGCCAATCAAATAAGAACAGGCTCCATCTCAGAGGCCTGTGTAAGAAGGCAGACAGCCATCCTTTCAGTTCAGTCCAGTTGCTCAGTTGTGTCCGACTTTTTGCAGCACGCCTGGCTTCCCTGTCCATCACCAACTCCCGAAACTTGCTCAAACTCATCACCATCATCGAGTTGGTAATGCCATCCAACCATCTCGTCCTTTGTCATCCCCTTCTCCTCCTGCCTTCAATCTTTCCCTGCATCAGGGTCTTTTCCTGTGAGTTAGTTCTTTGCATCCGGTGGCCAAAATATTGGAGTTTCAGCTTCAGTCCTTCCAATGAATATTCAGGAAATCCTGATTTCCTTTAGGATTGACTGGTCTGATCTCCTTGCAATCCAAGGGACTCTCAAGAGTCTTCTCCAACACCACAGTTCAAAAGCATCAATTCTTCGGTGCTCAGTTTTCCTTATAGCCCAACTCTCACATCCATGCATGACTACTGGAAAAACCATAACTTTTACTAGATGAACATTTGTCGGTAAAGTAATGTCTCTGCTTTTTAATATGCTGTCTAGGTTGGTCATAGCTTTTCTTCCAAGAAGAAAATGTCTTTTAATGGAATCCTATTTTTCAAAATAACATTTAGCTTACATGAAGCCAGGCCCAGACTCAGAAGTGTGGAGGTGGGGGCTGAGGGTGGGTGGGGGAGGCTCTGGGGAGTTTGGAGATGGAAGCCTAGGAGCAGAGCAGGCTTTCTCTGCGGGGCCAGCAGGTACCTACAGTGGAGTCCATCTCCCTGCTCGGACAATGGCTGTTGAAAGCCCACCCTGAGAATCACACAGGAGTTGAACAATCCTGTTTAAGAGTGAAATCCTGTAAAAGTGAAGGTGGGAGGAATGTCAGAGCTGCAAGGGACCCTCGCAAGGGTTCGCCAGCCAAGCACCTTATTTTACAGACGGTGGAACAGGGGTCACAGGCGTCTTTCCCTGGCCATGTGAGGCTGCAGCGGAAGGAGACAACCAAGGGCAACAACTGGTCCAAGTCGGGGGAGTGATGTCCATACAAGCAGGTGTTGGATGGAAGCACTTAGGAGCAGCCTGTTCACTTTTTAATTCATTCTGGATTTTTTTTTTTTGGCTACTCTGGGTCTTCACTGCTTTGCATGGGCTTTCTCGAGTTGTGACGGGTGGGGGCTACTCTTCATTGCTGGGCTCGGGCCTCTCACTGCGGTGGTTTCTCTTGTTGCAGAGCACAGGCTCCAGGTGTGAGGGCTTCAGTGGTTGTGGTGCACAGGTTTAGTTGCTCCACAGCACGTGGAATCTTCCCAGACCAGGGATCGAACCCATGTTCCCTGCATCGGCAGGAGGTTTCTTATCCACTGCGCCACCAGGGAAGTCCATCTTTCCTAATGATCTTAAGGGAAGTCTTTTGGGGAGTGGATCTCTCTTTATCATCTAACTTGCTATCTCCATTTTGACCCAGACAACAAGGCAGACGATAGTACCCAGCCAGGATTTGATAACACTGTTTTAGATTGTGGTGGTGGCTGTGATGATGATTTTAACCATTACCGTCTATTTATGCCATGCGATTCTGGTTGTTGTTCTGATTGCAAGTTTTCTTTAAACAAGTATTTGTGTCCAAAAGAAAGAATTAAAGAGAAAATATATATATATATATATAATTAAATGGGTACCCGATATTTCAAAAGTCTGCAGGACGGTACATGGAGGGGAAACACGAATCTAGTGCTAGCCTACAAGAGTTGTGTGAACTGGTGCTGGTCACACAACTGTTCCTCCTCTGAAACACACACACACACGTGGTCCCTGCCAAGCGTCTATCCAGTCTCAGCCTGGATATTACCAGTGATGGAGCCTTTACTAGCTCTCTAGTGAGTTTCTACAGTCTAAGGTTGGAGAGCTCCAGCTACTCAAAATGAGAAAGTGCTTATTTCATGTTTCTCAGCAATAACAACCCTTCCCACCCCAACACACCAGCCCTGTTCCCCCCTTTTGTTGAATGGGTAGGATTTGGCCATCTGCCTGTGCTGTCTAGCGCCAAGCTCTGGGGGTCACTGGTGCCCAGAACAGGGCAAGTCTGAGTTTCATGACAGGTGCTTGGTGACTCTGAGGTCCCAGATGGAGGGAAAGAGATTTTTCTCTCTGAGTTTGCATTTGGGTTACGGGAAGGGAGAGGCCAGGCAGGCAAGGTGGCCTCCCGCCGCCGTGGCTGGCCTTGCAGGCGCAACCTGGCTGTGTGCTGGGAGTTCTGGGGCCGCAGAGGGGCTGTGTCAGCCCTGAAGAACACAGAACAGAAGGGCTTCCTAAATTTGGGGGAAGCCTCTGACACAGAGTAACCCTGAAGCTCCTGGGTCAGCCCCCAAGGTTCTCGCTCACACACATACACGCACACGCACACGCACACACACACACACACACACACACACACTCACTCATGAAATCCTGCAACAGGAAGCAAAAAAGGTCTCCCTTTCCACTACTTCATCATTTTCAAGCCTGGCCACCTGGCCTTTTCAGGGCTCCTCCCGCTGCCAGGCGAGTCCTTTGAACCATCCCCGTCCGGGGCCTGCTTCTGTGCCGTCAGCTTCAGTGATCTGCCAACTCAGGGGACTCTTCAGGGCACTCCCAGCTACAACCTTCCTGACTTCCTTCCTTGCCCGCCTCAGTGTCCTTGCTGCCCTCTCTGCCTCACCTGTGATCCAGGTCACAAGACTCTTTTCTCTCATCCTGACCAACAGACAGCAGGAGGTGATGGTTTCCAGGCTTTGCAGAGAGGTCCTGCCTGCTGGGCAGTGGAGCCGTTCCCCACCCTGTCTGATTGCTCAGGAAGCCTCCAGCACCACACTGCACCCTCTTCCCAACTCCTCTGTTGTGGGGCCTCTTCCTTCACCCAGGAAAGGTCAATTAAGGTCATGTCATTCTGCACCTCTCAGGAGCCCCTGGAATCACAGCTTCTATCCTTCCAGCTGGCTTTTGGCACATGCACGCCTTCTCTGGCCACCCCCAGGGGACAACAGACACTGGGAGAGTCTGGCCTCAGGGCAGGCTATGTACCCATGGGAATTTTCTAAGACTTGGGGATAATATTCATGCAAAGAGGTGGATTTTGTATTTCCTTCTTGTTTTTCAACCTATCTGAAACAAAAAGGTAAACCATGGCTCCTCACCAGAATTTTAAGCCAAAAGTAATCTAGAGCTCCCACTTTCCAGCTCAGACTTGATTCAAATCTCCTGTACCCCTCACTATAGGGTCAGAGCCACCAGCGACCAACTAGGTGGTGTGACCTGGGAGCAATGTCCACTGGCCTCTGACAGTCCTTAGAAGGTGACAGCCCCTGCCTTCCCTGCCTGCTCCCATCCACCTGGCAATCCTGCAAATGGTGGCAGAAAGCCTGCACTGGGGGATGCCAATCAGACCCTCCTAGAAAGGGACACAGCAGGAATTATGTCCAGCCCAGTCCCAGGGGCAGGCAGAAGGGTGCAAGCTCCCTGAAGGTGGGCCACCTTCAAACTCCCAAACACCCGTTCTACTCCGTGTTGCTTGTCAGATGTAGGAGAAGCTGAGAGGTGGAAGAAGAGAAGGTAGAAATTGTTAGACCCAAGCCTCTCTTGTTCTCCTGAGGAGACTGAAAGATGGGTCCCGATCTTTCAGGGGACCCTTGGCAATGCCCGTCAAAGTCTCCCATAAACAGGCAAGACTAATTTATGGCTAAAATAAGTGATCTATACAGCAATTACAGGGACTTTCCTGGCTTAGACTTGGAGCTCCAAATGCATGGGGCCCAGGTTTGATCTCTGGTCAGGGAACCGGATCCCACATTCCACAACAAAAATCAAAGATCCCACATGTCTCAACTAAGACCTAGAGCAGCCAAATAAATAAATATTAAAAAAAAAAAAAAAAACAGCAATTACCTCTGGGGTTGGCGGAGGAATGACTGGGACAAGGCATGAGAGCATTTTGGAGTAATAAGATTCATTATATGCAAGTTTTACTGCAAAAGAAAAAAAAAACCAACAACAACCTGTAAACAGATATTAAACTCTGAAGCAGCCCAGTCCAACACAACACTCTTGGTGAAGGAAGTGTTCTGTGTCTGTGCTGTCGTCAGTCTCCGAGGCATCAGGCGATGCCAGGACTCAGGTGTTGGGATCTAGTACCTGATTTACACACAGGCTCTCCGGCATCCTCCCAGCCCTGAGACCAGCAGGGTAGGGTGACCTTCTCATCAGAGACCAAGGTGGTTGTGGACACAGAGTGGGTGGGCGCCTTGCGCAAGGTCACACAGAGATACAAGATTGCCAAAGGCAGGAAACTCCGACTCTCCCTTTTCTGAGGTGGAGTCCTATCTCCCTCACATCCCAGAGAGAGAGAAAAGCCTTAGAGCTTGGAGAGTAAGGAGAGTCCCAGAGGCTGGAGAAGCCTCGGGAATCTCAAGATGTCAGAGGTTCTGAAGGCCCAGCATACAGAAGACAAACTTCTGTCTGAAGGAGACAAGCTTCAGTCTAACAATGGCAATGGTTTTAGTCTATTCTGATATTTTCAATGTGCAAAGGCAGTTTCACACACGGAGTCTTTCATCCCATCCTCACAACTTGGAACAGAGCCTTCCTCCTTCCTTCTTTCCTTCCATCCAAGTGGTGGCAACAAAAAGATGTAGGGGTATAACATTCAGACTCTGGAGTCAGAGTGTCAAAGGTGACTTCTGATTTTCCAAGCATCCGACTCTGTGTCACAGCTTTGTAACTGACAAGGCGAGAACTGGAGTCTGGCAGGGGCCACTTCAGAAGCCCAGGAGACAGAGTCCTAAAGAGCTGAACTGGAGCTGATCAAACGCCATAGGAGAGGGGAGCTGGAGTCATCAGACCCCTCCTGAGACGGGGTGGAGTTGTCAGACCCCACAGGAGAGGGGGGTGGAGCCATCAGCAGGGCCCTCCTCTCTCAGAGCAAGCACCTGAGCTGTGTTTTGCACTCACCTCTGAGGTCTCTGCCCTTAGAGAGGGATTACCTTTAGCTCGTGGATCTCCCACCTGAGATGGGATGTCACACTCCTGGCTTCACCCTACTGAGGTGATGAATCACTAGGATCATCACCACCATATTTGATGATCCATCTCCTCCTGCCCAGTAAGCAGCGTGCCAGGCTTTTCTTCCTGGAGGCTGTAGTCAAGAGGGGAGCTTGACAGGATCAAAGTGATGTAGGGCCAAGGGACTTAAATGTAGACCTCCCTATCTTCCCACCAGCCTGTCAGGGTGGAAGATGGAAAATCAGTTGTTAGTAAACCGTGTGTGTGTGTGTGAGAGAGAGAGAGAGAAAGTCTTTACATCACACATCATTTAATTTGATCCTTACGAAACCCTAAAGGAACAAGTATTTTTTATTCCTATTTCTTGAGATGAAAATTGAGTCAGAAGGGGCTCAATGATCTACCCGGTCTGGCTGTATTAAATCTTGGTGTGTGCTATTAGTACCCCATCAATTATTATATGCTTGGAGAGTTCCCTGAAAGTACCACTTTTAATCAAAAAAGGGCCTTGTTGAAGTCTCAGCAAGGTGTCTGTCTACAGGGTCCTCCTGGCTTCATTCTCTTGGTCCAGGACCCAGGACTTGCCACTGTGCCAGTCCTCCGAAACACCCTCCCCTAGTTGATGGATGACACACTCAGCTCGAGGGGATAGGTATTAGGGAGACCCCACTGTGCCAAGCACTGGGCCCAGGTCATGAAGGGAGAGGGTGCAGGCTGGGGATATAAAGACACACAGAGGCAGAGGCTGACTCCAGAAGATAAGAGGCATGTAGGAGCTTAGATGCCAGCACTCCAGACTGAGCTATCAATCATGTCCACAAGTGGGGAGAATGATTTGTTGGTGTTTGGGCTGCAAAGGTACCGCCTTGTAAGTCTAAGTGAGATTCTGTGTCTTAATTATGGTAATAGGTCTCATTACAGAGCACCTCCTGTTTGCCAGGGGAGAAGGAAATAGCAACCCACTCCAGTGTTCTTGCCTGGAGAATCCCAGGGACAGGAGAGCCTGGTGGGCTGCCTTCTATGAGGCTGCACAGAGTCGGACATGACTGAAGCGACTTAGCAGCAGCAGCAGCCTGTTTGCCAGATCCTGTGCTAAGTACTTTATATAGCATAGCCTTGGCGAAGCCTCAGCTGAATTGACAGAACCTTGCAAAACAGATGCCTCTATCATCACCATCTTACCCAGGAGGAGGTTGATGCCTGCCAGGAATCCTCCTAGTTTGGCTTGGAAGTGGTGGAGCCAGGATTTGAACCAAGGCAGTGTGATTCCAGAGCCGCGTGCTAAACTGCCAATGTGGGTCTCACGCTGTTGAAGACCTTTTTCTGAGCCTGTGTGTACCTAAGACATGTATGGAAATTCAAGGAGCATCTCATTTAAAACTTAGATGATTCGCTTTAGCCGTGAAGGTATAGATAAAGTCCATCCTCATTAGTTTACTAATCCTGTGCCCTTGTCCAGATGAACGCTTTGGCCACGTTTTTGTCCATAGCAGCGATGTAAATCAAACAAAACAAATCCTTGTCTATTCGAGCATACAGAGTCCCAGTTACCCTCTAAGTGCTGAACTTCATAGTTTCTCTTTGTGGTCAGTTCAGAGGACCCCTAGGCTGGACGTCACATCATGCCTGGGATGTATCACCTAGTGAAGGGGGTACGGGGGCTTCAAACAGGGCTCTGTCCTCTAGCAGCCTGTGTCCTAGGGTAATCATGTCACCTCCATGCAGCCTCCTCTAACCTGTCAAATAAAGCACTAGAGCCCTGCCCTGCCCTTAGTACAGCAGAGATGACACAGCTGATAATAATGATCTGATAACAGATAACTCTATCACTGATTGATCATTTGCTAAGTGCTAGGCACCGTTCCTCAGAGAAGGCAATGGCACCCCACTCCAGTACTCTTGCCTGGAAAATCCCATGGATGGAGGAGCCTGGTAGGCTGCAGTCCACGGGGTCGCTAGGAGTCGGACACGACTGAGCAACTTCACTTTCACTTTTCACTTTCATACATTGGAGAAGGAAATGGCAATCCACTCCAGTGTTCTTGCCTGGAGAATCCCAGGGATGGGGGAGCCTGGCGGGCTGCCGTCTCAGGGGTTGCACAGAGTCAGACACGACTGAAGTGACTTAGCAGCAGCAGCAGCAGGCGTCGTTCCTGCCTTAGCTAATTTGGTCCACACAGCAACCCTGGAAGGTAGGTGCTGTAACAAATTGCAGTTTGCAGATGGGAAAGCTGAGACCCGGAGGGATAAAGGATTTGTGCAGTTAGATAACTAGAGCACGGCATGCGCATGTTCATTCTATACAAGGCCTTGCTCTGGAGCCACTGGCAGGTCTGTGGGCGCCCAGCAGAGTGCTGCAGCTCAGCAGGCGCATGGAAGCACGTCCCAGCTCTCAGCACCTGTCTCACCGGGCAGCCTGGGTCCCTGCCTAATCCTGTCCTGTTGGTCTTAGGCTGACTCATTCAGAGGTCTAGAAGAATCCAACTCTGCCAGCCTTAAGAGCCCACTTCTGCCTGATGGCACCCATCTCAAGAAACAACACATACTCGATTCGGTAGCCAGCTTTGTGCAGCTCTCAGCACAGGGTAGGTGTCTGACGAATGTTGATACAAGAACCCGTTACTGTTCTGCTCCGTGCGCTGCCTCTGGTGGTGCTTGACCCTCCATCAGACGCTGCTTCTCCAGGCACCAGGGCAGAATGGTTTGGGGTTCCCCAGCTGGCTCTGGCTGGAGAAGGAAATGGCAACCCCCTCCAGTGTTCTTGCCTAGAGAATCCCAGGGATGGGGGAGCCTGCTGGGCTGCCGTCTATGGGGTCGCACAGAGTTGGACACGACTGAAGCGACTTAGCAGCAGCAGTAGTAGCAGCTGGCTCTGGCAGGTCTGTGCCACCACCTGAAACACATCAGACTGATCAATTGTGAAGCTGCCACTGGTTAGAGTTCATTAAGGATTTGCTTCCTCCAGGACTCAGAGAGTTCCTGGTCCCTAGCCCTCAGCCCATTTTCATCCTCCTTTAACCATCCTCACCGCAAACGCCCCTCTAAGTGCACGTGTGTGTGTGTGTTAAGTCACTTCAGTCATGTCTGACTTTTTGCGACTGTATGGACTGTAGCCTACCAGGCTCCTCTGTCCATGGGATTCTCCAGCAAGATTACTGGAGTGGGCCGCCATGCCCTCCGCCAGGGGATCTTCCCAACCCAGGGATTGAACCCACATCTCTTATGTCTCCTGCATTGGTAGGCAGGTCCTTTACCTCTAGCGCCACCAGGGAAGCCCTTAAATGCATATATGTAGTGCCAGACCCTATTCTAAATACTTGACCTGTATTAACTCATTCATCCTCACAACCCCTCTTGACAATTCCACTACATTTGCTGAGAAAGCTCTGGTTTATGCTATTATATTATCACCATATTTTACCATATTGTTGAATGGGTAAAACAATTACATGGTAAAAACTATGAAAGAGATAAAAGGATATACATCAGCCCATGTCCAGATGGGTTACCCTGCAACAACCTTTAAACGGGGACCAGAATGGGCCCCTGCTTTTCCCCGGCACCCCAGCTGGCTCTTCATTGTCTCCTGGCAGTGACCCAGACAGAGCTGGAGACTTACAGTGCTCGGGGCAGGATGGTTTAGCCTGGGCTAAACTAATGTTTCCCAGACTTGGATCTTCCCAGGACTTTTGTCTCAATTTTTGCCACATTTTACTTTAAAAATTATATTTAAATTAGCTTTAATTTAAATAATTTCTAAAGGAAACTTAGTATCACTGTCCCAAAGGAGATGGTAGGGAGTAGCTGCTAAGAACATGGGCTCTGGATTGAATCCAAGCCTGGCCCTTTTCTCCCTGTGACTCTCTGGGTATTTACGAAAATCCTCTGAACCTCAGCTTCTGTATCTGAAAAACAGGGGACCTAGGACTCTCTCATGGGGTTGTTGGTGAGGACCAATTCACAACACTCCTTGGAACTTGGCAAGAGTTCACTACCACTTAGGAGATGACCGCAAAAACAAACAACAGAAAAGCAAACAATTGATTAAATATTAACCAGACACTGTCTGTAGCCCAGTGTTCTCTTTATACAAAGATGAACAAAGGTTACAGCCATTTTGAAAACTTACAAACTCCAAACAAGATTTTTCTTAATGTGGTCAGAAGTACTGCTGCTGCTGCTGCTGCTGCTGAGTAGCTTCAGTCGTGTCCGACTCTGTGCGACCCCATGGATGGCAGCCCACCAGGCTCCCCCATCCCTGGGATTCTCCAGGCAAGAACACTGGGGTGGGTTTCCATTTCCTTCTCCAATGCATGAAAGTGGAAAGTGAAAGTGAAGTCGCTCAGCATGTCCGACCCTCAGCCACCCCATGGACTGCAGCCTACCAGGCTCCTCCGCCCGTGGGATTTTCCAGGCAAGAGTACTGGAGTGGCATGCCATTGCCTTCTCCGCAGAAGTACTGAGGAGAGTTGAAAGAGGAATAACTATCTCACCTGTGAGACACTCTTATCACTCCTGTGTCCCAGCTAGAACCATCCTGTGCACTTTCCGTCACACGGTCCACTCTCTGAGAAAGGCTGGGTGGAGCAGTAATTTCCCAGGGGTAGGGTGGGGGTGGGGTGGGGGGAGGCACGTGTCTCCCACAGAGAGATCTGCTGATTCACCCAGCTTCTCCCCGACCCCGACCCCTGTTCGCGTACATGTCTTCCCCAGGTGAAAATTATTGTGTCTGACAAGAGCGTGTTGTTTGTGGGAGAGTGTTGCTCATGTGAACAGTCAAGAGCCAAGGAAAGGGCTTTAGACCAGCGTATGAAGGGGCACCTTAGCCGATTTAGCAGATAGTTACGAAGCTGGAGCTTAGGCATCGTTTGCACACACTGCAGCATGTGAGTAAGATTTCATATTCACTTTCTACTGAGTTCACCAATGCAGTGAACCATTCACGCAGATGATGATAAAACCAAGACAAGCCACGATTAGCTTAAATTGGACAAGGTAATAGGTGACATTAAGGAACTGGTGTTAATATAGCTGGGTATGATGATAAGCATTTCCCTTAATAAAATTTACTTATTAATATTTAATGCCATCTTGGGCTTCCTTGATGGCTCAGTGGTAAAGAATCTGCCTACAATGCAGGAGATAAAAGAGATGCAGGTTTGATTCCTAGGTTGGGAAGATCCCCTGGAGTAGGAAATGGCAACCCACTCCAGTATTCTTGCCTGAAACATCCCATGGACAGAGGAGCCTGGTGGGCTACAGTCCAAAGGATTACAGAAGAGTTGGACATGACTGAGCAACTGAACAAATACCATCTTGGTGTGCTTCTTGGAGAACCCAAACTAACGTGATAGCTCAGATGTTCAAGAAGAAAAAGTTGGGGGAACACACTCTACTTAATATCAAGATTTGTTCTAAAAGCACAGTAATTTGGACAAATAGATCCAAAGACCAGAATAGACAGCACAGAAGCCTTGCAATGCACACGCACACACACACACACACACAATTTAACAAGTGTGGCTCTATAAGAGAGTGGAAAAGGGACAATATTTTTATAAGTAAAACTGTAATATTGGATATCTCTATGGGAAGGGGGATGAAGTAACACTTCACACTTCATACAAAAATCACCTCCAGGTGTATTATAAACCTAAAGGTAAAATAAAACAATGAAACTTCTATAAGATAATATGGGAGACTGTCTTCATAGATCCAGTGTAGGAGAAAATTTCCTAACTGGGATACAGATAGCTGTAACAAACGAGGAAAAGACTGCTATTTGGACCCCATTAAATTAGGAACCAGAGAAGGCAATGGCACCCCACTCCAGTAGTCTTGCTTGGAAAATCCATGGACAGAGGAGCCTGGTAGGCTGAAGTCCATGGGGTCCCTAAGAGTCAGAAACAACTGAGCGACTTCACTTTCACTTTTCACTTTCATGCATTGGAGAAGGAAATGGCAACCCACTCCAGTGTTCTTCCCTGGAGGATCCCAGAGACGGGGAAGCCTGGTGGCCTGCTGTTTCTGGGGTCGCACAGAGTCGGACACGACTGAAGCGACTTAGCAGCAGCAGCAGCAGTAAATTAAGAACCAGAGAAGGCAATGGCACCCCACTCCAGTACTCTTGCCTGGAAAATCCCATGGATGGAGGAGCCTGGTGGGCTGAAGTCCATGGGGTCGCTGAGGGTCGGACACGACTGAGCCACTTCGCTTTCACTTTGCACTTTCATGCATTGGAGAAGAAGTGACAACCCACTCCAGTGTTCTTGCCTGGAGAATCCCAGGGACGGGGGAGCCTGGTGGGCTGCCGTCTATGGGGTCACACAGAGGCGGACACGACTGAAGCGACTTAGCAGCAATAGCAGCAAATTAAGAACATTTCCACCAAAAACAACCATTTAAAAGTTGGAAAAGGATCTTTGCAACACATATAAGTGGTATTGGGATCATATCCAAAATACAAAAAGAACTTCTACCAAAGAGCAAGAAGCAAATATTCCAATAGAAAAATGGTAAGAGTCTTGAACAAGCAATTCACAGAAGGAGCTCAGCTCCATTCAGTATCAGAGAAATGCAAATTAAAATCACTGTGAGATATCACTCTGTACCCACCAGAATGTATAAGTACAAAAGTACAAAGAATGACAAGTATCCAGGAGTTACAAAAATACACAAACGTGTACTATTCAAACTGATCACGCCAAGTGTGGGTGAGGGTGTGAAGCAAAAGGAATTCTCATGTTGAGAGTAGGGGTATAATTTTGGTACAGCCACTTTAGAAAACAGGTTGGCACTGCATACTGCAATTGAAGATAGGCCTACCCTAGAATTCAGCAATTCTACTTCTAGGTTGAACAAAACACCTATTCATAGAAACATAATTCTTACAGTTCCAAAACAAAAATTACTCAAATGTTCATTAATAGCAGAATGGATAAATAATAATGTGGTAACTTCAAACAATGGACAACTATACCAAAAGGAAAATGTAGCAGACTGCCATTGCATATAAATGTATGCTGAATTTCTCAAACAAAATTAAGACATATTTTTTAAAAACATACAGTACATTTCTATTTATTAAAAAAATCAGAATTAAGCAATACTGTATTGTTCAGGGTGAATACACATATATGGCAAATTATAAAGAAGCATAAACACCATAGTCAGGATAGTGGAACCCTCCAGGACAAAGTGAAGTTGGTGTGACTCAGAAGAGCCATGAGGTGGGGCTTCCGGAAAGTCAGCAAAGAGCAAATTAAGTGTGTTTGCTTTTTCGTTATTTATTGACCCATAAAGTTATACATCTTTTTTTGGGTGTTAGTTCTAAAAGGTCTTGTAGCTCTTCATAGAACCATTCAACTTCAGCTTCTATAGCGTTACTGGTTGGGGCATAGACTTGGATTACTGTGATATTGAATGGTTTGCCTTGGAAACGAACAGAGATCATTCTGTTGTTTTTGAGATTGCATCCAAGTACTGCATTTCAGACTCTTTTGTTGACCATGATGGCTACTCCATTTCTTCTAAGGGATTTCTGTCTGCAGTAGTAGATATAATGGTCATCTGAGTTAAATTCACCCATTCCAGTCCATTTGAGTTCGCTGATTCCTAGAATGTCGACATTCACTCTTGCCATCTCGTTTGACCACTTCCAATTTGCCTTGATTCATGGACCTGACATTCCAGGTTCCTATGCAATATTGCTCTTTACAGCATTGGATCTTGCTTCTATCACCAGTCACATCCACAACTGGGTATTGTTTTTGCTTTGGCTCCATCCCTTCATTCTTTCTGGAGTTATTTCTCCACTGATCTCCAGTAGCATATTGGGCACCTACTGACCTGAGGAGTTCCCTTTTCAGTATCCTATCATTTTGCCTTTTCATACTGTTCATGGGGTTCTCAAGGCAAGAATACTGAAGTGGTTTGCCATTCCCTTCTCCAGTGGACCACATTCTGTTAGACTATGCAAAAGCCTTTGACTGTGTGGATCACAATAAATTGTGGAAAATTCTGAAAGAAATGGGAATACCAGACCACCTGACCTGCCTCTTGAGAAACCTATATGCAGGTCAGGAAGCAACAGTTAGAACTGGACATGGAACAACAGACTGGTTCCAAATAGAAAAAGGAGTACGTCAAGGCTGTATATTCTCACCCTGCTTATTTAACTTCTATGCAGAGTACATCATGAGAAACACTGGGCTGGAAGAAGCACAAGCTGGAATCAAGATTGCCAGGAGAAATCTCAATAACCTCAGATATGTAGATGACACCACCCTTATGGCAGAAAGTGAAGAGGAACTAAAAAGCCTCTTGATGAAAGTAAAAGTGGAGAGTGAAAAAGTTGGCTTAAAGCTCAACATTCAGAAGACGAAGATCATGGCATCTGGTCCCATCACTTCATGGGAAATAGATGGGGAAACAGTGTCAGACTTTATTTTTCTGGGCTCCAAAATCACTGCAGATGGTGTGCAGCCATGAAATTAAAAGATGCTTACTCCTTGAAAGAAAAGTTATGACCAACCTAGATAGCATATTGAAAAGCAGAGATGTTACTTTGCCAACAAAGGTCCATCTAGTCAAGGCTATGGTTTTTCCAGTGGTCATGTATGGATGTGAGAGTTGGACTGTGAAGAAGGCTGAGTGCCGAAGAATTGATGGTTTTGAACTGTGGTGTTGGAGAAGACTCTTGAGAGTCCCTTGGACTGCAAGGAGATCCAACCAGTCCATTCTAAAGGAAATCAGCCCTGGGATTTCTTTGGAAAGAGTGATGCTAAAGCTGAAACTCCAGTTCTTTGGCCACCTCATGTGAAGAGTTGACTCATTGGAAAAGACTCTGATGCTGGGAGGGATTGGGGGCAGGAGGAGAAGGGGATGACAGAGGATGAGATGGCTGGATGGCATCACCGACTCAATGGACGTGAGTCTGAGTGAACTCCGGGAGTTGGTGATGGACAGGGAGGCCTGGCGTGCTGTGATTCATGGGGTCACAAAGAGTCGGACATGACTGAGCGACTGAACTGAATTGAACTGAAAGTTCTACATAGTGAACTTTCCTGAGTGTGTGTCATATTTTGAAATAAGTAAACTTGACTTGGTTAATTAGTTTGACAATGACAATTAGCTTTGCACCTAGAATATCTGGTGAACATTTTCCAAGGTTTAGATGGAAATGTGTTTAAAGCATTCACTGAGACAAAAGCATTTCATCAAAAATACAAAGATGGTAAAGGTAAACTGAAATTTAAGCATATTTCCCAACTCTTTTTGGGAATATCAGTTTTTAAAAAGTTCCTCTGTAAAGGAATGAGAGGATAATTAATAGTTATTTGATAGGTCTCAGTACATAGCCTTTTTGATATACTTCCCAGAAACTGAGAACATTAATTACTCTAATGATTGGGTTGCAAATCCTTTGCAAATCAATGATTTCTAATTCTTGGCTTTCAACAAAACTTGAGGACTTAGTCAAACTATTAGCTGATGTAATGTTAAAAGTGGTTTTTGATGATAGATCATTGATTTTTAAGAATGTCATCCATAAAAAGTTCCAAGAATGATATATATGACAATGTTACAATAAAATACATCCGTTCCTACTGTTTATGTGAACAAGACTTTCCAGTGCTTACCTCCATAAAAATATTCAATAAAAAGAGAAATTAACTGACCTCTTTCTCATTCTAGCAATTAGTAATATTCCACAATGGATAAATGAACCAAATAATATTTAAATGCTCAGTTTCTATTATTAAGAAATGAATTTCCTTTTTACATTTATACTTATCATTTATAAAAATTTTAATTTACTCATATGGCTTTGCTCACTTGTATATTCATTAAAATTATAATATAGCTTAATCTAGGATATGATCACAAGAAATAAAATTTTTTTTTAAATTTGTGTGTGTTTAATTTTATTGCAGAGATGCAAGATAAAGTAATCTCTAATAAGATTTTCAAGCATAAAAAATGGTAGAATGAAATTTTATCAGATGTACAGAATAGACTTAAAGATTGTTCATGTATTTTTAAATAAATGATTATATCAGATTACTATGAAATTTAACATCTTTAAATATATTTTATTTTTGGCCACACCACGCAGCATGTGGGATCTTAGTTCCCCAACCAGGGATCAAATCTGTGCTCTCTGTATTGGAAGCATGGAGTCTCAACCCCTGGACCACCAGGGAAGTCCCTTGGAGATTCTTGATTTTTCGCACAAGAGACTGCAGTGACATGGACAGATGGAAGTGGACTTCCTGCCATCGCAGGCAGTGGGTCCCTGTGATGAGAGCAACCAAGGTGGGAGAAAAAACCGGCCTTCCACCTGCTAAACAAGGAGGTACTGAAGCCCTCTGTCCAATTCCACCCCGCATTTCTCAAGCCTGGCTGACTCCCCCTCACCTTAGGTGCCTCTTCCTCCAGGAAGCTCTCCATGATATTTCTTGTGTACTTTCCCCACTGGGGCACTTCTCATACTGTGTAGCAATTGCCTTCTCAACTGTCTGTTTCCCCCACTAAACCTCAGAGCCTGCTGAAGCAGTGGGCTGTATCTGTTGAGTTCAGCCCCTGCCAGGGGTCCTGGCACGTGGCGGTGATTGGTCATGAATGAATGAATGAATGAATGGAGTGAATGGATAAATAGTAGTCCTAAATCAGGTGGCTCTCAGTAGCCCCACATCTCTGAAGAGGACTCTACATCTTATTTTTTTTTAAGGAAACAGAGATAGAGGGGAACTTGGAGTCACATGGTTCCCTCCTGCCAGGTGGAGGAAGACCAATCAGACAAGAGTCAAGGACCTCGAGGTTCCGTGTGCCGAAAGACGGCGGGGCCGGGGACACTGAGCGCACTGGGCTCTGGGAGGTGGAGGAGGCTCAGACCACTTCTGTTCTGAAAGCCTGGCATGCACACATGTGAAGACGCAGTAGTTACCTTATGGAATGATGGTTCATCAAACATATTTCACAAGAGTTGTTTCGGCCTGTCGTGCATCCTGTCAGGGGGTTCCCTCATCGTACACATGTGTACACATCGTACACATCTGATTTGGACATTATGTCCCAGGCCTGATATGCAGCCCTCCATGCCTGAAGGCCTGGGTCCCAGGGTCCTCTCCCCACCACCCCTCCACACACACACAGCCCCAGCCCTGTGCTGGGATATGCCTCAGTTATTACTTCTTACTGTTCACATTCAGGGTATAGGCTGTGCTCAGAGCATCTCAAGCTCAGAAAAAATCCTGTTGCCTGGCCCAGGGTGGCCCAGCTCCCCAAGCATCACAGGGCTGGGGCTGTATGGCCATCCTGGCAGTCCCCAGGGAAGCAGGAGCCCTGAGCCCTCGATGCACTTTAGCTGCACTCCCTGCTGCTCTCTTGCTGCTCCCCTGGGTCTCTCTCCTTGCCACTCGCCCCCTAGATAATGCCAATAACTGGTGCTTCTCCAGTGAGGGCTCTGAGGAGGCCTGAGGCTGCACTGCCAGCTCCAAGCCGGGGACAACAGCTCTGGTGACCTGGCCTGGCCCGTAGACTGGCGCCACCTCCTGGTGAGAAGCGGAACTGACATGCTCTTTTCATCGGTATCCTCCACCCATGTCTCCAGAGTCAGGGGGCTTTTGCAGAGCCCCTGCCGCGTCCCCTGACCTCTGGAAGAGACGGGAGGGAGACTGAGACTTGAGGCACAATGTCCAACACTCAGAGTCTATCATCTATCCTGAGAAAGCTGCTGGGCCACAGGTGAACAAGACGAAACCCCAACCAGCAGAGGATCAGCTTATGTGCAAGCAGGCCTTCAACTCAGAGTGGAGAAGCAGATGGGAGGGCCTAGTTCTGAATCTCAGCTTCTCCATAAGCCAGACGTGTGATCTCTAGGCAGTTACTGTTCTCCTCTGAGGCACACATCCTGAATCTGCAAAAATAGGGCTAAGGACACTTGCCTTGCTGTGTTGTGACGATTAAACGATGGATATGAACCACTTGACACAGAACTCAGAATCTGTCCTTAAAAGTAATCCATTAATAATAGGGAACTAAGGCTCAAGAACAATCACTTTTAAAATATAAATTAGAAGACATTCAACTTTATTCCTATAAGAACATCTTGGTTCTTACTCATGTTCTTGAGTAGCAGTAACAGGAGTAGAGTGGCCACCAGCTGAGTAATCAAGTCACCATCTATTTTACTTAAGCTGCAGCCATGCAGAGACGCCGAAAAAAAGTCATCAAGAGCTATAGAGGCAGCAAGGAGCAGACAGATGCCAGCACTGATGGCTTGGGAGATGCACTCACTGTGCCATGTTCTTTGGGGAAGGGAACTCCCTTAATCCTCAAACAGCCCCACGAGTAAGTGCTATTATTGCTCCTATTTTAGAGATGAGGAAGCTAGGGCACCCAGAGATTGGGGGACCAGCCCAAGGTCACACTGCTTCTAAGGAGCAAAAGTAGGATTGGAACAGGGCAGTCTGGCCCCAGAGCCTCTCTATTCCCAACTACTAGGTGATAAGTGCCTCTGATCTGGGAACTCTGTTCATCGCCATTCCTTAGATGAGAAAACTGGTGTTCAGAGAGGCAAAGTAAATTTTGCAAGGTCACACAGTAGTCATTGGCAGAGCTAGGACAGGCATGATTTTAAGCTGTGATTTTTTAGCCAATTGGGTTTCCTACTTAATTTACCTTGGGATCCAAAGCAAAAGCCAGCCCCTCTCCAGTAGTGGGAACTGCAGAAAGTGAGCCGAGGGCCTTGTTGGCAGCCGTGTTTCCCATGTGGGATGTGGCAGAAGCTGGACTATGGTGAGAGACAGTGAAACCATCACAGAAAAAAGCAAAGATGAGACGGCCAGCAGATCCGAGCCCTGGTTCCAGCCATTCCTGAAGCCCAGCTGTACCCTTCTCTTTGGAAGATTTGGTGGTTCAAATTTAGGACTTGACTTCAGGAGCCAATAGAGTCTCTCTGTGTCCCCAAGTTGCTATGGTTGAGTGTCAGTCATTGGCAACCAAAATGGGTTCTCACAGAGAAGGCAGCATGCAGAAACAAGAGGCTGAAACTGGAAGAATGGGGGACCAGGAAGAACGGCAGAGGCAAACAGAAGGCGGAGGAAGCAGAAAGCACCGAAGGGCACGAGGTTAAGAGAGCCGTTAGCCCGCTTTCCCAAACCTCAGTACTGCCCGGTTCATGAGCTTGGTCCTACAGCCCCGAGGCAGCCCCGAGACAGCCCCCAAACAGCCAGGAAACATCGTGCTCGGGCGCTGCGGAACCTTTCCTGTTCCAAATGCATATGCGTTTCATAGCCCTTCTGAATTCCATGTGTAGACACTCATTTATCCAATTTCTTCTTAGAAATTGTGATTTATTTCCAGTAAATCTTCACACCAGCTAGAAAAACTCCCCATCCTTCAGAATGCCTCTGTGCTCTCCCTAAATACGTGTTCCTCCGCCTCCCCGCTCTGCACCACCCTGGCAAGGCGCTTCTGTGAAGGCAGATGGTACCAGCTCAGAACTGACCCCAGCCCAGCCTGGAGGAAGGCAGAGCTGTTGATGAGTCAGCAGGGTCTGCACTGAAGCATCTGTCCCCAATTACCAAGATGGAAACGGCTTCCTCAGATCGCTCACAGCCCAACAGGAAGCACTCCACGCGGGCTGCCCCAAGCCTGCTGTTATTCATGCGTGCATTTTCATTTAGTTACAGAAGAGGGATGAGCAAACAGCATGGCATAATCCTTTTCTTTTGAGAGAGAAAAATGGGATCGAGGGAGGTGACATGGCTTTCCTAAGGTCACCGACCAGTCACCAAAGAAGCTCTCACTGGGGCAGGTTTCCTGGTGTCCATCCGAGTCCTGGTCCAGTCAACAAGCTTCTCAGTCTGGCTGGAGTTCGCATGGAGTCACATTCCTCACCTTCTTTCCCCCCACCCTAATTTTACTTTCTCTCGGAGCTCAGACTAGAGGAGAGCTGGTTTCATTCCATCAGTCTGTCATTCATTGACTCACTCATTCAACATGTGCCAGGGCTGAAGAGACCCACGAGTCATCTGACCAAATCCCTCCCACCCGGTGGCACTGGGCTCTTTGATTCTAAGACACAGAAACTGACTCTAGCTAACTGAAGCAATTTTTTTTTTTTAAAGAAAGAAATGATTTGGAGCTGGGGAAGCTCATAGTATTGGAGAAAAACTGAAGACTTGAGTCCCTGACAGGACTGGTTCCAGAGGTCTTAGGAACCAGAATCCCTGGTTGGTGTCTTGAGGGTTCACACGCTCCCAGCCCCCACATCCTACTCCCCAAGGTGTGCAAGGCAAGCAAGAGGCCAGTCTCCGTTTTGCTGAAATGTTGCTTAACTGGCAACTGGACAAGATCCCCTGAGCCCACACTGGACACCCAAGGAGTGATCATCACCTACCCCATTAGGAACATTCAGACCCTCTGCATCAGCAGCAGCAAGGTGGGGAGGCGGGACTCACTAGCTGAGCAGCTGGCATCACATCTCAATGATGTAATGTGGAGCTGGTACTCCAGCTCCCTCAACTCCCTCTGGTACTCTTGAGCTTCCCTCAACCACAGCAGATGGGGGCTCTCCTTGCCACCCTCTTCGAGAGGATGATGAACGGTCAGCTCTGAGTCAGCAATGGGGGATGAGATGACGCGACAAACAATCTGGAGCTGGATGATCCTGAGCAATCACCTTAGTCCAACTATCTTATTTAACAGAAGACCCTGGGCCCCAAGAGGTTCATAGAGTTGATAGACGACAATCAGAATCCAGAAACCAGGTCCCCTCCCGTCTTAAAACCCAGTTCACGGTTTTAAGGAGACCCCGGTTCAATTCCCGGGATGGGAAGATCCACTGGAGAAGGATCGCCTCTACCACGAAAAGCAGAGGTGGTGAGGCAAGGGACAGACAGGAAAAGGGGGCATATTTCCTCATGAAATAGTCTGCCCAGGAGACAGATCTGATCTGATGGTAAACAACTTTGTCACAGAGAGGCGGAGCAGGTTGCCCAGGGCACACAGCCAGTGTAACCAAGCCGGGATTGAAGCCAGGCAGTCAGCTTGGCAGGCTTGCTGGGCTGCCGTGGGTCCCCACCATGCCCATACAGCTCCTCAGAGAACCCCGGGGCTCTGGCTGTCACTGCTCTTTGGAACCTGCCTCTAAGCTTTCCAACTTCAGCTGTTGCTGATATCACCACGAAGTACCTCGATAAGTTCTGGCAATGATAAACTTTTGGTTTGTCTGGTTTATTGACTAAAGAGCTCTTACACAGAGCCAGACTGCAATGTTTCAGGTTTCTTAAAAGATACAGAATTTTCACACCAGTATAGTGGATAAGGGCCATTTGTTTTCTTCCCATCTATTTCCTACCACCCATAATACACTAAGGAGTTGCATGTTACCCTAAGCTCAAGGAGTGGCCACCTTTGCAACCTAAATAAGCCCAAGGATGATGGGTCCCATTCATCAACACTTCCCAGCATGATAATCTACTAGACACTGAGGGACACCAGGAGGTCAGATATGATCTCTGCATTCAAAGAATGCGCAGTCTCCTGGAGCCACTGAGCACTAACAATGGTTACAATACAGCACAGTGAGTGGTACTACAGAAGGGTCCACATGCTTTGATTAGATAAAGAAAGAGAATCCAGCTCTGAGCAAAGTAGCAGGAAAAGAGTCTGAGAGACTGGGGTTTGACTGCACACAGCCCAGCTGTCTGGACAGCCTCAGAGGTGAGGAGACACTGGAAGGCTCGAGGTGGGGGTGCGGTTTAGAAGGACCATGGTTCTAGATGCACAGAGGGGAGAAGGACCAGGGGGCTAGGAGATGACTATAGAGTTCAGGTAAGAGACGAGGGTCATGCCAAGGCAGAGGCACTGAAGATGGAAGAGAAACAATGGGTCAAGGATAAAAAATCAGAGGTGATATAAATGGGGCTTTTTTTTTCCTTCCATGGAGTTCACTTCAGCTTCAGATTCATTTGCCCTAAAAATAACTTTGGATCTGATTCCTATCATGCTCGAAGAATCACAGAGACCTGGTTTTTAGGTTAGGTCATTTCAAGCTTCAAGGAAAACACAAGTCAGATTAGAGGACCAGAGTTCAAATCATGTCCATAAAGTCACGTGACATGCACCTGGGCAAGTCACTTTCATCTCTGAAACTCAGCACATCATCTGCAAAACGAGAATTAGGGCTTCTTTCTCTGAGCTTGTTATGGCATCAGTTCACTTGGGCACCAACATCGTCTCATCTCTTTTTATCTCTAACAGCATTAACATCAGCGTGCACAATTTCCTGCGCACTTACTATGTCCAAGCACTATTCTAGCATGCATAACTCATCTAACCCTCACAACAGCCTCAGGAGATAGGTACTATTATTATCCTCATTCTGCAGATAGAGAAGCTGTAGCAGAAAGAGATGCAGTAACTTGTCATTTCCTCATAGGGGCAGAACAAGGATATGAACCCAGTTGAGCTGCTTGCCATAACTGTCTAAGCACCCACCTACCCTTCTGTACTTTCTATGCAGAAGCCCTCCCTCCTCCCCTGCCTAAGAAGCCTACTCTATGGGTCCTGCTTTCTGGCACCAGGTGGATAAAGAAAAGGCTCAGCTCCCTGCTGCCATTGTGAGATGCCACCACTAGATGTCACTATTGAAAGTCACTCTTTCAGCTTCAGGAGGTGTGCTGGTGGCATGTTCTGACTGGCTCAGTTTCCCTCTGAGCTACAGTGGGGTCCCCTGGTGGGGCTCTGAGACTTCAGTTCTCCAGTTCTCATCCATACGCTTAGCTGCTGCTTAGTCACTTCAGTCGTGTCCGACTCTGTGCAACCCCATAGACGGCAGCCCACCAGGCTCCCCCGTCCCTGGGATTCTCCAGGCAAGAACACTGGAGTGGGTTGCCATTTCCTCCTCCAATGCATGAAAGTGAAAAGTGAAAGTGAAGTCCCTCAGTCGTGTCCGACCCTCAGCGACCCCATGGACTGCAGCCTACCAGGCTCCTCCATCCGTGGGATTTTCCAGGCAAGAGTACTGGAGTGAGTGCCATTGCCTTCTCCGTATGCTTAGCTAACATTCACCAAATCGCTCTAGGAGTGGCAGGCCCTGAATCCAACATGGCTTCCAGACTCCCCTTTGCTTTCTAGCCAGTCTCTTTTCATTTGACTCACCAAGTGCCCCTGACTTCAAGTCTCAGGGAGCCACTAAATTTAAGGTCCAAATACTTTTACACACAAGAGACCCCTCTCCCTCCGCCCACCCCAGGGCAACTTGTACAATTTGGTTCACCCCCTCTGAGACTGACTTACTAAAGCGAGAAGCAATATTTTTTAAACACACACACACACTCAGAAACAAAACAAAAAACATGTCCTGTTGTACCCTTTTCCTGGGGTAATGGGCAGCAGCTCCCCTTACCTGCACACAGCTATCAGGAGTTCCAGTGACTGCTGTCTGAACAATGCCTACTCCACACCACACATTCTGTTCACCAGCAGGCAGAAGCACCAGAAGATTCTTCTCTGTCTAAAGAGGCTATTACAAACCTTGTGGCCATTGGGAACCCTTTCCTACACCAAAGCAAAGCTTCCCACAACAGATGTTAGGATGAGCCACCGGGCCACCAAGACTTCATGGAGTGTGTTGAAAGCTTCTTTGTGGACTGATTTCAGAAGTCTGGTGAATGCAGTGTCTGCCCTGGGTAGAAAGAATATGAGGCTGAAATCTACTGTAGACACAAACATCTTCATAAAACGAAGAGTCCCAACACCAGTCCTCAGCAAAAGCAGGAAAATATCACAGAAAATTGAGAGTGTCCTGAAGTGTAACTATGATGAGCATAGCAGATTTAGCAAGTAAAAACACAGACTATCCAGTTAAATTTGAATTTCAGGTAAACAACCAATCATTTTTAGGATAAGCATATCATCTGCAATGCTTGGGACATACATTCTCTAAAAAATGATCGGCTATTTATCTGAAATTCCAGTTTAATTGACCATCTTGTATTTTATCCATCAATCCTAGTTTTGAAGTATAACCATGATCAGAAGTAAATACAAGTCCTAAGAAAGCAAAAGTCAAAGGTATTTCACAGGTCAACAGTTAAAATCTATCTGGCTACTAAACACTGACCAAACTTTTAAAAAATTTAAAGCAGTGATCCTTTAAGTCTGACTACACACTGAAATTACCTGAGAATTTTTAAAAATATAGATATATAGATGTGCATGTCTGTCCCTGAGGATTCATACAAAACTGAGTTCATATCAATTCACATTAAAGCATTCAGTTTTAAGAATTAATAGTATTTCTATGAAATAGGAGATGTTAATGTTCAGAGTTGAGGACCATTGTCTTAAAGTGAAGAGTTGTCTGTACCTGCCGACCCAGCTGAAAACTTTTCTGAAATGATGAGGGAAATAAGGCTGATGCATTTTATTTGCAATTATTAATATAGGCTTCCTTAAACTTGTAACTCACAGTAAGTTCACACTGATGATAGCCCTCAATATACTGAGGGAAATTTGGCAAAGAGATAGATCCACTTACTATAAACTGTGGAAAATTCTGAAGGATATGGGAATACCAGACCACCTGACCTGCCTCTTGAGAAACAGGTCAGGAAACAACAGTTAGAACTGGACATACCACAACAAACTGGTTCCAAATAGGAAAAGGAGTACGTCAAGACTGTATATTGTCACCGTGCTTATTTAACTTATATGCAGAGTACATCATGAGAAATGCTGGGCTGGAGGAAGCACAAGCTGGAATCAAGATTGCCAGGAGAAACATCAATAACCTCAGATATGCAGATGACACCATCCTTATGGCAGAAACTGAAGAACTAAAGAGTGTCTTGATGAAAGTGAAAGAGAGAGTGAAAAAGTTGGCTTAAAGCTCAACATTCAGAAAACTAAGATCATGGCATCCAGTCCCATCACTTCACAGGAAATAGATGGGGAAACATTGGAAACAGTGGCTGACTATTTTTCTGGCTCCAAAATCACTATTGCAGCCATGAAATTAAAACATGCTTACTCCTTGGAAGGAAAGTTATGACCAACCTAGACAGCATATCAAAAAGCAGAGACATTACTTTGTCCACAAAGGTCCATCTAGTCAAGGCTATGGTTTTTCCAGTGGTCATGTATGGATGTGAGAGTTGAACTATAAAGAAAGCTGAGCACTGAAGAATTGATGCTTTTGAACTGTGGTGTTGGAGAAGACTCTTGAGAGTCCCTTGGACTGCAAGGAGATTCAACAAGTCCATCCTAAAGCAGATCAGTGTTCATTGATCTGGGTGTTCATTGGAAGGACTGATGTTGAAGCTGAAACTCCAATACTTTGGCCACCTGATGCGAAGAGCTGATTCATTTGAAAAGACCCTGATGCTAGGAAAGATTGAGGGCAGGAGGAGAAGAGGATGACAGAGGACGAGATGGTTGGATGGCATCACTGACTCAATGGACATGGGTTTGAGTAGACTCTGGCAGTTGGTGATGGACAGGGAGGCCTGGCGTGCTGTGGTTCATGGGGTTGTAAAGAGTCAGACATGACTGAGCGACTGAACTGAACTGAACTAGCAGTTTTTGTTGTTGTAAAAATAACATTTCTAATCATATTCTTTGTCCTTAGTAATTCCACTTTAGGGTATAAATCCTAGGAAAATATTAAGAATTCCAGACAAATAATAATATGCAAAGATGCTAAACATAATGATAAAATAATGAAAAACTGTGCTTCCTGTAAAAAAATCATTTCCATTTTGCCTGAGAACTTTTTATGATTCCTTGAAATGAAAGTCAGCAGGAGCCAAGTTCTCTCAGCTTTTCTTTGTGGGACAATATCTAATTTTCTTTCATCTTTGAAGTATGTATTTTGAATAATTTTTTTTCTTTCAGCATTTTAAAGAAGCCATTCCAATGACTTCTGGAGTCTACTGTCTTTGATTAGATGTCAGACAACATTCTCATTATTGTATCTTTAAAGGTTGTTGTTATTTAGTCGCTAAGTCATTTCTGACTCTTTGCAACCCCATGGACTGCTGCACACCAGGCTTCCCTGTCCTTCACTATCTCCAAGTTTGCTCAAACTCATGTCCATTGAGTCAGTGATGCCATCCAACCACCTCATCCTCTTTCGCCCCTTTCTCCTCTTGTCCTTAATCTTTCCCAGAATCAGGGTCTTTTGTGATGAGCCAGCTCTTCACATCAGTTGGCCAGAGTACTGAAGTTTCAGCTTTAGCATCAGTCCTTCCAATGAATATTCAGGGTTGATTTGCTTTAGGATTGACTGGTTTGACCCCCTTGCTATCCAAGGGACTCTCAAGAGTCTTCTCCAGCGCCACAGTTTGAAAGCATCAGTTCTTTGGCACTCAGCCTTCTTTATGATCCAACTCTTACATCCATACATGACTACTTGAAAAACCATAGCTTTGACTACACAGACCTTTGACAGCAAAGTAATGTCTCTGCTTTTTTTTTCTGATTATATAAAATAATTTTTTTTTTAGCTTTTGATAACAGAATTGTGGTTAAGATTTTGAGTTATTTTTTAGAGATATATTCTAAAATTTCATGAGTAAAATGACATGAAATCTTGAACTTGCTTCAAAATACCTTGGGGGTCCCGGGGTGGTAGGCATGAGCATGTTAGAGGTGAAATAGTATTGACAGTGTATTGCTAGTATAAGGAGGCTGGTGGTATGTTGGTTTTATTATTTTCTCTGTTTTTAACTTGATGGAAATTTTTTGTCTTTTTTTTATTGAATGATAATTGCTTTACAGAATTTTGTTGTTTTCTGTCAAACCTCAACATTAATCAGCCATAGGTATACATATGTCCCCCTCCCTTTTGAAAACCCTTCGTATCTCCCTCACCATTCCCCATGTCTAGGTTGATATAGAGCCCTTGTTTGAGTTTCCTGAGCCATACAGCAAATTCCCGTTGGCTATCTATTATACATATGGTAATGTAAGTTTCCATGTTACTCTTTCCATACATCTCACCCTCTCCTCCCCTCTCCCTATGTCCGTAAGTCTATTTTCTATGTCTGTTTCTCCATTGCTATCCTGTAAATAAGTTCTTCAGTACCATTCTTCTAGATTCTGTATATATGTGTTAGAATACAATATTTATCTTTCTCTTTCTGACTCACTTCACTCTGTATAATAAGTTCTAGGTTCATCCACTTCATCAGGACTCGAATGTGTTCCTTTTTATGGCTGAGTAATACTCCATTGTGTATATGTACACAACTTCTTTATCCATTCATCTGTCGATGGACATCTAGGTTGCTTCCATGTTCTAGCTATTGCAAATAGTGCTGCAGTGAACAATGGGCTACCTGTGTCTTTTTCAATTTTGGTTTCCTCAGGGTATATGCCTAGGAGTGTGATTGCTGGGTCATATGGTGGTTTTATTCCTAGTTTCTTAAGGAATCTCCATACTGTCTTCCATAGTGGCTGTATCAATTTAAATTCCCACCGATAGTGCAAGAGCATTCCCTTTTGTCCACACCCTCTCCAGCATTTATTGCTTGTAGACTTTTTGATGAGGGCCATTCTGACCAGTGTGAGGTGGTATCTCATTGTAGTTTTGATATGTATTTCTTTAATAATGAGCAATGTTGAGCATCTTCTCATGTGTTTGTTAGCCATCTGCATGTCTTCTTTGCAGAAATGCTTGTTTAGGTCTTTTTCCCACTTTTTGATTGGGTTGTTTGTTTTTCTGGCCTTGAGTTGTATGAGCTGCTTGTATATTTTGGAAATTAATCCTTTGTCAGTTGTTTCATTTGCTATTATTTTCTCCCATTCTGAGGGTTGTCTTTACACCTTGCTTATAGTTTCCTTTGCTGTGCAAAAGCTTTTAAGTTTAATCAGGTCCCACTTGTTTACTTTTCTTTTTATTTCTGTTTCTCTAGTAGGTGGGTCATAGAGGATATTGCTTTGATTTATTTCATCAAGTGTTCTGCCTATGTTTTCCTCTAAGAGTTTTATACTTTCTGGTCTTACATTTAGGTCTTTAATCCATTTTGAGTTTATCTTTGTGTGTGGTGTTAGGAGGTGTTCTAATTTTATTCTTTTACATGTAGCTGTCAGTATTCCCAGCACCATTTATTGAAGAGGCCGTCTTTGCCCCATTGTATATTCATGCCTCCTTTGTCAAAAATAAGGTAACCGTAGGTGCATGGGTTTATTTCTGGGCTTTCATTCTTGTTTCATTGGTCTATATTTCTGTTTTTGTGCCAGTACCATACTGTCTTGATGACTGTAGCTTTGCAGTATAATCTGAAGTCAGAAAGGTTGATTCCTCCAGTTCCATTCTTCTTTATCAAGACCGCTTTGGCTATTTGGGGTCTTTTGTGTTTCCATATGAATTGTGAAATTTTTTTTTTCTAGTTCTGTGAAAAATGTCATTGGTAATTTGACAGGGATCACAATGAATCTGTAGATTGCATTTGGAAGTATAGTCATTTTCACAATATTAATTTTTCTTATGTATAAACATGGAATATCTCTCCATCTGTTCATGTCATCTTTGATTTCTTTCATTAGTGTCTTATAATTTTCTGTGTACAGTTCTTTTGTCTCCTCAGGTAAGTTTGTTCCTAGAATTTAATTCTTTTTGTTGCAATGCTGAATGGGATTGATTCTTTAATTTCTCCTTCTGACTTTTCATTGTTAGTATATGGAAATGCAAGTGATTTCTGTCTATTGATTTTGTATCCTGCAACTTTGCTAAATTCACTGATTAGTTCAGTTCAGTTGCTCAGTTGTGTCCAACTCTTTGCGACCCCATGGACTGCAGCATACCAGGCCTCTTTGTCCATCACCGACTCCCAGAGTTTACTCAGACTCATGCCCATTGAGTCGGTGATACCATCCAACCATCTCATCCTCTGTCATCCTCTTCTCCTACCGCCTTCAATCTTCCCAGCATCAGGGTCTTTTCAAATGAGTCAGTTCTTCACATCAGGTGGCCAAAGTATTGGAGTTTGAGCTTCAGTATCAGTCCTTCCAATGAATATTCAGGACTGATTTCCTTTAGGATGGACTGGTTGGATCTCCTTGCAGTCCAAGGGACTCTCAAGAGTCTTCTCCAACACCACAGTTCAAAAGCATCAATTCTTTGGTGCTCAGCTTTTTTACAGTCAAATTCTCATGCCTATACATGACTACTGGAAAAACCATAGCTTTGACTAGACAGAACTTTGTTGACAAGTAATGTCTCTGCTTTCCAATATGCTGTCTAGGTTGGTCATAACTTTTCTTCCAAGGAGCAAGCGTCTTTTAATTTCATGGCTGCAATCACCATCTGCAGTGATTTTTGAGCCAAAAAAATTAAGTCTGTCACTGTTTCCACTGCTTCCCTGTCTATTTGCCATGAAGTGATGGGACCAGGTGCCATGATCTTAGTTTTCTGAGTGTTGAACTTTAAACGAACTTTTTCACTCTCCTCTTTCATTTTCATCAAGAGGCTCTTTAGTTCTTCTTCACTTTCTGCCATAAGAGTGGTGCCATCTGCATATCTGAGGTTGTTGATATTTCTCTCAGCAATCTTGATTCCAGCTTGTGCTTCCTCCAGTCCAGCATTTCTCATGATGTACTCTGCATAGAAGTTAAATAAGCAGGGTGACAATATATGGCATTGACGTACTCCTTTCCCTATTTGGAACCAGTCTGTTGTTCCATGTTTACTTCTAACTGTTGCTTCTTGACCCACATACAGATTTCTCAGGAGGCAGGTCGGGTGGTCTGGTATTCCCATCTCTTGAAGAATTTTCCACAGTTTGTTGTGATTCACACAGTCAAAGGCTTTGGCATAGTCAATAAAGCAGAAATAGATATTTTTCTGAAACTCTCTTGCTTTTTCAATGATCCAACGGATGTTGGCAATTTGATCTAAGGTTCCTCTGTCTTTTCTAAATCCAGCCTGAACATCGGAAGTTCGCAGTACTGTTGAAGCCTGGCTTGGAGAATTTGGAGCATTACTTTACTAGCATGTGAGATGAGTGCAATTGTGTGCTAGTTTGAGCATTCTTTGGCATTGCCTTTCTTTGGGATTGGAATGAAAACTGACCTTTTCCAGTCCTGTGGCCACTGCTGAATTCACAAATTTGCTGGCATATTGAGTGCAGCACTTTGGCAGCATCATCTTTTAAGGTTTGAAATAGCTTAACTGGAATTCCATCACCTCCACTAGCTTTGTTCGTAGTGATGCTTCCCAAGACCCACTTGACTTTGCATTCCAGGATGTCTGGCTCTAGGTGCGTGATCACACCATAGTGATTTTCTGGGTCATGAAGATCTTTTTTGTACAGTTCTTCTGTGTATTCTTGCCACCTCTTTTTAATATCTTCTCCATCTGTTACGTCCATACCATTTCTGTCCTTTATTGTGCCCATCTTTGCAAGAAATGTTCCCTTGGTATCTCTAATTTTCTTGCAGAGATCTTTAGTCTTTCCCATTCTATTGTTTTCCTCTATTTCCTCGCATTGATCACTGAGGAAGGCTTTCTTAGCTCTCCTTGCTATTCTTTGGAACTCTGTATTCAAATGGGTATATCTTTCCTTTTCTCCTTTGCCTTTCACTTCTCTTCTATCCACAGCTATTTGTAAGGCCTCCTCAGACAACCATTTTGCCTTTTTGCATTTCTTTTCCTTGGGGATAGTCTTGATCTCTGCCTCCTATACAATGTCATGAACCTCTGTCCATAGTTCTTCAGGCACTCTGTCTATGAGATCTAATCCCTTGAGTCTATTTGTCACTTCCACTGTATAATTGTAAGGTACTTGATTTAAATCATACCTGAATAGTCTGCTGGCTTTCCCTACTTTCTTCAATTTAAGTCTGAATTTGGCAATAAGGAGTTCATGGTCTGTGCCACAGTCAGCTCCCGGTCTAGTTTTTGCTGACCATATAGAACTTCTCCATCTTTGGCTGCAAAGAATATAATCAATCTGATTTCAGTATTGACCATCTGGTGATGTCCATGTGTAGAGTCTTCTCTTGTGTTGTTGGAAGAGGGTTTTTGTTATGACCAGTGCATTTTCTTGGCAAAACGCTATTAGCCTTTGCCCTGCTTCATTCTGTACTCCAAGGCCAAATTTGCCTGTTACTTCAAGTGTTTCTTGACTTCCTACTTTTGCATTCCAGTCCCTTATAATCTTTTTGGGGTGTTAGTTCTAGTAGGTTTCCATAGAACTGGTCAACTCCAGCTTCTTCGGCATTGCTGTTTGGGGCATAAACTTGGATTACTGTAGTCTATGCCCCAAGTCTACCATAGTCTACAATATTCAATTACTTGGATATTCAATGGTTTGCCTTGGAAACAAACAGAGATCTTTCTGTCATTTTTGAGATTGCATCCAAGTACTGCATTTTGGACTTTTCTGTTGACTATGATGGCTACTCCATTTCTTCTAAGGGATTCTTGCCCACAGTAGTAGATATAATGGTCATGTAAGTTAAATTCACCCATTCCAGTCCATTTTAGTTCCCTGATTCCTAAAATGTTGACGTTCACTCTTGCCATCTCCTGTTTGACCACTTCCAATTTGCCTTGATTCATGGACTTGACATTCCAGGTTTCTATGCAATATTGCTCTTTACAGCATTGGACTTTACCTCCTTCATCAGTCATATCCACAACTGGGTGTTGTTTTTGCTTTGACTCCATCTCTTCAGTCTTTCTGGAGTTATTTCTCCACTGATCTCCAGTAGCATATTGGACACCTACCAACCTGAGGAGTTTATCTTTCAGTGTCCTATCTTTTTGCCTTTTCATACTGTTCATGGGGTTCTCAAGGCAAGAGTACTGAAGTGGTTTGCCATTCCCTTCTCCAGTGGACCACGTTTTGTCAGAACTTTCCACCATGACCCATCTTGGGTGGCCCTACACTGCATGGCTCATAGTTTCATTGAGTTAGACAAAGCTGTGGTCCATGGGATCAGATTGATTAGTTTTCTGTAACTGTGATTTTCAGTCTGTCTGCCCTCTGATGGAGAAATTCACTGATTAGCTCTACTAATTTTCTGATACTATCTTTAGGATTTTCTATATACAGTGTCATGCCATCTGCAAACAGTGAGAGCTTTACTTCTTTTCCAATCTGGATTCCTTTTATTTCTTTTTCTTCTCTGACTGCTGTAGTTAGGACTTCCAAAACAATGTTGAACAATAGCGATGAAAGTGGACACGCTTGTCTTGTTCCTGATCTTAGGGAGAATGCTTTCAGTTTTTCAACACTGAGAATAATGTTTGCTGTAGGCTTATATATGGCCATTACTATGTTGAGGTAGGTACTATGCCCATTTTTTGAAGAGTTTTAGTCATATATGGGTGCTGAATTTTGTCAAAGGCCTTTTCTGTATCTATTGAGATGATCATATGATTTTTATCTTTCGGTTTGTTAATATGGTGTATCACGTTGATTTGTGTATATTGAAGAACATTTGCACTCCTGGAGTGAACCCAACTTAATCATGGTGTATGAGCTTTTTGATGTGTTGCTGAATTCTGTTTGCTAAAATTTTGTTGAGGATTTTTGCATCTATGTTCATCAGTGATAGTGGCCTATAGATTTCTTTTTTTGTGTTGTCTTTGTCTGGTTTTGGTATCAGGGTGATGGTGGCCTCGTAGAATGAGTTTGGAAGTGTCCCTTCATCTGCAATTTTTTGAAAGAGTTTTAGAAGGACAGGCATTAGCTCTTCTCTAAATGTTTGAGAGAATTCTCCTGTGAAGCCATCTGGTGATGGGCTTTTGTCTTTTGGAAGATTGTTGATCACGGCTTCAATTTCAGTGCTTGTAATTGGGTTATTCATAATTTCTATTTCTTCCTGGTTCAGTCTTGGAATATTAAACCTTTCTAAGAATCTGTCCATTTCTTCCAGGTTATCCATTTTATTGTCATATAGTTGCTTATAATAGTCTCTTATAATCCTTTGTGTTTCTGCACTGTTTGTTGTAACCTCTTTTTCATTTCTAATTTTGTTGATTTGATTCTTTTTTTTTCTTGATGAATCCGACTAAAGGTTTGCCAATTTTGTTTATCTTCTCAAAGAACCAGCTTTTAGTTTTATTAATATTTACTATTATTTCTTTCATTTCTTATTTCTGCTCAGATCTCTATGATTTCTTTCCTTCTACTAATTTTGGAGGTTTTTTCCTTCTTTTTCCAGTTATTTTTAGGGGTAAAGTTAGATTGTCTATTCGATGTTTTTCTTGGTTCTTGAAGTAGGATTGTATTGCTATAAACTTCCCTCTTAGAACTGCTTTTGCTGCATCCCATAGGTTTTGAGTTGTTGTGTTTTCATTGTCATTTGTTTCTAGAAATTTTTTTATTTCCCTTTTAACTTCTTCAGTAACCTGTTGGTTATTTAGAAATGTGTTGTTTAATCTCCATGTGTTTGTGTTTCTTACAGTTTTTTTCTTGTAATTGAAATCTAGTCTCATAGCATTGTGGTCAGAGAAGATGCTTGATATGATTTCAATTTTCTTGAATTTACTGAGATTTGATTTGTGACCCAAGATATGGTCAATCCTGGAGAATGTTCCATGTGCACTTGAGAAGAAGGTGTATTCTTCTGCATTTGGATGGAATGTCCTGAAGATATCAGTGAGATCCATCTCACCTAATGTGTCATTTAAGACTTGTGTTTCCTTATTAATTTTCTGTTTTTATTATCTGTTCATTGGTGTGAGTGGGGTGTTGGAGTCTCCTACTATTATTGTGTTACTGTCAATTCTCATTTTATGTCTGTTAGTGTTTGTCTTATGTAATGAGATGCTCCTATGTTGGGTGATATTTACAATTGTTATGTCTTCCTCTTGGATTGATCCCTTGATCATTATGTAGTGTCCTTCCTTATCTCTTGTAATCATCTTTATTTTAACGTCTTTTTTGTCTGATATGAGGATTGCTACTCCAGCTTTATTTTGCTTCCCATTTGCATGGAATGTATTTTTTCATCCTCTCACTTTCAGTCTATATGTGTCTTTAGGTCTGAAGTGGGTGTCTTGTAGACAGCATATATATGGGACTTGCTTTTGTGTCCATACAGCCAGTCTGTGTCTTTTGGTTGGAGCATTTAATCCATTCACATTTAAAATAATTATTAATAAATATGTTCCTATTGCCATTTTCTTAATTGTTTGGGGTTGATTTTGTATATCTTTTTTCTTCTGTTGTATTTCTTGACTATATAAGTCCGTTTAACATTTGTTGCAAAGCTGGTTTGGTGGTACTGAATTCTCTTAACTCTTGCTTGTCTGGAAAGCTTTTTATTTCTCCATCAATTTTGAATGAGATCCTTGCCAGGTACAGTAATCTTGGTACAAATTTTGCCAGGTACAAAAATCTTGTAGATTTTTCCCTTTCAGTGTTTAAAATATATCCTGCCATTCCCTTCTGGCCTGCAGAGTTTCTACTGAAAGATCAGCTGGTAAGAGTATTGGGTTTCCCTTGTATGTTACTTGTTGTTTCTCCCTTGCTGTTTTTAATATTCTTTATGTTTAGTCTTTGTTAGTTTGATTAATATGTATCTTGGCATGTTTCTCATTGGGTTTATCCTGTATGGGACTCTTCGTGCCTCTTGGATGTGATCAACTATTTCCTTTTCCATGTTGGGGAAATTTTCAACTATTATCTCTTCAAAACTTTTCTCATATCCTCTCTTTTACTCTTCTTCTTCTGGAACACTTATAATTCGAATGTTGGTGTGTTTGATATTGTCTCAGAGGTCTCTGAGACTATCCTCAGTTCTGTCTATTCTTTTTACTTTATTCTGCTCTTCAGAAGTTATTTCCACCATTTTATCTTCCAGTTCACTGATTCGTTCTGCTTCAGATATTCTATTGATTCCTTCTAGAGTGTTTTTAATTTCACTCATCATGTTGTCTTGTATGTTTATTCTTTAATTCTTCTAGGTCTTTGTTAATTGATTCTTGAATTTTTTCCATTTTATTTTCAAGATTTTTGATCATCTTTACTATCATTACTCTGAATTCTTTTTCAGTTAGTTTACCTATTTCTTCATTTTATTTGGATTTCTGCGTTTCTAGTTTGTTCCTTCATTTGTGTAGTATTTCTCTGCCTTTTCATTATTTTTTAACTTATTGTGTTTGAGGTCTCCTTTTCCCAGGCTTCAGGGTTGAATTCTGTCTTCCTTTTGGTTTCTGCCCTCCTAAGGTTGGTCCAGTGGTTTGTGTAAGCTTCGTATAGGGTGAGATTTGTGCTGAGTATTTTGTTCATTTTTCCTCTGATGGGCAAGGCTGAGGTGGTAATCCTATTGATGACTGGTTTGTATTTTTATTTGTTGTTTAGATGAGGCATCCTGCACAGGGTGCTACTGGTGGTTGGGTGAGGCCGGGTCTTGTATTCAAGCATCCTTTGTGTGAGTTCTCACTATTTGATACTCCCTAGGGTTAGTTTTCTGGTAGCCTAGGGTCTTGGAGTGAGTGCTCCCACCCCAAAGGCCCAGGGCTTGATGTCTCCCTGGGATGCCTTCCAACACTGTGCTGGTCTCTGGACCTGCTGTGGGCAGCTCAGATTCTAATCTGGTCCTACTCCAGTGTGTTCTTGCCTCCAATGTCCACAGCTATCAGAACAAGTGCACTTTCTTTTATGGGAGTGCTCGATGACCTTTTATATATTCCATAGAAACAGAGTCTGCCTAGTTAATCGTGTGGATTTAATCTGCAGCTTGTACAGCTGGTGGGAAGGTTTTGGGTCTTCTTCCTTAACCACACTGCCCTGGGTTTCCATTGTGATTTTATTTCCACCTATGCATGTGGGTCGTCCACTGGGGTTTGCTCCTGAGGCTGCCCTGGAGGACTTGGGTTTGCCCCTGTGAGGGCCAGGAGTGGAGGTGGTGCTGCTTCTTGGGTTGCAGTGTTTCTGGAAGCACCAGGTACTCAGGGGAGTTGGTGGCTAGGGCAGCAGGAAATAAAGTGCTCTAGAAGGGTATGGCAACCAGTAATGGCCAATATGCTCCAGTATTCTTGCCTGGAGAATCCCACTCCTTGACAGAGAAGCCCGGCAGGCCACAGTCTACAGGGTCACCAAGAATCGGACACTACCAAAGCGACCCTGTGCACATAGATGCAAGACTTTTTTTTTTTTTTTTGCCTGTGGCAGCTTTGCCCTAATGAGAGTTGAGCATGGCTTGGAGGGATTCTGGAAGCACCAAGTGTGCAGGGACACGGACTGCCTCCACTGCAGTTACAGCCCTCTCAGAGTCTTTTTTCGAGCCTCTTGTAGCTGGCAATCAGAAGGTCTCTTTGGCCAGTCTTTCTCCATAGCTCCACCCATTCAGGCACTTAAGAGGGCTCCCTTTCCTGGGGTCCTCTCTGTTGTTTGGCACATCATGCACATAGAGGGGGCCCCCCTGGCTGGGGTTCTACTCTGTAGATTGGCACATTAGGCACTTAAAGGGGCACCCTGGGTGGGTTCTACTCTGTGGTTCAGTGTGTCAGGTGTTTGATGGGCCAGGCTGTCTACTGTTCAGCTGCCAATGCTGGCGTGTCGGGGGGAGAGAGGCTATGGTGATGGCTTTATTCCCTATGTATGACTCAGCAGTATTGCCTTGCTTCCATGGCTGCCCAGCTTCCCTCCACAGGTATTTCCCACCACAATCTCTTCCCTCACATCCCCTCAATCCGTCTCTCTGCAGTCAACAGCAGCCCTCACCCTGGGATTGCTCCACAATCCCTAAACTCCAGGTCCCAGCTGCTGCGCTTTCCAGGGGACCTGCATCCCTGTCCGGGGTATATATGGCTGCGGCAAAGACTGTCTGATTCCCATTCCATTTAGGCTGCCACAGATCAGCTGTTTCACTCTCAGCCTTTAATGTTTCTCAGACAATTGCCCCGATGTGAGGATCAGACCCCTCCTTCTGTTCCCCCCGCCGCCGAGGGCAGGTCCAGTCCTACTAACACTCCTGTTTTCCCCCTAGTTCCTTCATCCTACTGAGCTTTGTGTGGTTCTATATATTCTTTCCCAACTGGTCAGGTACTCCTGTCTACTCTCAGCTGGTGTTCTGCATGCACTTCTGTGTCTGAAGGTGTATTCCTGATGTATCCACGGAGAGAGATGTACTCCATGTCCATATACTCCTCCATCATCTTGTTCTCCAAAGACACCATCTTGTTTGACAAAGACTTCTCACGTGGCCAAAGCAAGTGCCTTGTTTCCTTCACCACAAAAGCACTGTGGGCCAAGAACGCCAGGGTGGTGGCAAGTGCTGGGGTCTGTCCCTTGGGTTGTGCTGAAGGAAAGTGCAGAGTTTCTTGTAGAAGAGTCTGGAACTGCTAATGCTCAAAAAAGAAAAAAAAAAAAAAACTGTCTCTGCTTTTTAATACGCTGTCTAGGTTTGTCACAGTTTTTCTTCCAAGGAGTAAGCGTCTTTTAATTTAATGGCTGCAGTCACCATCCACAGTGATTTTGTAGACCAAGAAAATAGTCTGTCACTGTTTCCATTTCTTCCCCATCTATTTGCCATGAAGTGATAGGATTGGATGCTATGGGCTAAGCTTTTTTGAATTTTGAGCTTAAAGCCAGTTTTTTCACTTTCCTCTTTCATCTTCATCAAGAGGTTCTTTAGTTCCTCTTTGGTTTCTGCCATTAAAGTGGTATTAAAGTGGTATGCAAAATAAATTTCGCATAACTGAGGTTATTGGTATTTCTCCCAACAATCTTGATTCCAGTTTGTGTTTCATCCAATCCAGCATTTCACATAATGTATTCAGCATATCAGTTAAATAAGCAGGGTGACAAGATACAGCCTTGACGAACTCCTTTCCCAATTTTGAAACAGTCTGTTCTTCCGTGTCTAGTTGTCTCTTGACAGTTGTTTCTTAACTGTTGTTTCTTGTCCTTCATACAGGCTTCTCAGGAAACAGGTAAGGTAGTCTGGTATTCCCATCTCTTTAAGAATTTTTCCACAGTTTGTTGTGATCCACACAAAGGCTTTACCGTAGTCAATGAAGCAGAAGTAGGTGTTTTTCTGGAATTACCTTGCTTTTTCTATGATCCAGTGGATGTTAGCAAATTTGATCTCTGGTTCCTCTTTCTTTTCTAAATCCAGCTTATACATCTGGAAGTTCTTGGTTCACATACTGCTAAAGTCTAGCTTGAAGGATTTTGAGCATAATCATGCTAGCATGTGAAATGAGTGCAATTGTACGGAGGTTTGAACATTCTTTGGCCCTGCCTTTCATTGGAATTGGAATGAAAACTGACATTTTCCAGTCCTGTGGCCACTGCTGAGTTTTGCTGAGTTTTCCAGATTTGCTAGCATATAGTACTTTAACAGCATCATCCTTTAGGATTTGAAATAGCTCAGCTGGAATTCCATCACCTTCACTAGCTTTGTTCATAGTGATGCTTGCTAAGGCCCACTTGACTTCACACTCCAGTATGTCTGGCTCTAACTGAGTGACCACACCATCATGGTTATCCAGGTCATCAAGACATTTTTGGTACAGTTCTTCTGTGTAGTCTTTCCACCTCTTCTTAATCTCCTCTGCTTTTTCTAGATCCTTACCATTTCTATCCTTAAGTATGCCCATCTTTGCATGAAATCTTCCCTTGGAATCTCTAATTTTCTTGAAGAGACCTCTAATCTTTCCCATTCTATTGTTTTCCTCTATTTCTTTGCATTGTTCACTTAAGAAGGCTTTCTTATCTCTCCTTGCTGTTCTCTGGAACTCCGTGTTGAGTTGGGTATATTTTTCTCTTTCTCCTTTGTCTTTCACTTCTTTTGTGTCCTTTTTCTCTGACTGTGCTTAAGATATTCTCTTTAATTTTGGTTTTCAGCAGTTTGACCATGATGAGAGTTGCTATGGTTTTCCTTGTTATTTATTGTACTTGGGTTTTCCTTGGCTTCTAAGACTTATGAATTAATATATTAGTATTTATCAATTTTTGAAAATTCCCAAGCACAATCCCTTCAAATATTTTCTCTCACCCATTTTCTCTTCTCTTTTAAAATTTTTATTTATTTATTTACTTTTGGCTGTGCTGGGTCTTGGTTGCTATGCAGTCTTTCTCTAGCTGTGGAGGGTGGGGGCTCCTCTTCATTGTGGTGCATGGGCTTCTCATGCAGTGGCTTCTCTTGTTGCAGAGCATGGGCTCTAAGAAGTGCAGGCTTCAGTAATTGTGGCACATGAACTCAGTAGTTGTGGGTCCTGGTCTCTAGAGCACAGATTCAGTAGCTGTGGCCCACAGGTTTATTTGTTCCGGGGCATGTGGGATCTTCCTGAGCCAGAGATCAAACCAGAGTCTCCTGCACTGGCAGATTATCACCAAGCCACCAGGGAAGCTCCTCTCTCCTCTCTTTGAGGGGTTCCAAATATGTATATACTCTAGTGCTTTATAGTATCCTAGTGTTCTCTGAAACTCTTCTGTAACTTTTAAAATTTAAATTCAATTTAATTTTTCTCTCCCTATGTATTAGTTTGGATAAATTTTAATAATCTACTTTCAAGTTCCTGATCTTTTTGTTAGGTAGATGTAATAGGAAAAAGGAGTCCATAAAAGACAAAGAAGAGAAAAGCCCACAAAAATAGAACAAAGTAAAGTCCGAGGATTGGAGTGAGAACCTCAGATAAACAAATAGCCTTCCTGGCTAGCCCAATTTAAATAGGGTAGGCTCAGGGGGAGGAGGAAAAAACATGTAAAAAGAGGAGCCAAAATTGAGCTGAGGGACCTCTCTTCATGTCTTTTGGGTGGGCCCACCCTCGCCTCAAGGATGCACTTTCCTTTGCTTGCTAAATAAACTGAGCTGTAACACTGGTCCATCCGTTGCTTCAAATTTTTGCTGCAGTGAGACAGAACTGAGGAAATTACACACTGCCCCGACATCTCTGGTGCTGTGACTTGGATTCAACCTGGCTGAAACAACCTCACCTTGGCCCCCACGAGGCAGAGGCCAAGCACGGCAGAAGCCTAACTTGGCGAAAGCTCCCATGGTGGAAGCTGAACGTGAAGAAAACCCAGCACAGTGAGAATGACAAGAAACCCTGCATGCTAGAAACTGGGACAGCAAAAACAAACTCAGCAGAAAGATCATGCAGCTCAGTCTCAGATTCCAGAAGGCCTCCGGTTAAGGTCGGAGGTCCTCGCCCCTATGGCTGGAAGGACTTGGGCTAACAAAATCTTAATTCCTTTACAATCTCTCTTTTCTTGTTTCCTCGAACCCCCTGCAAATAGGTGAGCTGCAGTGGGTGCAACTGAGGGACTCTGGCAGGGGCTACTCCCCAGTGTGTCCCAAAGGCTCCACTGTCTGCTACGCCCTAGTAGCTGTTGCCCAAGGGCATGAGGGTTCTTCTGTCCTTAACTTCCTTTGTGCCAAGGATCAGGCCAACGAAAACTGTGAGCACACATCAGGTATTTAGCAGATTTTCTAGCAGGTTATGAAGGGGATTCCTCAGCACGTTTTTCCCACTGTTTTTTCCTCCTATCCTTCAGATCCTCTCTCCATCTATGCCACTGCTTACAAAGTATTGATCAGATCATCATCTTTCCATTTCTGAAGGTTGTGCTTGAAACCATTTATCTAAGATTGGGACTCAAATCCATGTGGCAGGGACTCTGTGCTATGCTTACTCAGTCATATCCAACTGGGACTTGAACCCAGCCAAAATCCATGGTGCCTAGTTTTAGGACCCAATGAAGCTCAGGCTCTTGATGTCTCATTGCAAAAAAAATTCAGAGAGAGACACAGCTATAGGTAAGAGGTGGATTTGTTCGGATTTAGAGAGAAGCACACCCTGCAGGGTGTGGGCCATTTCACAGGGTGAGTGTGGCAGCCATGAAATGTAGGGTAGTTAGTTTTTTTTGAGCTAATTTCATATGCTAATGAGTGGGAGGATCATTCCAACAGTTGGGGAAGCACCCACTCCTCAGTCTTTTGACAGTGCCTTGGAACTGTCCTGATCCCTCTGAGTGTGTCATTTAGCTTGCAGATTGAGGATCAAGGTTTAGTTGCATTTGACTTGTCCTCTTGGACCCATTTGATTTTAATCAGTTATGTTATGCCCTTGGGTTATGTCATTCTTTCAAAAGTTGTGCCCTGCCCCTTCCCTCCTGTTTCTTGCTCTTTTCCTGAGCTCCGTCTGGGCCCACAATGTTGGCTCTACAAGATTCTGGAGGGACAACCAGAAAATAGCCAGCCCTTCAGAGAGAAATACTGTATAATATCCAATCTCTCTATAGATATTCCAGCCTTCATCTTCCATGTTTCCTACAACATGTACAACAGCATCTCTCAGTGAACCAGCTAGGGTGGGTGACACGCACACAGTGCCTGCTAGAAGTCCACCTGTTGGTGGAATCCCTTAAGGGGCAATCGGGCTTCCAGGGACAATGTTTGCCACTTTGGGAGTTATCCCTGCAGGCTGTTTGGGCCCAAAGCCTTACCACCCTTCTCCTAAAGTTACAAACATAACCCTGGATCAAATCTCCATTCCACTTTTATGGAACATCTGGTCTGTTGCTTCTTATTAATTTGTTCTTAAGCCACTTACTGCTACAACCAGGACCTGGCTCCCTTGTAGGAAACATTGCTCCACCCACCCCCCCCATTATTAAACTACTCCTAATGCCCACGACAGGACCAGATAACCCACTCCTTTGTCATTACTTCTGCTATTACCTAAAGTGGGTCTATGACAATGAAATGTTTACCATTGGAAACACCCTAAGCTGTTCTTATGGAGGACCAGGGGAGGATATCAGTGACTTACATCCCCTCAGAGCAATAAGAGGATAAGGCTTATGGCTGTTTCACCAGGTTCCCAGTCTCAGGGCACAGGCTTGGATTGCTTTACATCATGGTATCTATTCCCATCTGTGGTGGACAAACTGGCAGTGAGTTAAGATTATAAACCCTTAATCCTACCCAGCACTGGTCATGCTGGAGACCTTGGGGATATGCAACTCCAGTCCAGGGGTTTCAGGAGGTCGACCTGCCTTCACATGCCTAGAAATCTGGTCCTTGGAAGTTTGTCATGCCTCAACCTTCTTGGGGATCTAGCAGTCCAGGGGTCCCAGAAGGTCGACATGCCTCGACCTGCCTGGGGATCTGCATTGCACCCTGACCCAGGGATGCCTGGCTCTAAGGTTGCAACAGTACTGGATAGGATAAGCTTCAGAAAGACTCACTCCTAAAGAAATACACCCATGGACATAGAAGGAAGCCTATTAGTTATGGGACTGTGCCTGGTCTCAGCAATAACTCAGGGGTCCAACAAGAACCTCATTCAGATCAGATCAGATCAGTCCCTCAGTCGTGTCCAACTCTTTGTGACCCCATGAATCGCAGCACGCCAGGCCTCCCTGTCCATCACCAACTCCTGGAGTTCACTCAGACTCACGTCCATCGAGTCAGTGATGCCATCCAGACCTTTCTGAAAAGCCTAAAAGAGGCCCTCAAAAAGTTTATCAATCTAGACATAGACTCTTATGAGGGACAGGTGATTTTAAAGGACAAATTCCTGTTCTGATGTGCATCAGGCATCAGGATAAAGTTACAATAGCTACAGCAGCAGGGGTCTGCTGCCTCTTCAGATGAAATGGTCCAGACAGCCACCAATACCTTTTATAACAGAAAACAGGAGAGGGAGGTCAAGGCCCAGGAAAGGGAGAAAAGGGAAGAGACAAGGTATGCCCAGATGCTAGCCACCGTCCAGGGAAGCCCTATGACAAACCCCAAGTCCTTAAAGGACAAGGCATGAGGCAAATGCCTAATCTGTTGACAGGCAGGACATTGAACCAAAGAGTGTCCAAACCATAACAATTCTTCTAAAACAGCTTGCTACAAATGCCATCAGTTGGGACACTGGGTGGCACTCTGCCCTTAGGACCCAAGAGCCTCAAGGTCAAGTGCCAAGCCTTCCCTCACAATGGTTCAATAAGACTGAAGTGGCCCTCTCCAGCCAGCCCACCTGTCACAGATAACCATCATGGGGCTGGAGCCAAGGGTGCAACTACATGTGGCAGGAAGGTCTGAGAATTTCTTGGTTGACACAGGGACTACCTACTCTGTCCTAACCTACTCTGGAGCCTTATCCTCCCAAACCTGTACCATTTTGGGTGCTACAGGTAAAAGAGTTACAAAAAGATTCACCTGAGCATTTCTTCATTGCTGGGATGGACAAATATTTTCCCACCAATTTCTGGTGGTCTCTGAAAGTCCTACTCCCTTATTGGAAAGAGATATACTCACTAAACTGGGAGCCACCCTTGTGATGGAAAGTTTTTCAGCCCCTAGAGCCCTACAGCTTCTGGTTACTACTGAGGAACCCATCACACCATCTCCAATAGGGAGGGACCAAAAACCACGGGAGGACAAAGTTAACTCCCAGGTATGGGACTAGGGGACTCCTGGACAAGCCCACCAAGCTGAACTGGTCATCATTGTCCTCCGAGTTCCCACTGTTTCCAAACCAGAAAAAATACCCCTCAGAAGAGAAGTTTGGGAAGGACTACAGCCTCTAATAAATAAATAATTTGCCCGTGGGCTATTGGTCCCCACCAATTTGCCGTGTAACACCCTGATCCTCCCTGTAAAGAAAAAGGATGGGACCTGGTGAATGGTTCAAGATCTCCAGATCATAAATGAAGCTGTAGTCCTCCTCCATCCCACAGTACTCAATCCCTATGTAATCTTGGGAGAAATCCCTCCCAGTGCCAAGTAGTTTACAGTCCTGGATTTCAAAGATGCATTCTTTTGCATACCACTGGCTAAAGAATCCCAGTATCTTTTTACCTTCAAGTGGGAGGCTCCAGGAGAAAAACACCAACAGATGACTTGAACAGTATTACCTCAGGGGTTGAGAGATAGCCCCCACCTGTTTGGGCAGGCTCTTAACTGGGATCTCCTATATCCAGACCTGGGACCTAATGGGAAAATATTACAATATGTAGATGACTTACTAATCTGCTCTCCAGATGAGAAAAATGCCCAACAACATGCAATTCAGGTTCTAAACTTTTTGGCAGAGAGAGGATATAAAGTCTCCCATGGTGAGGCACAGATGGTCGAGACAAAGGTCACTTACCTGGGAGTTCAGATTACACAGGGGTCCAGGAGGCTGTCCTCTGATCGAGCATGAGGAATCCTCCAGTCGCCCTCCCCCACGACTCAAAAACAATTGCGAGCTTTCCTGGGGCTAACTGGGTATTGTAGAATCTGGATACCCAACCATAGTCTAACTGCCCAGCCCTTATATGAAAGATTGAAGGGACAGGGTGATTCAATCCCACTGATGTGGGGAACTCCTCAAAAGAAGGGAGAGGCTACAGTAAAACAAGCACCTGCCTTGAGGTTGCCAGACCCAGAAAAAGCATTCCAACTTTATGTCCATGAAAAGGAAGGAATAGCCTTGGGAGTGTTAACTCAAAAGTTGGGACCTGAGCCCCAGCCTGTAGCTTACTTATCCAAGAGGCTCGACCCAACTGCCTGAGGCTGGCCTCCCTGCCTTCAAAATCTTGCAGCTATTGCAGTCCTGATAGAAGATGCACTAAAACTCTCTTTGGGGGGCAAACTAACTATTTTTACCAGCCACCAAGTGAAACAACTCCTGAATGGAAGAGGCCACTTATTGATGTCTGATCAAAGGATCCTCAGATATCAAGTAGTGCTGCCAGGCCTGATTATATCTCCTTGTGAGGTTCTTAAATCCAGCCACCCTCCTGCCTACCCCTGAAGGCTCTCCCCTTTCACTCTTGCCTAGAAACCTTGGACCACTGGACAAAACCCTAAGTGGGATTGTCAGAAGATCCTCTGACCAATCCTGAGGAAATCTGGTACACCGATGGAAGCAGCTTTGTCTTGAATGGAAAAAGAAGAGCCGGATATGCAGTAGTCTCCAATTTTGAGACGTTAGAGGCTAAACCTTTGGCACCAGGTACTTCAGCCCAATTAGCTGAGCTCATAGCCCTGACTTGAGGTTTAGAGCTGGAAAAGGAAAAACAGTAGCCATTTACTCTGACTCCAAGCATACCTTTCTGGTGCTACATGCATATGCTGCTATTTGGAAAGAAAGAGGCCACTTGACCACCTGAGTGTCCCCAATAAAATATGGTGATCAAATCCTTAGGCTCTTGGAAGCAGTCCATCTGCCTGCTGAGGTTTCAGTCTTCCATTGTAAAGGACACTAAAAAGAGAGAGCATGGAAGTGGCACGAGGGAACCAAGCAGCTGATCAGGCAGCTAAGAGAGCAGCATTACAGAACAATGACCTAATAAGGATTGCCACCTTGGTTCCACAGACTAATTTGCCAGAAACTCCTTCATATACTGAAGGTGAGACTCTTAAAGCTAAGAGTGAGGGCTTTTAAGAAGATCATATGGGGTGGTTCCAAAAGGAGGGACTCCCTTTTTCTGCCTGGGAACCTCCAGTGGAAGTTGGTTAACGCCTTACATGCCCCAACTCATTTAGTGAAAAAGGCCCTCCAAAGATTACTAGAAAGGTCCTTCAGAGGAACAGGCCTCCAAATGATAATAGGCAAATGGTCCCGTCTTGTCCCACTTGCCAATTAAACAGCCCCCAAGGAACTTGAAGACCCCAGCTGGCCCAGCCTGTCCAACAACATGGGACCTACCCAGGAGAGGACTGGCAGATGGACTTCACCCAGATGCCAGTTTCTCAAGGGTATAAATACCTATTAGTCATGATAGATACATTCACAGGATGGATTGAAGGCTTTCCCACCTGGACTGAGAAGGCTGAGGAGATGGTAGAAAAACTGCTCCATGAAATCATTCCAAGATTTGGTCTGCCCAGGTCATTGCAAAGTGACAATGGGACATCATTTACTTCTAAGGTCACCCAAGGGGTCTCTAAAGCATTGGGCATTACTTATTATCTCCATTGTGCCTGGAGGCCTCAGTCTTCAGGAAAAGTAGAAAGAGCCAAGCAATTCTTAAAATCAGTAATAAAAAAGATAACTCAGGAGACCTCCCTTGGATGGAAGGAGGCTTTAATTGCCCCTAAGGAACAGGTTGGTCTTAGTCCTTATGAGATGCTTTATGGAAGATATTTTGTTTATGTTAATGACCTCTTCCTAGATTCAAGGCTCAGACCCTCCAGTTATGTACCATGGTCACTGGGCAATTTCAACAAGATATATGCTTGTGGGGTGTCAACCAGGACCCAAAGGATTCTTAAGGAGCCACCACTATATGCTCCAGGGACTCAAGTCCTAATTAAAGTCTGGAAAGATGGGTTCCTAAAGGCTCAACTCCAGTCTACATGGAAGGGCCCCTACCCTGTAATACTCTCTACCCCCACAGCAGTCAAGGTACCAGGACATGGCTCCTGGATTCACTACTCACGAGTCAAGCCATGGAAGAAAACAGAAGAGCACACTCAATACACCTGTGAGCCCCTGGGAGATCTCAGATGCCTATTGAGAACTACAAATGAGTGACATTCGAATGAGCACCCCCAAAATTAAGTTTCTGGGGATAAGATTTCTCAGGATAGTTCTAAAGAGCCAACGATATCTTGGCAGGGGTTGTACTCCAACATAGACAGGAGATAGATCTCCTGATCCGTGGACAAGGAGGAACTTGAGCCATCTTGAATGAGACATGTTGTTTCTGGGTAAATACCTCCAGTCAAGTTAAAAAAGTCTCACAGTCCTCAAGAAAAACATTCAGATCCTACTGGATCTCAGAGAACAAGCTGGAGAGTTCTCAGGGTGGCTACAATCTCTCTTTGGGGGATCCTTCTCCTGGCAAGGGGAAATATGGAGTTAGCTAATGCCCCTGCTAATCTTTGTCATCACCATATTGATGCTGCTTATGATTGCTCCGTGTATTATCAATTCTCTAACCTGTTTTATCTATGCCCAGGTCAGCAAGCTACAACATGCAGTGCCAGTTCAACAAGGATATAAAACTATAGCTGACCACGGAAAATATCACTCACCCTTAGGTGGACACCACTATAAGGGCTCTGAGGCTTGAGACTAGCAAGAGAGGGAATGCCCCATTGGGAATGCCCAATGGCCCTTGCCATCCAGTTCAGCAGGAAGTAGCCAGAGAGACCTCAACGCCCCTATTCCCAAAGAATTGGGCCTCCCATCTCTTGAGAGGGGAATGTTAGGTAGAATAGGAAAAAGGAGTCCATAATGGTCGTGGCTAAAAAACAAAGAAGGAAAAAGCCCTCGAAAATAGAACAAAGGAAGGTCCGAAGACTGGAATGAGAACCTCAGGTAAAACAAACAGCCCTCCTGGCTAGCCTGATTTAAATAAGGCAGGCTCAGGGGAGGAGGAAAAAACATACAAAAAAGAGGAGCCAAAACTGAGCCGGGGGCCTCTCTTCTCTTCACGTCTTTTGGGTCAGCCCACTCGCATGCCTCACGGATGCATTTTCCTTTGCTTGCCAAATAAAACTAGCTGTATCACTGGCCCATCCATCACTTCAAATTTTTGCTGCGGCAAGACAGAAACAAGGAAATTATAAACTCCCCTGACACTTTTCTTCTGCCGTATCTAGTCTACTGGTAGGCCCTTCAAATAAAACTTTCATTCCAGCTCTAGAATTTCCACTTTATTCCTTTATAGGATTTCAGATTCTCTGTGGAAAAGATGCCCATCTTTTCATTCATCTTGCCCATCTTTTCCAGTAAACACTTCAACAGTTATATTACTTGAAGATTCTGTTTGCTGATTTCAACATCTGGGTCATTCCTGCTTCTGTCGCTATTGGCTGTTTTTTCCTCTTAATTACAGGCCAGTCTTCCTGCTTCTTCACATGCTTCTACCTTTGACCGTGTGCTCACTGGTAAAGAATTGGTAGGCATATATGCCTTGAGGGGTTCTCTCTATCCTTCCAGTCCTTGCTGCTGTTGTGTACTCAGTGAAGACTTAGAAGCAATAGGTGACTGCTCCAAGCAAACTCTCTGTCCACCCTGATTTCTATCCTTCATTTTCAGCAGGCTAGGGCCATGCAGTTGGTGAAGCCCTACAGACAAGAACTGGCAGACAAATGCCATTTAGCACTTAAGGTTGGGGGTGGGGAGAGATTTTTAAACATCATTCCAGCTCATGGAAATGTCAGCTTGTTCAGCTAGCTTCTCAATGCATCTTCAAAAATTCCCTGTCTATAGTGGGTCTGCTGTTCAAGCCACCATATGTACCCCTTTGATGAAAGCAGCTTCATATCTCACTCTCCTAGCAAAGGCTCTTTCCACTCTGGAATTTAGCTCATTTTAAATTCTTACGGATTTTTAGCAACTACAACTTACTTGCATTGATACATAGAGAGTAATGACTCTTGCAAATTTCTATATCCTGGAAATGAAAGTCCAAGTGTTTTTCAAAAAGACTTACACATTGAAAATATAGAGTAAGGTTGAGAAGGAACCTCTGACATCTGTAGACCATGAAATTATCCATTTCCTCTCCATATTTAATTGCTAAATTAACTCAGGGAGAACACCCTCAGGTCACTTGGCTAGGTCTGTATCCCTGCTGAGAAAGTCCAGGAAGGCTAATGCATCACATGCCCACTGCCATGAAAACGTCTGTCTTCAAAAAAAGGCCACCTGTTTTAAAATGGAATGTGGGGGAAATGGAGTAAAAACTAATTTGTTCTTACTTCACCAAATAGGATTTCTGATATCATTTTAAATGCCCTTTATTATCCTCATTTCAATATATTTCCACTTCTTAATCCTGCTGAATTGGAACCAAACCTAGAAGACCATTTCTCTAACAGACCTGCTGAGTATGAACAGACGGTTTAACTTAATACATACCAAAAAAAAAAAAAAAACCCTGGGTTCAAATAGAGCTTATGCTATTTCACATGAAGAAAAATAGAAGAAAAAGGAAGCTGATATGAAATGCTCTTTATAGCAACACCTTTTCTGAAGCAGGAGAGAGAATACAAAATCTGAAACACAAACCTTCTCTCCCCCGAACAGTTAGTCAACTGCTCTGCTGCTGCTGCTGCTAAGTCACTTCAGTCGTGTCCGACTCTGTGCGACCCCATAGACGGCAGCCCACCAGGCTCCCCCGTCCCTGGGATTCTCCAGGCAAGAACAATGGAGTGGGTTGCCATTTCCTTCTCCAATGCATGAAAGTGAAAAGCGAAAGTGAATTCGCTCAGTCATGTCCGACTCTTCGAGACCCCATGGTCTGCAGCCTACCAGGCTCCTCCGTCCATGGGATTTTCCAGGCAAGAGTACTGGAGTGGGGTGCCGTTGCAGGATATAATTGGTAAATTCAGTAAGAAATTACCTAAAAATCCACACTGAATTTGTTTTATATAGTCCCGAACTTTATGATCACGAAACCTTTTTTAGCATCTGATGAGCAGGCACAATGGAGGGGGATACAGCTGATGAGGTTTTAAAATTCCTCAGCCCACCCTCCCCCAGGAACAGACACAATTAGAACTGTAAAAGAAAAAAAACCACATAGAATCGATAAAGCAGTACTTGGAAGAAGCTCTAAAAGCTAGCGTCTAAGTTTCTACAGTAAGAAAGTAAGAAAGAAAAAAGCAGCTTAAACCCAAAATAAAAAGGTAAAAGTAGAAAATGAAGGCAAGGATAACAATAACGAAATAGAAAATGGGCAATTAATAGCAATTAACCAATTAAACCAAAAGTTGTCTTTTAAAAATGTGATAATATTGATAAACTTCTAGACTTACCAAGACAAAACACAAATTACCAACATTAGACATTAAAGAGGAGTCATAACTATAGGTCCTGCAAACATTAACATGATAAAAGGGAATATAAACAAATTTATGCCCCCAAATTCATCAACAGAATGAAATTACCTGTTCTTTAAAAGGGGCAAATTATAAAACTGACATAAAAGAGATCATCTAAATAATACTATACCCATGAAAAAAATTGAATCCATTTTAAAAAAAGTAATAGCCCATTAAAAAACAAAAAGTAATAAAAAAAAAAAAAAAAAGAAGGATGGTTTCATTGGTGAAATCTACCAAACATTTAAAGGGGAAAAACCACCAATCATACATTAACACTTTCATAAGAGAGGTGAATAGAGCACTCCCACATCATTTTATCATGCCAACATTATCCTGATAAGAAATCTCTTGTGACTATAAACCCTTAACAAAACATTAGCAAATTGAATCCAGCAAAATATAACAGGATACTACATGTGACTTAGTGGGGGTCTATCCCAGAAAAGTAGAGTTGGCTTAATGTTTGAAAAAATCACTGTAATTCATTAACAGAACAAATCACCACAAGAGACACACAAAAAAACAACAAAATTGAACTGTTTATGATTAAAAAACAATCTTAACAAAATACTGGAATAAAAGGTATCTGGAAAAAAACCACAAAACTATAGCTTCTGCATGTGAACAGAAAAATAAGCTGAGGGAGGAGAGTTGCCTAAAAATAAAAATAATAGGATATTCCAAAAAAAATAGTAATTCTAATCCCACAGGAGACAAAAAAAAAAAAGTCAAAATCACAAGCCACTTATGATATTAAATGCTCAAGTGAAGAGACAAAATCTGTAGATAAAAATTCTTGTAAGGGTCATAATAATTGCATCTTTGAAGCAAGGAACAATCAAGTGGCAATAAATTACATGATACACACTCTTAACCTACTAGACACATGGATTGAAAACAGGCAGATTAATGCGCAAATTGGCAGGAGTGCTATTCACCTTAAACCCTGGATAAGCCACTCCTCTTGACCCTCCTCCGACTTAACTATAGAGAAACTAAAGGGCTGCTATTGAACCAGACTACAATGAAGACGACAGCAAAAGTAGCGTGTTTGTAAGAGAAGAGGAAACTTCCGGAGAAAGGTCTAAGGAACCAAACAATAAAGTGATGGAGGAAGGGAGAGACCCTGGACACAGCAGCAGCTGGCCAGACAGGCTCAGCGGAAACCAGAGCCAAAAAAGCCCCAATATTAGCCCAAGATTCAGTAGATGGCCTTGATGGAAGCCCAGCCTGAAACCACAGTAGCGATAGCACCAGAAACCATATAATACTTAAGAACAAATAACTTAACAAAATGGATATGCAAGACCTGTAAGCCAAAACACTGCAAAACATTGCTAAGAGAAAGTAAAGAAGACTTACATAGAGCAATATGCCATGTACACTGTTAAGATGTTGGTTCACTCAAAATTCACCTTACAGATTCAACATAATCCCATTCAAATCGCAGCAAATTTTTTGGTAGAAATTGACAAGCTTATTTTTAAAGTTATAAGAAAAATGCAAAGAATATAGAACAATCAGACAAAAAACTTAAGAACAAAGTGGCAAGACTTATACTACCTGATTTCAAGACTTCCTCTAAAGATATGGAAGTCAAGATGATGCAGTAGACCATTGGCTTCCGTGAGCACGAGCTCACTGCTCTACTTCAGTGGCTATGAAATAAATTCCTCCATCAAAAGCAGTGCAAGGTGGAATAACATCTTGGTGAATAACTCATTCTGTCAATGCACGGATACTAGTTTGGGAAACAATAATGCAGACAGGAAAAGCAAATCCGTATCAAGAGTAAGGACCTGTGTCAGGAAGATCAAAATACCATCCCTTGCAAGGTGGAGGTGGCTCACTGATTCTCCCAAAGAATGGCGCTCTGTTGGGGGCTTGGTGTTGGCCTGTGTGCTGTTGGCAGGTTGGCCAGTCAGCAGAGACCATAGACAGAGAGGCTTCAGGAGGTGGACAGTCCATGTTGTCGAACCTGTGCACAATCTCCATCACTATTGCCATGGCCACTTCGATCGTGAGGCCTTTGTAAGGACAGAGACTGCTGGGAAAAGAAACTAACCTCCAGAGAACAGATGATTTCATCTACTTGCTTACTGAAGAATTTCTCTGGTATAATTACTCCTAGGTGACTACTGGGACACAGATCTTCACATTCTGTGGTCATTCAAAGAGATCTATCCACACATCTCTTCGCAAGAACCTTCCCACTGTGATCATTAAGTTGTGTCCTTTTCAGGTCCCTGAGCAGCCAGCCAAACTATTAACCACTGCCCATGTATCAAAGTCGATCCACATCTCTGGTCATCTCTAATGTCAGGCAAATGAGTGCCAGTTGCACTGGGTCAAGTTCTGCCCCATGGGAGTATATTCTTCCACTACTGTCCTTCAGGACCACACCAGAATGGCTTCTTGTTCAGATCTCAGTACAAATAAACCAACTACAAAAAGACATCATGAGAGATTGTAAACAGAATATGCAGTGATATGAGATTCTATTAAGACAATATTATTAATTTATAAGATGTGATAATGAAGTAGTAGCATTCTTTTTATTTTTTTTAATAAAAACCTTATCTGTTGGAAATATATTCTGAAGTATTTAAAGGTAAAAAGAAAAGATGTGTGAGGGGTTTTACTTAATATTTTTCATGGGAGAAAAAGTTGCAAGACAGCTCAATGGAAGAAGCTGGGCAAAAAGTTCATTAAACCGTTTTCTCTGCTTTTATATGTGTTTAAAATAACATATAATAAAAAGCCTAAAAAATATTCTAATGAAAGCTATAGACAACCTCCCTTTATAAATGTACCTAAGTTTGTAATCTAAATGTTACCTAGCCTCACCAGCCTGTGCCCTCAAAAAAAAAGGTTAAATTTCTACTAGGACCCAATTTATGATGCCTGTGCCCCAGGAGCATAGTCTCACCATCTCCGGAAGAACTCCATCACTTCAAGAAGTACTCAAAGGATTCCCATATATCAGACCACAAACTAGGCTGAAGCTGACAGCCATTCCTCAGGCTCTGCTGTTCTAGCTCCCCATTGTCTACATCTGCTGCTGGAGAAGCTGCTTAAAGAGGCTTAATCACGGCTGCTGTCGACAAAAAGAAAAGCATAGGAAGCATTCCAAATTAAAGGAAACTAGAATACACATTAAAGGGAACTAAATGAAACATGTGCTCCTCCGTGGAGTCCTAGACTTGGGGGGAAGAAATGACTACTAAGTCATTATTGAGGCAGCTGAAATTACCAAAATATGGTGGATTAGACGATAGCATTTTAATGTTAAATTGCCAGGTTTTTATCATTACATGGTGGTTACATAAAAGACTTCACCCTCAGCAAATACACACTAATTCTTTAGTGTGTAAAAATAAAGCATATACATTGAAAATTCTCTGTCTTGACCCAGTCTCTCAGCCACACAATTCCGCTCCCCCCACCCCTCGCCCTAACAGGCAACAGATGTTTTCTCATTCTTGGATACATCCACCCAGAGGTATTTCATACTTTTGCAAGCTAACACATGTTCTAACATCTCCTTTACATCAGAGTGCATTCTCTGTACTCTGTTCTGTGCTTGGCTCTTTTTTAATATATCCTTGGACATCATTTCATCTCAGAACATGAACCATCTCCTCCTTATTTTCTGTAACTGTGTAGTATCCCACCAGGAGATGTACTGTAATTTATTTAGGCATGCTCCATTTTATGGACATTTGACTCATTTCCAATCTTTTGCTGTCCTTTATTAATCCTTTATTAAGATGTGCAGGATAGGAAACTTCAAGGGACACAGGAAGACTCAGGAACACAAGCATATAACAAAAGTATGATTACTAATATGTGATCATTTTGTCAGGGATTATATTTTAAGTGGTTACTGATGAATGCAATGTTTTATGTTGTTAACCAGAGAAACAGACTTGAGAACGAATGACTGATGGGTATGAGAAGATAAGAATGTGTTTCCCACACATTCAGTGTTAACAGCCCTCTGTTTTAAACGTTAAACCTGTCTGAAAGAGCACTTTATTTATATTTTTGGCTATGCTCGGTCTTCGTTGTGCATGAGGGCTTTCTCTAGTCATGGCAAGTGGGGAGCTCTCTTTAGCTGCAGTGCGTGGGCCTCTCGTTGCCGTGACTTCTCGTGTTGCAGAGCACGGGCTTTAGAGTGCACGGGCTTCAGTAGTCATGGCACATGGGCTTAGCTGCTCAAGGCATGTGGAAACCTTCTGGATCAGGGATCAAACCTGTATCCCCTGCATTACCAGGTAGATTCCCAACCACCTGACCACCAGGAAAGCCCCTGAAAGAGCATTTTAATACAGTGGGATTTTTTGTTTTTCGGAACTCTTATCAGAAATATCAATAACCTCAGATATGCAGATGACACCACCCTTATGGCAAAAAGTGAAGAGGAACTCAAAAGCCTCTTGATGAAAGTGAAAGTGGAGAGTGAAAAAGTTGGCTTAAAGCTCAACATTCAGAAAACGAAGATCATGGCATCCTGTCCGATCACTTCATGGGAAATAGATGGGGAAACAGAGGGAACAGTGTCAGACTTTATTTTTCTGGGCTCCAAAATCACTACAGATGGTGACTGCAGCCATGAAATTAAAAGACGCTTACCCCTTGGAAGGAAAGTTATGACCAACCTAGATAGCATATTCAAAAGCAGAGACATTACTTTGCTAACAAAGGTTCGTCTAGTCAAGGCTATGGTTTTTCCTGTGGTCATGTATGGATGTGAGAGTTGGACTGTGAAGAAGGCTGAGCGCCGAAGAATTGATGCTTTTGAACTGTGGTGTTGGAGAAGACTCTTGAGAGTCCCTTGGACTGCAAGGAGATCCAACCAGTCCATTCTGAAGGAGATCAGCCCTGGGATTTCTTGGGAAGGAATGACGCTAAAGCTGAAACTCCAGTACTTTGGCCACCTCATGCGAAGAGTTGACTCATTGGAAAAGACTCTGATGCTGGGAAGGATTGGGGGCAGGAGGAGAAGGGGACGACAGAGAATGAGATGGCTGGATGGCATCACTGACTCGATGGACATGAGTCTGAGTGAACTCCGGGAGTTGGTGATGGACAGGGAGGCCTGGTGTGCTGCAATTCATGGGGTCACAGAGTCGGACACAACTGAGCAACTGATCAGATACTGAATTCAACAAGCAATGATCAAGAATAATAGTAGAGCCACAGATAATGTTGTTATTGCATCATTAAAGAAAGTACTGACTAAAGAGCAGGACTTTGCATTCATTATACGTTCAGCGCATTCATAATAAAAGATCTAAAAAAACGTAATGGCTTAGAGCCACAGCAACAAATAAAAGTCTTTCACTTCATTCTGCCAAATAGGGCTGTTCAGAAGGGGAGGAAGTTAGCAACCAACTTAGAGAGTAGGGTGAGGTATGTACATCCATACCTATACATACACTGAGCTTGGGGGTGTAGGATATTTTGCTGTTGTTAATAAATATAAATTCATACTCATTTTTATCTTCAATATTTTTCCTTAGGTTCTTGAATTGCAAAAAGTAGTGACTTAACTTGACATAGATTTAGGCAATATACCAGAAGCCCAACAACACATAAGCCACTCATCCTGACCTAAAAGCCTCTCTCCTTGCAGGAATCAGAGTCCAGGATCTCTCTGCTCTCACCACCTTCTTTCCCATGACCATAGTCTTTATGGGTTTTCACTCCTCCAACTGGACAGTTAGGCCTTTGAGGGCAGGAACCGCATGTTAATCCTCTAGGCTGTGCACTACTAGAGCAGGAATGGGGGCAGTGCCTGCTCTCCACTTGTCCAGCAGTGGCTCCATCTACAGGGACCACTGTCTGGCATCACAGTGATGCTCGTGTAAGCTGCTGTGTCTTCGCTGCCAGTGGTAGCATTGGTATCTCCATGGAAGCAGTTTTGGAATATGATTAAGTCACTGTGTCTGGCTGTGAAGCCACTGAACCTAGTTATCTGACTTTATTGATCAGAATAGGCTAAGCCATTTCAGAAAACAAGACCTGACCTCTCAGCAGCTTAAGCAGTGAGGTACATTTCCCAATCACATGCAGGTCCATGTAGGCTGGACAGCTCAGTGGGGCAGCATTGGTCCAAGTGGTGACTTGAGGCCCAGCTGCTTCTACTCTGTGGCTCCCCATCTCAGGCTTCCTTTCACAGGGAGAGTGAAAGCCAAGGATCTGGCGAGGACTCCTAGGGCCAGGCCTGGAAGAGCTGGAAATCATTCCCTTTCCCACCTTGTTGCATTGGCCTAACTGAAAGGTAGGCTGAGAAACATTATCTCCCTGAGTGCTTAGGGACAGAAATGGGATTGGGAGCCTCCAGCCAGAATCCACATTCTCATGGACTTAATGAGCTCCTCTTATCCTTCAGAAATCCACTTTATGATTACCCTGGCCAGGTTTCTCTATCTGCACCTAATGTTGCTTTGATAAGCAGCCAGGACTCCTTGGAAAATTCCAGAATAAGTCAAGTGTTTGTCTCAGGAAGTTGTTGTGAGGATTAAATGAGTTAATGGTAGGCGCCTAGAACAGTGTTGCCTGTATTCAGTGCTCAGTGAAAATGTGAAAGTATTAGTAACCTAGTCGTGTCCGACTCTTAGCGACCCTAGGGACTGGAGTGCCCGAAAACTCCTCTGTCCATGGAATTCTCCAGGCAAGAAAACTGGAGTGGGTAGCAATTCTCTCCTCCGGGGGATCTTCCCAACCCAGGGATCAAACCCAGGTCTCCTGCATTGTGGGCAGATTCTTTACCATCTAAGCCACCAAGGAAGCTCCAATACTCAGTAGTGTTTGTTGTCTATTATTTATTCTCCCCCAAATCTACAGAACCTTAGAGACTTCTGGGAAGAGGTACTCAGAAAGACTTGAAGGAGAAAATGGATTGTAGAAGATTGAACAAAGGAAGGGACCTTAAAGGAAAATGAGTTTTTCCAGGTAGGACGCTGTGTTATCTCTGAATTAATATAAGCACTGAGCCCCACAGAAAGTGCCCCCTGGGACCTGAGTGTGTCTGTCATGGGCTCCAGGGAGCCTCCATGTGTGAGTCCAGATAAGCCTCTCTTTTTTTTGGCTGAACCATGCTGCTTGCAGAATCTTAGTTCCCCAGCCAGGGACTAAACCCAGGACCATGTCAGTGAAAGCATTGAGTCCTAACCACGGGACTGCTGGGGAATTCCCCAAGCTTCTCCTTTTAAAATCCTAGCTTTGGGAGTTGGACTTGCAGCTACCAGGGCTGGTTATCTTGCCCAGGTTGCCCTCTGGCTCCAGGGTGGGGGTGGAGATGGGCAAGCCTATGGGAGCCAGGCCTGTATGGAGAGAGCAAGGCTGCTGGCCACACAGCAGGCAGGTCCAGGCTTGGGCTTAGGGTGTCAAGAGGGGAGATGGTTGTTCTGAAATCCCAGGTGCAGGCTGGAGACCCCCCTCTAACTTTAAGGCTTTGGACTAACTGCGGGGACAGGTACAGGATCTCTGCTGCACAGCAGAGGTGATCAGGCCTGCACTCACTCTCGTGTTGGCCAAGTTGCTTACTAAGGCTGTGAAAACCCCATCATCCCTAGTTTCTCCACCAACATCTCCTCTGTTAATGCAGAGACCACACTATAAAAGAGGCAGTTTCCTCTGCCAGAGCCCAGCAAGCCTGAAGGCCCCCACCCTCAGTATGCACCCATGGAGGACATGTGATGGTGGGTCAAGTCTCTCCCCAGGACAGCTGTGAAAGCCCTATGCCATAAGGCCTCCCCTGGAATGCGGCCTTTCCAGGTAATGAGCACATTTCGGCCCGAGTCCTCTTTCTCTAGAGAAAGAATTTTCAAATATGAAAGGATCGAGGATCCTATCTTGAGAGTCTCTTCCTAGAGGGTGACAACCCAAGTCCTCCCTAAAATAACAGTAGCATGTGGCAGAAAACAGCAGGGGAAGGGCAGAGGAAGTAGAGATATGGATGAAAGGGACTCAACAACACAGCCAGGGAGATGGACACGGACTCTCAGCCTCAGGCATTCATGCCATAGACTGGGCCAAGGGCATTCAGGGCTCCCATCCATTGCTGGGTGTCAGGGTGCTGATGCAGCAGGGAGCCTGAAAGTGAAAGTCGCTCAGTCGTGTCTGACTCTTTGCAACCCCATGGATTGTAGTCCATGGAATTCTCCAGGCCAGAATATTGCAGTGGGTAGCTTTCCCTTCTCCTGGGGATCTTCCCAACCCAGGGATCAAACTCAGGTCTCCCGCATTGCAGGAGAGTTTTATTTTTTTTATTTTATTTTTGACATTTAAACTTTATTTTATTTTTAAACTTTACAATATTGTGTTTTGCCAAATATCGAAATGAATCCGCCACAGGTATACATGTGTTCCCCATCCTGAACCCTCCTCCCTCCTCCCTCCCCATACCGTCCCTCTGGGTCGTCCCAGTGCACCAGCCCCAAGCATCCAGTATCGTGCATTGAACCTGGACTGGCGACGCGTTTCATACATGATATTATACATGCTGCAATGCCATTCTCCCAAATCTTCCCACCCTCTCCCTCTCCCACAGAGTCACACATCAATTAGAATGGCCAAACCCAAGAACTCTGACAACACCAAGCACTGGCGAGAATGTGGCGAATAGGAACCCTCGTAGGATGATGGACAGACACTTTGGAAGGTGGTTTGGCAGTTTCTAACCAAACTAATCATACTTTTATCTTATGATCCAGCAATTACGTTCTTACTTAAAGCGGGCTGAACACTTAGGTCCATACAAAAACCTGCACACAGATGTTTACTCATAACTGCTAAAACCTGGAAGCAAACAAGTTATTCCTGAATACTTGGATAAAAAAACTGCAGTGTGCATCCAAAGACGGAATGGTTATTCAGAGTCAAAGAGAAATGAATTATCAATTTGCAAAAAGACATAGAAGGATCTTAAATATATATTACTAAATGAAAGAAGCCAATCTGAAAAAGGCTACATACTGTATGAGTCTAACTATATGGCATTCTTGGAAGAAGCAATGCCATGGAGACAATAAAAATGTTGGCAATCCATGGTGGCTAGGGTTGGGGGAGGGAGGAAGAGTAGGTAGAACACAGAGGATTTTTTAAGGCAGTGAAACTACTCTGTATGATATAATGCATGTTATTATACATTTGTCCAAGTCCATAGAATGTACACAATCAAGACTAAACCCTCAGGGAAGCAACGGATTATAAATGACAAAGATGTGTCAACGTAGGTCCACCAGTTGTAGCAAATGTCGAGGATTTGATAATGTGGGAGTAGGATGTCTATAGGAAACCCTGTACCTTTCTCTTAACTTTGCTGTGAGCCTATACCTGCTCCAAAAAATAAATGTATATTTTTAAATGTTATAAGGCAAAAAAGAAGAGTAGGAGTGACATAGATCAGGGTCCCACAAACCCTAAGGTATTTATTATCTGTCCTTATACTGAGGTCTCCTGAACCCTGGCCCAAAGGATGAACACTAGACTGTCATTTAGTGTAGTGTTGAAGAACCAGATTTGTGTGGCACAGCTAAAGTAGTGCTGATAGGGAAATGTATAGCACTTAATAAAATGTTTACATTTACACAAGGCCTCAAATCAGTAGTCTAATGTCCCATAAGAAGAAACTAAAAATAGAGGAGCAAACTAAACTAAAAGCAAGCAGAAGAGAATAATAATAGCAGAAATAAATTAAATTGAAAACAGAAAAAAAAAAACCCAGAAAATCAATGAAACAAAAACTCTGAAAAGTTCAATAAAATCAACAAAATTCTACCAATACTAACAAGGAAAAAAGGAGAGAAGACACATATTACCCGTATCAAGAATGAAACATGATATCACTGCAGCCCCAGCAGACATCAAAAAATAATAAGGAAATACTGCAAACAACTTCCCTACAAACAGCTCAGTTGGTAAAAAATCTGCCTGCAATGCAGGAGACCCTGGTTCAATTCCTGGGTGGGGAAGATCCAGTGGAGAAGGGACAGGCTACCCACTCCAGTATTCTTGGGCTTCCCTTGTGGCTCAGCTGGTAAAGAATCCACCTGCAATGTGGGAGACCTGGGTTCGATCCCTGGGTTGCAAAGATCCCCTGGAGAAGGGAAAGGCTACTGGCCTAGAGAATTCCATGGACTGTATAGTCTGTGGGGTCACAAAGAGTCGGATACAATTGAGCGACTTTCACTTCACTTCACTCACAAACAACTCTATACACATAAATTTGACAGCATAGACGAGATGGACCAATTCCTTCAAAAGCACAAACTACTACAAGGCACCCAACATGGTATAGATCATCTGAATAGGCCTGTAACTATTAAGGGAATTAAATTTCCAGGCACGGATGGCTTCACCACTGAATTCTACCAAACACTTAAGAATTAACACCATTTCTACACGATCTCTTCCAAAAAATAGATGAGGGAAGCTGCCAATTCATTGTTTCCTGTTTTACTATGGTATAATTGACAAAAATTATATGTATACACAGTGTACAACATTATAATTTGATCCATGTATACACTGTTAAATGATTACTAAATCAACTTAACATATCCAGAGCTTCCCGGGTGGTACAGGTAGTAAAGAACCTGCTTGCCGATGCAGGAGACATAAGAGATGTGGGTTTGATCCCTGAATGTGAAGATCTCCTGGAAGAGGAAATGGCAACCCACTCCAGTATTCCTGCTGGAGAATCCCATGGACAGAAGAGCCTGGTGGGCTATAGTCCATAGGGTTGCAAAGTGTTGGACATGACTGAAGCGCCTTAGCATGCATGCATGCACCTTACACAGTTACCTTTTGTGTGTGTGTATGTAAGAACACTTAAGATCTACTCTTTTAGCATATTTCAAGTACACAATACAGTATTTAAATATAGTCACCATGCTGTACATTAGATCCTCAGAACTTATTTCATTTCATAACTGAAAGATTGTATCCGTTGACCAGCATCTCCCCATTTCCTTCAGTTTAACAGAGGAGCCTGGCAGGCTACAGTTCATGGGGTTGCAGAGAGTTGGATACAACTTAGCAACTACCACCACCAACCAGTCCCTGGCAACCATCACTCTATGCTCTGCTTCTGTGAGTTCTATTTATCATGCAATATTTGTCTTTTTCTGTCTGGATGATTTCACTTAGCATAACATCCTTCAGGTGGATCCATGTTATTGCAAATGGCATGATTTCTTTTTTATAGCTGAATAATATTCCATGGTATATATATAAAATATCATTTTTTATCCATTCACTCATCAATGGACATTTAGTTTGTTTCCATATCTGGGCTATTGTGAATAATACTGCAATGGACAGAGAGCTGTATACAGCTCTTCAAGATCTAACCTCATTTTATAAAGCCAGTATTATCCCAATATCAAAACCAAACAAATATATTACCAAAAAACTCAATATCCTTCAAAAATCCTTAACAATTTCCCCTAAATTGATCTACAGATTCAATGTAATCCCTTATCAACATCTCAGCAGTCTTTTTGTAGACACTAACAAACTGACTCTAAAATTCACATGGAAATGAAAAGAATCTGAAATAGAATTTAAAGAACTCACACTACCTGATGTTAAGTTTTATTAGAAAGCTATAGTAATCAACAATGGGGGGATTGGTTTAAGGGTAAGCCACGTAGGGACACTGAGTTCAGAAATGGACTCCATATAGTCAGTTGACTTTCAATGGGGAAAAGGAGAAACTTAAATAAATGGTGCCAGGACAACTATACGTCTTTATTAGTTGAGGAGGAAAAGAGGGAAACTCATTCCTTTTCTCAAACCATACACAAAAATTAACTCTGGATGAACTGAAGAATGTTTATAACAACTTTATTCATAATAGAAAATATTTGGAAACAAACCAAATCATGTGAATGTATCAACAAAGTCTTGTCTATCCAAAGGACTGTCAATCACTCAGTCATAAAAAGGAACAAACTAATGATAAATTCATTAATAATAAATTCAACAACATGAGTGAACCTCAAAAACATCACGCCAAGCAAACTCAGATACAAAAGAGGACACACTGCATAATTCTATTTATTGAAGCTCTAGAAAGGGCAAAGCTAATCTGTTGTCCAGGAAAGCAGATCAGTAGGTCTGGGGCTGGGGCTGAATGCTGGGAATTGATTGCATGAGGGCGAAGTCCTTTATCCGAATTGTGATGATGGTTACAAAAGTGTAAACATTTGTCAAAGCCCTTCAAACTGTACATTTTAAATAGGCCCATTTTATTGTATGGAAATTACACTTCCATGAAGTTGATCTTTAAAAATTAACTGTAAATATTACCATTTTCTGCTCATCCCTGCACATCTATATGATATATCATCGCCCATATCTGTGGTCCTCAAAACATTAGTCACCCAAGAAGCTTATTTTAAAGCTCATCTTTCCAGGCCCATCCCCAGGCATAGGTAGGGGACCTGGGACCTGACATTTGAAACAAGTACCCTAGATAATTCTGACTTGGGCATCCTGAAGTCCACACTTGGGACAACTGGCCCTAAGTGGACTATGGCATTGGACTTTCCTCCTGGATCAGAATCAGGTCACATTTGGCCGTCTGGTAAGAGCATCTCTGAGATCACTCAGGGCCAGCATTTCCAGTTTACAGCAGGAGGTGACACTGGAGCTATCATGGCAGATAGAGTGATAGCCTCTCTTTCAAGAGAGGATAATCTGAGTTTAATCCCGGCTTGAATGACTCTAATCAAGCCATGCCCCCCATCTGTGAAATACAGTTAAGAGTCGTTGCCCCAGCAACCAACTGAAAGTTCTTGAATAACTGTCATCCAATTGGTAGGCTTAGCCCCACCCATGTTGCCAGGGCAACCAAGCCTTCGGAGATTGGCCCCACCTCCCAGACCACAGGGAGAAGGCAATGGCACTCCACTCCAGTACTCTTGCCTGGAAAATCCCATGGACGGAGGAGCCTGTTGGGCTGCCGTCGATGGGGTCGCACAGAGTCGGACACGACTAAAGCGACTTAGCAGCAGCAGCAGCAGCCCAGACCACAGTCACCAGTGGAGAGAGGAAGGCCAAGAGGAAGAGCTTACAAAGAAAGAAGCCCTCAGGGGAGCTATTTTCCTCCCTGAGGCAGGAAGGAGACTAGGAGATGAGGAGAAAGGGAAACAGGTAGTCCCTTCAAGGGTTTAGGAGGCCAGGGTCCAACATGGGTCCCCTATACGCAAAAGCCTCCTAAAGATGCTTTTTTCAGAAGCTGCGACAGAAGGAGGCCTCAGGGCTGCTGATCAGATAGGGGAGGAGCCGCCATGAGAAGCCAGCTGCTGAGGAGAAAACCCTTTTGCTCAGTCCTCAAGGGAAGAAAGCTTTGCCACCATGAGTCCCCAGTTGGGGGTGGGCCCAGGTTTTTTCTCGTCAAGGGAGTTGATGAAAAGGCATTGGGAACTGTGAAATGAGCCTTCAGCAAAAGCTTCAAACTGACCTATATAAATCTATTAAAATATAATAGACCCAAAGCCTGCTAACACAAGAAGGGGAGGGCCAGTGTGGGAGAGGCCAGGGAGTAGAGAGGGAGGAGAGAAATCAAATCACAAAGAATTGGCCTCAGGAGACTGGAGTTAATTAACTGTGCCCCAACTGTAGCTCTGAACTTCCTGGCAGTGAAAGCAGAACAAGGAGCAGATGGGTGACATGAGACTCTTGGACTTCCCTAGTAGAAGGAAACAGTACCAATTTTTCAGGAAAACGATTTCCTGACTCCCAAGCGAGACAGCAAGCCATAGCTTCTCCTTACGTTTCTCTATGGTTGAAATGAGGATTCAGCATCTGTATGTAGCAAAGGAAACTCTTCAAAGAGATGAGAGTGAGGGTTTTCGTATCAAGGAAAATGAGGAATAGTTTAGCTCAACAGGAAGGAGGAGGTTGACTAGAGGCTATTGCCTTGAAGCTAAGGAAGCTTAATTTCAAGACCCCCTCCACACAGGGCCTGTCCTAGAGTTCTCTCCCTTTTTTCTGTCTGTCCAACAACTGTATAGACTTTTTTTGTTTGTTTCATTGATTTTACAAATTTAAATCAATTCATGGGCATTGAAAAGTAAAAGCAGTAACTGCTCTCCTAAGAGCCCGGTACATTGGCAAGCAGCCTGGGAAACACTTGGGCCTCTCTTTTCAGACCATGAGTTGCTAGGGAAGCCAGGAAGAAGCTGGCTGGCGGGACCAAGGACACAGGGCCTCACCAGCTGCTTGCAGACAGGTCCAGGGTTGGAGGGTGGTGGGCTACCTTACTCTCTGCTGATCTGCACCCTCCCAGCATACCCAGGATGCCCTGCTGGGATGTGGGGACACTGTAGGCACAACACCAAGCCCAGGAGGGCACAGTTCGGACTTCTCTCATGGTACTTACGTTACCTTCCTCCTTTCAGAGCTGTCCATACTTAATCTAATCTTCCCAACAATATGTCCCTTGAAGCCAAGGGCAAAATCTTCTGTGTCTCTGCTCCATCCAGGAGCTACTAAGTGTTGCTCAAAATACATGTCAACATACTCTTGTGGCTTTGATCCAAATGGAAGTAAAGGAAACAGGAGACTGTGAGCTCTGAACTTCTGGAAGTGTCCTATTGTAACAAGGTACTTGGGAGCAAACTCAGGCCCACAGATTAGTTACACAGCAAATGAGTTACTACCAATGGTCAGGAGCAGAGGTGGGTGAGAGTTTGGTGTAGGCTGGAAGTCTATAAAATTGGGAGATCTTCTCTAAGAAAAACAATAGATTACAAATATAAAATAAGGCCCAGAGCTTGGGATAGTGGGGCCCTGAAGGCTGAGTTTCAAGAACTTCAAGGATAAATAGCCTGTGGTCTTTGCAAGAGGCCAGTGCTAAACACGTTAAAGAGATGGGACCTGAACTTGTTGATTTCTTGACCAGGCAGCCTTTGGAAAGATCCAACAAAAAGGGCTGAGTGATAGGATAAAATGTTAAGAAAGAGATGTAAGAATGCCAGAGATCTGCTGGGGCGCCAGTGAGCAAACCAGCTGGACAGGAACTTTGCAAAGTATAGGTGGAGAGAGGCAGGCCAGGAACCAGCTAGTTAGATGGAGGAGGCCTTGAGTGCAGGCTAAGGCATCTGAATGGTATCTCGTTGATTACAGGAGCCCTGGATAGTTTTACTTTCTAAATGTGGCTGAGTGACTTGAATAAAGGAATGTTTTAGGAAGATTAGCCTAGTTGAGTTGTACAAGGCAATAAAGCAGAAACTTTTTTACAAGAGTCTAGGCTTGGGTGATAAGAGCCTGAAACCTAGGCCATGGTTGTATGGAAGCAAAAGAAAATAACCAACTCAATGGGCTTTGGTGATTTAGGTACCTAGAGAGGTAAGATTCCAAAATTATTGAGGTTTCTGCTGGGAAAGTAAGAAAGGAGGGCAGATTAGGAAGAGAAAAACCATAAAGGAGAATTTTATACATTCTGGATTTGAGGTGATTAAAAACTATGGATGTTGAGATAGTCATCTGACACTTGGGAATTTAGGAAAACAGAAGTCTCTGTTGGTACTCAGAGCTCTCATTCATTCATTCACTGATTCATTCATTCAACATGCATTTGTTGGTAACCTCTGGCACACCCAGCCCTGTGTTAGGCGTCAAAGGAACATAAAAGTGTTTTCTCCTCTGAAGAATTAAATTTAGGATCTCAAGAGAAAAGAGACAAGGGTGAGACTAGTTAATAAAGCAGGGTTTGTTGTGTCTACGAATGTGCAACCCAGAGGTGGGGGTGTTGGCTGTGACATTTGTATCTGCATTGCTCTCCAGGTGCGGGTTAGGGTTAGGGTGTTCTACTCAAGCGGCACCACCATGCGTCGCCACCACTTCTCCCAACCTCACTCATGTTCCTACCCAAACAGCAGACCTGTCTGAAGAGAACAGTGTTCCCAGAGGCCACGGCTGTCCTCTGGTCAAGCATCCCTTGGGTAAAATGAGTGATACAAACAGTAAAAGTGATGCCACTTCTCAGAATGGTGAGATCCCCCTATGAGAGGAGGGACAGCTTGGGGCAGTGCTTCCCGGACCCTGGAGGAGGTGGGACTGGATCTGAGTCCTAAGTGACTGAGGGGTTGGCATAAGCAGAGTGGAAGGTGCGGGGGAGGGGGGGCAGACCTGGCCTTAAGAGATAACCACCAACTGTCATCTGCTGGAAATCAAGCTGATATCTGGCAAATCCTCTTCAAGTCCCAAACCCCAGCTACTAGGAGGAGGAAACTGCCTTCCCAACAGCAGCTGTGTCAAAACAAGGAAGGTGATGTGAGACCACAGGGAAGCCCTCATGACTTTCCACGTACCGGTCTCTCCATATGGAGCAGTTTCACCAAGAAGCAAATGTAGCAAAGCTAAAGAAGGGGAACCGAAGGCGAGAGGTGGGCAGACAGGAGCAACAGGGTCCCAGGAGAAATGGACAAAGATCCAAGATACTCAAGTGAATCCAAACTCCCAAACTCAACCTTGAAGACGTTTCCTTAGCAGTGAGCTGACCAGAGCTTTTTTTGAAGTGCCTTAAAATGAATAGAGGTGATTTCCTACACAGGTTTTTTGTTTGTTTTTTGTTTTTTAACTTCTGTCACTGAAGTGTGTGTTTCAATTTCCTGAACTTTTTATATGAATGTGTATAATACATAGATTTAAAAACAGCCACTTTAGAGGGCAAACTGAAATTGAGAGGGCTTGGTTTTTCCTCTTAATTGCCAATCAAGTATTGTGTCCTCACACTTTTAAGGAAAAAACCGATTCACCACAGACCTCCCAAACATACCCTCAGAGATGCTTTTGTGTTCCCAGAAACACCGTTATCTAAAAACCCTGACTTTGTCTCTTGTGGGCTGCCTTTTGTCTCTTTAGGAGTTTTATTTACCACCCATGAATTAAGTGAAGACAGGGAAGGATCAGAAAAAGGAAGAAATAGCAATCAAGTTAATTTTGCCACTTATTCCCACCCAGCCACCCAGGGTACAATCTGATACTGAGATTGCAAGTAGAATGAGGGTTTGCAGTCATTTCCCCAAATGGTCACACCCCCATATTGATGGACAGATGGCCCATCTGACGAGAAGAGCTGGTTACTTCTTAGACGGTTGAATGGGTACCTGGTGACAGGTGTTGAATCAGCTCCTACTCCTTCAGCCAGAGAAAAGGGGCTGAGATGAGATCCCAGGCTCTTTGCCTTATAACTTCTATCGCTCCATACCCACTAAGCCTAGCTTCTTGTCCTGACGTCTAAGACACTCTCACACCAAAGAATTTTACCCTTCCTGCTGGAGATGGGGGTGGGGGTGGCGGTGGGAGATGGGGGTGGGAGGGGAGTGGTGGGGAGAGGGTGGGGTAGGGGTGTGGGGATTGGAGTGTGGGGAAACTTGCTCACACACTTAGAGCTCTTCCTAATTGGAAACAGAAAGGGGCCTTCAATATGAAGTAGGATCCCTTTGTTTACTGATTAGGAAATAAATTAACAAACTGAAGAATATTGAGCATGAATGCCTACCCACCCCACTACCTAACTCTAGCAAATTCAACTATTTCACCCTCCTGGTTCAGATCTTTTTTTTTTTTTTTTTTAAGTAAAATACTACTGGTGTCCATGAAGCTTCTATTCGGGCATGAGGGCAAACAGGATAAACAGAAGAGTTTCCTGTAACAAAACGCCTAGAAAATGTTGGGAACAATTTATAAAACTTAACTTTAATGCATAGTTGAGCTTGCAGGAAGGTATGGGAAACTTCCCTGGGGGCTAGAAGGTCAAAGGAACAGAAATCCAGAGTGTTGACCAATAGCAGCCGCCACACATCGCTACCTAAGAAGGGGAGGGTGCAGTTGGAAGGGTTATGCTTTAGGAAGCTTGACCTTCAGTGCCCACACAGGGAGAGGAGACAGAGCCTCTGGCTTTGCCAGGGGGTGCTGGGACCCAGATACTCCTCACACAGACACATCACTGGGATTCTCTAAAAGCAATACTTACTCTCAGATAAAGGGGAAATTTAGAAACATTCACACGGGAAGATGGTCCCCAGAGAATTCTTAACTAAGGTCTAGGACTCAGAGGCTTTAGAGTTTAAATACACACTCACTCTCCTCATACTTGCAGAACTCAAAACATTGACACTGAGCCAATGCTATCCCTAGGTTACCTGGCAGAAGCAAATGAAATATCTCTGCACAGGACTCAACCATAGGCCAGGCCTCCCAAAGATCCCACAGATAAAACTCTGTCAAAGATGAGCTCATTTCAGTCCAGGCGGTAACAGACTGAAATAAACAATTTACCCCCTGGCTTATATATTCCCGCATTTTTTCCAACTACAAGATACCCCTGTTGTGTGATATCACCTGCTCCTGTTTGCAGCAGAATTTGGCCCTAAGAATTGTATGCCCCTCCTCTATAGTCTATCCCCTTCCTCTTTGAGAGTAACCACTAAATCATTGCTGATTCCCATCCATCGTTTTATACCATAATGAGTGATTCCATAAAGAGCATATACATTTGTTTGCAATCTCAAAGTTACAGGAGATAACAGTGAGGCTCAGTAAAAGGCCTGTTTTTGCTGGAAGCTTATCTCCAAATGAAGAGTACATTCCATGGTCTCAACAGAGGCTGAGTGCTCCCCATGACTCTCTGCACAAGAGTGATGAACCCTCCTAGCCTCAGGGTCATCAGAGAGCCACCAGCATCTCAAGGGCAGGGCCCATGTCTGATTCAATACCCTTGGATCTTGAACACTCAGGAAAGACACTGGCATGTGGCCAGTGCCAGACTGGCAGATGCATGACCTGGGTGACACAGCAGGGTTTGTTCAGAGGCAATGGGGTGATACCTGCTCCCCCGGCCCAGTATAACCTACAAATCTCCAACTCTGCAAGTCCATGTTCAAGGCAGGCAAAAGAAGAAGCAAGAGACCCAAGATGGGGGAGGTGCTGAACTCTCCACCCACAGCCAATGGGGCTGGGGTTCCAGGTGGAGACCAGGTGGATGCCCAGAAATGGGCATCACACTAACGGCAGCCCCTCACCTTGCGGCTCACGCATCCCCACCCCTCAGCTTATGTCTCCTCCCCACACCTGTCAGCTGAACCAGCTGCTCCTCTCCTGCAGCTGTGCCCCACCCTGACCATCCCAGTCTCCGCAAAGGTTTCTGCCATGGCTGAGCTGATGATGCTCTGTGTCTGGAGAGCTGGCCCCAGAGCACAGAGCCTCTAGAGGGCAGAGACCGGCAGAAGCTCAAACACAGCCAGGCGGTACTGCCTAGGGTCCAAGGCCTCTTCCTACTGCAAATGCTGATGGCAGAGTGACTGCCCACTGCTGCCCCCAACCCGGGAGGGCCCACAGACCCCGTCTTTTCTGCTATCATCATACCTTGTCCACCGCAGTGTCCTTCTGAGTGATGTTCTTCCTGCCATTGGCCTCTCAAGCCCAAACAGCACACGGTGTGTGGCTTTTAGAACAGGGTCTAGTGATGGGAAGGTCAGGAAGAGGAGATAGGGAGTGAGGAGATCCGGGGGAAGGAGCACTGAGTTCTGAAACAAACAAGCTTTACAAACCCTTCTTACCTGAGTCATGAGTGATCCAAGAAGTGTTAGGTTCTTAGTTGAAAACGTTTCAGACAAAAATCAGTTTTTGCTATTCTGTTCAGCATCTCCTTTTGATGGCATGAGGTTTTCTGAAACACAAATGTGACTGCGTAAGTCCTCTGTGTTGTAAATTCCTCCGACGCACTCTAAGGGAAAATGCCCCATTTCTGTGTGTCACCACGAATTATCCCACTTCCTGCCTTTGACATTCTTGAGTTCCTCCTGAAGAGCTGGGCTCCTTCTTGACTGCCGGGTATGTGCTGGTCCTCCTGGCCTTTGCACTGCACTCCCCTCACCCACCTCCTGCCCAGTCTCCCTGTCAGGCAACAAACCCTTCTTACCTGAGTCGTGAGTGATCCAAGAAGTGTTAGGTTCTTAGTTGAAAACGTTTCAGGCCAAAATCAGGGTTTTTTTGTTATTCTATTCAGCATCTCCTTTTGATGGCCCTTGTCCTTTGGGGTCTCAAAGAGAAAAGACACAAACCAGACTGGTGAGCCCTTGGGAGACTGCCCGCCACTCCTAACTAGGGCATCACTGCAGAAAGATGTGTCTCAAAGGAGTGTCTTTGACCAAAATTCACCCAGCTCACAGGAACCTCTCTCCCCCGCCAAGCAGTTCTCACCACCTGACCCCATTCCTGTCTTGTTAGACTTCCATAGCCCCCACCAGCTCCGATGATGCTGGCAAGGAGGGTTCTCTCTGCAGAGGTAGACCACAACCCTTGCGCACAGCCTCAGAGGCCCCTGTTCCCAGAGCTTCCCACCCCATCTCCTGCTTGTCACGCACCTTGTGACAGAACCTCTGCCCAGAAGCACTCCGGGACCCTGACTGGATGGGTCATGGTGGCCCCTGGGGTCTTGGTCCCACATCAAGTATAGGCGGGTCAGCTGGAAAACCCCTGAATTGGAACAACCTTCTGTCCTCAGCAGAGGAAACAGGAAAAGCGCTCTCACCCTGGGGAGTGCTGGCCACACAGAAGGGCTGTGTCACACAGAGAAGGCACAGGAGCAGAGGGCTGCCCCGACAGACGCCCGCCACAGTGTCTGCACACCACGTGGCACGACTGTCTCCCAAGATTGTGAACTCCTCGGGACAGGGACCATGTCTTATTCACCTTTGTTCTGCTGTGCCCAGCATGTGCAGGTGTTCAATGAATAAGAGCAATGACTGGCGCTTGGAAGGGCAGTTAGGGACCAGGGAGGGTGGGACATGGTAAGGAAGGGTTCTCTAATCTGAACGTGCAGTGTCCACCAGGACTGGCTGGTCTCTGGATGGAAGAAGCAGTGGGGGGTTAGGTGGTAAATAAGCACCTGGTCCACAGCCTGGTCCCACAGCCCAGCATGAAGACGGGCTAAGAGCCAGAACACCGAGAGCTGGGCTTCTGACAGGCACCCCCAGAGACTGCCTCTCATTCCTGTCCTCTTACCAGATGCTCTGCCTGTAGGTCAAGGCCCATTTCAAACACATTTTAGCTTGGAAGGGTCTGTTGTTTTTTTTTTTTAATGCAATGTCAGAATCCCAGGGATGGGGGAGCCTGGTGGCTGTCGTCTATGGGGTCACACACAGTCAGACATGACGAAGTGACTTAGCACCGGGGTCCAGCCCCAGCAGGATCCAGGGATACCCTCAGGATGAATGGCATCGGCGAGAGAGAAAGTAAAGGAGAGAAAAAGAGACTGATATTCCTTGGTTTACACAGAAAGCCAATAAAGCCCCTGACATGGGACTTGCTCTGTTCACGGAGGCCACAGGTGCCCTCTCGATGGAGTGAAGACGCAGAGCGCCTTCTCGATTGGGTATTAGAAGCCCAGGCAAAAAAGTGAACTCAGAGAGCCTCTGTGCTCCAGGGAATCAGCCTGAAAAAACAGAGAGAGAGAGAGAGAGAGAGAGAGAATGACACGGGGAGACCCAGCTTAGGTGGAAAGGGTCTGCAGCTTTATTTTCAAAAGGGGCTTTTATACCCTGAGTTACACATTTCCAGAACTGAAATATACAAAGTCATGCAGAGTCAGCTCAACATTCCATCAGTTTTACCTTTATCAAAACCAGGACATTTTTTGCATAGCTATTCATAAACAAGGGTCTTATGTTATGTACATTGTCTTCTGGCACTGTGGCCTGTTAACATTTTGTAACTCTTTCTTGATAAAGGTTGATCAACCAGAAAACCTGCTTTCCCTTTATCTTTCCAGTCTGCAGTCCCCCTCAGGAAACAGAGCTACATTCTTATGGAGCAAAGGTGCAGTGGGTTACAACAAAGAAACAACTTATTAACTCAAGGGTCTTATGTTGCTAATGCCAAGGCTACTGCTTGTTTTTCTTGCATACCAACTATACTAGCTGATGCACTCCCAGGCACACATTGGGTAAAGGAAAGGAAACTCGGTAGCAAACATTGGTTCAACAATGCAGGATTATTCTAATAAAGCTTTTTTATCGCTCGAAGGTTATGCTCGGGGTGTTGTGAACAATCGTGTGCGTTAGTTGCAAGAGTGTGGACAAACCTGCCAAGCAAGCTAAAATAGTAACAGAGGGGTTAGAATTAAAATGCTCCTTTCAAGCCCAGGAGACTTATTAACTAGAGCCTTAAGTTGATTTTCTTCAGAGAAAGGTGGTCAGGGATAGTCCCCTGTTAATGTCAGAAGAGTTTGGTGAAAGGCATAATATAGTGAACAGCAGACAGACAGATTTTGGTTTCGGGGCAGATGCTCGAGCAGGTCCAGGGAATCCCTCGAGTCCTGATCCGCCTTTGCCTGTCAGGTCTTGTCCGCATGACCTTTGTCATGGGTGGGCTCTCCTGTGGTGGCTCCCGGCAACTTAGCAGCAGCAGCATGAAATTTAGCATATGACCTTTGTGGCATCTGTCTCACTGCTGTAATATATATATTTTTTCCTTTTCCTGTTTGTTTCAGACAACTGAGGTTACTAGGTAAAAGAATCTCCGTACAAATGAGGCGTTGCTAAATATTCTCAGCCATGATACAAATCAGGGATCCTACGCTTTTTTTTAATACTAAAATAGTGGTATAGAAAAGTTCAAACAGATGTGAACTGTAGCCATCACAGAGACAAGGGATGAGGCGCTCTGTAAACAGTATGAAGGGGCAGGTGTTCCAGCAGCAGCCAGGCCATCAGAGAATGCAACCTGGAGGCTCTGCACTGGACAAGCAAGATGAATGGGAAACATAAAGAGGGCACAAGAGGGATGGTAAAAGCATCACATGGTGCTTTATGGCACTGAACAGCAACACTGCAAAAAAAAAAAAAAATGAAATGACAGTTTCTCCTTTTTCTATATTGGAGGTACATATAATTTTCTGTCAGAGTTTTGATAAAGCTTTTATTACTAATTTAAAGGAAGATAAATACAGTAAGAAAAAAGTCAAGGAAAAGAGTTTTTATCAAAATTTTAAACTGTACCATTCACCCCAGAAATCCCACTTTGGGGCATCCATTCTAGGGAAACATTCACAGTAGATAGAGCAGCTTACACCATTTTTACAGCAATTTTATGGCAAAAATGTCTATTTCAGTAAGGGAACAATGAACTAGTATAGGACACAGCCAAACTATTAGAATACTAGGCAGCAATGAAAAAGCAAAAGGTTCTGATGTTCAGATCCTAGGCTTATATCAAGCACAGATCTGTTATCACTGGGAGAGCAGACCACAGATACAAGGCAGGGTTTGCCTGCCATGAGGACAAGAAGTAAGAATGCTAAAAACAAACAGTCCCCAAATCCACACACACAGAACCCGGCTAAAACTCAGGTTGACCCAGGGAAACAGAAATTCCCTTCAACACTCCCCACATGAGCCTGGCACCAAGTAGCAAGCATCATCAGTCTGCCGCTGCCGGAGAAGCAATGCATACAGACACACCCTCTCTGTGGCATGGATATGAGGAGACTTCTCAAAGCTGATGATACAGCAGGAACACTGAGAAAGACCTTCTGGCACCCCAGACACCACTCTCAGGACAAGTTAACAGCAGACCCACTGCTAAAGGAATCTGAAGTCTGTGATACATTGGGGTAATGATATCACCAAAGAAATCAAAACCTATCTTGTCTCATAACCCATACTAACAAGCTGACAGAAGAGGCATCCTCATTTCTGGGCACGGATACTGTTTACTAATCCATTCTTCTAAAATGATGTTTAGCATTAAATTTAAAGCATCCATACACATTTTAAAAGGAAGATAAAACTACTATCAAAAAGTAGTCATCATAAATGTACTCAAGAGATTTCCCAGATCTTGGGACTTATCGGAGAATTAACATAACTACAATTAATATGCTAAATGATCCAGTGGAAAAGGTGGAAACCTACAAGAACAGATGGGGGGATTTCAGCAGAGATATGAAACTATAAAATAGTCAAATGGAACTGCTAGAAATAAGAGACACCATGTTAGAAATGAAGAAGTGCTTTGACAGGCTCAGATCAAATGATGCATAGCCGATAAAAAGCATTATTGTACTCAACAGGTCAGTAAGAATAAGCTGAAGAGCAAAGAAAAATGAGAATGGGGAAAAAATAATACCCAGAAAAGAAGAGTCAAAAGCTGTGGGACAATATCAGTCTAGCATAATTGAAGCTGCAAAAGGAAAAGAACATAAGAATTATCTGAACTAATGGTTAAAATTTTTCTAAAATTAGTGGCAGCAAACCATACACTCAAGAAATCCAGACGATTCAGAACACAACTGAGCAGTGTCTTTAAAGTAGAAAGGGAAAAAAAAAAATCCTGTCAACCTAGAATGTGGTAAAAATGAAAACCTCTTTCAAAAATGAAAAGCAACATTTTCCTAGCATCAACAAAATAATTCCTTAAAAAGATAACATTCCTTCTTGATCTTATAAGGGCCAGGATGACACTTAGACCTGGATTGTGTAAATTGTTAACACATCATTTAATGTACAGGCCTCTGTCTCAAAAAACTTCTATAACTGTGCCTTGACTTCTAACATGCAGAACAGTTCTCAGAGTCAGAGCCTTTCTGAGATGTTCTTCCCATGTTATAATCCTCAATTTGGCTCAAATAAAATTTTGCATTTCTTAAAAAAAAAATAAATGTGTGAGGTACATGAAAAAGTTAAACACAGAATTATCATCTGACCAGAAACTTCTCTCTTAGATATATACCCAACAGAATGGAAAGCAGGTATTCACACAAATATCTGTAAAAGAATGTTCATGGCAGGCACTATTCATAATAGCCAAAAAGTGGAAACAACCCAAATGTCCGTCAATGGATAAATGAAAAAATAAAATGCAGTATAACCACAAAATAGAATGTTATCCAGCCATAGAAGGAATGAAGTATGATAGATATTTCAATGTGAATGAACCTCAAAAAAATTATGCTAAATGAAAGAAATCAGAAATGCCATGTGGGGACTTCTCCGGCAGTCCAGTGGTTAGGCCTCTATGCCCCTAATGTTGGGGGTCAGGGTTCAATCCCTGGTCACAAAAGTAGATCCAATGTGCCTCAGTGAAGACCGAAGACCCAGTGTGATGCAACTAAGATGCAATGCAGCCAATTAAACGATTAAAAAAAAATGCCATGTGTTGTACGATTCCATTTATATGAAATATCCAGAATAGGTAAATTCATAGAGATAGAAAGCAGATTAGTGGTTCCTAGGAGCTGGAGGGGGAATAGGATGTGACTGCCTGGGAATGATGAAAATGTTGTGGAACTAGATAGATGGCTGTATACACTGTGACATAGTAAGTGCCACTGAATTGTACTTTAAAACTGTACATTTTACGTGAACTTCATCCCAATTTTTTAAAAGACACGGATAATCACAGACAAATTATAATCCCTTGCTTAAATACCTATGTACAGGTAATTAAGCTTTATGGTACGGAATATTGTGAAAAGACATAGCTATGCCATTCACAGATACATTATCCTCAGAAGTAGCTTCACAAACATGACAATAAAATTCACTTAAATTTTTTTTTTAAAGATGACTTTCTCATACAACCAAAAGCTGAGAAAAGTCATTGTCATCAGACCTATACTACAGGAATATTACAAGAAATTCTTCAGGCAGAAGGCGTACGATACCAGATGGAAACTTGGATCTACACAAAGACACAAAAAGTGTCAGAAATGGTGAAAAGAAATTCCTACAAGTCAATTTATTGAAGTTAGTTGCAAACTTACTTACAATTTACTTATCAAGACTCACTTCAAGACTTCTCCTCATTGCTTCTAATTCTAAACCATTGTCCCATGAACTGTGCCTGGGTCTCCAGTCTGCCTTAAACCACTAGAGCCAAAACTTTACAACTATCCAACTTCTGACTTTCCCTTTCTGAGATACTGCTAAGACTGCCAAAGTGATGGTCTCTCTTACTGCAGTGAGTTCACATAAATTTAGTTTGCTTAATTTTTTTTTAAGAGAAAGCAACTAATTCAGTAAAGTATGATTCCACATATGTGGAGTACCCACCAAACTCTTCCAGCAGTCACAGTGGGAGAGGACTATCCTGGAAGATTCTGGGAAAAAAAGGAGGATTTGCTTCTTTACACTATATTCTTTTGTGTTATTTGAATGCTTCACAATGAGCATGTATTATCTCTTTGATTTAAAAAAACCAATTTCAAAAAGAATCAGGAACTGCAGCTTGCTCAGGCCATAGAGTTATGAGTTTAGAGGGATATGTTTAACTCAAAATGTATCACGCATCAGAAATAATTTTTGCTGGTCAGTACAATAACTTGGGTAGGGAAGTACTTTTATTTTTACAAAATTGTGCCTAAGACATTAAGAAGTAGGGGAGTCATGATCAGACTCTCATTTGGCCCACTGGGTCCTAGGAGGAAATGAGTCAGTGAAGTGGAAGACTGGCCCCTACTGCAGTAAGTCCTTGGGGCAGGAGGCAGTGGAGCCAGCCCTGCTCTAAAGCTTGGGAGAAAAGTACAGGAGACACAGGAGGGAGGCTCAGCCCAAACCAGAGGGCAGCTGTTGCAGGCAGACCTTACTCTGAGACCCAGGCCAATCCCAAGCAACTTCCCTATGACCCCCAACTCAATCCATCCCAGTCCAGGCCCAGAGCCCACACATCACACAGCCATCCACCCTACCCAAAGGGCGAGCAGCCCCCCTCACCTGGTGGGCGATTGGTGTCAGTTTGGCCACAAGCTCTTTCCCAGATTCCACATGGTCAAGGACTCCTTGCAAGACCAACTGCTGACCTGGGCGGGGGGGGTGGTGTCTTCCATGTTCCCTTTGCCTCAAAGCCTATTTTTACAGACAGCAAAACCAAGACCCAAAGAGCTAGGGTGACTTTATCAGGGTCATAGTAATTCCGGAGATGAAGAAACCTTTATAACACCAACTCCCTTGACCTGAAAGAAAGAAGAAATTCTGGCATCTGGAAGGGGGTTTTGTATTCAGCAATATTTCCATGCTTCATACAAAAAAGAAAATTCAAATGGTTTATTCAATACACACATGCTAAGCTAGATCAGAATTCCCACTAATTTCATACACATAGTTTAGTCAGGTTTATTAAGGAAGCCAGGACAGCAGGTATCAGTCATTCTGAGTCTCTCTGTAGAAGGAAGCCTCAGATGGAAACACACCAACGATCTTTTTTGCTGCTGTTTCTCCTATTTTTGTGTAATGTCATGAAGGCTTTATTAAGAAGTCATTTTTAAGAAGTAGGCACTAACTGGTCATCCCAGGCTGTGTTCTCAGCCTGCTCCCAACAGGGCTCATCCTCAGGGACCCAAATGCACATTCCCGAGAGTCAGGGCAGGGGAGAACCTGACATCTGCCTCGTCCTGGTTCCTTCTGATAGAAGATGCCCGGCTCTGGGGACTGGGAAGCCCAGAGAGCAGACAAAAGGGTCCCATGTCGTCTTGGACATGGGATCCTTCCATCTGAAAGGAGCCTTGGAGGAATGGGGAATGCGATCTTGAGCTGTTGTAATTTCCCAGACCCGTTCTGTGGGTAGGTTGGGAGCAGCAACCTGAAAACGTAGCCAGGAACGCACCCAGGGTGAGTCAGACAGTACTGGGGACCCGCGGCCTAGCCAACTCTCGGGTCAGCCAGCGCCCGGCCGGGGGTCTCAGTATTGTGCTGCACTGTGAAACAGGTATGGTGGTCAGGAAGCTCTTCCCCACACTGAGAAGTCTCCTTTGGGGAACTTCTCTCTTGGGCCAGGTTCTGGTGATCCTCATAAGCCCAGCATCATTTTTTCCCTAAAAAGTCTCTGGATTCATCATCAGGATTTGCTGTAGGGCTGAACTGTGCAAAATCTTCAGACTCAGCAAACCTCCATCTATCTCCTTGTCTATCTCCTACCTGTGTGGAGCATCTGGCCTGCTCTGTAAGGTCAGGGTGGCAGTGCATTCATTTCATTGTAGCATTTTTATGTAGACCTATGCCCAACATTCTGCTTTCCAGATTAGTAGGCCAACCCGGGATCTCTCCCAACTATCACCCTAAAGTTGCCCAAGAATCGCCAGAGATTGCTCAGCCTATTTTCCCCCACCTCCTGGGGTGAGAATCAGAAGTCAGCTGCAGTTTTTAGCTTCCGTGACTTCTGCTGCTTCTATACAATGTTGCCTCTGACCACTGACCTCATATAGTAAGATGCACTCTTGCTCACAAATAGGATGGTGTTCTTGATGGTTCAGATCCCCAACGAGGTCGCAAGTGGGAAACCAAGAGCCCACATACCCTTGGTTGCTCTGTCCTGTCCTCAGCTTGCCCACAGGGCCGGCCAGAGCCCTCACCATGACACCAACTCTTTGAAGAGCCTTTTTTCACAGTGGCTTTCTGCTGCAGAGGCTTTAAGACTAACAAATCCAAGTTCCTTGCCTCCCCAGAGGAACGCACACTGAAGCACATGGTCTCTGAAGCTTGGGGTTTTGTTCGAGACCTTAAACACACACGCAGGCAGATGCCACTCATCTCACATGGATATAGCTAAGACGGGCTTCTTGGGAGGTTCCTCCCAAACAAAGATCCTGATCTGGGTTCCTACTACACACGGCAGTAACAGGACACCCAAAAGTCATAGCTTTGTTGATGAAACATTTGAAAAATACATCTATTCCACTAGGCAACTGACGATATATTTCTAACAGTTGCTTCTAGTTAAATTCTAAAAAAAAAAAAAATTCTTGAATAATTTCTTAAAAGGATTTTGAATGAGCCCACCTCTCTCAGTCAGTGGTATCCACTCTGGAAATAGATTGCCTCCACTTCCTAATTACTGTGGGTGAAGGAGCAAGGGCCAGAGGAGTGGGAGGAAAGAATCCGCCTTCTAAAAGCTGAGGGCCTCTTGTGAGATGACGTTATAAGTACCAGTGTCCCTGTTCTAACTGAACAGATACTTCTGTCTGCAGACTGGCCACCCTGACCAGGGCATAGGGTCACAGCCTCTCTGGCCCTTCCCTAATGATGGATGTCAATTCTGCCTCCCTGTTGGAAGTGGACATTGGCAAGGCTGGATATCTGGGGCCTCCAGCCATGGCACTGGCCAGTCAGCACAGAGCAGGCCTGAGGGCTCACATGCCCCACAGCTAAGCATGACTTCAGGGTCCGCAGTCCTCAGCAGGACCGCTGAGTGTGAGCCTAGCTTGAGTGTGACCATAGCTCCTGCTTGCTCCCCTGTCTCTGCTTCCCCCACATCTCTTGGCCAAGCTTTGTCCTCTGCTGAATTAGCACAACTGCCTTTTTCTCCAGACCTCCTCCCGGGCCTGGCCCAGTCACCCAGGCCTGGATTAGGAATCACCTTCTCCACTGCCTGGCAGGTGTTCAAAGAGAGGATTTGAGAGCCCAGACTCTGGCATTGCCATTGATTAGCTGTATGACCTTAAGCAAGTTTCTCGGCTTCTCTGTGCCTCAGTTTCCTTATCTGTAAATGGGGATAATAGCACCTACCAAATAGGGTTGCAAGTGAACACATAGGAACTACTTAGGGAAGTACCTGGCAGACAACGAGGCTCAATTAAGCCACCATTACTATGATCACTGCTTGCTCAGGACGTCTCAGCCCTTCATCCCTTTAGCTGCCCATGGCTGTGCCGTACAGCTAGGAGAACCTCTGACTGGATACTTAGAGACCAGAGAGATTCAATGGGCCTTACAAGGGACTTCACTTCGCTTACACATTTTTCTGTTTTGGTGTGGAGCGTTAACAAGGGATAGGGAGCCCGCTCCTGGCCTCAAATGGAGCATAGCCACCCCTTCTAACCCCGCAGTCACACTGAATCAAGGGAGGCCGGGAGGCCACGGCCCCCAGGGAGCAGCAGGGCCCTTGGAGGGCGGTGAGGCCTCAGGTGGGTCCACAAGGTTGCTTGCTTACTCCTGACTTGTGAGGTCAGGATCAGACAGTCTCCGTATCCTCTCCTTTAGTGTGGCCTGTTAGGATCTGGCTTATTCTAAAGGGTCCCTCAGTTACCTATGTATCTTCTTAATAATCCACAGAACCTAAACTCAGGGTCGTGGGATCTGCCTGAAAGAAGAAGAAATAAGGGTCTGAAATTAGTGTGAAACTCAGAATCAGAAAATGAAGTTCTCCAAACAAATGGTATGGTTTTCTAAACGGTAGATCCTCACTTTTCTAAAAAGCACCGAGATGCAGAGCGCAAAGCTGCAGAATTGCAGCAAACTCCTCGCTCTCTTTTAAGGCAAATTTTCAGAAAAACTAAATTACATGCCGAACTTTAAAAAGTGGCGTGTCGGGGAAAAGCTATGAAGGAAAGCAGAGAAGGATCTGCTCCACCTCCCAGGGGCACATCCTTGTGCCCACAGCAGGGGGCCACCTGGGCTCCGGGGACGGATGGGGCTGGCAAAGCTCTGCCCTCCACCCGACGCTGGCTACCCAGGGGTGCCAGGGGGTTGTTGTTGCCACACTTGTAGTCTTTGTACACTGGGTACACACATGATATTTCCCGGCAATAAGGGGTTGAAGAGAGTAGCTACGGGGTTACTCAAGCAGTTTTCATAACCATTGCTTGACACTTCTCGTGTACAAAGCACAGCTCAAAAGTCATCCTCATTCTATCAATGTGTCATGGTGGCCAGGGAGGTATGCCTTTCAGTCTCCTTCAAGAGAGCCTGCTATGGGCACAGAGTCCCCAGACTAACAGCTTCCAGCTCCAGCCCGTGACCCCGGGGCCCCACCTCCTCCAGGCTGCCCCCGGGCAGTGACTGAGTGCAGCAGAGGTGGTGGGGCTGGGCCACTCCTGCCTCACGCAGGGCGCTCCTGAAGAGACACTTCTGCTCAGGGCCTTTGGCCTGGCTGAGATTTTTCTCAGAACTGCACTGCGGTTTGAGGCTCTTCCTACTCAGCCCTTGCCTCCCTCTTTCCTTTCACAGGAAGCAGACCTACCTCCAGTTTGAAGGCTTTTTTCTGTGTGCCTAACTCCCTCCCCCTCGTTCTTCATAGGCATGGCCCCCACAAACCCTCTTGTGTGTCTAATCCCATGTTGGCACCTGCTTCTCCGGGGGCCCAAATAGACATCTGTGTTACATCTTTTCCCCACGCATTCTTTTAAAAATTGAGACCATCCTCAATGTATGGCTTTGCATAGCTTTTCATAAGACGTTTTGAGTATTTTCCTATGCTGTTAAGTGTGCTTCAAAATCGGTGTATAAAATGGCCACATGATATTGCATGTTAGGAATGCACATTATCTATTTAAAGACATTTATGGATTCACAGTATCTATTTATTATGGTTGAAGCTGCTAAAACTTTTGAATACCCTTCCTCCGTTTGGGAAATTCTCGACATTAGTGGGTCCTGTCTCCCCCAGCTAGACATGCAAATTTGCCTTCTCAGGTTCCCTTGCAGCCAGGGTGGACAGATGGCTCTGCCAGCCACAGCTGCAGGAACCCTGCATCAGAATGCGAGCAGTGCATCGTGGGGGACAAGGTTTCTACCGGGGGTGGTGAGTGGTCTCTGCTTGTTCTTCGTCCTACAGAGATACTATCTTATGGGCTGTAAGGAAGTATCAGCTTCATTTACAGAAAAGGAAACTAAAAACCAGAGATAATTGTTCAAAGTAACTCATCCACCATTAGGTCCCTTACCCTGGCGTGAGGTATTTGGACTCTTAACTGCCCCCAAATTATACGCCAGGCGACAGATCAGTCTCTCGGAGTCCAAAGATAAATCATTTCCCAAAGGAGTGTGTGCTAGAGGAAAGCCCTGGTTTTATGAGCCCCATTTCTTGGGCTTTGGAGACACGAACTTGGCTTCAGAGCCTTGTTCTTTCTTGCTTGGCTGTGTGTCTTTGCTCAAGCAACCGGCCTGTTTCCATCAAAACTTCCTTGACAGTTTCTCTGAGAGTAGAACTAGATAATGTTTTTAACACAAAAACTATACAAAAAAATGAAGGTTACGTCTGTTTTTTTAAAAAAAAAAGTTTACTCATTCAAATAAATACAGTGTGTTGGCATATAGACAGATCCACATGCTCTGCTATGGTGAAACACCCCATGGCATTGGGTAAGGAAAACCCAAGTAGTTAGCTTCTGATTTTGTCTAGGCGAAAATTTGAAAGGAAACACAAGTCTATTTTTCACTTGTGTAGGCATAGATTGTAATGGTGGTTACATGAAGTAAGTAGAACTGAGGTTAGATCAACACAGACTCCTTCCTAAGCATTATTACAAGTTTGAACTTGCTTTCCTGTGATGAAAACCCATGTACTCACCATCTAGATCTAAAACTAGAACTTTGTGCCATGTCAAGCATCTACATTTCCCTGAAGCATTTCAAGGGAAATTAGACACTGTACCTCCAAAGGAGTTAAGCTTGCATTGCCACACAGAGCCCCTACACAACGCTACTGGCATTCCAGCTTCATAAATAATTCCCTCATGTCTTTTAATTCTGAACCCATATTCAAATCTCAATTGTTTCCCAAATGTCTCTTACAATTTTTTCCCTCATATTTAGTTACAAAAATCTCTTGATTCTTTTAATCCAAAACAGCCTCCACCCATCTATCCCAACACACACCTTTTTTTTTTTTTTTCATACATAGCATTGAAGAGACGTGGTCATTGTCAAAGAATATTCCTCATTGTAGATTTGTCGGGTGTTTCTTTGTTCCTTAAACTCCCTCAAACCAGCAGCTGGACTGAATGGTTAGTTCAAGAAGCCAAATAACCCCTCTAACCCTTGGCCCCAAATGGCTAAGACTTGATCAACACCTGTCAGCTTCCCTCATTTTTGCCCCAGCTTTTCCAGCTTCATAGGACCAACCAGAAAAAGCCAAATATGCACTCCTGATCAATCACATAGGATGCTCCACTGCTAGTCAGCCTGCCCCAGCTTCCCCAGGCTAACAGACTCTGATCAGGGCATACCTGAAGATTTCTCCTTTTCCACTACAAAGCCTTCTCACTCCACTGCCTACCTTTGACTGTCTGACCAAGGCAAGTGACGGTAGCTGATTCCCTTGCTATAGCAAGCTGGAAATAGTCTTTGCTTATTCTCACTTGACAGCGGTCTCCATTTCCACGATTGTTACTGATGGCTAAGTGTGATCACACTTAAGATGGTAATAGCCACCTTATTTAACCACTCACATTGTCAGAGTGGAATCTGACTTTTCAATTCATGCCCTGTTACAAATTTGCCTGTTTTGCCATGTGCCTTTATTCATATCTGCAAGAAAAAGATGGATGAATTTCGCACACTGAATTTATTTTCACCTTAAGCAAATGCTTTCCAAGTAATTTTTAGTCAAGCTTTACATTTCTGGCCTAATGCATCAATATGTTTTGCTGTTTTGAAATGACAGAGTTTGGCCAGCAACTGAACAACAACAATTTAACGAGACTGCCCAGTATCTTAGCCTAGAGGCCCCTCATTTATTTCTTGTTTATTATTTATTTACATTAAACATGTAGTCAATTAAGTTGATCTCATAAAAATAAGTTTAATCTTAACATAATTTGAATAAAAGAAGGCTACAATCAAATAGTAATCATTAAAAATAATAGAGTTTTAACCCTGGGAAAATGTACAGAGAATATGAAAGTCAGTATAACATATGGGTGTTCTGCAAATACCAGGACGCATGACCACTAGAGGGCAGCACTTCTGCCTTCAGGTTATGTTCAGTCATGACCTGCAGCACATCCCAGAAACAGCCCTGCCACCTCCATACACAGTGGCATCGCCAGAGGACCAAGGACCCCTCGCAGTGCTTAGAGAAAACTGCACCACCGTTTCCTGTGTGGGTGGCCACGACACACTCTTTCCAAGGCTTTTGAAGACTTGGTGTCCCTTTCTCCAAGCTCCTCCCTTCGTGCCTTACAGTTTTAGACAAAACATCAGGCTCAGGAAATTATATGGGGATCAAGGGTCGACGCAAGATGGACACACACACCTTCTCCTTTAATCCCACCAGAACCCTCCACCTCCAATCACCTTAGGACGCAGAGAAATGGCTACCCACCAGCCCCAAAGCAGGGCTGGCCCCCTACACCACGGTATGGGCACAAGGCAGGCCTCCAGTCCGGCCCAACATAAAACATCTCTAAAACCTTTCTGTTCCCCCATTCTAAAAACTACATTCCCTGATTTCAGCTGCCAGAGAAAACTAGAAAATGAGGGCAGCTCACAGAGTCACTGGGACACACCCTCCACCCGCACAGATGCCATCCCAATCTCTGGCCTTCTCTAGAGGGCGCTGTGGAGCGCTTGAGCAGCTCCTCTTCTTCCAGAGAAACTGGCTCCTCGTGATGGGCGACAGGGGCTTGTGCTCTCTTGCGTCTAGGCTATTGGCCCGCCATGTGGTTCTCTGCATTTTTCTGGCCTCAACTAGGACAGCTCCATTTGCAGTAGTGACTGCAATACAGGCCAAAAGGCTACACTAGCAGTTTGGGTTATACAAAGAACAGCACCAAACAGCTCTGTGTACGCTCACTCCTGGGTGAGAAAGGAGAGAGTCTGCACTTGATTTAGCTGGTACTCTGCATCAAGAAGCAGTGGAGAAAAACTGATAAGAATGCGTTGTCTTTCCTGGATAAGGCGTTGAATGAGACATCTCAGTGTACATGGTTTTATCTCTCTTCTACTGCTGAAGCAAAAGGAGAGAAAAAAACCTCCAGGAAGATCTGATCAGCAAACCCTTCCAGAGTGAGGTCTTCTAAGCCAAGGAGGCACTTTCAGTCCCACACTGGAATCCTGAAATCCTTTATCCACCCATTCCCCCACCCCATCACTGGTGTGTTTCACGCCATGCCCTTTCATGCCATAGGGAAGTCAGGCCTCCACCTGGTCCTGTGGGGTCATCTGAGGCCTGCAGGGGGCAAACCACAACAAACAACCCAAGAACCCTGGGATGAAGGGTGCTCAGGACAAGGGGACACACAACGTCCCCCCCTGGGACTCTCTGGCTTGTTCTCATCCTTTCGTTTTATTTACCTAAAGACTGGTTCGGTTGTCATATCCTGCTATCTCAACTGGCTTGAGGGCACTGACTGCCTCCTGGGGGCATCTTGCCTTTGGGGCCCATGCACTCGACCCTGCCAGCAGAGGCAGTGACAAGCCTGGGTGTTTTGACTGTAGCTCCTGGTGTCCCTTCTGGGGCTCTGAACCCAGCACGTGATGGTGAGTGCTTCTTGTCTCACCAGTTGGCTGCCGTGGAGAGATCAGGAGACCTTCGCAGTGAGTTTAATCCCTACAAGGGACCTGATAGTGCCTGCTTATGGGCCTTGACCCCATCTTCTGTGGCCAAGATCGGCTGAGTCTCTGCTGTCACTTGGGGAGTTGCAACTGTCCCACCACTTCAGTGGTTTCAGTACCCCCAACTGCATCAGCTGCTGCTGCTGGGTGACACACCCGTATCTTGACTTGTCGGGCTACTGACTTCCCGGGGGACTGGATTGATTCCATGATGGTGGCCACTACGAGGCTGACTCAGGGCTGCATACTGACCCAATCTGTATTTGGGGCAGACCTCTAAGTGATCAGACTGCTGACTCGATCATTCTGCTTGTAGATAGATACCGTAAAGGCCCTCAACCTCTCGGAAAGTGATCAGTACTGGCAATGACCTTCTCTGCTGATCCCATAACAATGCTGAAGAGTGTACCAGGGACACAAGTAACATATCAAAGCAACTTCAACTGTGTTACCCTGAGCTCCCATCCTGGGCAGACTGGCTGTCACATTGCCTGCTGACTGGGTCACTGCTGCTGCTGCTGCTAAGTCGCTTCAGTTGTGTTCGACTCCGTGCAACCCCATAGAGGGCAGCCCACCAGGCTCCCCCTGTCTCTGGGATTCTCCAGCAAGAACACTGGAGTGGGTTGCCATTTCCTTCTCCAATGCATGAAAGTGAAAAGTGAAAGTGAAGTCGCTCAGTCGTGTCCGACTCCTAGCGACCCCGTGGACTGCAGCCTACCAGGCTCCTCCGTCCATGGGATTTTCCAGGCAAAGAGTACTGGAGTGGGGTGCCATTGCCTTCTCTGGACTGGGTCACTAGATAAGCAGTAATGCCTGACTTCTTGGGAATGCCATCAGCATCGAGAGCATTGTAGAACCCACCTGTTGCACAGCATAGGATACTGATCAAGTCTGCTCTTACAAGACTGAAGGAAGCAGTGAAGGCCAAGTCTTCAGTTCCCTAACACTGGGCTCTCGACCTTGGACCGTCGGGGAAATGAGTGTACAGCCTGCAAAGGACCCACAGAAGTTCTTTTAATGGGCTTCCATCCCATGTTCTTCTGCTTCTGCAGACATTTTTGACTCGTCCTATCACTGCATTTTTAAGGACCAATTACCTTTGACCTGAAGCAAGGAACTTACCTTCTAAGCTTCCATGATGTGTGCAGACACACACCTCTCAGATTCAACTCTGAGATTTTTGGTTTTAAACAATTGTACTTCCCATAAATGAAGATGCTGCCGAGCAGCAGCATGCTCGAGGATCACCTGCTTAGTCTAGACCCTTAAGGTGTAGAAACAAGAGACAACCCAGGATGTCACGAAAGCTGACTTTAAAAAACACACTGGTTAGGGAATTGTTTAGAAATTATAAATAATAGCAGAAATATTTATTGCAAACACCAGAGTGTAAATACAAGTTTCTGTACTTCAAGGAAAATGTGAACTTGTAAAATGCAAAAATTAAACATATATCTTTCCTCTAATTATTAGCAGATAATCTTAATAAAAATAAGCTGTTGGTCAAAAAACAGCCACTGTCATGTTTGGCAAAATATCCTGCAGTTTTAGATTTATAATTTTATTTCCATGGAGAACCAACATCAATACACACCACTGCTGGACTCAACACAGGTTTTGTCTGATTCTACTATCACTGTGCGTTCTGAGATGTGTACCAGGTGCCAGCCACAGCCCACGGTGTGCTCAGGGGCAGCCTGGCCCCGCAGAAGCCTCTAGTGCTGTCTGCAAGAGGGCACCCAGGCCTGCCAGTCCCTCCTCTTAGCCCCCATAGTCACCTGGTCCTCAGGGCATCTCTGTCCATCTCTGAAGCAAGCAGGCATAAAGCAGCTTAGATGGTGAACTTTCTCAGAGCAGGTAGCATCTGTGAGGAGCTAAGATCCTCTCCAAACTAAGCACAAGTCTGCTTTTATCCTCAGGGCAACATGGCAATAAGAAGGGTCTGAGACAATTTCCTATAACTGCCCAAAGCCAGAAACCCCACAGAGAAGCTTCTATCAAGTTAGATAAATCTATATATAAACACAAATAACAATAAAATTAATTCAGATACCCATTTGGGGGGAACCAGTTAGGTAAGTTATTGGTAAACCCACTGTGACAAGTTTTTTTGATGTGTCAATTTGACTAGGCCATGGTTCCATTATTAAACACTGTGAAGGCATTCCGCAGATGTGATTAAAGCCCATCATTAGTCAACAGTAAGAGTAAGGAAGTGCCCTGGATAATCTGGGTAGGCCTGATTCGGTTAAAAGGCCTGAAAATCTGAAACCTCCCTATAAAAAGTAGAAATCCCACTCGTGGCAGCAGCTTCAACTACATCTGTGATGCTTACCCTGCATCCTTTGCTTCCTGTCTAAGCCCGTGAGTCCCACCTGCCCACCAGGTTCTTCCTGTTCCCCTGCCAGCCCATCCCAGGGGATTTCAGACTGGCTTAGCCAGTATCCACAGTCACGAAATCCAAATCCTTACAACAAATGGACACATACATTTACATGTACATCATACTGTTCCTAATGGTTCTGCCTCTCAGGGCTCCCCTTGTGGCTCAGCTGGTAAAGAATCCGCCTGCAATGCAGAAGACCTGGGATCGATCCCTGGGTTTGGGAAGATGCCCTGGAAAAGGGAAAGGCTACCCACTCCAGTATTCTGGCCTGGAGAATTCCATGGACTGTATATAGTCCATGGGGTCACAAAGAGTCAGATACAACTGGGCAACTTTCACCTTCTCAGGCTGAAGCCTGACTGACACACTCAGGAACCGGAAGGGGACGCTGCTGTTAAAAGCAACCAAGTACGTAATTCAGGTCCTCTCAAGACCTCAGTGAAAGTAAGATAATAGTAAAAGAACATGGAAAGGTAAACCTTAATCTCTGTGTTATAAGCAAGCAGCTTAGCTTGATACATAAGCTAGATTTTTTTTCCATTATTCAAACCTCACTAAAACAAAGGAAATACAGTAAAAAGATTCCTTTAAAAAAAAAATCCAAAAATATGGGGAGAGCAGAGAGGTATGTAACCAAAAAATCATTTTAGAAGCTGAGAATCAAATGGACCAGTGGTAAATTATTTAGTAGACCTGAGCCCAATCCTAAGACAACAGAGGAAGCAGCAGCTGTGGCATTACTTCAGAACTTGGGGTGGAGATGATGGCTTAAAGATGGAATTCAGGAAAGCCCAGGAGAAACAGATTCCTGGAGTCCAAGCTACGGGGTTAATGCATTTCTCTAAACTCAGCAGAAGCCAGGAGGCTTTACTGCCTGGAGAATATTGAGAGGATTCCTGGATTAGGCATCACAGGCACAGATGAGAGAACTGGTACCATACTGAAGAGAGAGGGACTAAGGGACTGCATGCAGCTATACTGATACTGAGTCACCTTCCTCTGCAGAAAGAATTCGGATCAGGGGTTAACCCTCTCTCCTCACAGGCAGCACAAGAAGCAGGAGATCCATCAAAAGAGAAAAGAGTCAGAGAAATCAAAAAAACTCCCACAAAACTCTCAGGAAAGTGGAGGAAGTCCCAGGATGAGGGCTCACACCAGACAGAGAGTAAAAAGTCTGGTCTGGAGCGGGGACTCAAGACAGAAATGTCAAGAGCTATTAGCACCAGGGCCTCTGGCTCTTCTCTTAATGAAGAGAACAATAAGGTGATCCTGGCCCCATTCTCATTTGCAAGGAGATCAAACCAGTCAATCCTACAGGAAATCAGTTCTGAATATTCATTAGAAGGACAGATGCTGAAGCTCTAATACTTTGGCCACCAGATGCAGAGAACTGACTCATTGGAAAAGACTCTGATGCTGGGAAGGATTGAAGGCAGGAGGAGAAGGGACGACAGAGGATGAGGTGGTTGGATGGCATCACCGACTTGATGGACATGAGTCTGATCAAGATTCGGGAGTTGGTGATGGACAGGGAAGCCTGGAGTGCTGCAGTCCACGGGGCCGCCAAGAGTCGGACATGACTGAGCAACTGAACTGAACTGGCCCCATTCCCACCTCTCCTAGGCTTGATCGACATGAGCTGACATCCTTCTCACTCCTCAGATCAGCAGGAGAAGTCAACATTTCCTGCCCCGGAGGGCTCAGCTTTGGCTCACCGCTGAAATCAAGAGGATGGTCGCAGTGAGCATGGAATTACAGTCAGCAGCTCCAGCCCTCCGACCGTATTCCTGCCAGACCAGGAGGACTCGGTTTGTGCACAGTACGGCCACACACCCCGAGCGTGGCGGCCCCAGTGTCCCCAGGACCCTTTCAAGTCCCTGCTTACAGATTTCCCCCAGAGGAATGGCACTTCAAAATGCCCAGGGAAGCTGAGACTGCCCCTGACCCAGAGGTCACACTGCTTTTCCAGCCCATGTCGTCTAACAGCAGGGGCACTGCCCTCTGCTCTCATAGCTCAGTGAGTGAGTGAAGCCTGGTGTCTTCAAAACCGCACATAATATTGTTTCAAACACCTCCACCGGAGGGTGAAAACAGAAAAAGCGAGGGAATCATTAAACCACAAGTCAGCCCAGCACTTCCCGGGGGAAAGGGAGAATTCAAGTGTGCGAGGCATCAAGAGGGCTTTCACAGCAGTGCTGTGGTTCTGTTTCTTAACGACAGACGCACTATTATTCTTTAGACCATATGTTTACATTGTAGATGCTCTTCTGTATGTATGACGCATTTCATGGTTGAAAAAAGACAAAAGATAGAAACTCACAATAGGAAGGAGAACTGAAGGCGAAACATCAAGAGTCTGGAGACTACATTCCGGGAGGCATGAGTGCACAAGAGTCTGCATGATTGAAAATAAGGTCCAGGAAACCCACAGGGAGAAGTGAAGCTGAGGGGGCAGAGGATAAGGCCTGGCCGTGCAGGGCCAGACCTCGGAGCCCCGTCCCCGAAGAAAAGATTGTCGTCCACGCCAACTGGTTCCCCCACTGTGAGTTCATGCTTGCTCCATGCCCCACCTGGCAACTCCTCGTATTTCTTTCTGTCTTTGGCATTTGTGACCCATGCGGCTCTCTGCACTGTCAGCCCCAGGGAGCAGGGTGCTGGGGTTGGCAGCAGCCTCAGGTTTCCCAGCCCTAAATTCCAGTTGTCCTGCCCTTTTGGTCAGCCTCAGAGCCTTGCTCCAGCTGAAGAGGCCCAGGACTCTGGCCCAGGACTCTGGGTCCAGATAGTTTCAGATTCTGCTCCTGCATGTGAGGCATCAGGGACTCCACCAGCCTCCAAAAGTCACGTGTCTCAAGGTTCCCAGAGTTGGGGTTTTGCTCAACCTCCCCAGGGCCAGGAAGGAAGTCCCGCTCCCTACTCGTAACTGAGATGTCAGCACGGGATGGGGCCTCAGAGATTCTCTCGTCTGCCCTGTCTTTGGAGGCCCATGTGAGATGTGTCCAAGGTCTCGAGGCTGCAGCCCAAAGTCAGTACTGCCTTTCCAGAAGGCTCTGAGCCTGCGTTATGCAGACACCACCTGGGGGCAGAGGCTGTGCACCTCCACCCCCTGCCTGGGCTCTACATGGGTTTAGACAAGCACTGGTCCCTTCTGGCCTTCCTGCCACCCTGGAACAGGCTTTTGGGCCCAAACAATCTGCCCACGCGAGTCGTGGGTGGTCTCACACTGCAGCCTCTGGGCCAGGCTGGGTCTTCTTCACCCCCAGGGTGCAGGGACCCAGCTGAGATCACGAGAGGATCCTGGTGTCCTTCGAGCCCCTGTGCTTTTCACAGCCCAGGCAAAACCTGCAGATCTGAACATGAGCCCCCAGGGCAGGATTGGAATCTTAACATACATGAGCTGCCTGGTTACAACCAGCACCCACGCTGGACACGTGGGAGGGAAGGAGGGAGTCGGAGGGGCTGACACTGCAGGTGAGAGGGGCGCCCAATCATCGCAAGAGTTGGAGGGAACCTCAGAGAGTGGCCAGCTCCACCCAAACACTGCGGGGGTGGGGGACAGCTGTCTCAAACGTAGGAACAAAGAGCCGAGGAAGCCGGGGAGAGGTGGAAAACACATGAAACACAGGTGTCTTCACAACGAGTTACAGAAATTGACCTTTATTTGTTGTACTAAAGTCTGTTTAACTTTTGATACAAAGGAAGGTTTTAGTACAGAAAACCCCAGTCTGTCAGAACAGTACCCGTGCACACTGTACCATCTCTGTGCCAACCCCAGCCGCCCAGAGCAGCGGCCCCGCGGGTGCCAGCGAAACCCCGCGACAGCCTGCGGTTGGTCCTAGCTGTCTGAGCCAGAACACGTGTACCTGTGAAACAAAGGGCAGCACTGAGACTGAAATGTGTCTCCTTGCGAACAACTGTGCAAGAAAATATATCCCTTTTTAAAAAAATGTCAGTATGGCTAAACTATAATCTAGTGTCTAGAATTACAAAGAATAAAATGAAATCAGCGATTTCTTGCTAGTAAAATGAAATGTTAGGAACAGTATTAAAATAGAGGTCCTACCCCAGTGACACTTACCCGGAGCCCCGTACAGTACCTATTATTAACAGGACGCACAGTTTAAGGAGGAACCACACCAAATCTTCAGCCAGAAACATCTGGCATCAGATGTGTTAAAAAACAAAACAAAACAAAGCCATCCTCGTGGAGCTCTGCTCATGTTGTGAGAGCTGAAGCCAAGACTAGATAGATCCCAGTTTCTCTTGAATTTTAACAGTGACCACATTGATCCTCAAGCTTCCGTAAAAGCTCTCTTTCCAGAGTCTGAAATACGAATTGTTTTTAGATCAAACAGAGCTGATGTGCCTGACCCATTGTAAAGCATTTGGGAATTACTCTGCAAAATCTGCACTGGTAAAGGCTGTCACTATTCACAGAACCGAAGGAGGACCCAGTGGCATGCCTCAGCCCCAGCCTGACACCCTGCCCAGAACTGGCTGTGTCACAGTGAACCCACAAAGCTCTGAGGACCAGAGAGAACGCTGGAATCGTGAACACAGGTGGATGAGAAGTAAGAGGTGGCAGAAGGCAGGAGACAAAGCCTGAGGAATGCGCCTACAAGACGGCGGAAGTCACCTTCCTAGGTGCAGGAGAACGCGCAGCCCCACAAAGGCACTAGTTGCGCACCCACCGACGTCTAAGCAGCCGCAGTCACGGGGCCTTCCGGGAGAGGGGCCGCCGAGGAGCAGGGCATTCGTCAGAGGTCTGGTCCCACAGCTAAGAACCTCCCAGAGCAAAGCGGCCCCCAGCGAGGTTCCCGAGTGTTTCGTTGAAAGCAGGCACAAAACCAACACCCAAGCGACAGTGAGGAAAAGGGCGGGGGCTGGGCAGCGACAACACGGAGCCATTCAAGTAAACATAAACAACCGAGTACTTCGAAAAGGCTTGTAAACTTGTGATCTGAAAGGTTCTCTTTGCAGCATCTCTGTTGAGCTGGCTACAAGGAAGGTTGCTGTCGAGTCCCCCACTCCACAGTCTCTGTCTTAAAGCACACACGTGTGGGAGAAGCACAGTCCGCTGGCCGGGGTCTGGATCCCGTCTGTCTGTGGCCTTCCGTCTACAGAGGAGGTACTTCTGGAGCCCCGGTTCATGGATCCCTCCCCTTCATGTTTACACACAGTGGCGTTGATCCGCAGTCACTGCAAAGAGCTGCACCAGGCGGTCGGGCTGGAGGCCAGGCTATAGTCATCCCCAGCGCTGTGTTCTAGAGAGGGCAGGCTGGGATCCACAGGACTTTATTTTGCTCTTGATTGACCACTGCCAAGATCTGAGTGCAAATGCTCGACAGGGCTCCTCCCTGGACGACCCCTGCAAGAGAGTCCCCAAACACACCCGTCATTGGCTCGGAGGAAGACGCCCCGAAGGAGGCGCAAACAGACCCTTCACTCTTCCTGGTGCTCTGCCTGTCTTCAACTACTCGGCTCAACTGCTCTACCCCCGCCTCACTTCTCTTCCCTCAGCAAGAAATTGGGGAAGAAAAAGAGAGTTGAGTGCAAATCACTTCGGCTTTTTATCTATCCCTCTCGGCAACTGTTCATACCACGTTAAGATCTGGGGCTCAAACGAAGGCTGGCGTCTGATTTTCCAGGTTGCCCTGAGCCCTGTAATATGGGTGACGTGATGTCACTATGCACATAATTCACCAGGCTCCACAGCAGTGATGACCCGGGCTGGTGTGCCTCGTCACGCAACGCGGAGTCCCAGTACATTGGGAAGCAGCCTGGGGTATGTTGTAATAGTCCAAGTGGCAGCAAGATTCTAGAGGGAACTAGGCTGGGTCTCGAGAGCTGGGCACCCCATGGCCCAGAGAAGACTCTCAGCAAAGATGATGGGCCATCCCCAGCTCCGGCTCAGGCCTGCTGCTTGGCAAGGTTTCAGCACCACGGCCCAGCAGACACTAGACAACGGCTCTGTGCGTGCTCCGTGGAACAGCGCCACGCCCTGGCTTCCTGCCACAGATACTGACGGTGAATGTTTAGAAATGGCTATGACAATGTGACGGAGTAATTTCACATCTGCTAAATCTGATAAAAAATCAAAGCCTGTATGTCGTAAGTTTTGAAGTTTTAAATTTTCCTTTCTCTAGTAAACTGCTAAAGTATTTAACTGAAATATAGGTCTGTAATGGATTTAAAATTAAAACACAAACACACATACACATACACAGGAGAGCCAGGGCTGGGTTCTGAGACCAAATACTGCATGAGAAGCACCAATCATAACACTCTCTACATGTTACTTAAAATCACAGTCTCCACCTCTCTTGACCACGATGTTGTTATGGCCCCTACAAATGACTGATTTCATGGAAGAAGTCAGAAGCCACCAAGTACTATGGCAACTACTAAATTACAGTTTCTTTTAGTTTGCCTTGTTTCAAAGACAAGAGACAGTAATGGTGCAGTTTGTCGTCAAACGCCACTGCGAAACTGGCCTACCCTGGAGGGTGCTGGGGATGGGTGCTCACAGCCACCACCGCTGTGCCACCTGCCTGGGGAGTGTGGAGCTGTGCCACACGGCGCCCGTGCAGCCGTAACTCAAGACCAACTGTGACCCAAGGCCAGAATCAGTGAACTTTACCTTTGGACCGACAAGCCCCCGATGCTGCCCTGTGCCTGCAATGAGACTGTCTGTAATGAAAGTGCCCACTGCGGTGGCATCACCAGGCACCCCGGAAGTGCAGGCTGTAACACTTCTAAGTTAGAAGGGCATCCTTGGTAAGGCTGTGTCCGTCTTTGCCACCCGCTCCTCTTTGGGCCCGACGCATACCTACCTGTGAAGTACCTGCTGTACTCCTGTTCAATCTTCTGAGCCGTCTCAAACTGCTCTTTGGAATGCCTCTGAGTCACCTTGTCCTTCAGGTAGATGGGGTCTCTCTGCTCCCTATCGGGACATCCAGGAACCTGGCTGAGCCTTCTCACCTTCCCCATGCCCTCCTCTCAACTTCTCTGTCCAGAATAACAGGGCTACCCCCAACCGCACGTGCGCCCCTGGGGGAGCACAGCGCAGCCTGCTGGCCCCACAGGGAGCTCTGGGCAGAGACAGGGAAGAACTCAGATGCCCCAGCTGGCCCCCGAGTGCAGGTACCAGAAACCTGGGAGCACCGAAAGGCAAAGGTGAGGGGGGAGCATATGGGGGCTTGGCAAGTCGTTAGCCTAACCACAAAAACTGAAGCTCAGTAAGAGCAAAGGCCCATGCACATCACAAGTCAGCTCCTGGTGGAGCTGGGCTGCCCAGTTCCTGTGTCATCGTGAGCACCAAGACGAAAGGCAGGCGAGGGCGAGAGGGCATGGGGGTCAGGAGGGAGATACGCAGACTAAGTGGTGCAGACTCGAGGCGCTGTGGCAGCCCCCACACAGGACGGAGAGCGTTGGGGAGGGCTGTGCTGGGTTAACACGACTGGCTGGGTGTGAGATGGGCACATGGCGGGGGCGGGGGGGGGTAGGGGGGGGCACTCCTACCCAGGAGGCCTGTTCAAAGCCAATGCCCTGCCACCCCCCACGCCCAGCAAGGCCGGGCCAAGCCCCCGAGGAGCCGGGCACCCACTTGATGTGCTTGGCGCTCTTGTAGTGGATGAAGATGACGATGGGGTAGATGTGCATGTGGTGCAGTCGCTCGATGGCGTGCGGGGCAACGTCCAGGAGACAGTGCCGGTTCTGCAGGGAGGGAGAGGTGAACACCCGGGCAGAGGCAGGGCTGATCCTCAGGAACTCAGCCTCTGTCTGCCATGGAGGGGCCCCACTCCTCACCTGACACTGCCCGGCCTCACCCTCTAAGTGAATACATGAGGTGCTACTGAGGAACAAGGCAGCAAAACCATTCTGACATGAAGAGGGCGTGTGACCCCGGTGGGGAAACCTCATGCAGGGAAACCTCTCCCCACAGGCTGTCAGCTTTGATGATGGCCAAGGCTGGGAAAGGGGGCCATGTGCGGTCTGGACAACCCAACTCCAAACCCCTTTCCCGCCTTTACCCAGATACACGAACATTCTAAAGCGCCACCCCACCTGGCCTCAGAAACCTTACCCAGAAAGCCCATGGTACCTTTTCTGTGATCTCCTTTATGGAAGCCACAGTGGTCACGTCAAAGTGGCCACTCCTCCGCTTGTAATCGACAAACAGGCAGTCTTTGACGCCCCGCTCGATGGCCTGCTGGGAGGCCTTCATCACCTCTGCAAAGCACAGACACAGGAATCAGCAGGTGTGGCGCCGTGAGCCATCGCTGCACAGGCGGGGAAAGCACTGCACGGAAACCCAGCCCTGCCAGCCTCACTCCCAGAGAAAGAGCCAGAGGCCGAACGCTGATGCGACCCAAGTCAGAAGGATGAAAACTCTATGAGATCCACCCCGGAAGCAGGTGAACACAAACACGGGGACAGACACAGCCCAGCAGGCCTGAGGGCTGCCCTTACCAAGGGGGCATCTGCAGAACTTGCTGGGTGCCTCGTTCACCAGCATCTCCTTCACCACATCCAGGAAGGGCCCCAGGATCAGGACGGGCCTCAGGGAGGTGCAGTCCACCTTCTGGACCCGCTGATAGGCCAGGCTCACTGAATCTGGGGGAGAGAGGGCAGCAGAGGATGGGCACCCACCCGGAGCAGAGGGAGGGCCGGGAGGGGCTGGGGACCCACTGCTCCCCTGACCTTGCTTACCCCAGGCAGACCTGTCTCCTTCACTCCACAGATCCAGAGCCAGGGACCCAGCTCACCCTGGTCTGCCTAGGACTCGCCCAATTTTAGCACTGAGAGTCCCACACCCTGGGCACCAGGGCATGGCCACTCCTGCACCGTGTCCCACTCCTTGGACACCTGAGGCATTGCAGCACTTTATTCTGCTCAAATTCTCCAATGTGCATTCAACGCACAGTCCCCTCACCATTAGACGTTCCGTTCTCTACCGGTGCCACCTCCCCTGAGCGGGGTGGGTCGTGTGACCCAGACCTGCCCCATGCAGTGAGCAAACTATCCCCCTTCCCATGAGCTGAAACGGACAGGACCAGGGGCAGTGACCCAGCTCTGACTCTGCAGATGACAACCCACCCCCAGGAAATGATAGAGGGACACGAGACAAAAGGGACTTGGCTCCCTGATGGTCCCCAGAACAGAGCTGCCTCCAAGGGACTACCTACCAACCCAGACTTTTATGTGGCAGAGAAGCTTCTTATCATGCTTCAGCCATTGTTATTTGGTCTCAGTTACAGCACTCAAACCAATATCCTAGTTGATACATGTAGTTAAGTCTCCCCTTCCACAAAATGAATAAAAAATGCTCACAGAAAGAGATAGCCTAAAACCAGCATGCAGATATCTTCCTGACACCTCCCAGGTACCAATCACTGTGCTGGCAACTCAGAAACACTTTTAAAAACTTTTAAAAGAATAGCACAGACCCAGGGCAAAGAACTTCCTCCAAGAGGAGATAATAACATCCCCCCTTTTAAAGCTTTGACCATGACAGGTAAGCTAGGCATCCTCTCCAACCCCCTTTCTCCAGTCTTGGTCCCTGGCAGCTTCCTCTCAACTAGCATCATTGCTGGTTATGAGGATTCAAAGTATATCCCATGGACAGAGGAGAGTGGCGGGCTACAGTCCGTAGGGTCACAAAGAGTCGGACACGACTATAAAGTGTATCCTTTTATTGCTCATAAAGCCTGGAAAATACGTATGTCCAACAAAAAACGACAGACCATAAATATTCTGTAACTCCCTCTTCACTCAGTCTTACGTTTCTGTTGAAAGCATCCCTGTTGACTCACACTGACCCCCTTTTATCCTTTGTAACATCCTAAAACGTGAATGCACTGCACCTACCATTTCTCTGTGTATGGACATTAAGACCATGTCTTCAGCTCAACAGAATCGTCTTCTCCCGTAATGACTATTAACATTCCACACTGAGGGGCACCAATTTAGAAGTTTTCTGATCCTCTCAGAATAATCTGCTTTGTCAGAAGTCCTCATAATAACAGAACCACAGGGCTCCAAAGCCTCTCACAAGCACAATATCCAACCAGAGTCAGAGGCCCAGAGAAAATAAACTCCCTGGGAAGGGTAAATAAACAAACATATAATCTGGAAGCAACCTAATGGAGGTATGTAGACTCCTTTTAAAACTGGTACGGATATTAAAATCAAAAGCATAAAAGTAATTATGTACCTAATATTCAGATAATATAACAGGAGGTAATCAGTGTCATCCATAACATAAAGGGGTGGAGGGGAACACAGAGATGTAGCTTTTATATAAGATTGAAGCTATCATCAGTTTAAAATGAATTGCTATAACCTAAAGATATTTTATGTAATTACAATAGTAACCAAAAAAAACTATAAAATATACACAAAAGGAAATGAGAAATTAAAACATGTCACTACAACCAAAAAAAAAATCAATGAAATACAAAAGAAGGCAGCAAGGAAGGAAAAGATAAGATGAAAAAGCAACAAGACATACAGAAAACAACTAAAAAATACTCTTTCATATGAGCAATTAAGTATAAATTGATTAAATGCCCCGATTAAATGATGCAGATTGGCTGAATGCATAAATAAAAAAGATCCAACTATACGCTGTCTACAAGAGACTCACTTTAGATCTAAGGATATACACAGGCTAAAGATGAAAGGACAAGAAAAAATGGTTCATGCAAATGGGGAATCTAAAGAGAGCAGGAGTGACCATGATTGTATCAGACAAAATAGACTGGAAGACGAAAACTGTCACAAGAGACAAAGAACATTATAGTATGATAGAAAGATCATTTCTCCAAACAGGTACATCAATCATAAGTATATGCGCACCCAGCCCTAGAATTCCCAAATAAGTAAAGTGAACACTGATGAAGCTGAAGGGAGACACAGATGACACAGTATCCGTACAGGACTTCAACACCCTGACTTCAATTCTGGATGGTACAGCCAGTGCGGTGCTAAGTCACTTCAGTCGTGTCCGACTCTCTGTGACCCTGTGGACGGTAGCCCGCCAGGGTCCTCTGTCCATGGGACTCTCGAGGTAAGAATGCTGGAGTAGTTTGCCATGCTCTCCTCCAGGGGATCTTCCTGACCCAGAAATTGAACCCGCATCTCTAATGTCTCTTGTGCTGGCAGGAGGATTCTTTACCACTAGCACCACCTGGGAAAGCCAGCACAATCAGACAGAAAATCAATAAGGAAACAGCATCTGAACAACACTATAAACCCATGGACCTAACACTCCCCCCTAGAGCCTCCAAGGAAGCATGGACCTAACACTCCCCCCTAGAGCCTCCAAGGAAGCATGGACCTGCCAACACCTGGATTTTGGCCCAATAGTATTGATTTTGGACTTCTGGCTTCCAGAACTGAGAGAGAATAAATGCATACTATGCTGACCACAAAGCTTGTAACATATGTTGCAAAAGCCCCAGGTAATGAATACACAGTGAAAGCTAGAGGACAATGAATAATATCTTTAAAATGCATAAACATCGACCCATCTACAATTCTATATCCAGTGAAAATCTAAGAAACTGAGACTGTCACCAACAAACCTGCATCAGAAGAAATGCTAAAGATCATAACAAGAAAATGGCAATTACATGAGGTGAGGGTACAGTCCATGGGGCCGCAAAGAGTCAGACAGGAGTGAGCAGCTGAGCACGCAAACACACGCGCAAAGGGCATGTTAACTATAGCTAACCTTATTGTGGTTAATCTTTTGCAACTCATACACATATCAAATTATTGTTTTGTACACCTTAAACTTACACAATAATATATGTCAGTTATATGTCAAGTTGGAAAAAAAAAATGCTGAAGCGAGTATATATCAGAAAGAAAAAATGAGAGGGAAAGAGGATGACAGGAAGGAATGAAGAATGGAAAGGATAAACATAAGTGAATGACTGATGTGTAAATTAATAACACTGCTGGATTTAAAAATACATATAAAATGAAAATGATAATCAAGCAAAAGGTAGGAAGGAGGTAAGGAAGTCATGGTGTTCTGATGTTTTAAAATTACTGAGGAAGTGGTCAAAGTCATGATTCATGTTAGTAGTAGGTCAGATACACATTGTGAGGGCTGCTGTAATCACCACCCCCAAAAGAATAAAACAAAACTAATAAAAACTAAGAGATTGAGGAAGGGGCAGAATAACAAAAATGCTTGATTAATCCAAAAAAAGTAAGAAAAGAAAGGGAACATAAAACAGGCAGGATAACAGAAAACAAATAGTACGATGGTAAATATATCAGTGATGATTTAATCAGTAATTAACTACTCCAATTAAAGGATAAAGACTGTCACTGGTGTGTTCAAATGTGAAAACATCTCAGGCTGTACACTTTTCTATAGATGTATTTGCATTTTTCTATACACATGTCTCAATAAAATGAAAAAAGATGAAGTGTCATAGTGAGTCAAAAAAAACCCTACATGCTGCTTACAGAGCCACGTAAATATGAAGCTGTAAAAAAGTATGAAACGATGGGAAAAGATGAACTATGCAAACACTTAACCAATAGAAAGCTCGTGTGATAATTATACTGTAACAAAATAGAAATAGTTTTCTAGCCTTTTTTAAGGCCAGAAACATTACTAGAGATGAAACATTTTATAATGATAAAAGGGTCAATTTAACAGTAAGATATAACTATTTAAAGCCAACTTCAAAATACGTGTGTGCACGCTAAGTCGCTTCAGTCATGTCCGACTTTTTGTGACCCTGTGGACTATAGCCTGCCAGGGTCCTTGGTCCATGGGTTTCTCCAGGTAAGAATACTGGAGGGGGGCGCCATACCCTTCTCCAGGGGATCTTTCCGACCCAGGAATTGAACCGCGGGCAGGGAGGGGGCTGGGGGCAGGGAGGGAGGGAGCTCCCTCTTATGTCCCCTGCGTTGGCAGGCGGGTTCTTTACCACCAGCGCCACCTGGGAACACCCCCATAACTTAAAAACATAGAATGAAAAAAAAACTCTGAAGAACTGCAGACTAGACAAATGGCTGTTTTCCAAAGACATCTACTGGATATACACCATACACCAGAGATGCTGTCTACAGAAGAAAAGAGAAGGGAGAATCAAGCAACTGTTATTCTGAAAAGACAGTCCTTTTTTTTTTTTTTTTTTTTTTTACATTTTAAATTGAAAAATGTAAAAACCTATTTTCAGCTTGAAGGCCATTTAAGAGCAGGCAGTGAACCAGATCCAGCCCATAGACTCTGGTTTGCCAACCCCTGACCTGACTATCATGTCCGTGGGCCATGAACAAGGGCGGGACTCATTCAACTCACTGTGTCGAAGACCTGAAATAACAGGTGAGGAAGCAGGGGAGGAGGAAGCCAGCTGTCCTGCCTTCTGAGGCCCACTGCCCCCTCACCCCGCCCACAGCCTGCCTGTCAGGGAGGGCACACCTTCCAGGACAGGGGTCACACCCGGGGGTCCAGGGAGCAGCATTCACCAGAGCCTCCTGCTTTACAGGACAAATATACCATTCCACAGGGCGACCTGCCAAAGGATGTCTGACACTCCCTGACATGCAACCCCAGGACTGGGCAGGTGCCTGGCCCTGGGAGGATCCTGTAAGGAGTAAAGCCAGAAAGGCCAAGATCTGCACAGTGGCCCCTGGTTACCACCAAGCAGCCTGGAATAACCTCAAAACAAACTAGAGGCAATGCACCGGGCAAGAACTGCTTTTTGCCCACCCAATATCCATCTTCCTTTCTTCCTTACTAGGAGAACCTGCTTTACTGAAGCCAGCAGGGCACCAGTGAAAACCTTGCCATTTCAGCCTCCCTTGCAGTTGCAAGCAGTCAATGAGGTGTAAGTGGAAAATGAAGAGGGGGCTTCCAGGTAAGCTGTTTAAAGAGGCACACCGTTGCCATGCCCTTTTCTTCTTGCTGCCTGAACATGGATGTGATGGCAGGAGATGGGGAGACCTTAAGGACAGAGGACACATCCTACAGGTGGTAGACTCTGAGGACTGCAGCACCACCATCCCAACCCAGACACACTCCTTGATCAATTATGTCTGAGAAAAGCAAACCCCTGTCTTTGTTCACGTCATTGCAGTGAGGCTTCTGTGGTCAAGAGCAAACCTCAGCCTGAGAGCCCGCTGGAGAAGCCAGCTCAGTCACTTGCCTTCAAAGAGTGGAATGGAGTCATTGGAAAAGGTGTCCAGTGCAAGGAGGTCTTTCCCATCTTTGGACCCGCTGCGTTTGTGCTTATGTTTCCTTCGAAAGAAGGATCTGCGTGCAGCCGCCGAGAGCGTCTTTGCAGCGCTGCTGTCGTCTTTGACTTCAGACATGCTGAGCCTCCGGGAGAATTCTTGGTCCATTCTGAAGACAAGAGCACAGCAGTGCTGGGAAGGGCCAAGGGACCGTCGCCTGTCGCCCTGCCCACCTGCGGCGAGGAGGATCAACGCTGGGGCTCCAGGCTCCCCACCCCAACCCTCTGTAGGTTTCCTGGCCACTTCAGCACCCAAGCCCCCGAGGACCCCCTGGTGCCAGTACTCTGGGGTGGCACCCACACCAATGCTGGGCAGTTCTCAGAGCAGGCCAACTCCTATATTCAGGTGAGGGTCAGAGGGAGCTGCTAAGACAGCCTTCCCTTGTGACACTAAAAAGTATAATTCCAGCCACAAAAAGGAGGAAAGCATAGAAATGCACTGCAACACGGAGGAACCGTGAAAAAATCATGCCAAGTAGAGGGAGTTGGTCACAAAAGACCATGTGCTGTATGTATGACTCCATTAATGGAAAGTCCAGACAGGGAACCTTGTAGAGACAGAAAGGAGACCAGTGGGGGCTCAGGGTTAGCAACAGGGGGCAGGTAGACAGAACAAGGCGGGTAGCTGAAGGGTACAAGGCTTCTCTCTGAGATGGTGAAAATATTCTCAAATTGACTATGGTGATGGTTGCACGTATCTGTGAAAACACTAAAAGCCAAGGAATCGCATACTTTGGGTAAATGCATGGCACATGAATTATATCTCAACAAACATAATTAAAAAAAGCATGTCTCCTAAGTTGCCGCTATACTTCTGACTTGAATACATCACTGACCTAAACTTGGAACAGCTTTTTGGACAAGCGACTTTGCCAAAACTTACAGAGCAGAAGCTGAGACGACATCAGAATAAGCGCCCAGCAGCCCAGGCGCCATCACATGGTATGTCCCCACGGGCGCCGCCCGCCCCAGCCCCAGGCCGACTCTAGAACACTCACACGTATTTGCTGGGGATCTGCCCGCGCTGCATCTTCTGGGCATTCTCATCCAGCTGCCAGGCCATCCAGGACCCAAATGAGCCCTGGGGCAAGGTGTCATCCACATACAGGATGTCGTCTTTCTTAAAGCTCAGCTCAGGCTCCACCTCTGCCAGTCGCTCATACAGGGCCCTGGACCGGGAGATGGAGGGGAAGAGTCAGGCCACAGGCCGCCCCTTACAGCCAAGCTCTGAGGCCCACTCTCCTGCTCTGAAGCTCTCCCCAGACCACGATCAGGACCCATCTCTCCCCACTCTAGCAGCAGTTCCCAAAGGAGGGAGCATCACGAGCCCCTCACGCCCATCAGATAAAAGCCTTTTTGCCAAGGACCAAGGCCATATCTCCACTTCCAAAAGAGTCTTTCCTATTTGCACTCCTCCCACATCAAAGTCGATGCTTCCTACACAGCGGAAACTTCTCAGAATGGAAGCGTGCCATCCTTGACTGAGGAGGGTGTACCTAGACACAGGGACCCCGTACCTCACGGTACACAGTAAATCAGTACTTGCCATTCTTGTGTGGCCTCAGATCTCATGAAGAAAGCTGCATGCCTCCTAGAAAATGCCTGATGCCTGTGCCCCACCCCCTACTCTGCCCTTTTCATGTATTCCTTCAGGGCACTCCAGATGCTGCGACACCCACACACACTGCAGAGGGGTGTGCAGACTGAGTCAGGGGAGACCCGGAGAGGGGCACAGGCCACTGGAAAACGGGGCTCAGCGGCCTCAAACTTCCCCAGGCCCAAAACCCTAAAGAGAGAGCCTGTCTCACCCGAGGAGCTTTCAAGGGTTTTTCTAAGTAAGCTTAGAATTTGGGGCCCAAGTAATAATGCTCATAGTCCCATCCCTCAAGGGCAAGAAACACAGGGACGTTCACAGGGAACAGCCTCCATCAAAAGCCCCTCCCCAAGCCCCAAGTTCCTGGCAGCCCTGGCCACTGATACCTGATGTAGAAACTGTCGCCAGGCAGGCCCTTAATCTTGGAGAACTCCTCAGGGCGGTACTGCACCTTCAGGCGGACGCTGTCCTTGGGCTTCAGCATCTCCACGTAGACCTCCTCCACTGTCTTGCTACGTACATCCAGACCGCCATACTACCCAGAGATGGAGACGGGGGTCAGAGGGCAGAAGCAGGGAGGCCTGGGCACCCGTGAGGGGCCAGTAGTGGGATAAGGAGAAGATTCAGCATCCCCATCACTGGGCATCCATCTGCCCCACGTCTACAGAGGCTGAGGCCTCTACCAAGTGCCTGCTCTGCCCTCAACTGCTCCCAGCAGAGACCCTGTTCTAGCCTCCCAGCCAGTGAGGCCTACTGGAAACACGGCACTTCCCCTTGCTAAAGCTCCTTGTAGCTTTCAGTACCTACAACCTGCCTCCCCCATCCAAAGGGAGACCCAGTGAGAGGGAGATGGTGCTCACCATCAGACTCGAGTCCTGGTCCTACTGCTGCCAGGAGCAGAGCATCTGCCCTCCCGATGCCAGTGCCCAAGCTGGGTCCTAACATGCCTAATATGCCTGCTTCCCTAATATTTACCCAGAGTGGGTCTGGGTAGTGTTCAACACCCAAGGGGGATGCCAGGCTGTGCTCCCCCGCCTCCATGTCACCTGAGACGGCAGGAAGCCCGACACGTGGGCAGAGGGCAGCCTGGCTGCTGCTCGGCAGCTCAGAACTTACCTCAAGGATGAGGTCCCCGGGCACGAGGCCGTCGGGGCCCCTGGCAGGACTGTCGTCCTCCACCTCGGCCACAAACACCCCATGCAGGTTCCCTCCACATAAGTGCACGCCAAGCTCCAACTGCGACTTCTTGATGAAGACGACTCGGGGCTCTGGGGTCTTCTTGGTGGCATCTCCCACCATCCTTTCAGGAAGGAAAACGAAGCTCTTCAATTGTGCACAGGAAGGGAGGCAGGCGCGAACAAAGACGAAACGGTGGTGACACCCTGACCATTTTCTGCTCCCCTCTCAGGTCTCATGAGGCCCCAGAACCAGGAGCCAGGAGTGAGGCTGACACAGCTGTACCTGTAGTGGCTCGGTTTATAGGCAGGGCACTGAGATGAGGCAGAGGTGAACACACAGCCATGGTCACCCCGCCACTCAGGGACAGAGTGGACATCAACGCCGCTATTTCCAGCCCAGCTGTCCATCACACGTCGTGGGTTGCATCTCACCCACCTGGATTGCACTTGTTTTCCTAATTTTATTCTCCTGAGAAAGTCAGAGCCGGGGTAACCTCCAGGCCACAACTCATTCAGCAAATGTTTACTGAACAGTGTCTATGGCCCAGAGGGTACTGAACCAAAAGCCACCAAGGAACTCACAACACAGGGACACTGAAAGGGTAGCAAATAAACTGAGCAAAGGCAACGGGGCAGCAATGGAGCCTGATGAGTGGGACCTCAGGGGAGCAGCCAGAGAGTGACAAAACTTTTGCTGCAGGCAAGTATAGCCAAGATTGTCAGGAGAAATATCAATAACCTCAGATACGCAGATGACACCACCCTTATGGCAGAAAGTGAAGAGGAAATAAAGAGCCTCTTGATGAAAGTTAAAGAGGAGAGTGAAAAGCTGGCTTAAAGGTCAACATTCAGAAAACTAAGATCATGGCATCCGGTCCCATCACCTCATGACAAATAGATGGGGAAACAATGGAAACGGTGACAGACTATTTTCTTGGGCTCCAAAATCACTGCAGATGGTGATGGCAGCCATGAAATTAAGAGACACTTGCTCCTTGGAAGAAAAGCTATAACAAACTTAAGACAGCATATTAAAAAGCAGAGACATCATTTTGCCAACAAAGGTCCGTCTAGTCAAAGCTATCATTTTTCCAGTAGTCATGTATGGATGTGAGAGTTGGACCATAAAGAAAGCTGAGCGCCTAAGAGCCGATGCTTTTGAACTGTGTGTTGGAGAAGACTCCCAAGAGTCCCCTGGACTGCAAGGAGATCAAACCACTCAATCCTAAAGGAACTCAGTCCTGAATATTCATTGGAGGACTGATGCTGAAGCTGAAACTCCAATACTTGGGCCACCTGATGTGAAGAACTGACTCATAAAAGACCCCGATGCTGGGAAGATTGAAGGCAGGAGAAGGGGATGACAGAGGATGAGATGGTTGGAGAGCATCACTGACTTGATGGACATGAGTTTGAGCAAGCTCCAGGAGTTGGTGATGGATAGGGAGGCCTGGTGTGCTGCAGTCCACAGGGTCATAAAGAGTCAGACATGACTGAACTGAAGTGCACCCCTCACAGGCACAGTGAAGGGTCACAAGCAGGAGAGCCCTGAAGAGGCCCCAGCCTTCAGCCTGTAACTTCCGTGAGGAGTCCATCAACGCCATGCCAGAAAGGGCTCTGTCCAGGATTGCAGGAACACCTCCCAACCCAGCCTGCACAGCCCTCGCCCCACCTCCCCTCCAGTTCCTGTGAGAACAGGGCCTCCTCCTGCCCACACTACCACTGGTCCCTCCTCCTGACTTCTCTCCATGCCCACCCTTTGCGTGGGTAACCCCTGCTCGTCCTGAACACTGTCACTCAGCTCCCAGCCATGCTCCATCATGGCCCCCGGTCCCCCTCCCAGCACTTCAGCTGTGCTGTACACGCCTGTTCACTGATCTACCACCCTCAAACCAGGAGCTCCTTGGGGGCAACACTGCTGTGGATGGCCAAAGCCCCAGCCTGGATGGGTGAGGACTGTGGGATTCAGCATCTGAGAACAAGTGAAGTGAGAAAAGGAGGAGAAAAAGAAAAAAAGTAGAGCCAGGATTGAGTCAGTGGAAAAACTAGAGAAAAAAGAGAGGGCAGGAGAGAGAGAGGGAAAAGGACTGGCATGCTCCCCACACCAAATCCTGACAAGCTGGTGTGCCATCTGCAATGCAGGGCAGCGCTGGGACCACGTACCTCAGAGGATGCACAGGGGCTATAAAAATGACCTTCCTGGCCGCCCCGCTCAACCCAGGTGCACTGACGGAAGGCTCTTGGCAAGCAGTTACTGACCTGGAGCTGGGGGTGCTCTGCTTGGCCGGGGGTGTGCCAGGGCCCTCGTCCTGCTCCATCAGCGGGTCAATGACAGAGGGATGCTCTGGGGTGGTGGCCCCGCTGCCCTGAAGAGTGGAGTGAATACCAACGGGGTCCAGGTGGGAGCTGGGGACAGAGGACAGGAAGAATAAGGAATGGCAGGCAGCTGCCCAGAGCCATCCCGCTGTGGTGGTGCTGGGCTCTGGGATGTGAACGAAGACCAGGTCACACAGCTCTATGATCTGAGCCCTGAAAAGAGCAAGTGCCTTGGCAGCTTGGACTCAGTTGTCCACCTGCATGATCTGCCTGTCCTCAACTTGAGGGCAAACGGTGAGCCTGAGGACACATGAATCCGCTGCTCCCCTTTCCTGTGTCTGAGCATCTCAGCCCCACCCCTGCACCACAGGGGCACTTCTCTCTCTCTGCTTACCTGTCCTGCAACCTGCAGCACAAAGGCAGGTGTCTGGCGTCTGCCCACGGACAGGGGTCGGACCACTCAATGTGAGGATCCACCTCAGGCCTCAGTGCCTGCTACCACACACGTGTGCCGGGGCATCCTGCTTCACAGGGTGCCTGGCCACCTGTTTCCACACCCCATTTCAGGAGGGGAAACCCTCCCTTGATATGTCTCTTCTCCAGAGCCCAAGGCTGCTCAACTCTCCTCTCATGGCAGCAGAATCCCCAGAGCTTGCAGCTGCACATGGTTTCCTCAGAGCAAGCCACACACCTGCGGCCTCCACTTCTCCTCCGGCAGCCCAGATGCCCCTCGGAGGCCCAGGACCTCACCTGGACCGGGAGTGGCTGCTAAGCTGGTGCATGTGTGGGTTGTACTGGGCCAGAATGGTGATGGTGTCGCACTGCTGCCCGATGATGAGCCGGGCCTGCTGCTCTGTGGCGCTCCGCAGGTTGATGCCATTGAACTAGGAAACACGGAGAACGGGCTCAGCAAGGAGAGAAGAGGGCACGGAGGAGGTCCTGGGACTCAGAAAGGGATGAGGCGGGGGGGGAGAAGGGCGGCTTCCCGCTCACCTCAAGTAACTGGTCCCCATACTCAAGGCCAGCCTGGTGAGCGATGCTCCCCCCGGTCACCTTGGAGACGTAGACGCCGCCCTTCTCCCCACTCACGATGGAGATGCCCAGCGGCTCCGAGCCCTTCTGCAGCTTCACATGGCGTGGCTCCTCCACGTAGGGCCTTGGAAGAGAGCCAACGGTTTTGGGGACTCAGACTCAAAGGGAAGGTCTGGGGAGGGTCTGAGGTCAGGCATGCATTCGCTATGCAGAGAGGGCCAGGGAACGTGGACGCTCCTATGACGACACAGCTGGATGGGCACATGATGAAGTCCACCCTCACACAGTGGTGATGCACAACCCATGCACCACACAACCCATGCAATACAAACACGACCCCCACGGTGGACACAGAGGCATCAGTCCCAAAGTCACAGAGTGGTCCGTGTGAACTATAAGCACTGATATACGCAGGGAAAGGGCACGCAGGCTTCCACGACCGGAGAGGAATGGCCTCACGATGTGCAATTTACAAACCTCCAGTGGGGTCTCAGATGCCCTCGGAGGAAAAGAAGTGCTTTCTGGGATGATGTTTACCCCCAAAGGGACAATGTGAAATACCAGTTTTTATATTTACCAGTACACAGAGTGATGTAAACTGATCATGAAATTAAGCTGCTGCAAACCCGAGGCATTTAAAAGGGGTCGGGGAGGCTGGGAGCAAGGTGACACCATGCAGTCGCTGGCCCCAGGCTGCCACCCACCGCCCTGAGGGAATGAGGGGCATGGGGGCTGGGGTGGGGCCCTGCTGTCGGGCCAACCTCAGACTCCTCAGCGAGGAGGACCTGGGCCTGGCAGCCGCAGGCAATCTCAGGAGGGATCTGTGGTGGTGGAGGCATCTGGAAGGTGCAAAGGGTTAGAAAGAAGAGAGGGGTGATTGGAGGAGAAAGACAACCACGGAGGCCTGGAATGTAACAGACAGACAGCTGCATGACACTGAGCCACCAGGGCTGCGCTGCACGCAGCCTGGGCTCCAAGCAGAGCACCGCCCCCAGGTCCCCTCCTCCAGAGCACGTGGGTGGGTGTGAATCCACGTGTAGAAGGGCAGGTGGGCAGCGGGGAGCCCTTTTTGAGGTAATCCTTCCCTTTTAACCTCCTGAATAATTTAAACTTTTATAATATGCAGAGTTTTGTCAAAACAATAAAGCTTCTTTGTAAAAGAGGTTCATAAAATATACTTAGTATTACAAATAGCTTGAAACATAACATTAAGGAGGAAATCTTTACGTATATAAAATAAGATAAAATGCATTTACACTGTAAATGTAATACTTGCGTGTGTGCGCATGTACACGCACACACCCCCGCTTGTACACGCGCACCCCCCCCCACCCCGCCCCGCCGCCAAAAGGTTAAATAACAGCAATTGAATCTCTGGTTGATGATCAGTGGTCCCCAACCTTTTCAGCACCAGGGATCAATTTCATGGAAGACAATTTATCCACGAACCAGGGTTGGAGAAGATGGTTTTGGAATGATTCAAATGCATTACATTTATTATGCACATTATTTATCTACTGCCACCACTGATCTGACAGGAGGTACTGGTCTGAGGCCCAGATGTTGGGGACCCCTGAATTATGCAACCTTTTTTCTTTCTAAATCCTCCTGAAACCATCTCCCCCAACCCTGGTCCATGGAAAAATTGTCTTCCATGAAATATATCTCTGGTGCTGAAGAGGCTGGGGACCGCTGATCATCAGAGATTCAATTGTTTACCCGGTTTTCAATAATGATAGTGTATTTTAGACTGAAGAAAAGAGGGACTATTTTTAATGAGTAATCCGTCCTTCAGCCAGGTCACACACGTTAAACTTGATGTCATTTAAGCACCATGAAGGCAGGTGTCATTGACACACACACGCTCACACACATCAGTTCTCTGTGCTCTGTAGAGGAAGCTAAGGGGATGTCCAATTGCATAAGACAAGGCCCCTTCTGATTCTGAGGAACCCACCGTACTGGGGGGAAGATCTTGTTCCCTCAAAGACCTGAGCTGGGGTTCAGTAAAACCACACCCCTTCAGGGCCAGTGTGTGCTCCCGTCTGCACAATGCAGGTGAGGCTCTCATGAACACATCCATACAAACTGCGCCTGACCCCCCGGGGGCCTGCTGGCAGTTACAGGCACAAGCTGCGCTCCAGTTCACACTTGCTTGGTGTGCTGTCTCACAAGTTCAGACTGTCAAGTCAGATGAGGTTTTCTTAATGACGGGCCCAGCCAGCAGCATCGTTTCTATGGCTCATAGCTACAAGGGCCCTCGGCTTTTTGGACTGAAGTAGAGGAAAGTAGCTCTAGTCCTTGGTCATTCAGTTGTGTCTGACTCTTTAGGACCCTGTGGACTGTAGCCCACAAGGCTCCTCTGTCCATGGTATTTCCCAGGCAAGAATACTGGAGTGTGTTGCCGTTGCCTTCTGCAGGGCATCTTCTCGAGCCAGGGATTGAACCTGCGTCTCCTGCACTGAAGGCAGATTCTTTACTATCTGAGCCACCAGGGGAGCTGCAGTCCTTGCAAGTAATTAAATAAAGGTAAGTTTGAGCTTAATCCTATCTCCCACTACCATCTAGAGAGAACCCTTTAAATAGAAATCCGATCTGGTGAATCCCACTCTGAAGAACAACTGAAGCGGATGAGGAGCCCACAGAGTTTGTGCAGCGAGGGATGGCCCTGAGAAGAGGCACGTCTGGAGGGACAGCTGCTTTTCAAAATGAACCAATAAATGGCTAATTGTACGTGTATGCCTCATACACTTTTTTTTTCCTACGTGTGTTTTATCTCACAATAAGCTTGGGGGCAGAGGTCAAGCAATGCAGCTATGTTCTGGGGTCAAAAAGCAAAGGATAAGAACGAGTCTGATTCTAATTAAGGTCGGCTGATCGCTAACCAAGTGAGCACAGACAGACTACTCCAAATTCCCAACTTCAGTCTCCTCCCCTTACATGGGGTCAGTGCTGACACTGCTGATCACGGGGTTACACGAGGATTGCACAACTTACTATGTGGACAGTGCTTAAACAAGGGCCTGGGAGGTAGTGAATGGCATCACTCCATCACAATGTCAGGTCGACGCCAGCATCACTTGCTGGAGCCCCCCACCTCCGCCTGCGGGCACTCAGTGTAAGAGCTCACCCTGCCTTCCCGGCCAGCCAGGTGCACCCCTCCTCCTGCATCAGGAGCGCACAGGACTCCCTCATGACGTCCTGCAGCAAGACACCAGCGAATGCGAGGCGACCCAAGCTGCAGCGGCCTCGCTGGAGGTCAACTCTGTGGGCCCTCCCCAACCCCCAGCACCTCCCAGGACTCAGCGCTGGCCCACCGCAGGGGCGCCCGTCCCCCGGGCCTGCTCACCTGTCCTTCCTGCGCTCCCCGGGGGCAGCAGGGTTGACAGCAATCCTGGGCAACGTGGCGGCTGAGGTCTGGGACTGGCTACAGGAGGACAGGCCTTCTACGCTGAGGGGAGACTGCGGGGGCGTGCTGCACTCCGAGTGCGACAGCGAGCCTGCGGGGAGGGCGGGTGTGGGCCAGACGGCCCAGACACACGGCCGTGAACGCAGGTGCCTGAGGCCTGCCCTGCCGGCCATTACTGATGGCGGAGGTAGTGGGGGAGCTGTGAGCGGTGCCCAGAGCCCCCACCTTGAGGACGGAGGGGCCAGCAGGGGAGGGAAGCACTGAGGAAGACCTCACCTCTGTCAGAGCCCACGACAGACCGTGGGTATCTCGGCGTCGATGGGATTTTAATGCGTTCTGCCTTGAACTGCAAATTGCTGGAAGACCCTGTGGCTCCACAAGAAGACAAAAGCTTAGGCTTGTGACTGAACAGTGCCCCTCACTCCCTCCCCACCACCCTAGGAGTCAGGAAAGACACACGGTTACACAGAAGTAAGCGGGCCCGGCCATTTGTCCCTGGGGGTGTCTCAACGTGGGACTGTCAGGGAAAGCAGACGCTCAGTCCCCAGCATGTGAATAATCTGTGCAGGGGGAGGCTGCCGCAGAACGGTATCAAGTCTGGCTCCAGCCCCGAGCAGACGGTAACCCAGGTGACAAAAGTCACTGTGGCCTTGTCTCCACAAGGCTGGAAGCAGCCCCACATGAGTGTCCTTCTGGGATAACTGTCAGGCTCGACTCCAGGTGGCATTCTCTGAACAGCAACGCAACATCCCCCAGAATGACCTCAGGGTAGGAGCAGGGCTCCTGGGCTAGAGATCATCAGAGCAACTGCATGGCCACCGTGGGAAGCTGCAGGAAGGCCACAGGAAAGGGCTCTGGGTGCAGAATGGAGTCAGCCTCGGCCCCAGGTCAGGAGAGGGGCCACCGGGAGGTCTGGGCATGAGGGTGTGGATGCAAAGGAAGGCTGGTGCCTGCTCCGGCGAGAAGGCTCCAGTAGCGTACTTACCGAGGCGGGCACTGGAGGGCAGGGAGTTGGACCCATGGGAGGCTCTCATGTCAGAGCAGTCGCTGCAGGCCCTGGGGCTCAGGTCCAGGCTGAGGCGGCCCTGGTGCTGGACACTGTGTGAGAAGCAGACAGGTGAGGAGCTCGGGAGGAAGACCAGGATGGGACCAAGTGACTGGCTTTCCCGAGGCCCTCTGCCAGCTCAAAGCAACCCAGAAGCCGCTCCCGGGCAGCTGAGGACACTGACCACCCACAGCCGCGCACAGAGGGCCCTGCAAGCCCCGGGCCAGGACCAGGCAGAAGGGACTGCAGAAGGCCTGAATCCTGCAGAAGGTGGGCAGGGCGAAGCTGGACGGCACTGAGGACAGAGTCCTGCACCTCCCTCAGGAAAGCCCGCCCAGGAGACTGGAGAGTGGAGGGCGGGGAGACGACATAGCCCAGGTCAGGGCTGGCCTGCCCAACAGTGACCTCCTCTAGCTGTGAGACTCCATCTCGTCAGTGCTTGCAGCCTTCCAGTGGTCTTCACTGCACTCAGGATAAAATCCAAACTCTGCATCACGGCCACAGGCCCTACAGGGTTTGTGCCTTCCTCCTGACTCACCATCTCTTTCCCGGGCTCTCCTACTCTGTCCCTTGAGCCCATCACCTCTGTCTCAGACACCTGGGCCGCAGCACCCACGGCCCTCCTTCCCAGAAGCTCCTCCCCAAGTCCTGTGCGACTGGCCTCCTCTTGCCCCTCTGGTCATGGCAGCATCCCCCTGCATGGGGTCCTCCTCATGGCCCAATCTAACTTCTCACAGCCTAATCTGTTGACATTTTAGGGTCTTCAAGGTCACTTAGCACCATCTGATCTGAGTGGTTCTGTTCTTTTTTTTTTTTACACCCGCCCCCCACCCCCACCACTTGAACACAAATGCCATAGGAGAGGAAGTTTATCTGCTTAATTTTCCACTATAAAGAACTATCGCAGTCTGTGGCATGTAGTAGATGATCAATTAAAATCTTAAAAACTGAAGCAATGAGTGATCTTGCATCAATCTATTCAGTTTTTAAGGCTCCATTCTCATCTATCAACCAAAGACAGTTAAGAGCAAGGTTGCTATAGCAATCAAGTGAGATGATGCTTATAAACGTCCGAGCATACTGCCTGGCACTCAGGTATCACCTGCCATCACTACCATCTTCCTATAAATACCTTTTCAAGCTCCATGTTGGTAAATGAAGAGAGTGACCTTAAAGTTTACTTTCCCTGGGGTCCCAGTGCTACTCTACCAAGTCCCTTCCCCATACAGAGCCCCTCTGTGTACAGTGGCTTTACGCCCAGGTAGGCTGGGATGGCTGGGGTTCAGGGAGGCGTGGGCGGCCTCACATACCTGGGGTGCAGCCCGTGGGGGCCAGCCTCTCTGGGGATGGGTGGAGAGCTGCAAGGGCCGACCCTGTGGCTGCGCACGGTGTAGATGGGGTTCCTCAGGACGGAGCTCACAGTGCTCGGGGCCAGACTCCGGGGCACCGTGCCTGGAAACGGGTAGGGTGAGACATCTGCCCTGCAATACCCAGCTAGCCCCGGACCTATGCAAGCATCTGGCCCTTCTCCATCATAAAGCAGGAGAACTCTCTTCAGTGCTGCCTATTTCCCAGACTGCCATGGGCAGAAAACGCTCTGAAAAGCTAAACAATGTCACTGATACAAGACGAAACACTCCAGGTAGGTCAGCAACTGCTAAACCTTTTGGACTGCTCTGTTGAGGACATGCAGCAGCTCCCTGAAACGACCGTCTCCACTCTCCCTGAGGCCGGGTGGCCTTGTGAGCCCACGTCGACCCTCCTCCCCAGCCCTGCCCTGCCAGCTCACCCACAGATGCCCTGCTGGGGTAGAACGGAGGGTTGCTGTGCCGGCTGGAATGTCCAGGAGAGTAAGGGGCCCACTCCTGGAGATCTGGGGAGAGCTCTCCACTGGCCGGGGTGCACTTCTGCTCCTGCAGGACCAAAGGCAAGAGGCAGCGGCTGGAAACAGGGAAACACACGGGCACCAGCAAGCAATTTCTGTCCTCTACGACCTAGCTTCTCCCACTTGGACACGTGCAGTGACACCTGGGAGAGTTCATAGCTCGCTATTCATTCATGTTGTCTTCACACATCTGAAAGAGTAGAACTTCCTTCAAAAATACTTTGGAAGAAAACCACAGAGAAAGAATCTGTTCTTTCAAAGAAACAGATTTTGTGTGTAGAAAGTAGAACACATGTATGCCTCAGGCACATGTCTATAACAACTCCACATGATTTGCCCAGCCACGTGAAGCTCTGTGTCTGCCGAGAGAAGCATAGATTTGTTCTCCTGCTTATAGCCATCTTTCCCTCCTAGAAATGACCACAGCACCTGCAAAAACTCACCTGTCCTGCTGCCAGCTAACAGATTCACATGTGCTATATTGTCTCCCTAGGCTCTTCAAGGTAGGTCCCTACCACCCGGTTCCATCGTAAAAGTTCAAAAGCTTCTTGCTAGATAAGCAAACCACAGCCCACACCCAAGATGATGCTCCTCTCCTGGCATCATGTTACCACCATCATGCACGCCTCAGGGGACATTCCAGTCTCCTAAGGGAGTCTGCTTCCTGTTGGCATCTACCCACTACCCCCACCCCCAAGCAGGTGCTGAGAGCTAAAACAGAAGAGCCAGGGCTAAGCCTGAGCTGGGGGACGCCGGTACAGACGAGCACAGGCCTCTTCATGGAGTGCTCACAGCCCACTGCCCCACCCTCCTCCAGCTGGCCCTAATCCACCCCGGGTCAAGCACCACCTCCAGGAATTGAGCAGGGATCACGACTGGAGCGAGCTTAGGCCGAATGATGGGCGCGGACTTGGGCCGGCGGCGCTTCTGCCCCAGCTCCTCTACCTTCTGGGAGGTGAGGTCCTCGTCACAGGACTTCTTGGCTGGCAGGTAGGAAGAGTCCCTGTCCCCTTCAGGGCAGTAACTTGAAGCGATGCGGACCCTGGCCTTGCGAGGGGGCGAGGCGTGCATGGGATCCCCAGGGTCCACGTCAGGGGGCAGGGCGCTCGGGGGGCTGGTGGACGGGGAGCTGCCCACCAGAGTGGCCTCTGACTCAGAACTGGTTTCCAGCTTGTGCTGGAACTTAATGGAGTCACCCCTCCTGGGAGGTTTTGGGGGCGTCAGAGGTCCCACTCTCTTGGAGGGCAAGGGGGAATGGGCAGGCCCAGAGCCTGGGAGCAAGTAGTCTATTTTGGGGGGTGTCTGGGGGCGTTTGAAAGTGTTTGGGTCAAAGATAGATTTTCTTTGCTTTGGCTTCCTGTAAACAGAGAGCTTCTCGGGCCCCGCCACGGAGCTGAGCACAGCCTTGGGCCAGGTCCCACCGCTGTGGGCGTTGTCAGGCTCTGCCTTGTCCAGGGGGGCCTCCGCCGCCCCACAGGGGCCCACCTCAGTCTCGAAGGGCAGCAGCGGCCGCCGGCTGCGCATGTCTGCCGGCCCATAGCCACGCTCCCCCGAGGCATCCGAGCGGAAGGAGCTCAGGCTGCGCTCGGACGCGCTGGGACAAGCCTGGGGGGAGACGGAGAAGGGTCCCCCGGGGAACGGCTTGTGCAGGAAGGAGCTGCTGCCTCCGGGGGGGCCCAACTCCTTCCTATCTTCCAGCCTGTCCGCACAGAAGATGTCTGTCTGTGTGGAGTTGTTGTGCTGCATCAAATTCCGTTTATTCTGAGCCTGGACCTCTGGGCCATGGGCTCGGTAGCTCAGCATCTTATCAGAATCCTTGATGTTTTCAAAGATATTCTGGCCGCTCCATGAGGCGCTCTGAGGGAACACCTAAGTAGGGGTTGCAAAAGAGTGAGGAAGAGAGCGGGTGAGACGACAGGACCTGGAGCTGTCAACAAAAAACATCCCTGGAGGTAAAGCCATGGGAGGGAATGGGCCACACACACCCCAAAGTTGGACAGACGGACAGGCGTACAGGTGCACGCCTCACCCGTGGGTGAGGCTTGTTTACAGCCTGGCCGCTATGAACCCACAGTAGAGACACAAAGTTCCCTGGTTTGAGCGTTTTCTGAAATCACTTGTATTGTGTTCTGCCTAGTTTTTTAAATGATTAAACAAAATGTAAAAGCTTCATTCTTAAAGATATTTCTTATAGTATGCCAAGGCAATGGCATATTATTCAGCGATAAAAAGAAACAACCTATCAGGCCACGAGAAGACACTCAGGGAACCTTAAATGCATATTACAGAGTGAAAGAAGCCAATCTGAAAATGCTACAGAGGCTAGCTATATGACATTTTGGAAAACACAAAACTACGAAGATAGTAAAAAGATCAGAGGCTGCCAAGGGTTACAGGGGAGGAGGGGGATGGATAGGTGAAGCCCCAAAGATCTTTAGAGCAGTAAAATAATTCTCTACGGTAGTGTGCTGGTGGATACATGTCCTTATACACTTGTCCCAACCCACAGAATGTACTCCAAAAGCGAATCCTCATGTCAACTGAACACTTCAGTTAATACTAATGTATGAATACCGGCTCATCAGTGGCAACAAATGCACCCCCACTGACGCTAAATGAACAGGAGAAACAGAGTGGCTAATATGAGGACTCTCTGTACTAACATAACTTCTCTATAAACCCAAAACTGCTCCCCTAAAAGCCTATGAATTTTTAAATAATACTTTAAAATATCTCTTAATAAAGTAGATGAGCCTATTTCCAGCCTTCTTAGAAAAGCTGACAGGAAAGCACAACAAACGCCCTTAAATCCATTTAGATTCAACAGTATTTTGCCAAATTGTCTATACCTATTTACCGTGCAGAACATTTGCAAATAAGTTACAAATATTATGACATTTCACCCTAGCAGCTTCAACATGCCTTTCCCTCAAATGAAGCCATTCTCCTATATAATCTCAACACCATTATCATACCCAGGAAAAGTAAAAATTTCCTAAGATCACCTAATTATCCAGTCCCGATCCAAGCATCCTTCATAGCTGGGTTGTTTGTTTTTGGTTTTTAAACCAGGATCCAGTCAGGGTTAGTGCACACCCTAGACTTAGAAATCAAGACTTTTTCCCCAAGGATCCCAGTGATGTGGAAAAGCAGCTCGGGTACACAGAGCTGAGGCTCTGCCCGCCCCACAGATAGCGAGAGCAGAGCCAGTGCAGGGTGGGGTCCTTACCTTCAGGAGGGACAGGGTCAGGGAGTCCTGGCAGCTCCGCAGCAGAGACTCACACTCATTCAGAGACTTGTTGTCCAGTGCAATGCCATTGATCTAGAGCCAACAAAGAGCCCATCAGGCTCATGCCAGGCCAGGGGTTCTGCCCAGCTGCTGACCCATGCTGGACAGTGGGCCTGGTTATGTAAGGTGCTGGAGCTGGCAAAGGAGAGAAAGCCCCTCGCCAGTAAGGCCCTCAAAGTCCAGTTACAGGGCTTCTGAAGCAAACGAAACACACAGCCTTAAGAGCGCTCTGGGGACGGGACTTGTCTGGCTGGGACCAGAATTCCAGGGGTCCCAGGGAGCATCCCACCCTGCTGCTTCCTGCTGTGTGATGCTGGACTGTGGCTCAGAACTCCTTCACACGCAAAAAGGAAGAAAAACATGTTTGACCCCCCAGGAGTGGGAGGAGACTGAAAATGAGATCACGGTGTGGGAGACCACAGAGGAACCACGTGACACCAAGTATCATCACAAAGACTCCCACAACCCATATGCCTGAGTCTCTGGCCACATCCCTCTCAGACTCGTTCCAATCCTTTTTAAAAGTGTATATGCAGTAGATGACCGGCGATGCTGGGGCAGTGCTCTTGATGGAGCACTGCTCGGCATCACGGGCCATTCCATCAGCACAGCCAACCACGTGACAGGGCTCACAGCATAAAGCCAAGTGAAAAAGGCTATCTCAAATGGGCACGTACTCTAAATTCTACTTATACAATGTCCTCCAAATGACAGAATTATGGAGCTGGAGAACAAATTAGTTGCCAGAGTTATGACAGGGGGTGGGGGGTGGAACATGCTGAGGATTGTGGAGGTTAATATAAAGGGTAATTCATTTTGAAGTATGACAGAAATCAAACCAATATTGTAAAGCAATCATCAATCAATTAAAAGTAAAGAGAATTATAAAAACAAACAAATAAATGTTAACATGAGGGAGATCTTTGCAGTATTGGACAGTTCTATATCTTGGTTTTTTTTTCTTAATCTAAAATGTGATAAAACAACAGAAATCTATACCTAGACCCTGTGCCCGCATCTACTGTCTGGTTTTGATGCCACAGTTACATAAGACGCAGCCAACTGACATAACTAGAGGATGCGGATACAGGACCTTTCTGTATTATCTTCGCAACTTTTAAAATATTGCTTAATATCACAACTGAATTATCTCAGCAATTATCTGAAAATCAAAACTTAAAAATATATATTCAGAGTGATTATCTTGGACTGGTAGGTTAATTTTTTTGGTTTTTATCTTGGGAGGGTAGATTAATTTGGTTGGTTTTGTTTTTCTTTATAACTTTCTTACATCTTAAAAATTTTCACAATGCCCATATTGCTTTTAAACTCCAGCTTGCCCCCAAATCTGAAAAAACACTGGCAAAGATGTGACATAACAAGCTACCCCAAACACTGAAGATGAGACTGAAACGGCCACAGCTTCCTTGGAGCACATGAAGAAAGGTCAGGTCACAGGATAAATGCTTACAGCCTATGAGCCAGCAATTCCGCCCCCTGGAACTATACCCCATGGCAAGACACAGCAGTGGCCACGCAGCACTGCTATAAAAGCAAAATGTCCTGACCGTGCATCAGGGGACTGGCTCAACAGCCACTACGGAACATGCAGTTTATTGAAAAGACCAGATTTAAAGATGTAAATCTGGAAGAACCTCAAGGCATGCTGTTAAAAATAAAGAGCAAGGTTAGCAGCAGCACACTATATTATGACCACATCTGAAGTTTAAAAAAAAAAAAGTGGGAGCTTAAACTGTAAGATAATAAACATTTGTTGCTTCAAAAAAATAAAGTGGGAGATATAAGTTTTGAGTGTTTTGGAGAGAAAAACACAATGAATTGTTAAAAGTGGTTGCCATCAGGGTGGGAACTGGGAGACAGGGAGTCTAGAACTGGGGAAAGAGTTCCCAAGACTTACGGCCACGATCCTGTCTCCCACAGCAAGGGACCCCTCCTTGGCAGCCGGGCTTCCGGGCACCACGGCGGCAGCATACACTCCATTCTCGAGACTGATGCCACTGTCTGCAAACCACAGAGGCCCACAGTTAACCCCCGCCAGGGTCAAACGGCCCTCTGGCTGTCTCCCCTCATCTTTGTGAGATCAACTTATAAAAGGGATGTTGGCAGACTATGAACTATCCATCTCAGCACCCCAACCAGGTCAGACCATCCAGGGGCCTGATCATGTCTGGTCTAGTGAATCAGTCAGTCAGTCACAGCAAGACGCAAGACCCAGATGGTCCCCTGGCGGGAAGCGCACACACTGCAATACCTCGTTCTGGGAATAAGGTACGCTTGAAAACACACGTACCCTCTCTACACAAGAAAGGGTACCCTATCCATCTCCACGGCCCCTACCTTTATGCCCGCTCAGGTTGATGTGCAGTGGTGTGACCACCTTCCCACCCAGGGACTTCCTCCGACGCACGACCATGTTGATGGCCCCCTCCCCATTGAGAAGTGCCTTGATGGCCTGCTTCTTGTCCTTGTTGATGAGGTCCACGTCGTTGATTCTCAGCAGCCAGTCATTGACCCTGAGGAGGGGCACAGCCAGGTCACTGCCTGAGAAAGCCTTGGGACCAGGGGAATGCCTGTTGCTCCTTCTCGGGAGCAGAACACCAGAAAGCAGGTACCCCACAAACACATTCAGAAAGATTTCCTCTTCTAAGAGAGTAGAGTAGTTAACCTTGTGGATGTTGCAGCCTGGGTTCAAATCCAAGCGCTACAACTTAGGGGCAGTGTGACGTAGCCCCTCTAGGCCTCAGGGTTCTCATTTGTAAAATGGAGGCAACAAGCACCTACCTCGTGGAATTGTAAAGGTTAATGAATTATATAAAGTGACTGAACTTAGCAGTCACCAAGCACTATGTAGGTGCTAGTTATTATCATTACTATGTCATGGGATGAGCAAGCAAAGCATATTCTAGACTCTCACACACACCACCTGAGCCCCCTTTAACACACAGAAGCAAAAGGAGAAAGATCAGATTCAGAGGCAATTTGGAGGCAGTATGTCCTTTAAGAACAGGGTTAACAGTTGAACCTGCAAGCTTCAGGTTGCTTCTAAGAGCCCCCCAGATCCTGGGATGCGTTCATTTAAATGCCAGCTGGTGGTCTCCCTGGTGGCTCAGTGGCAAAGAACCCACCCGTCAATGCAGGAGACAAAATGTTCGATCCCTGATCCGTGAAGATCCACATGCCGTGCAATCACCAAGCCTGCAAGCCACAACTATTGGGCCTGTGCTCTAGAGCCCGGGAACTACACCTACCGAGCCCACGTGCCCCGCAGCCTGTGCCCGGCAACGAGAGAAGCCACTGCAATGAGAGGCCTCCACACTACAATCAGAGTGTATCCCCTGCTCGCTGAAACTAGAGAAAGGCTGTGCAGCAATGAAGAGCCAGCACAGCCAAAAACAATTTTCTTAAAAAAGAAGTATCTTATCAATGTCACCTGGCTCTCCTCCAGGTCCTCTGCGTTAGGTCAAAGGGAAACTTCCCCCTCCCCGCCAGAGCCGGGGTCCTGACACTTACCGTAAGCGGCCATCAGCGATGCTTCCTTTGTCCACTTTAGTGACAAATATGCCACAGTCCCCCGGCAAACAAGGCTCATTCACACCCTCTGCCATATCGAACCCAAGTGCTTTCAAGTCAATATCCTCCTGTCAAGAACAGCAGCAACAGCTCACTTGAAGCAGTGATGAGAAACACTTGGCTCTTACACCTCTGGCCACTCACTCCAATGCGGGGGTTGAACCTTCACTCTGATGGGGCACTTGGTCCCCAGGATGAAAGCTCTGAGCAGCTGTGATCCACCCCTCTCTGCCACTGCAGACACACAGCCCCTCGAGCTCTGCTCTCCACGCACTGCCAGCATCTGCTGGGGGACACAGGAGGCCAAGCTGCAGCTGCTACCTGGCTTGGACAAGTGCCGGCAAAGGATGCATCTGCACCCTGGGAGGAAAAGCTGACCTCCCAACTAGCAGCCGTGAAACTGGAGGGCACTGCAGGAGGGCCGGCCACCCTCTCACCTCCGTCCCAAGCCTGCATGTTGAGGAGAGCTGGGGAGAAAAAGACCTGCGGGCAGTTTACCGTCTCCCTTTCAAACTCCACAACTTCTGTCTCCCACTCCATAGAGTCTGTGTCGATGGCTGAGTCGTGCGAGCTGTGGGCCATCAGCTGCCGGAACCGGGCCTCCTTTTCCAACTGGGATTCCATCTGCTCCCTGTGGACGAAGAGGGAGTCATGGCAACGGCCCTCTGGGAGGCAAAGCATCCCAGCTGAGTCCACTGGGAAACGAGGTGGACCATGCCCATCTCCCTCACACTACACACCAGCTTCCTAATAAATCTGAGGGTCAGGTCAGGTCAAGGCTTCCTGAATCGGTGGGTTTTCATAGTTTTTAAGTCTCAGAAATTTGCCCCAAATTTATCTAAGTAGGGGCTTAATGCAATTCTGATAGAAATGCCAGTAAGACTTTCTGTAGCCAAGACTATTCTAAAATGTATATGGAAAGGCAAGGAATTAGAATGACTAAACCGATTTTTTAAATGAAGAATAAAATGGGAGGGATCCTTCTACTTGATTTCAAGACTTATACAGCTACATAAATCAAGGCTGTGTGGAACTGCCAGGAAGACAGAGACCTGGATCAGCAGAACAGAACAGAAGACCCAGAATCAGCTCCACAAAGTACAAAAGGTACAGAAGCAGTTCCACAAAGAAAGCACCGTCTTCAACTAAGGGCGCTGGAGCAGGCGGACATCACGGCAACAGACTCTCAGCCTAAACCCCATACCTTACGTAAAGATTAACTCGCGCTCTATCACTGATTTGAATGTAAAACTATAAAACTTCTAGAAGGAAAGTATAGGAGAAAATCTTTGAGATCTAAAATAGATTAAGGGTTTTTCAGACATAATCCATTAAAAGTTTAAAAAAAATCAATACATTGGATTTGATCAAAATAAAAAGCTTTAGCTCTCAGAAAGACCCAGGGAAGAGGACGAAAAAAGACTCAAAACCTTGTAATCTTCCCCAGTAACATCCTCCTTCCTAAAACCTGGGCCCAGATGACCTTCCGAATTCACCATTACTGCCCTGACACACTCCTGCTGCGCGTTCACTGCACGTGGCTCAGCTCTCACCCACTATGCAAGGCTGCTGCTTCTGCAGACAGGGGGCTTCCTGGGCAGCAGCAGCAAGTCCCTTGCCTGCATCCCACCAGTTAAGAGAACTTAGCACAGAGAAGGCGCAAATACAAATGTGCTGAACAAACAAACAAACGGAACCTGACATTCCTCAGAAGCTCCAGGCAATTCTGGCTCAATTACCGTACAAAACCTCTTCCCGTGCTCAAGCATCCAGGGCTCCAGGCTTTGCCCTAATTTGATTCTACCGCTTGCTAGATCCAGACTGGGTCCCTGGAGAGCCTGCCTTTTTGCCTCTTAACCTCTGGGATTTTCTTAGACTGCTTAAGCCCCAGGGCTTCTGGGTTTTCATTAAGCAAATGAAGCTGTTTGTCTCATGTTAAGAGGTGCTGTTGAACAGGGAGGAAGGGGAAGCAGTCACCCACTTGTGGAAGGCTTCGCTTGAGTGTGTGAGGCTTGCACACTCGCTAGCTTCTCACCACCCTATCAGGTTGGGAGGTCTCACGAACAGAGAGAGAGCCCCTGCTTCTCAACTACAGAGTCTGGTTCCTGTTCTGAACTACAATGATGGCTGTTGGGATCTGCCAGTTTCTCTTTTTCAGCTTGCATCTTTGTATTTTCTATACACTGGGAGGGGCCACCAAGTCTGAAGTGACGTCCCTGGAGCAGCGCTGTAATCAAGTTATCTGACGCCCCACATAGCACAGGCAGAGTAGACTGGAGTGGTAGTAACAACCACCTTCAAACGCTGCTTCACAATCTGTCATCTTTCTGTCCCATAGCATACTGGTCTCTCAGATGGCCCTGCCTTGGGTCCGTCTCCGTGTGCTGCGAGCCCCACAGGGACCGATGGCTTGTGCCTCCCCCAGGGCCTGGTCCACAAAGAACAGGTACCTTGCAAATCCCTGCTGAGTTGGCGAGTGAACGAGGGAGGGAGGGAGGGAATGAATGGACAACACATGCTTGCCTGTCCCCCAGTGGACTGCCCGGGGCAGGGGCCTTCCTTCCGATGCCCCTGTGCACACGGTGCCCGTCCACCCCCACAGGCTCACCAAAGGGCCGCTGCTACTTCTGTGCCTGTCTGAGGATTTCTAATCAACTCTCAACGTAGAGGCAACCCTGGGACACATTTTATGGACTGACCGAGAAAGGGGACCGGCGGCCAGGCCTGCCCATGGGGCTGCTGTGCCCTGAGGGTAGGGGGCCCTGTGCTCCCCGGGTGCCAGCTCATCCCAGCAGCGCCCACCCCAGCATACTTGAGCTCCTTCAGCTCCCGGCTGACGTCGTTCTTCTGTTTGCGAGTGTCGTCCAGGCTGCGCAGGGCCTCAGCCAGCTCACTCACTGCCCGGTCCCGCTCCCGCCTCAGGTTGTCACAGAGCGTCCTGACAGAGGGGGCAAAGGGCAAGGTCACTGTGAGGAGCAGGGGGCGGAGGACTCACGGCCTGCAGTGAAGCTTGCAGCCCATGCTCCTGAACACCCCGGATGCCTGATGCGTGAGAGGAGTGCTTGAGAGTCTGGAGACAAGACCTCCCGGGCCAATCCCACACAGGGTCAGAGGGGCACCTTGGACCTGGCAGAGGGGACAACCCCATGGTTACCAGGCAACAAGCATCTCATTCTGCAGTCCAGCGTTCGTCCCACAGTTTCACTCTCAGTGTACCTGAGGTCAAACACCACGCTCCCGCTCCCAGCCCATCTGGCAAGCCCCGGTGCTCCAGCACTGACCACATGCTTCATGCAAGTTTTTCTAGAGTTGCCCTCCACCCCACAAGTAGATGGAGCCCCCCATTTGGACAGAAATCATGTCTTATGCATCTCTGCAGCCCCGAGCCCTGTACAGGTAGAAAGTGTAGGCTTTAAAAGTCTCTACTAACAAACGTGTGGCCTCTGGGATCCCAGGATCAGCTTGGTCAGTCAGACAGGAGGTGGGGACAGGTGAGCCAGCAGCAGGGGAGTCTGCGCTCTGTGCCACCTCCAGAACTGCATCCTGCCACCGGATGGACCCTGAGTGGGCAGGTCCCTACCTCTCAATGGCCCCAAGTCCCCTCCAACCCTGAACCTTCACCTCCCGATCAGCCCAGAGTACATCTGTCTCTCCAAACGGCCACAAGTTACCAAAAGTCTCAATGACCAGGTTCTCAGTCATCACCAGCAACACCACGCCACTAGGGCCTCTCCTGGCTTTCCTCCAGGCCAAGGTCCAAGTCTACACTCAAGGGCTTCCCTTCAGAGGTCCTCACCACCTGCCCTCAGGAGCCCTGTCAGCCGCTTCTCCTACTGACTCTGTAAGTGTGCACCCCACTCACGCCACACCCAGTCCCAGGCCTGCCGTGAGTTCACCAACCACCTTTGTTCACGATGGTCCCTCAGGCTGCAGCACCCATCCCCCTTCTCCATTTAGAAAAGACGCCACCCGAGCTTAAGTTCCAGCTTGAATGCCATGCTTCCTGGGGAGACCTCCCTACCTGCCCCCAGTTCCCTGCACACCCCCACGGGTTTACTGTCCATGCATCTCCCTCCCACCATTGCCCTGTCCCATGACATTGCTCGGCCCCCTCACAGGCATCACACGTGCCCAGGAGCCTCAAAGGCTATTTCTCTCCCAGGGTCTCCTTAAAGCTCAAGGGGCCATTGGTTGTCAGGAACCAATGAATACTGGCTGTAAGAATGCAGTTCTGTGATACAAATGAATTTACTTACCAAATAGAAAGAGAAACTTACAGAGTTACAGAATGAACCTATGGTTGCTGGGTGGGGAGGGGAAGGACGAGCGGAAGGGAAAGTTAGAGAGTTTGGGATGGACATGTACACAACGCAGTATTTAAAATGGATAACCATCAGGGACTGACTGTGTGGCACAGGGAGCTGTGCTCAGTGTGCTGTGCCAGCCTGGATGGGAGGGGAGTCTGGGGGAGAGTGGAGGCGTGTGTGCGGACGGCTGAGTCCCTTCGCTGTTCACCTGAAACTACCACCACGTTGTTTGTTAAGCAGCTACACCCCAACACAAAATACAAAGTTTAAAAGAAAAGAATGCATTTCTGAAACGTCAGTTGCACCAGAAGCCCCCTAAGCCTGGCCTTGTGCCACTTCATGAGGGTCTATGCTCTGGACACAGCAGGCACTTGGACCTCTAGGGTGAAGGGAAGTAGGAAGTTGAGATGCAATGGAAAATTCCAAATTTTCACTATGAGGCGAGACTGGGGCATCACCTAGAGTGAGAACGACGACCCAGGTCACTCCCACCAGACCTGGAAGTAAGTGGTAAAGACTCTGACCCTCCCACAGACCCACTGTGTCATGGGGAGACCCAAGCCTGTGGGGGCCCCAGCGCCCATACCGGATGCTGTCGCGCTCAGCCACGATCTTGTCCCGCTCCTGGAATGCCCAGTCCCGCCGGCACTTGGCCACGTCCGCCTCTTGGAGGGCTTCCTTCAGCTCCTGGCACAGAGCCTTGCACTGCTTTCGAAGGATTTCAGCCTCCTTGTTGGCTCTCCCGGCGTCCATCGTCACTGTGTCTTTGATCTGCAGGAGGACAACAAGCGAGCAGAGGGGGAAGTTACTGGGCCTTCTGGTCCGGAAGTGCCCTCCAACTGGTGCAGGAGCTGGGGCTGCACTCTCCAGAGCTGGATGGAGGGAAGTGCTGAGATCCCAGGAAGAGCCCATTCTGACACACCCCAAACCATGACAACATGCTCCACAGCCGTGCTCAGACCCCTAGTGACGCTGTATTTGTGTTCACCCAAACTCGCTCAGCCCCTCACAGAGCCAGGACTGGAAGCCCGGCCGCTCCTCTGTCCTGGTCTCAGGGGCCCAGGGGAAATGACCCCCAGAGGGCTCCTCCTAAACCCCACCTGCCATTTACGGGATGTGTGTCTTGCAGAGAGCCCTCTGCACCTCTCTAGAGAGTGCTTGTGACAAATCGTGACACGAGGCCCCACTGCAGTGAAGGCTGCAGCACTGGTCATGACGCTTCCCCACCCGCTGTGTCTACAGCACAGCTGATATACTCTGGCATGCAGTTACCGCTAAATCTGAAAATTCACTGGCTGCTGTTTGCTGGGGAAGTCCTGGGTGTCTCAGCTCCTTTAAAAAGCTGAAATCTAAAGGATCTGCTTCTAGACCTCTTTCCAAAGCACGACATGCTCCGTTAAAATCTCAAATCAAACTCTTTGAAGCCCTCATACAGAAAGCTCCCTCTGGGCTTCTGCAATCCTCAGAAAACATGAAGAATACGACAGACGACGAAGTGAGTGCCTACTGCTAGAGCAACTCCTAGTCCAGCTCAAACGCGTTCTGAAGAAGTAAAATACACACGAGACAGAACGCTCCTCTGGTCATCATCCACCTCCCCCGGTGCCTCCCCTCCTACCCCTCTGCTCCCCAAGGCTCCCTCCTCACTTTACGCAGTACCTCCCCCCTCACACAATGTTCCCCAACCTTCTACCAAATTTCAATCCCCAGGCAGGACTGGACATCAGAGACGCAACTGCATTCAAGGGGCAGTAGAAAGCACTACCAGTCCAAGTGACCAAGCTTGCCTTTCAAGGGGACAGTGGCTCTGTCAGAGGGGCCTGTCTTAGGAAGTGATCCAGTCTCCAGAAGGACCTCTGTGAAAGGCAGCAGCGCCCCACGGCTTCCCTGGGGCAGCGACCAGTTTCCACGTCCTCCTGAGGCTGGCGAGCTTTCAGGAACCTGGAAGCCCATGGCTGGAGGTTGGACCCCGGCCCGGGTGAAGGAAATCCCTGGATGTGCCCACTCTCAGAGGTGGGAAGCAAGGGAGAGAGGTGGCAGAGCTGACCGGGTGTCCAGAGCGAGGCAAAAACCCTGACAGGGCCCCCACCTGCCCTTTCTTTGCACAACCCACTCTGGAGAAGACGATGGGGTGGGTGGGAGGCAATGAAAGAGAAAAGAGGGTAAATAAACAGGAGGTACAGAGAGGAGAGGGGGGAGCATAGGAAGGCACAGGCGTCAGAAGGAAAAAGAACCACCAGCCCTGGTGAGCAGAACAAAAACAGTTCTGAGACCTGGGCCCTGGCCTGGCTCAAGGTCCATCTCAGGTGACCCCACGAGAAGCGGCTGCTGGAGAGGGGTGGGAGCAATCCTCAGGGACCTCGCAGGCCATGGGGCGATAAGACCCTCCACGCCCACACCTCAGAGCCAGGACGGCCCAGGCCACAGACTTAGCCTCTTCTGTCCAGACGGAGAACGGTCTTGTCCCAGAAGCCAGACAGATTCCAGAGGGAGCCGAGGGTTTCAGCTGTGGAAGCTACAGGGGCGGGGGCTGGGCTGTCCTCGCCTCCTGACTGGGATGGGTGCCCAGAAAAGATTTCTGTCTCAGCTGACAGCAGGCCTCATGTGTGGCCAGTGCCCCTGTGAAGGTTCAGGGCTCCAGGCTGGAGGAACACGGGAGCCCTGGGAGGAGTGGGCGACACGGGCCACCAGACCGAGCACTGAGGGGCAGCCGGGGGTCTTCCTCCGGCCCTGTGCTTCTGCAATCCTGCCAAGAGCACAATTAACCTCTAACATCTCAACCAGGTGGCCGCTGGCCTATCACAGGCTCACCTTCAATGGCTTTAACACACTGTCCTTGACGCTGTAGTTCAGAGACTGACTCAGGCATTTCTGATGTTTCTACTCTTCATCATTTTGTTTCCCTTATTTGGTAGCAACATTTTCCCCAACAATTAAGCTCTCATACCAGAATATGAAATTGAGGTTGATGTTTTCTCCACGGCAATCACCAAGCCCTAACACATTGTATTTGCTTATTAAGAATCTCTTCAATTACCTAGAATAATAGTCCAATTCAGAGAGTCAGACACTATGTTGGTAGATAGATGTCAGGAGCCATGGGTGGGGGTGGCAGAGGGATGGGGACTTAGTGTCTAGTTGGGACAGAGTTTCCGTTTAGAAAGGTGAAAAATCGAGAGATGGATGATGGTAAGAGCTGCACGACAATGTGAATCTACTTAGTGCCACTGAACTGTGCAGTCAAATACGGTTAAAATAGTATGTTTTATATTATGTGACTTTTACAGCAATAAAAAAAAATGAATCTCTTCATTATGGTCTTTTAAAAATTTCATCAAAGAAAAAATATTCCTTTTCACGATGGCTTTCACCTTGATGGTCCGGAGAAGTCTCACTCCCTCTGCATGAAACTGTCGTTATTTGGCCCATTTTTGCCTATAAAAACAATCTCATAGGATGCACCCTAATCCTAACAGGGTGGTAAAGTTCAGACGGGCATAAAAATAACCCTGATAATAAAGACTTAAATCATTCCCACTTTACGCAGATACCATTCTAAGTGTGTTTTCAATGTTAATTCAGCTGATGGTCGCAATCACCATGCGAAGCAGATGCTGTCATCATTTTCAGTTTGTAGATGAGGCAACTGAGAGGCCCAGAGCTCTAGGAGAGGTGAGAGGTCATGTGGTTGAGGAGGTCCACCCTCCAAGCACTGCTCCCAGCACTGCCAGGGCATGAGGCAGCATCGCTGTCCAGAGAGGGGCTCTCGAGCCCTGGCCACCCCTCGGCTATCAGCCCTGCCTCAGGCTCAGTCCAGGGGGCTCTGGCTGCAACAATCCAGGCACACACTGTCCCTTCCCAAACTGCCCAACCTTTAACACCTTCTTTTCACTTTTCACTGGAGAAGGCGATGGCACCCCACTCCAGTACTCTTGCCTGGAAAATTCCATGGACAGAGGAGCCTGGTAGGCTGCAGTCCATGGGGTCACTAAGAGTCAGACACAACTGAGCAACTTTACTTTCATTTTTCACTTTCATGCATTGGAGAAGGAAATGGCAACCCACTCCAGTGCTCTTGCCTGGAGAATCCCAGGGACAGGGGAGCCTGGTGGGCTGCCGTCTATGGGGTCACACAGAGTCGGACACGACTGAAGTGACTTAGCTTAGCTTAGCTTTCACTTTTCACAGGCCAGTTTTCAAGCCTTTATTCTAATGGACCTGCAGAGCAAAGTAGAATTGAGAAGAATGAATGGAGAACTACTCCAATGGAAAGAAAATCTGCTCTGATCAAGTTCAGCAGCTCCAAACAGAGTCACACGTGAAGCAACAGAATGCAAAAGCAATCTCAAACAGGGAGAGTCCACGGGCCTATGTCCACAGCCCTGTGCTCTGCCTCAGCGGAACACACGTGGTCATAGGAGTAAGCAGTGTCAGCAATGAGGTCTGGGTGGTCAGGCAGGAAAGATGCAGAGATGCCCCACTAGTCACTCAGCAGTCAAGCTCAGCAGCTCAATTTGGATGCTCCTGAGCCCCCTTCCCTGCAGATTTATCCCCCAGGAAGCAAAGCTTGAAAGGGTCCTTGGGCTCAGCCTAGTAGACCATCTTCCCATCAGGAGCCCAACCACCCCTCCACAGAGCAGATTCCTCAGATGCTGGGGGAAAGGAATGCCGAGTGTGCTCTTCCAGACTCACAAGGCCAAACGTATCTATGGCTCTTGGACCCTGGTACTCCAAGCACCTGTGCTGGCCTTGGGCTATCTTCTTAATGAGCAAGTCCTTGAGCTGACTTCCAGCTGGGGACTGATCAACCGTCACATCACCGAGGGCATGGGTGAACATCGCATGTGTCATCCAACCTTCTTCCTGTGCTGTCAGCTCCAGATACCCGGGCCCACAGCTGGACCTCACCTGTGTCCCATGCAGCCTGACCAGATCCTGGCACCAAGCATGAGCTCAGCAGTTACCCAGGCAACCTGCGACAGCCCAGCCAGCAGCAGGCCACCTGTGTCCCATGCAGCCTGACCAGATCCTGGCACCAAGCATGAGCTCAGCAGTTACCCAGGCAACCTGCGACAGCCCAGCCAGCAGCAGGCCACCTGTGTCCCATGCAGCCTGACCAGATCCTGGCACCAAGCATGAGCTCAGCAGTTACCCAGGCAACCTGCGACAGCCCAGCCAGCAGCAGCCAAAGGTGAGAAGCCGTCAGCTCCCGGCTACTCCGAGCACCTATGCGCCACAGCCCTTCCTCCCTCACCGCCTTCCTACCTGTCGCAGCGCCTCCATCTCCTCGCTGGCCGCCTTCTTCTCAGACGTGCTGCTCTTGAGCTTGGACTCGGCCAGCTCTACCTCGGTCTGCAGCTTGTCCAGCTCGGAGATGACCTGGTCGCGCTCGCTCATGATGAGCTTGTACTCGCTGTACACCGCGTCCCGCTCCTCCTTGTACTTCTCCGACTCCTTGGCGGTTTTCGCCTGTGTGGTCCTCAGCTCCGTCAGCTCTGACTGCAGCAACTCCATCTCCCACTGCAGGTCCTTGTTCTGGGCCGTGGCTTTGTTCAGCTCATGGTGAATGGCCTCGAACCTGGGGGAGAGGGGCAGCCAGGACGTGGGGGATGGGGACCTGCCCGGCCAGCTCTGCTGTGCTGGACAGTGAAGCGCGAAGATTTGAGAGAGGTCATTCTCCACACCCCAGGAGAGAAAAGTCGTGAAGGACCAGTGCCCTTGGACCCAGACTTTTTCTCAACCTTTTACAAATATTCGAAGTCGCACAGAGGACTTCACTCCCTCTGCTCTACCAGAAAAAAGAATTCTTTCTTTCTTCCATGGTCAAGCTACATTATTTTTAAAAAAAAAAAAAAAAAAAACTAGAATCACAGCCTATGAAAGATAAAAGTGGCCTGAATGATCACTGAGTCTGGCCACCTCATTTCACAGATATAGATGATAAGGCTTCGAGATACAGGTGACTGGTCCAAGGTCACCAGGTTGGCATCAGGGCACAGCTCAGTCCTTCCAGGCAAGGAAGACCCTGCCATGAAGGTAGCCCTGCAAATTAAAGCCTGCAGCTCCAGAGCAGCGTTTCTGAATGTGGGTTCCTTGGAGCACCAACCCTGCGTGGAGCTCCATTAAAGAAAGTGTGCCCTTTACTGACCGATGTTTAGGAGACACTGCACTCTGCCCCCTCTTGGGAGAATCTAGTGCACGGTACCAGAGTAAAGGCTCTGAGAAGTCCTGCAGGGCAGATACCTGTTTATGTGCCACCTGGCAACTCCCAAACTCTCTTACAGCTGGAGGCTACCTTTCATATAAAGCTAATAGGCAGCTCAGAGGACAGGTATGCTGCAGAAAGGTACTTAAGAAACACTGTCTGAGGGCTGGGGTCACAGCCCTACAGATTATCTACCTTAATAAAAAGTAGAACTTTTGGAAGAAATAGTGCCTAGTACAATTAACTTCCCTATCTCTTAGGTGGGTGAGTGACAAGGAGAGGCTTGTGAGGCAACCTCAGAATCAGGATGGTCAGATCACCCGAGCCATTCAGACGGGAGAAAAGAGCACAATAACCATGACATGCTGAGGGTCAGGAAAATGATTTCTGGAGATAACGTAACTTTTTATTGAAAGAGCTCAAGGTGCTCTTTTTCCTTCCAGAAAGTAGCAGGGAGCCTTGCAGATAACCAAGAGCCCACAGAGGAGAGAATGGTCCCTGGCAGGGAAGGCAGCACTTGGCCCTCTGGCCGTTCTCCGAGCACAAAAGACAGGCAGGCTCTGCCTCCGGTAGCGGCCCAGGTTCCTACCTCCTCAGGGAGAGGGCGCACTGGTGCTGCAGCTGGATGGCCGTGTCCCTCTGCTGGGTCAGCATCTCCGTCTGCTTCAGCAGGCGCTGGTTCTCCTCCTCCATCTGCTCCAGGCGGCTCAGGTCCGAGTTGTGGATGGCAACTTTCTCACTGTACCGCTTCCGCAGGGCGTCATAGTCCTTCTTCACCACCTCCAGCTTGTCCATGGCCGTGTCGTACAGCTTGTTGAGAATTTCTGATGACCCGTTGTGCTTCAACACCTGGGGACCAGAGAATCATGCTTACCAAAGGTCAGAGGGCAGGAAGAAGGACAAACTGGCCTCCATGTGTCCGGGGGAAGAACTGTTGACAAGGGAGGAGAGGTTGCACCCTCTGGCCTTCAGGAGTCTCACAATCTGGTTCCACAGGCCCTGCAGGCACACTGAGCTGACTCACTCTTTCACAAATATTCCTTCAGTAGTGTACAGGAAAGAGTTATCGTAGCAGGTCTGAGACGTCTAGCCTTAGGGAGGCCTGCTTGCGAGCTGACCCTTGGCTGGTGTCTGGCAACATGAATGGTAAGTAGTCCACCGCACTGACATAAAATTTTTCCCAAGTGATAGGAAGGGTTTTCCATGACTGGAGTGGATGGACAGTGTGTCTTGGGCTCAGCACCATCTTTCTTCTGGGAGTCTTGAATTTCAGAGCATGCTAAGCAAGGGGCTACGTATACGGCCACTCCCAGTAAAAACTCCCTGGGCAGGGAGAACTCGTGAGCTTCCCTGGTTACAGTCTCACGTGTTGTCATGATTCAGTGCTGGGGGAACTAAGCCTGTCCTGTGCGACTCCACAGCAGGGTTCTCAGAACCCATCAACCCGTTTCCTCTGGACTTTGCCCCATGCACCCCTTTCCAGGAGAAAGGACCAGTGACCCCACAAGAGACTGACCCAGACTTGCGCAGGAGTGTCCAGGAGTCTTCAGCAGAGGCGGGGGTCGGTGCTGGCCTGCTGCAGGCTTGGGGGCAGTGAGTGTAGCAGTGCATGCATGGGATCTTTTGAAGGAGGTCACCATTATCTTCATTACCTCCAACATAGTTTTGGCCCCAGGAAAATATCAGGGAGGGAACACAGCCCCACCCATCAACAGAAAATTGAATTAAAGATTTGAGGAGCATGGCCCCACCCATCAGAATAAGACCCAGTTTCCCCCTCAGTCAGTCTCTCCAATCAGAAGCTTTCATGAACCTCTTATCTTTCTCCATCAGAGGACAGACAGACTGAAAACCATAATCACAGAAAACTAACCAATCTGATCACATGGACCACAGACTTGTCTAACTCAGTGAAACTATGAGCCATGCCATGTAAGGCCACCCAAGATGGACAGGTCATGGTGGAGAGTTCTGACAAACTGTGGTCCACTGGACAAGGGAATGGCAAACCACTTCAGTATTCTTGCCCTGAGAACCCCATGAACAGGATGAAAAGGCAAAATGATAGGACACTGGAAGATGAACTCCCCAGGTCGGTAGGTGCCTAATATGCTACTGGAGACCAGTGGAGAAATAACTCCGGAAAGAATGAAGAGACAGAACCAAAGCAAAAACAACACCAAGTTGTGGATGTGACTGGCAACAGAAGCAAAGTCAGATGCTGCTGCTGCTGCTAAGTCACTTCAGTCGTGTCCAACTCTGTGTGACCCCATAGACAGCAGCCCATCAGGCTCCCTTGTCCCTGGGATCCTCCAGGCAAAAACACTGGAGTGGGTTGCCATTTCCTTCTCCAATGCATAAAAGTGAAAAGTGAACGTGAAGTCGCTCAGTCGTGTCAGACTCTTAGCGACCCCATGGACTGCAGCCTACCAGGCTCCTCTGTCCATGGGATTTTCCAGGCCAGAGTACTGGAGTGGGGTGCCATTGCCTTCTCCAAAGTCCGATGCTATAAAGAGCAATATTGCATAGGAACCTGGAATGTTAGGTCCATGAATCAAGGAAAACTGGAAGTGGTCAAACAGATGACAACAGTGAATGTCAACATTTTAGGAATCAGCGAACTAAAATGGACTGGAATGGGTGAATTTAACTCAGATGACCATTATATCTACTACTGTGAGCAAGAATCCCTTATAAGAAATATAGTAGCCATTATAGTCAACAAGAGAGTCCAAAATGGAGTACTTGGACGCAATCTCAAAAAGGACAGAATGATCTCTGTTTGTTTCCAAGGCAAACCATTCAATATCACAGTTGTCCGAGTCTATGCCCTGACCAGTAAATAATGCTGAAGAAGCTGAAGTTGAACAGTTCTATGAAGACCTATAAGACCTTCTAGAACTAACACCCAAAAAAGATGTCCTTTTCATTATAGGGGACTAGAATGCAAAAGTAGGAAGTCAAGAAACACTTGGAATAACAGGCAAATTTGGCCCTGGAGTACAGAACGAACAAGGGCAAAGCCTAATAGGGTTTTGCCAAGAGAATGCACTGGTCATAGCAAACACCCTCTTCCAACAACACAAGAGAAGACTCTACACATGGGCATCACCAGATGGTCAATACCGAAATCAGACTGATTATATTCTTTGCAACCAAAAATGGAGAAGCTCTATACAGTCAGCAAAAACAAGACCAGCAGCTGACTGTGGCTCAGACCATGAACTCCTTATTGCCAAATTCAGACTTAAATTGAAGAAAGTGGGGAAAACCACTAGACCATTCAGGTATGACCTAAATCAAATCCCTTACGATTATACAGTGGAAGTTACAAATAGATTCAAGGGATTAGATCTGATAGACAGAGTGCCTGATGAACTATGGACGGAGGTTCTTGACATTGTACAGGAGACAGGGATCAAGACCATCCCCGGGAAAAAGAAATGCAAAAAAGCTAAATGGTTGTCTGTGGAGGCTTTACAAATAGCTGTGAAAATAAGAGAAGCAAAAAGCAAAGGAGAAAAGGAAGGATATACGCATTTGAATGCAGAGTTCCAAAGAATAGCAAGGAGAGATAAGAAAGCCTTCCTCAGTGATCAGTGCAAAGAAATAGAGGAAAACAATAGAATGGGAAAGACTAGAGATCTCTTCAAGAAAATGAGAGGTACCAAGGGAACATTTCACGCAAATATGAGCACAATAAAGGACAGAAATGGTATGGACCTAACTGAAAGCAGACGGTATCAGGAAGAGGTGGCAAGAATACACTAAAGAACTATACAGAAAAGATCTTCGCAATCCAGATAATCACTATGGCATGATCACTCACCTAGAGCCAGACATCCTGGAATGCGAAGTCAAGTGGGCCTTAGGAAGCATTACTAAGAACAAAGCTAGTGGAGGTAACAGAATTCCAGTTGAGCTATTTCAAATCCTGAAAGATGCTGCTGTGAAAGTGCTACACTCAATATGCCAGCAAATTTGGAAAACTCAGCAGTGGCCACAGCACTGGAAAAGGTCAGTTTTCATTCCAATCCCAAAGAAAGGCAATGCTAAAGAATGTTCAAACTACTGCACAATTACACTCATCTCACATGCTCGCAAAGTAATGCTCAAAATTCTCCAAGCCAGGCTTCAACAGTACATGAACTGTGAACTTTCAGATGTTCAAGCTGGATTTAGAAAAGGCAGAGGAACAAGAAATCGAATTGCCAACAACTGCTGGATTATCAAAAAAGCAAGAGAGCTGCAGAAAAACATTTAATGCTGTTTTATTGACTGTGCCAAAGCCTTTGACTGTGTGGATCACCACAAACTGTGGAAAATTCTTCAGAAGATGGGAATACCAGACTACCTGACCTGCCTCTTGAGAAATCTGTATGCAGGTAGGAAGCAACAGTAAGAACTGGACATGCAGCAACAGACTGGTTCCAAATAGGAAAAGGAGTATGTCAAGGCTGTATATTGTCACCCTGCTTATTTAACTTATATGCAGAGTAATCATGAGAAACGCTGGGCTGGAGGAAGCACAAGCTGGAATCAAGATTGCCGGGAAAAATATCAATAACCTCGGATATGCAGATGACACCACCCTTATAGCAGAAAGTGAAGAACTAAACAGCCTCTGATGAAAGTGAAAGAGGAGAGTGAAATAGTTGGCTTAAAGCTCAACATTCAAAAAACTAAGATCATGGCTTCCGGTTCCATCACTTCATGGCAAAGAGATGGGGAAACAGCGGAAATGGTGACAGACTTTATTTTTCTGGGCTCCAAAATCACTGCAGATGGTGACCGCAGCCATGAAATTAAAAGACGCTTACTCCTTAGCAGGAAAGTTATGACCAACCTAGATAGCATATTCAAAAGCAGAGACATTACTTTGCCAACAAAGGTCCATCTAGTCAAGGCTATGGTTTTTCCAGTGGTCATGTATGGATGTGAGAGTTGGACTATAAAGAAAGCTGAGCACGAAAGAATTGATGCTTTTGAACTGTGGTGTTGGAGAAGACTCTTGAGAGTCCCTTGGACTGCAAGGAGATCCAACCAGTCCATTCTAAAGGAGGTCAGTCCTGAGTGTTCATTGGAAGAACTGATGCTGAAGCTGAAACTCCAATACTTGGGCCACCTGATGCAAAGAGCTGACTCATTTAAAAGACCCTGATGCTGGGAAAGATTTAAGGCGGGAGAAGAAGGGGATGACCAAGGATGAGATGGTTGGATGGCATCGCCCACTCATGGACATGGGTTTGGGTAAACTCCAGGAGCTGGTGATGAGCAGGGAGGCCTGGCATGGTGCAGTCCATGGGGTTGCAGAGTCAGATACAACTAAGCAACTGAACTGAACTAACCCCTTTCCATGGCTGATTTTGTGTCCTTTTACTGAAATAAATTTTATCCATGAATACAATTATATGCTAAATTGTACAAATCCTTTTAGCAAATCACCAAACCTGGGGGTGATGCTGAGTACCCCAACACAAGTACCTAACATGTTCTAGTCCTGTCTCAGATGCTGGTGATGCTGCTCAGACACAATGACTGTGGTCTCAGGCCCTCTTAACCTGATGGGACGATACAGACACACACACACACAGGGACAGAGATAGGTAGATAGTTAGAAAAACAGACCAAATAAAATAACCTAAGAGTGTAAGAAGGGCTGTCAAAAAAATAAAAAATAAAATAGAGTAATGAGCTGGAGAGAGATTTTTGAGCCACAGAGTAGGTCAGGACAGAGGCTAAAGCCTGAAGAGGAGTCTCTAAGAAGGTGACTTCTGAGCTCGGGTGCAAATGAAGAACAGCAGCCAGGAGCACACCTGGCAGACGAGCGAGCAGGCTCAAAGGCCCTGAGGCAGGAGTCACCAGCCACGTCCACGCATGGACAGAAGGGCAGGGCAGCGGGACTGGAGCCCAGTGAACCAGCAGGAGTGGACACACACACAAAGGCCAGAGAAGCAGACACGGCTACAAGGCGTATAGCAGACTGTATCCCGAGTGACATGGGAACCCCAGGAGGGTCTTAAGCAAAAGAGTGCTCTGCTCTGACTTACAGGTACTAAGGCTCTTAAGGTGCTGCCCTAGATAACAAACTACAAGATGAGCTAAGAGATGGTCAGGGCTTGCTGACCTCTGCTAAGTACCTCAGGGGACCTGAGCCCTTGGGTGGGTTTATTTCCTTATTCCTCAGATGATAGCACTGAACCAGAAAAGCCTGTTTAACTGTTCCAGCTCCAGTCCAGGAATCACCTGGCTCCATCCAACATGGATTCTGGGTTATCAAAAGATCTTTGCAGTCAAGAAAACCAAAACCTGGAACTACTGAATATTCCCTTTGGAGGGAGGTGAGCCCTCAATAAATATGATTAACAAGAAAGAGCTAATTCAAATGTCAGAATTTTTCAGAGACAGGGAAAGTGAGTTCATCCCTCTGAGACATTATCTCCTAGGGCTTGGACTATGGGGGAAAAGGGAATCGCAGAAATCAGCTCACTCAAGGCTTTTAGTCTTCTTCCTTTTCTTTTCTCTTTTTTTCTTTTTTTTTTAAGGCAAAACTCTTTCCTTCAAAGGAAATTTTACAACACCAAACTAGAAATTGAAAACTCATTTTAAAGAACAGTACACAGGCTCCTCAGGCGATTAAAATCATCAACAGTTTTATAAAAATGCTTTGCTACTGCAGATGAGGACTGCATGCTGAGAAATGGTCAGAAAACCACTGATGGAGCCTCACTTCATCATTTAAAGTCTTCTTAAAAAACAATGAAGGATCTTTCAAACATACAGTAAAGCACAGCAAATAATGCAATAAAATGAGAAGAACCCACTACTATGCTCTCACCTTAAGGCAATCAATGAGGGATTGATTCCAGGACGCCTCTCAGATACCAAACTCCATGAACGCTCACATCTTTTATGTCATATGGTATACTGTGTGTGTGCTTAGTCTTCAGTCGTGTCTGACTCTTTGCGGCCTGCCAGGCTCCCCTGTCCATGCACATGCTCCCTATCCTTTACATCATCTCCAGATTATGTATAATCCCTAACACAACATAAATGCTTCAGAAATAGTTGCCAGCAAGGCCAATACAAGGTTTGCTTTTCCAAGCTTTCTGGTATTTTTCCCCCAATTTCTGGCTGGTTGAATCTTCAGATGTGAAGCCCAAGGATATAGAGGGCCAGCTGTACTTTGTCACATATCTCATACTGCTTTCCGAAGATATAAATTATTACAGATGCTCAGCCAAAGCCCCCAGTATACCCTTCTCTTATTCAGCACCCTTCACTTCCCCCTCCAGAACTGCCCCCCTACGTTTGCTATCCACCATCAGAACGCATCATATTTTACTTCCACTACTTACGTACTCATGAGAAGTCCTAATGGTGCTGCATGTGCTTCCTTTTATGCAATTCTGCTTTTAGGCTTAGGCAGTGGTGCAGGCAGTACTTCACTGGAGGAGTACATCACACATTTTTAGATTTTTAAAAATTCTATTAAATGTAACTGATTTGCAATGTTGTATTAATTTCAGGTATACAGCAAAGTGATTCCGTTATATATATATATATATATCTCTCTCTCTCTCTCTAAAAATAACCTAAAATATAAAAATAACCTAAAAAAATACTACATATTTTTTAAGATTATTTCCCGTTATAGGTTATTAAAAGATATTACGTATAGCTCCCCGTGCTGTACAGTAGATCTTCGTTGGTTATCTATTTAAAATACAGTAGTGTGTGTTGTGGACAGATGTTTTTTTAGGTTGAAGTATGGTGGCTTAGACAGTAAAGAATCCTCATGCAATGCGGGAGACCCGGGTTCTGTCCCTGGGTTGGAAAGACCCCCTGGAGGAGGGCATGGCAACCTACTCCAGTATTCTTGCCTGGAGAATCCCCATGGACAGAGGAGCCTGGCGGGCTATAGTCCATGGGGTCGCAAAGAGCTGGACATAACTGAGCGACTAAGCACATACACATAGGTGATTTACAAAGTGCTATTTTCTGCTACACAACAGAGTGAGTCAATTATACATAAATGCATACATTCTTTTTTATATTCTTTTCCACTGTTTTATCACAGGATGTTGAATGTATTTCCCTGTGCTACACAGTATGACCTCACTGTTTATCCATTCTACATATAACAGTTTGCATCTGCTAATCCCAAACTCCCAGCCACCCATTTCCCACCCCTTTTTCCTCCCTCAGCAACCACAAGACTGCTCTGCATCACACCCTGTCACTGTGATAGATGTTTACATCGTCTTTATTTTCTTTTTTTTTGCTGTTATAAATGATACTACTGTGAGCCCTGTCCATGTCTCCTCTCCCACATCTGTGAGATGCTCCCCTAGGGTGGACATATAGAAGCAGAGCTAAAGGTCATAATATGGACTGTTCCCCGCTGACCGGACGATACAAAATTGCTCTCCCAGTTCATATCCCACCAGCTCTGGGCAGGAGTTCTGAGAGTTACTGTCGCCAACACAGCCTCACCAAGATTTCAAACATCAGGTTTTCCTTTTAATTTTTAATTGAGATAAAATACACATAACCTAAAACTGTCTCAGCCGTCTTTCACCCTCTGAGTATGTATTTCAGTAGTGCGACGTATATTCACATTGTTGTGCAGCCAATCTCTAGAACTTTCTCAACTTGGAAAATTCTGTCCCCACTAAACAATAACTAGCTTTCCCTCCCCCAGTCCATGGTGGCCACTCTTCTACTGTTTCTGTGAATCCAGCTGCTCAAGAGGTGTATACAGTATTTATAAACGGAATCACACGTTACTGGTATCTTTGTAACTGACTTCTTTCATTTAACATAACGTTCTCAAGGCTCATCCAGGCTGCATCACATGACAGGATTCCCTTCCTTTTAAAAGATGAACACTACTCCATCGCATATGTGTACCACCTTTCATCTGTCCACTCATTAGTCTAAGGGCACTTGGGATGTTTCCACCTCTTGGAACCATGAAAATAGTCAGATTTCTGAAGTAATGCCTATCACATGGACCAAAACATGTCTTAAAAAAAAAACAAAAAACAAAAAACAAAAAACAACTTGCTTTCCTGATTACTAGAAAGGGCAGCGCTCTCCTTATGTTTACCTTACATTTATTGACTATACACATTTTCTGTCCCATAAATTTCTTGTTCATATCCTTTATTTTCCTTCCCCTCCTGCCCCTCCCTCCCCACCTTCTTTCTTTCTGTGCTGCTAAGTCACTTCAGTCGTGTCCGACTCTATGCGACCCCTGAGACGGCAGCCCACCAGGCTCCCCATCCCTGGGATTCTCCAGGCAAGAACACTGGAGTGGGTTGCCATTTCCTTCTCCAATGCATGAAAGTGAAAAGAGAAAGTGAAGTCGCTCAGTTGTGTCCGACCCTCAGCGACCCCATGGACTCAGCCTACCAGGCTCCTCCATCCATGGGATTTTCCAGGCAATAATACTGGAGTGGGTTGCCATTTCCTTCTCCAATGCATGAAAGTGAAAAGTGAAAGTGAAGTCGATCAGTCGTGTACGACCCTCAGCGACCCCATGGACTGCAGCCTTCCAGGCTCTTCTGTCCATGGGATTTTCTGTGGGACTTTTAAATCCCAGGTACTAATCCTCTTTCAGTTATATTCATTACAAGTTATCTTTTCCCAATATATAGCTTTTAAATTTTCTTAGTGTCCCTTGTTTCTAAAATTTCACATTTTAATGTGATAAAACTGACCAATCATTTCCTTTACGGTTTGTGCTTTGGTTGTTTTATTTAAGAAATTCTTTCCTTCCATGGATAAAGAAGATGTAGGCAATGGCACCCCACTCCAGTACTCTTGCCTGGAAAATCCCATGGATGGAGGAGCCGGGTGGGCTGCAGTTCATGGGGTCGCTAAGAGTCGGACACGACTGAGCGACTTCACTTTCTCTTCTCACTTTCATGCATTGGAGAAGAAAATGGCAACCCTCTCCAGTGTTCTTGCCTGGAGAATCCCAGGGACAGGGGAGCCTGGTGGGCTGCCGTCTCTGGGGTCGCACAGAGTCGGACACGACTGAAGCGACTTAGCATAGCATAGCATAGTATATATATATACACAATGGAATATTATTCAGGTATTATAAGTAATGAAATAGTGCCCTTTGCAGCACCATGGATGGACCTAGTGCCTGTCACACTGAGTGAAGTAAGTCAGACAGAGAAGGAGAAACATCATATGATATCCCTTATACATGGAACACAAAAAGTAATGATACAAAGGAACTTATTTATGAAAGAAAATGAGACTCACAGACTTAGAGAATGAACTTATGGTTGCTGGGGGGAAGCGATAGTTAGTTAGGGAACTTGAGTTAGACAGGTACACACTGCTATATTTAAAATACATAACCAACAAGGATCTACTGTATAGCACAGAGAACTCTGCTCAATGTTATGTGGCAGCCTGGATTGGAAGTGAGTTTAGGGGAGAATGGATGCATGTGTATGTATGGCTGAGTCCCTTTGCTGTTCACGACAACCTGGGAAGCCCTGAAACCGTCACATTATTAATTGGCTATGCTGCTGCTGCTGCTGCTGCTAAGTCGCTTCAGTCGTGTCCGACTCTTAGTGACCCCATGGACTGCAGCCTACCGGGCTCCTCTATCCATGGGATTTTCCAGGCAAGAGTACTGGAGTGGGTTGCCATTGCCTTCTCCATACCCCAGTACAAAATACAAAGTTTAAAATTTAAAATAAATTCTTTCCTTCCTACCTTGAGATCATGAATATACTCTCTCATTAGTTTTTCTAAAAGGAGTTTTATATTTCACATTTAAACCTCTAAACTATTTAAAATATTAGAATATATTTTTATGTATATTGCAAGATGGAGATAACATTATTCCTTTCCATTAATCACTAGACAAAGGAGAAATGGCCCCCCAAGTGCAGAACGAACCAAGGACCCCTGAATTGTCCAGGCAAGAGCTGGAGGACCCCAAGGGTATCAGCTGACACAGAGCCCACCACTGAGGGGTGAGAAGGGCATCCCACGAGGATGTGCCCACACATGCCCAGAACACACAGAGCCAGTGGAGAGCTCTCCTGACTTCAGGCTCACATCTGGAAACGATCCAGCTTCTGGACCAGATTTCCCTGTCTTCTGGGCAGTACCTCAAACACTCCAATTAAAAATCACTCCAAACGTTTTATACTCTAAAATCCCCAAGCCAGGTGAGAGCCACAGAACAAAGGCATTGCTGCCATTCCCCGAGTTTTCCACGAGGTGGCAGCGCTGCGTATTGCAGCCAAATGCACTCCCACAGTTGTCCAGCCTTCCAAGCTTCATTAAGAAACAAAGCTCATTAAGCTCTCATCACAAGAAAAAATTTTAACTATATAAGTTGATGAATGTTAACTAGACTTACAGAGGTGAGCTTGTCACAATGTATACAAATATCAAATCATTATGTTGTAGGCCGGAAACTAATACAATGTTGCTGTTGCTGCTTCTAAGTCGCTTCAACATGGCAGCCCACCAGGCTCCTCTGTCCCTGGGATTCTCCAGGCAAGAATACTGGAGTGGGTTGCCATTTCCTTCTCCAATGCATGAAAGTGAAAAGTGAAAGTGAAGTCGCTCAGTCGTGCCCAACTCTTCGCGACCCCATGGACTGCATGCAGCCCACCAGGCTCTTCTGTCCATGGGATTTTCCAGGCAAGAGTACTGGAGTGGGTGCCATTGCCTTGTTATGTGTCAATTATACCTCCGTTAAAAAAATAATAAAATAAAAACTATGTTATCCAATATTAAAATAAAACCTAATTTTAAAGGTGGCTTTGAAATGATGCAAAGAAAAACCTTGTTGTGAGCATTAGGCCAGCAAAGCCTACCGGCACTAGTCCATAACAAAATCTGGACAGCACACTGAGGCTTGGCCTCTCTTCACTGGGAAATAGTCCCCAAATGCCCACCGTAAGGGCCTTGGACGGGTCTGCATGATGACCCAGGCACAGCTTAGCACCAGTGAATCCGCTGCCAGAATGGGTCACAATTTCCCACTGAGACAGGGTCAATCAGAAAACCACAGAACAGGCCCAGGCATCTTTTCTGATGCCCAATCCAGCCTGCTAATGCAACAGGCTCTGGGATCAGAAGGAACCCTGGGGAGATCAGGCTGATACCTAGCACTGTCCAGGCCGAGGCTCTGCCCATTCCACAGGTGAAAGCTCTGCACAAGAGGGTTCTGCTTATTATGAGCTGAAATCTACCTTCCTCGACTCCTAACATCTCGTCCGAGCCCTTAAGGCACAAGAACAGTCCCTTTCCCACAGGACAGCACCCAGATACTCAAGAGGCTCATGGGGCCCCTAACACTTCTCAGCTTTTCTCTACCAACGGGGCTGAGAATCCTGCCTGTGCTAATGTACTCAAAAGCCTCTGGAGAAATTTGGGAAAAACCACAGCCACAGTTAACACCAGAGGATTTAAAAGACTATCCTATCAGTCTAGAATTTTTCCTTTTTATGGTTAGAAGATTATGTTCTTAGTAGACAGTTCGGCACAAACACTAACCATCAAACTAAACGTTTAGCCTCCCAGCTAAGGCTAACAGCAGGCTGAGAGAGAATATTTACATTTGGCCCAGAGTTCTGAAGTGAAAAAGCTGATACACTTCTCAGCTCAGGCAGGCGGCAGTCTTTAGAGATGACTCCCGTCCGGCCTGTGAGAAGAGGGTGGAAGTGGCCCAGGGGAGGCAGAAAGCCAGGGCCTGGTCCCATTCACACAGCAAGACAGCCACAGCCTGAGTTGTTCCCCACAAGGAGGCCAGGAACAGCTGTACTCACATCCTGCTCCACGCTGGTCAGAAACACGCTGGGCTTCTCTGAGAGCCAGGCCCTTTGGAGACTAAGAAACCCAATTCCTGGGTTATCGGGGAAAAGAAGTCAACTTCCATGAATCACCAGGGAAAAAAGTATATTTAAAGAACGGTAACAGGGCCAAAAGGAAGAGAGGGAAGTTTCCTGGAGACTCAAGTTTCCCAAATAAACTGGTAGAACCAATTTTTTTTTTTTTTTTAAAGAAAAACATTACTTTGAACCTTCCAGTGCTACCTCTAAGAACCAAACTTTAGAAAAGCAAGCACAAAGGAACACAAGGATGTATGTAAGGGTGCCCACTAAAAAATTATTCCTAATGGGAAAAAGCGCAGACTACTATGATGTTCAACAAACAGAATGCGGTTCATAAATTACTGACAGCTAACCTATCTTGTTGGATGTTTCAAATTTATAAAAAATACAAGAAGACCTATGATATACTGCAATTAAAAAAAAAAAAAGGCAGGTGGAAGAAAATAAAGACAAAACTTTGTGTGTTAAGTATGACACAGAAAATGTACACATAGAAATATCCCATGGGGTTCAGAGAGGTTAGTCACCTCCAGGGAGTGACACCGGGGCTGAGTGACTTCACTATCATGGAAGGTTTTTTTTTTTTCTTTTTTAACCAGAGACCAGGTAGGTACTACTGTAGTCAAGATAGAAGATGCAAAAATATCCCCTACGTTGCCCCCCTCCACCAAGGCTTGGCCATCTCTGCCCCAAATCAGTTGGGCATCCAGATAGCACATTCTGACTGCAGTCCCTTGGAGACAGAACTGCTACATCATGCCCGCCCCCTAAAACACACATGCATGCAAACACACACAAAAAGCCACCTGTCCGCCACTTCTAGAGAGAGAGAGGTCCTAGGACCCAAGCCCACAGCACCCTCCCCACCAGCTGCCTCATTTCCTCTAAGATAAATCACACAGAGGGCTAGGGAGCCCACAAATCCCTCGAGCAAACACGCAAGTCAAATAGCACCATTTACCCCGCAAGGGCCTCTCTTCAAGTTAACAAGGCGTGGGAGGATCCGGGCAACAAAACCGGCCTTGTCCAGCAAGGTCGGCCTTTGCCCCAGGGAGGAGACCTATGGCTGCCCCCTCGACCCTGCTTCCTCAGCTGCTGGCCTACCCGAGACCTGAGCTTTTCACAGCCCGGACGCCCACCTCAGACCTGGTAAAGAGGCTAAGGCCCTGGGCTTGGAGAGCAGGTGGCCTGGTGGCTCAGATACACCCCTGACCCCCACCAGTGGGGCTGGGTTTCCTCTCCTGGCGGGGTCCCGAGGTGGCCCCTAGGCCACTTGCTAAGGGGCACTGGTGTAGCTGAAGAGAACTGGGGACACTCACTGACCACTGTAATCAGCTACCTCACCCCAAGGGTCAGAGCTATAGGAAAAGAAAGAAGAGGAGTGGGCTGGAAGAGCACCAACTGGACTCCTGCTACCCTGGTCTGTTCTTACCTCCCTGCTTCCAGGAACCCTCCTGTTACCATGGCTGGGCCAGGCCCACCCACTCCCACACTTGCCGCCACATAACCAACCCCTCTAATCAGAGGCTCTCTGTCGGTGACTACAGCCAAGAAATTAAAACACGTTTGCTCCTTCCACTTGGAGGAAAATGTATGACAAACCTGGACAGCATATTAAAAAGCAGAGACATCACTGTGCCAGCAAAGGTCCACATAGTCAACGCTGTGGTTTTTCCAGTGGTCATGAACGGGTGTGAGAGTAGGACCATGAAGAAGGCTGAGCACCGAAGAACTGATGCTTTTGAATTGTGGTTTTGGAGAAGACTTCTGAGAGTCCCTTGGACTGCAAGGAGATCCAACCAGTCCATCCTAAAGGAGATCAGTCCTGGGTGTTCATTGGAAGGACTGATGCTGAGGCTGAAACTCCAATACTTTGGCCACCTGATAGGAAGAGCCACTGGAAAAGACCCTGAGGCTAGGGAAGATTGAAGGCAAAAGGAGAAGAGGGCAGCAGAGGATGAGATGATTAGATAGCATCACTGACTCAATGGACATGAATCTGAGCAAACTCAGGGAGTTGGTGAAGGACAAGGAAGCCTGGTGTGCTGCAGTCCAGGGGGTCACAAAGAGTCAGACACAACTTAGCAACTGAACAACAAATCAGAGGGCTCACAGAAAAGGCTCTCAGTATCTCCAAGTATGTCCAGCTTAGGGGCCTGCCCTGAGCCTGCACGCTGGGTTAATTCCACATAAGGCGTCAACAAACATCAGAGAAAGAAAATAAACCATAGAAACGAATTTTTCAATACAACACAGCTTGTAACAGGAAAACACTGAAAATAGTCCAAGGGTCAGTCAATAGGGGACTGGTTAAATCAATTATGCTGCTTTTATGTAACTCAATACTCTGCAGCAGTGAAAAACAAGGAAGTAGAATTTGTACTGAAAAAGAAAGATGCACATGACATATTCAGCAAAAAAAAAAAACATGCTAGCAATAAAAGCACTGTGCAATTCCATTTTGTCAAATATGTTAATAAGATATAAAGTATTCCATGTGTACAGATAAAAATCTCAAACTTTTCATGGTGATATACTCATGGTTAGTTATTTCTGTGGAGTGAGACTACAGGAAGAATTCTTTTCTTTTTTAAATGTCTGTGTCGATTTTTTAATTTACAAAATGCATATTAATTTTATAATTAAAGAATAAAAACATGAAGAAAGCACTGCCCTTCCACTTTTTGAACTATTTAATCTAACAGTCATTCGGTAAGGCAGAGCAGGCCAGGAGGCTCCAGCGGGCAAGGGGCACCCAGGAGTGGCCATCAGAGCCTGTACAGACAAGGAGAGGCCCTGCAGAAGCGCATGGAGACCCAGCAAAGGGTGACCAGGGGAATGGTGTGGGGAGGGAGGCAGCAGAGGGGAAAGCAAGCAGGTACACATGGAGCCACTAAGAAAATAGATTAAGAAGAATCAAAACCAGATTTCTCACTGCTGGAAAAGGGAGATACAAAAATGGAAAGGAAAAAGACAAGAATGAACCCTATTATATTGTGGTTCTGCACTGGAACTAGAAATGTGAGTGTGAACTCATGGTTTCCAGAACACATATTACATATTGAAGGCACAGGTATATTAGGAAGATAGAGAGAGAGACACACATGGCAATATACGTGAGAGTGTGTGTGTGGTGCGGATGTACTCAGATATTCCCACTCTGTTCCCTGAAAGGTCCTGGAAACCAGTACAGCCCAGGAGCTCTGAATACACAAGTACACCCAGCATTCAGACCTTGCTTCTATTCTCCACTAAAGAGAATGTGAACTCCTAGGATAAACATCTGATTTCCAGGATTACAGCAATATAATTATAAAACAAGCCTGAAACATCTTGTGCCAGAGAACAAGAACGTGCTCAAAGAATGAGGGGATATGTCGAAAAGACAGAGAAGGGACTTCCGTGGTGGCCCAGTGGTTAAGAATCTGCCTTCCAATGCAGGGGACTTGTCCTGGGTGAGAGAACTAAGATCCCATGTGTCACAAGCAACCAAGCCTGTGAGCCACAATAAGGGAAAAGCCGAGCACTGCAACTAAGATTGGACACAGTCTTAGTTGAATGAATGAATAAACAAATAGAGAAGCAAGCTTGAAGTGTTTCCACTGGCCATATGGGTATATACAACCCACTGAGCAGAACAGGAAGCCATGAGAGAGACAGAGTGTGTGTGTGTGTATGGAAAGAGGTGTGTAAAGGGAAAACAAGTATCACTACAGTGGTGAAGCCTAGAGACACCACCTCAGTCAAATGATCAAAGTGAACATCCTTAGTAATAAGTCATATCAAGCCAAGTCCCAGTCAACAGGATGTAACAAGAAAAGGCCGCTTCAGCCTGTGAAAGTCCTGCCTAAGATGAAAAACTCATCCAACCATGAAAGAAAGAAAGAAAGTGAAGCCACTCAGTCACGTCCAACTCTTTGCGACCCCATGGACTGCAGCCCACCAGGCTCCTCCGTCCATGAGATTTTCCAGGCGAGAGTACTGGAGTGGGGTGCCACTGCCTTCTCCAGGGGATCTTCCCGACCCAGGGATGGAACCCGGGTCTCTCACATTGAGGGCAGACGCTTGACTGTCTGAGCCATCTGGGAAGCCCCAAACATGAGGATCAGACAAATCCAGACCAAGAGACTACCTAGAAAATAACTAACCTGTAATCTTCCAAAGCATCAAGGTCACACAGGTCACACCCTGGGGAACTGTTGCAGGTTGAAGGAGATCAAAGAGAAACAACAAGTAAACACGGCACTTTATTCCAAACGAGCTCCTTTTCCTGTTAAAGACACTAAAAGACAACACCTGGCAGAACTTGACCAGGGTCTGACAGCTGGCCGGTGGGACGTAGCAACATTAATGCCTGACGGGTTACTGTCATACAGGAGAGTATCCTTGCTGGCAACAAGCACACATTTACATGCTATAGGGTGATGGGACATCAGGCTGGCAACTTAAGAATAAAGAGAAAAATTCTTTACACTGTGCTCGCAGCTATTCTGTAAGCCAGCAGCAGTTTCACAGTTTAAAAAATTTAACTGCAAATGGAAGAAACATAGTGCTAACAGGTGAGTTCACACAGTTATATACCAGGTTTGTGTCAGTCAAACCGTAACAGTCCTCCTTTAACTGGGGAACCATAAATGCTTCTGATGGGGAAAGGGCTCTGCTTAAATCAGACCTCTGCCGCAGTGCTAGGAGGACTCTCTGCCTCCTCCTGGGACTTTCTTCCAACCCAAAAGGTCCAACCATCTACGGACACAGCGTCATTAGTCCCTGCCACGGCCCTGCAGCCCAGGCAGTTCCAGACCATAAACTGCAAGAGAAGGGCCACTGGCCAACACCACCCATAGCAAACGGTGTTCTGAGTGGCCTGCTCCTCAGGCCTCTGTCAACGTAAAACAAGAGCCGAGCAAAGGGAAGAAACTGACTCCTAACGCAGAGAGCAGCCAAAGAAGCAGGACACACACCCGCCCCAAAATCACGGTGGAAACGGTGCCATCTTGTACTTGCAAAGAGATTTAATGTTTCCCAGCTTCTCTCCATCTATAATTTCACACCAAGTCCATACAAAGAAGCTACAGACCCTCAAGCTCTCAGACTAAGTCAAATTTCTGTTACCCAGCACACAGACCACAGAGCACCCCCTTGTTAGCCCTGGCAACATTCATAATGATGCAGAGTGCGTGTGGTTATTTGATTAACATTTGTATCCTCCATCAGACTGCAGAGTCCAGGACCACAAGGGTTGAGTGTTTGCTCACAGATAGCCCAATTCCTCACAAAAAGCAGACACCAGAAATACTTGCTAAGTAATCACACGGATGCGTGGGTGGTGGATAAGTAGGTGGTAAGTGGACAGACGCATAGATAGATGGCGGGTGATAGGTGGGTGGGTAGGTAGATGAATGGATGGATGGTGAGTGGGTGGGTGGGTAAGACAGTAGGTGGGTAGGTGGGCAGATGAGTAGGTGGAGGGGGGCTGGTAATCAGACTGTGAGCGGGTGGATGCCTGACCTTGGTCTGCTCCCGCCGCCCAGCCCGGTTGTACCTGCTGCTGCTGGGCCCGGAGGTCGCCAATTTCCTTCTGGTCCTCCTCATGGAGCCGCTTCATGTCCTCCCATGACTGCTGGAGCAGGTTGCGTTCCCGCAGCAGCTGTCCATTCTCCCGCCTCAGCATATCCACGTCATCCTTCAGCTGGGTCTGGTCGCTCAGGAGCCGGCTGTGGAGTGTGCTGAAATGCCCCCAACACTGTGAGCCCAGCCAGCCTCCAACTCCCACCAAGGTACCGCCTCCTCCTCCACCAGGTCCCAACACCCCCAATACACCAGACAGGCCACTTAAACCCTGGTGTCCGCCACATGCCAGTAAGACCCAAACCATTTCTTAGCAACCTGACATGAACTTGGCACATGTGTGAAGGCCATGGAAAGCAGATAAGCCCCTACCTGCTAGGGACCCAGCGCCTTCAGTACTGAGGGCTGGGCCAATGTCAGCAGGTGGGCAGCAGATGTCCTCAGATGGGCCCCAGGACAACAAAGGGGAGGATGCCCCCTTGGCCTCTGTGGACCAGAAGTCCAGCAATCTGCCTCGCTCACGCATTCAACCACTTTCCTACCGACCGTGCTTCGGAAGCTGACCATGGACGCAGTATGAAAACTGAGGTCCCAAACCACAAACCTACCAGGTGAAGGCCCACTGCTTGCTAGACAGCAAAGACAGAACCAGAAGCCCAGGCTCCGGGTCCAGAAACAAAGACTGGCAAGGGGCATAAGCTGGGCGCCCCAGGAACTCACTGGTAGAAGTCAGTCTCCTTGGCCACCTCCTCACACCTCTTCAGGGCGTTGGTGTGCTGGCTCTGCAGGCTCTGCAGGTCCGACATGGCCCGCACGCACTGGATCTTCAGCCTCTCGTAGTCTGGATTCAGCCTGTGGTAGGGCCTGGCCCAGACAGCAAACAGCCCAGTGAACATGGGCCTCGGGATCACCGTGACAAGGATGTCTCTCCCTGAAGAGCCATGTCCCAGGTCACTCCAGCCTAGCGGTGCCCTAACACCGGTCACCTCCACACCACCACCACCGCTACCTGGTGCCCTGCTGAGCCCAGGAGTCCCAGCACACCAGACAGACAGAATCAGAACCCCCAGGATGGAGGGCCCCGACCGCTTATCTCCCTGGGTGGGCCTGGAGAGCTGGGAGGTGCTCTGGATCTCTGGGAGCCTCCAGGAGGCCACGCGACCAGCCTGCACACTGGTCCACCAAGTCCCTGTGACAAAGCTCCTCCTCTCCTAGAGCAGGGATTCTCAATCTTGGGTGCATAATGAAAGACTAAGGCCCAGACCAATTACATCAGCATCCCTGAGGGCAGGACTCAGACTCAGGAATTTTTTTTTTTTTTTAAACCCCCTCAAGAGATTCCAATGTGCAGCCAAGATTGAGAAAAATAGCCAGGAGCAGGAGTTCTCAAACTGGGGTTCTCAGACCTGCAGGCATTGTAATCACCTGGGAATCCGTCAGAAATGCAAATTCTCAGGCCAGCCCCAGACCTCAGGAGGGAGGAAGGAATGGTCAGCAATTTGTGCTTTAACAAGCCCTTGTGGGTGGTCCTGGTGTGAGCGCCAGTCTGGAACCCCCTGCAGCCTCATATAGAAGGGCTAGTCTCTGTGCAGCCACTCCTCTGCCTCAGTGACACGAAAGTGGCTAAGGACAGGACACACTCACGCCCAACCCTCAAGCTGCCTGACCAAGAGACACACACGTCTTCATAGAAGCCACCCAGAAAAACCTTCCTTGGGGTGAGGCACATACCCCTGATGCTTTCAAAGGAAACAGATTAAACCGAGCCTGCTCCCGCCTCCCTCAGAACCCTGCCAGAATCTCCCCAACCCTTCCTTGCTATCTACCTCTTAATCCCAACTAAAGAAGCAGTCAACGATTGTCTTCAAAATAACAAAAGTCAGGTGGGATCAACCTTTTTTAAAGTATGTATGTGGCAGGAAACAACTAACAGGTCTACAAACCGCATAAAGATCTACTCAACAGTGAAGCAGGCTAGGGTACCCAGGAGACAGCAGCGCCCGTGCAGAGAAACACGGATGCGTGTGGACGCACAGATCAGTCAAAGGCTCAGCAACGGGGCGACAGGGGCGGGGGATGCCATGGCATCAAGGCGGTGACCTTGTCTAGCAGGGGAGGTGCATGGTGCCCACCTCTTGTCAAAGGTGGTCCCGTGGGTGGCAAAGGCCAGGCGCTTCCGCAGCTCGTTCCTCTCCCGGGTCATCAGCCGCAGCTGAATGGAGAGGTTCTCCACCTTCTCATTCACCTGCCGGTCGCTGAGCACAGGCGGTGGGGATGGCGCCTTCCCAGTGGTGCCTGCAGGAGGAAGGTGACAAAGTGAACTTGCCCAGTCCCCACCAGCAGCCAGGTGCCATTCTGGGCTCTCAGCTGGCCTTCACTCCTCACACCCACCTTCCCAGGTGGGTCCGGTTACAACCCTCTTCCCCAGATGACACCACCAAATCAGAGAGCAAGAGGCAAGGCAGGGACCAGAGCCCAGGCAGACTGGCTCCAGCATCTACTCCCGGGGCCCTGGCTGAGGACTCTGGGGTCCCTCTATCTCTCCCCAGCCTGGCTTTGGCTCCTCCAGGATGGCCCAGCCTCATCTTTCCATCTTTGCCTGCTCTGCTACCACCACCTGTCACCTTCCTCTGAGCAAAGAGGCCAGCCTAAGCCCTGAACAGAGTGGAAGACACAGCCTGAAAAGGAAGGCACAGTTGCAATCCAGAGAGGCTGGCAGAGAACAGAGGCAGCCAGTTCATAAGCTGGGCCCACGGGCCGTGTTCTGTTCTTCCCTGATCAGGGCTGGACAGTCTGCATGGCTCCCTCTTCCAAGCTGCCCGACTGTCTGAGGACCTGCTCCACCAGCCCAGGTGTGCAGCCTGGAGCAGGTGCAGGGACAGCTGCCCATGGCCAAGGGGTGCAGGGAAGTCCCAGGGCCTCTGGCAGCCCAGCCCACGGCAGGGCCTCATCACTTATTCCTGGGACTAGACATGTTCTGAGAAGGAAACCCCACGCAATATGCCATTACTTAGGAAAAGTGGACACCACCAGCACCTCTGGTGAGACCCCAATCTGTCTCTAGGAAGAATGCACCTCACTCAAATGTCCCAGAAAAAGAGACAAATCCATGGTATTGGTATTCTTGTATATTTAAGTATATACTTGTATATTTATATATTATGTATTTATATATATACTTGTATATTTAAGTATATACTTGTATATTTAAGTATCTCTACCTCTCATGGATCCTCAGTGGGGTAAGAAAAACCCACAGCAGTCACCCCAGCTCATGGATGGGATCCAGAAGCTGACTCACCCTGGGAACACAGTATCTGGGTGCCCAGGAGCCCTGTAACGTGCAAAGGGCAAGACACACGTCCTCTGACTCAGTGTCTCCTGACCACTGCCCCCCAGCTGACCCTTGTTGGCGGATCTGTTCGTGTAAACCAAGTTTCCCCCGGGACGGGGACTCAGGTGTGACCTTGCGTCTTCTGGGAGTGCCAGGGAGGATGGAAAGCTTGACACTGGGCAACAAGGCAGGCCACGGTCTGAGGCAGGAGACTCCAACGTTACCCAGTGTCAGCACCCCAACCACCGAATCTACTACCTCTCGAAATGCATGTTATTTTAAGACCAGCACCACCATAACATCAGGATTTCTGTGCTCAGACCAGAACTCTGGGGCCGGAATGTTCTCTAAGGTGGGGTCCAGGACCACCACCAATGAGCATCGTCCTCCCTGCAGGGGTTCTACTCCACAGTGGGAGGAGCCTTCCCTCACCCTTCTCCAAAGACCCTGGATCCTCACCCTTGCCCCCAGGGGTTCTGGAAGACAGGCTGGTTACAGCTCTGTGCAGCTGTGTGACTTGACGTCTTCCTCTCTGCAAATGAAGGCACTTCTATAAGCTCTAGTCCTATGACTGTTTTCTGATTTGCACTAACTTACCTGGCTCTCTGACACATGGGGCTTCCTCTGGATATGTGCCTAATACTCCTTCCAGAGAAGCCCACAACTAACAAAGCCTCTAACCAACCCAGGGGGACGTGAACTGTGTAAGACTGACAAACCCAAGACAGGGGATGAATAGACTAAACAGACTCAGACTCGGCTCGGAAAAGAAGGATTTCAATGTAAACCGTCACAACCAACCCACACAACAGCAACCAACACAGATGTCCCGGGCATTCATTTAATCTTCCCAACAACCCTGGAGTGATAAGAATATTACCATCTCCATTTTACAGGTGGGAAGGCAGGCCGAGCAAGGTCAAGGAATTGACTCAAACGTGCACAAACCTCAAGTGATGCCCCGGACGAGAGCCCAGCCATCTGATTTCAGAGTACATGCTCTTTGCTGCTGCCCGTGCCTTGCCACCCCACAAAGACAACCGTGAGTAGCACTCACGTATGCCTGGCAGTTTCTAAGATGCTTTTCATACATTATCCCATCCCATCCACTTAAGAAAGACACTGCTATTATTCCTGTTTTATAGATAGGAAACAAAACCTTATCAAGCTTAAATAATGGGTCCAGGTCACCACGCTAGTAAATGACAGCATGGCATATAGAGTGCCCTTTGCCTGACCCCAGTGCCCAGGGCCTCAACCTACAAGTTCTTAAATGTTTTGATCCTGCTGCTGCTGCTAAGTCGCTTCAGTTGTGTCTGACTCTGTGCGACCCCATAGCCGGCTGCCCACCAGGCTCCCCCGTCCCTGGGATTCTCCAGGCAAGAACACTGGAGTGGGTTGCCATTTCCTTCTCCAATGCATGAAAGTGAAAAGTGAAAGTGAAGTCGCTCAGTCGTGTCCGACTCTTAGCGATCCCATGGACTGCAGCCCACCAGGCTCCTCCATCCATGGGATTTTCCAGGCAAGAGTACTGGAGTGGGGTGCCATCGCCTTCTAGGACCTCTTTATACTTAAAAATGACTGAGGACTCCAAAGAGGTTTTATTTATATGGTTATGTCTAATAACATCTACCAGATTAGAAATTTCAAAAGTATTTTTAAATATTTACTAATTTTAAAATAACCAAACTTGTTACATATTCACACAAGATTTCTTTGGTAAAAAATTAACTACCCTTTCCATCACCAAACACAAAACACAGTGAGAAGAATGGCACTGCTCTGCATCTTTGTGATGATGTTTGAGGTCTGGCTTAACAGAGTCAGCTACAGTCTCACATGTGTGCAGCATCGCAGATAGAACCTTTAGAAAACTCCACTCCACAGTGGAGTTTGTGTGAGCACGAGCATGCAAAAGGCAAGAGACATCTTAGTATCATCATAAAAACAGTTCTGACTGCACTGGCTCCCTGCAAGGACCTCAGGGACACCAGACCATGCTTTGAGAATGACCTGACCTATGGTCAAGTTCAAAAAAAAAAAAAAAAAATCAGAGAAACATCATATCTGAATTTTAAAACTGAAAAGCAGCACCAGGCCCCAAAACCTGCCTCTAGAGAGATAAAGAATTCTCACCCCATTTTAAAAATGAAGCAACAGAAAGATGCAGTCCTTAGCTTTTGCGGAGGCTACAGAGAGAAGCTGCAGCACGACAGAAGTAGGGGTCAGACCTGTCACCACACACAGCACCGCCTCCTGTCTGTCTCCAGCAGGATGAGGCCACTGGCCATGCAGCTGGAAAGGACGCAGGGGCAGCTGATCATGGAGACAAGGACTGAGTGCTGTCGTTTGCTGAGGGCAGCCTAGGTACTGGGTTCTACGCTAAATGCACCTGGGTCCTCACCTCATTAACCCCAGGGTACCCTCCCAAGCACATGCTGTGATCACCACGTGAGAAGCTGACATCTAGCAAGACTGCACAGCTAGGAAACGTGCAGACACCCTCACAGACCCGGCTCCATCTCCAGACCCAGGGCCTCGTTCGCTGTGCTACAGTCTCCCAACAGGACTGGCCTCCTGGTTCCCTTCCCCTACCCCAAAGGTCTGAGCGTACATGAACCACACAGAAAGGAAGGCCACCAGGCCTGTGAACCCATAAGATGACAGGCTGACTTAGGGAGACTGCTGCCTGGATGCTCCGGTCCTTTCACAATAAGGAGGCAAGAGGGCAGAGGAGGACCACAGGGGACCTCAAGAAAAATCCCAAGATGGGCTAAGCCAGGAAGTCCCAAAATAAACAGCAAGTGTTGCCGAAAACCTTTTCCATACCCATCCAATTCAAAATAAAGTTTTCCTCTTCTACTCGCATCTCAGGGTTGAAAAACATTTTGAAGATGATGCAGTCCTTTCAAGAAAATGGTTGCTGGAAGCCTCTAAGTAGCTAGAGGATTGTTTGAGTTCCCTACTTCAGTGAGGGAGCTCCCTACTTCACAGCAAAGCCCATCTAATCTCTCCCCAGACAATTATTCTGTGAACCAAATTAAGATCTTTATTTCTCCCACTGACCCTAGATCTACCCCTAAGGCCACAAGGTACAACTGTAATTTCTCTTCTATACAACAAATGTGCAAGTATTTGCAGACAACTGCCAAGTCTCTCTATCATTACCAGAATAGCTAAATTTTTAAAAAAGTAACAACACCAAATGCTGGCAAGGATGCAGAGAAACTGGGATTTTCAAACACTGCTGGTGGGGATATGAAATCATACAGCCACTTCTGTCAAAGAAAACACTCTGACAGTCTTTTATAAAGTTAAACATGCACTTACCATACCACCCAGTAATCCCACTCCTAGATATTTACACAAAAGAAATGAAAATTTATGTTCACACAAAAGCTAGCATGTAACTGTTTATAGCAGCTGTTGAATGGATAAATGACAGTGTTATTATATTCATATAATGGAATACATCTCAGCAATAAAAAGGCACTGACCATCATACAAACTGCTGGTACACACAAAGGCAGAGGGAATGGGAACCCTCGAACGCACTAAGCTGAGTGGAAGAAGCCAGACCCAAAAGGCCACACACCGTATGACTCCATTTACATGACATCTGGAAAAAGGCAAAACTACAGAGGCCGGAGAGAGATCAGTGGTTGACGGGGGCTGGAGGGAGTGGAGGCAAGAAAGGCTGACCACAAAGTCACAGAAGGGAATTCTTCAGGGTAGGCCGACTGCTCTGTGTCTTAGTTGTGGCACTGGTTAAATGGCTAACGTGTTTGTCAAAACTCATCAAACTATACACTAAAAAGGATAAGCTATACACTAAAAAGGATAAGTTTTACTGTACATACCTCAATGAACATGATTTAAAAAAAAAGCAAATGCATGGTGCCCTAACACTGAAACCACCACTCCAGGAGAGGTGTGGCTTGTCACCCCCACCCCATCAGCCACTGCGCTTTTAGGAAACCGTTTAAAGAAGCAAAATTAAAACTGATGTCAAATGAGGTGTCCACAGAAGCCTCGAACTCTCTTTGTGCAGTTGTTCTTTTGGATTCAAATGCAAAATTGTCCACTCTCCCCCTCACTTCACTCCTTCCTCTTCCCAAATCTGGAACCCGCTTGAAAAGAAAGCAGGGGACCTCTCTGGTGGTCAACATTTGGCACTTTCACTGCTAAGGCCAGGGTTCAATCCACAGTAGGGAAACTGAGTCAAGGCTTTGGTTTTTCCAGTGGTCATGTATGGATGTGAGAGTTGGACTAAAGAAAGCTAAGCGCCAAAGAATTGATGCTTTTGAACTGTGGTGTTGGAGAAGACTCTTGCGAGTCCCTTGGACTGTGAGGAGATCCAACCAGTCCATCCTAAAGGAGATCAGTCCTGTGTGTTCTTTGGAAGGACTGATGTTGAAGCTGAAACTCCAATACTTTGGCCACCTGAGGCAAAGAACTGACTCCTGGGAAAAGACCCTGATGCTGGGAAAGATTGAAGGCGGGAGGAGAAGGAGATGACAGAGGATGAGATGGTTGGATGGCATCACCGACTCAATGGACATGAGTTTGGGTAAACTCCGGGAGTTGGTGATGGGAGGCCTGCTGTGCTGCAGTCCATGGGGTCACAAAGAGTCGGACACAACTGAGCAACTGAACTGAACTGAGGGAAACTGAGCCTGCAAACTGAGCAGCATGGCTAAAATAAATAAATAAATATTAAAAAATAAAAATTTAAGGCAGATTTTCTTTTTCCTTTTTATGTCCAGAGTAGGATTCTGGGGTTAAGCAATTTGGACTGGACTAAAATGGCCCCAAAAGGAGTGCTAAAAGATGCCAGGAAAGCTGGCGTGGGCCCTGGAGTTTAGAGAAAGCCATCACTCTTCTGGGCCTTGGTGTGAGAGCGGGCACAGGAGAGGGAAGCACAGCCTGTTGGCCATCGTGAGTCCTGGCCCCTCCTCCTGGTTACCCTGACTCGTGTTGCCTCCTCCGTGGACCACTGAGGCTCAGTGAGAGCCTGGCAGCTGATAGTCTTCTTGGTTATAAGCTCCTATGTCACACCACAGCTGACCCTGAAAGCCATCCCTCAAGTCTTATTTACAGCTAGACAGGTCACAGCTCTGCTTCCGAGCCCTGCTGACCTGCGGCACCAGAGGCCAAGGAGAATACAGGCACTGGCCAAAGGTGGTCGGGTGGAGTCAGGATGTCCAAGTAAACTGCTCAGCCTCCTTCAGACCCTGACCATCAGGAGCAAAGCAAAGCAACAGAACACGGTCACCACCAGCCTCAGCGAGCAAAACCAAGCCATCCTCATTTCCAGCCCAGGAGAGCCAGAGCCACTGAGGAAGACACAATTCACATACAGAAGCAGCTCAGCTTCATAGAGCTTGTTAGAAACACTCATTTGTGGCCCCACCCAGACCTAACAAATCAGGAACCCTGGGGGAGAAGCCAACACCCACCTCCAGGTAAATTTGATTCCTCATAAAGTTTGAGAACCTCTGGTATAAACCAAAGTTACAGTGGCTGCCCAGAGTGGTTTTCCAATCCCTTGACCTTTTGGCCTTCCAGGATCCACTACATTTAAAAGCATCGCCCACTGACGTCCAGGGGATGCCCTGCTTGGTCAGCAAAGGACTGCAGCTGGGCTCCCCGTGGACTTGGAGAGGAAGGAGGTGAGATTCCAGGGCAGCAGCAGCCGCCTCACCCAGCTCCCAGATCTCCCAGATCAGCTACTTGCTCTCGAATCCTTGGCTGGGGGTCAGTGTGCAGACACCCAAATCAAGACAGACAGCAAGGGCCTGTTGCTTCCAGGCCGCTCCTGCATCCAGAACGCCACTCCTGGAGACCCCACTCAAGGGCCACCTCCTCCCTAGAGCTCACTGACACCCCTCAGTAGAAACAGCTACTCCTTCCCCTTGGTTTCCTTGCTTTACGCAAGGCAAAACGGTCAGTGGCTTACCTCCATGGTCCACATGTTGGTGTACCCTACCCAACTCCCATGCTGAAGTCCTTACCGCCCTAGGTGTGGTATTAGGATGTGGGGCCTTTGGGAAGTGATCAGGTCATGAGGGTGGAGCCCACATGAATGGAATTAGTGGCCTTATGAAGGAGACCCTAGAAAGCTCTTCCCCTTCCTGCCATGTGAGGTTACAAGGGGAAGGCACCATCTGTGAACCAGGAAGTGCCTCCCCAACCCAGGACACTGACTCTGCCTTGACCTTGACTCACGAGCTTCCCGGGATGGTGAGAAAGCATGCGTGCTGTTTCTGAACTGCCCACTCTAGTGTCTGTGATAGCAGCCTAGGCAGACTAAGATACCTGGCTAGCCTGTGAACCCTGGAGCCAGGTCCTCCGTGATCGCTACGAGTGTGGAGCACAGACTCCAAGGGGACAAGGCACTCCCATCACTTCATCTGAAGTGAAGTGAAAGTCGCTCAATCGCGTCTGACTCTGTGTGGCGCTATGGCTGCAGCCCACCAGGCTTCTCTGCCCATGGGATTATCCCGGCAAGAACACTGGAGTGGGTTGCCACTTCCTTCTCCAGGGAATCTTCCCAACCTAGGGATCAAACCCAGGTCTCCCACATTCAGACAGATTCTTTACCATCTGAGCCACCAGGGAAGCCTGTCCATCTGATAAACTGAGAAAAAAACAGGCCCCAGGCCCAAAGGGACCAGAGAAGGAAGGGTCAGAGGGCACGGGGTCAAGGTGCAACCCTGCCTCAATGTTCATTCACCCCACCATCCTTTCAACCGGAAGCTGCACCTTCAAGGAATCTTTGCTGGGATAGTAAGGAAGCCCTCCAGCTCTTTTTCCTGCCAACAAACCAGGACATCTCTCTCTTTAATAAGAAAGCTCCCCTGTTACTTCAATTTGTATGAAATGTAAGGCTCATTTTAAAAATGTTGCCCAAAAATCTCTCTTATTCTTAAAACTTCTCTAGTTACCCAAGATGGGGCGGGGGGCGGTGGGGAAAGGCACCTGAGAAATGAGGTCAGGATGAATGGGGAGGAAAAAATATGGATTGTCTGTAAAGAGTGTGCCTCCCCTGGGCAGATCCATGGGGCCTACTTAAATAACAGGCCACATAGGTGGGGGAAAGCCGCAAAGAAGCCACATGTGCTCAGCTGATGAAAATTGCCTAGAAAGATATGGCAACATTTAGGTCTGTTGGTATGTTGTTAGCAGGGTCAGGCTGGAAAGCTAAAATGGACAGACTACCTGAGTACCTGATGGAAGCTGGGAAGAAGCGAGGGGCAGCCAGGTGGTTCCACCTACCAATTTTCTCTTAGCTGTGTATAACTTGCTCTTTTCCCAAACATTCTTGGTTAGGGAGATATGAGTAGGAAAGTGAAATGATATTTTTATTATAAGACCTTGCCTTTCCTTAGGTTCATGGAGAAAGACCATAACAAACAAAAACAGCCAGTCTCCATCTGACTCATCAGCCCCTCAGCCAGGGCCATGGTGTGCCTAAGACGGCCAGGAAAGGAAGTGCTCTGCCCATCATTAGGTGCGGCTGAGCCAGGGGGAATTCCTCCTGAAGGTGCTGCAGTGGGCCATGGCTGACCCTCCATTCACTCCATTCCAAGGAACTGGTCCAAGCTGGCCACAGACATTCCAGTGCCCTTGCCTGGGACCAGGTTAGGTCAGCTCATCTGCAAACAACAGGGCTGTTAAAAGTGGATGCTGAGACCCATCCTCAGAGCTTTTGAAGCCCAAGAACGTGCATTTCTATCATCTATCTGGGTGCTGCTGGTCCAAGGACCACACTGCATGAGTGGTGGTTTGGGCACAGACAAGAGATGGGGACTGGGGACTGTGCTGAAGACCTTCTGGGAAAGTCTTCTTTGCCCATCAGGAGACACAAGAGGAGATGACCTCCTTCATCCTCTGGGCCACTAGTGATGATAGAGACATTCTTTTATCTGCTCTATCTACTACAGTAGCCACTAGCCACAGGTGCTATAGAACACTTGCGATGTGGCTAGTGTGTCTACTGAAACTAGCGATTTAAATTTCATTTCACATTAATTCACTGGAATTTAAATAGCCACATGTGGCTAGCAGTTCCCACAATGAGCACTGTTGCCCAGGACGCTGTCAGGTCCAGATGCGACAGCTGCCCCTGCCATCAGCGTGAGGGAAGACGCCACACAGAGGCCCACAAAGTCACACTTGTACTTAGCCCACTCTCAGCACCTTTACCACGCGAGATCACACATTTCTCTCGTCTAAGGCAGTATGAATAGGTATTCCGTACTGCTGCAGCCAAAAGCCTTCTGGCCAATACAGCCAAGGGGACACTGAGGTCAGCCTGCAGAGAAATGGGGCTACTCGCCCCAAGGTCAATGCTGACTCTATGCAGAAAAGCAGAGGAGGAGAACTTGGCTACTGGGGAACTAGAGAGGTTTTGACCTGAAGGGATGCACGCAGATCTTGAGCATCCAAGACTGGGCACAGACAGTGACATACAACACAACACTGCTCTCTGCTGGCTGCCAACACGTATCCAGGGACACTGGGGACCCTCCATCCCAAGGGCCAGCTGGTGGGTCACTGACATGATGCTTCTTCAAAGTATACAAAGGTCCAGCCGCACAAAAAAAAACTTCCTACTCATGCCTGAAATCCCACCATTAACAATAACTGCTGTGGTTTAAGCACTCTCTCTCTCTAGAATCTCCTTTTAAAATCCAAATGCTCCTAGGAAAGGCAACACTTTGATGTGAATGGGTTGGTCAGATGCTACTTAGATCACTGTACCTTTTTCCCAAGGGAAATACGGAGCTGGAAAAGGGTGGGGCAAGAGAGGTGCGCTCAGAGCTCAACCAGCTCAGTTTAAAAAAAACCCATCTTACCACTGCCGCACTCAACCTGACTGCCCCACCATGCACTTCCTGAAAGCCAGTCCCATGTTCAAAATCCCCACAACTCCACCACTCAACCCCTGTATCTCACCGACCCAAAGCAGGCAGGGCAAAGTGAACTATGGTCCCAGCAGAGTTCTCCCTGAACCCTAAGGAGGATGTGGGGACCTCTGAGGGGCTGAGCTTTGCCCCACAGATGGATGCTAAAGTCCTCATTCCCAGTAAACGTGAATGTGATCTTATTAGAAAATATAGTCCTTACAGATGATCTAGTTAAGATCATACTAGAGTAGGGCAGGTCCCAAAACTAATGTGAATGGTGTCCTGTTTTTAAAAGAAAATTTGGAGACACATCCAGAGAGAGAACACCATGTGAAGATGGATGCAGAGACTAGAGTGATGCACCTACAAGCCAAGGATGATCTGAGATCACCAACACACCACCAGAAGGAAAGCAGCCTGGAAAGACCCATTCCCGGTGTCCTCGAGGGCACGTGGCCTTGCCGACACCTTCATCTCAAGACTCTGGCCTCCAGAATTTGGACAGAGTCAAGTTCTCTAGTGTAAGCCACTCAGTTTATGGTGCTTTGCTAGGACAGCCCTAGAAAATGAAGACAATCTTCCCTCTGGTACCCCTCTCATCACTCTGACCTTACTTACTGTGTCTACTCACCTGACTATCGCCCCAGTAGACCCTAAGATCCATGAGCACAAGGGCTGCATCTGCCTACTCACCACTATATCGTAAGCCCACTTCTGCCACCCCGGAAGTGAGGCCTTTCCCTGGCTAGTTCCAGAATCTCAGACACGAGACGTTCCCTCTCTGAGTGTCCATTTCCCCATTTGTGTACTGCAGGAAAAGGAAAGAACTGGACCAGAGGACATCTGTGAGCCCTTCCGACTCAAAACCGCCAGGACTCACCACCGAAGGTGTCAAGGTCAGACCAGGACACAGAGCCACACCTGGGTGTTCCACGCAGGACAGGTGGGACACAGGGACAGGCCACGGAGATGCGGGAAGACTGGAAGACTGTGACAACTTCCCTCCCCTGAGACATCTCCAATGACAGCAGGGACAGCCTCCCTCTACGGCTTCTGGAACCCACGTGCAGAGACACACACCCCGATTCAGCATGAACTGGCGACTCCTGCCCTCAAGGCAATACTCACTCCCTGTGGGCTGTTCCTGCTCACAAAGGACAGTTCCCAAAGGGGTCGGTCTCCTGGACAGTGGGCACCAAGTGCTACGAGGCCGGGGGCTGAGGGCAGGGGACAACAGGCTCTCTGAGAAGTCCTGTGCCCTGACAAAGTGGAGAAATAGTGACATGGGTACCTCCCCACCACGTACGCCCCTGCTAACAGCAGAGTTCTGCCTCCTCCTGGAAGAGGTCGTGCCGATGAGCGAACAGGCGAATAGAGATGACTGCACGAGGGAGGTGACAGCCAACTTCCCACCCACGTACCCAGCGCTGCCCCGGCTCGGCCCTAGCCCCCCGCCTCCCTGAGGTCCTCCGGAAAGGAGGGGTCCCCAGGAAGGAGGTACTCACCCACACTGCTGAGTGAGCTGCTGCTCTCCGAGTCTGAGGGCATGATGGACAAGACGCTGTAGGTAGAGCCTGCAGGCAGAAAGAGGGGCCGTTTGTTACTGATCCCAAAGGGCTCACTTGTCTACACTCCAAACCACTGTCAGACCAACTGACTTCAGTGGGTGCCAGGCTGAGAACCAGCACCGCAGCAAGCACTAGACAGCAGAATCACGGGCCGGGCAGGGGAGACGTGGTCGACAGGGTCTCGTCTGCGGTGTTTCGGCCCCAGCTTCCGCCTCACCTTTGGCCACCTTCTGAGTGATCTCTGCACGGCAGAGGACAGCTTAGAGTCAGTCAGCTGGCTTCTTGTCAGGACATCTGGGAAAAGGCTTACTTAGCAAGGGAGCCACACACCCAGGGTGACAAGGGGCCTGGGGATTTCCTACAGGTTTGTATCAGGGTGATTCTGGCTTCCATATAGAGAGTAACAGAGCCTAAGTGAGCATCTGTGAAGCTTTTGTTCTTCATGCCAGACTGTTCTGCTCTTAGGTTCTAACTGTATTCAAGCTCAGTCCTTAATAATTTAGTCAGTGGCTGCCCCCTTAGTAAAAGTTACTCATAAAATTATGAGCAATTACACAGTCACCAAAGCTGGGGGATAACAAGTTTTTTCAAGGGCGGGGGGGTTGACACTTGTTGACTCCTAGTGGCAGACACATAACCACCATGGTTTGCTTTGAATTCAAATATCTTCAAAGCTAGGATGTTACCTGCCTGGTATCAGGAAAAACCTCTGGGTCAAGAAATCCAGATCTGAGCCCAGCTCTTATCCACATGTGAGTAGCTGGCCAGTGGCCTTGGTTTTCTGGATCTCTGTTTCTCAAGTCTGTAACACGAAGGGGTTCAACCAGACGGCTCAGAAGGTCCTTTCCCCTGACGCATTTCAGAGATAACGTTTCCCATGATGAACAGAAACAAAGGTGTGCTTTGCTTACCAAGACTACAGATGACACAAAAGCAAGAGGGTGGGCGAATCGACCCAGAGATTGAATGGGAGTTGAAAAAAGCACAACATGCAGAGATGGTGGGTCAAATACAACAAGACAATGGGAAGAATGCAATGTTTTGTTCTTGGAACCGAAAGAACTACACAATGAAGGCGTGTGTGCACTGGGCAAAGTGGGTGAGCCAGAGATGAGATTTTTGCAATAAAGCCTTTAAATGAGCCCTAGGGCTTTGGTGTCAGAAAGCAACCAAGAATTAATGAGACCTTGGACTCCAGGATCAAAAATGCAGGGTCAAATCTAAGAGGTTCTCTCCCATCTCAACTGTTGACTAGCTACTCTACACCTGCACACCCTCAGAAGGGAAAGAAAAGGGACAAAGACATGGAGTGAGCAGGGGAGAAGGAGAAGAGCAAGGAAACTCACGGATGAGGGGACGAAGAGGTGCACCAGGGGACAGGGAAGACCCGGAAAGGATGGGGAAGACGTGGAGGGGAAAGATGAAGACCACACACAGAGGGCAGGGCAACGAACAGCCCCGGCATGCCCACCAGAGAGAGACGAAAGGAGAGAGGGGAAAAGAGAGAAAATTAGAAAAGAGGGACTTCGATAATGGCAAGCAGTGCAACAGTGGCCTGCGGCAGCCAATGGCCTCATTATCACATTTTCTGAGAATCTCTGGAGAACCTCTGGGCACGTAGCATGGATGGAAGAGGCTTGCTTGGGAAGTGGAAAGGACCACCCAAAGGGATTCAACTTGTTCAACTGGCCTCCAACAGCACACCTGAAACAGCTGCTGGATGCAGGGCAGGGTGGCATAACGGTCAGTACTGCCTCGGTCCGAGAAGACCCAGGTGCTGGGGGCTCTCACAACACATGCATTCACTCCGTGCCCACCTGGCAGGGATATCATAGGTGGGCTCTGCATATCCTCTGAAGGGAGACAGAACCAGAAAACCCCCAGCAACCCAGCAAGTCGTCTATCAATCCTACTAAAAAATATGTAAGCGATGTTCAGTGAGCTATATCCTGCATTTCAAATTCTCACAGCATTCCTCTTCCCCTATCATAAACATCAAGCATGACATAAAGATCTATGAAATAAGTCAGGTGCGATGCAGCCAATCCATGGGTGTCTTCAAAAACCAAGAATACAACAGCATGCCTATCTGCTAAACTCAAATGCTATTTTCTTAATTATTTTTTTTTTTGCTGCCATGGGGGGCAGGGGGTGGTTAAAAGGGTTAGGGAGTAATATACCAAACCAGCCGGTATGTTGGAGTACTGTTTTCAAAAGACAGCTACTCAGATAAAGCAGGCATCGCTACACCATCCCGCTCACACCTCAGAGATCTGAGCTCAGCCCAGCCCTGCTTATGACACCACAGGCTGTGCTCTGGTGATGCTCCTTGCAGAACGCTGTGCCTCTTTCTCATTATTGGCATCAGCAGCGGCCCATCTTCCAGTAAACCGCCCCTCCCCTGCAGATTGTCTCTCTCCTCCCCCATGGTGAGTTTCCACTGTTAATTAAACTTGGCAGACACCCTTCTCTCTCTCCTCCCACCTTCCCCCCTGGCTGGGAGGAGTCAACTGGCCAACCAACACACTCTGTTCCTCTTCCCTGCCCCCTGTGTCCTGACCTGATGGGGCTGTGGGGCCTGACCCGGGAGCAGTATGACATCTTTATCTGCATCTCCGGGCATTACCTCCCCCGAGCTGGCTGGCAGGGCTCCTGGGAGCCAGTGCTGGGGCTGCCAGGGGACGATGAAAATTGGACAAGGTCCAGTTTCTACAATGTTCCCAGGGCCTTAGACGTCATTCGGGGGGGAAAAAAAGGTCCGAAGACGACACTGTCTTGGTCATGCTTTGTCTCTGTGGCCATTGTTGTCTTTAAAAGCCTGTGTGGTCGGGACTGTCGGGAAAAGGCAAAAGGAGTCACTTTCCTCCAAAGTCACGCGGTGTCTTTGCTAAGCGATGGCTTCCGAGGGGTGAGACAGACGTCACCTACCCCTGGGATTTCACAATCCATTCTGGAGGCCAACAGGGGTCCCATCTCACTGTGCACGCTCCCCTGCCCCGCAAAGCCCCTCACCCTTGGCCATGTGAGCAGGTAGGAGTTCCCTTGAAGGCACCGGCACACATCGCCCGCCCACCCCAAACCCAAAGGCACACCCTCCACCTATCAGAGAGGTCTGGATGAACGAGGGCCAGCTTCCCACACCGCTACTGCCTCCACCGCCTCCCCCTCCACCCCCACAGAACAGCAAGGCACTGACACTCCGGACGGTTGCCACAAACTCAGACAAGCCAGTGCAGAGGTCCTGAGAGGACCCGGAGAAAGTTGCATGATCGTGAGAGTTCCAGAGGAGAGCAGAGTGGGAGCCAGGTTCTCGTGGCCGTGTGGAGCAGAGTGATGATACAAGGGGTTCCCTGCACAGCAGTTACCTGGGGAACCAGTCAAGGTGCAGGCTCTGGCTGGGGAGACCTGGGGTGGGGCCTGAGACTCTGCATTTCTAACACGCCTGCAGGGAGTGAGGTCCACAGGGGGACTGAAAGCAAGGCTGACCCGAGTCAGCAGGCAGGCAGGGACGTGTGTGGGAGCCATGGCAGAAGCCCTGGGAGAGAGCTGGCAGACGGGACTGGCCTGGGCCACAGGCATTGTCTGCGTTCTTCCCCAGAGGCCGCAATGCTAATTGTATTTACTCTGTGACTCAGCCCCACTGGGTCACAGAGACCACTTCAAAAGAACTTCCAGTAAAATCACCCAAGCGGTAACAGAACGCCCAGCCCTCCGAGGCCCCCTCCTGGGGCCTGTGCACCTCCCCCCGCCGTCCCGCCCGCCCCCCCAGAACACACCCCTCCATTCACCTGGGGCTTGTAAAGGCCCCCAGTGACTCACGCTTCCTCCCCAAGAAACCAAGAACCAAAGGGGTTTGCTCCAGCCTCCAGCGGCAGGCAGAGTCCTCTCAGTGCTCCAGCCTGAGGTGCCGAGCGACACAGCTCTGGGCGCTGGGAGGACATGCACCTCCCCCAGCACCCAGGAAGCAAGCCGCTCTTCCCTGGGGGCTCTGCGACAGGGCGGGAAGGATCACCACCAGGCCACCTGTCCCAGCCCAGAACCCTCCCTCCGGCTCAGAGCTGACCACCCACGGATGGCCGGCCGAGGGCAACCAGTCACTCTCACGCCCACCTGCGTCCGACAGTCCTAGCACACGGCTAAGCCCTGTGAGCCTGACACTGGGCTGGGTTTAAGAGACAGAAGAGAAGCCAGGGGCTCAAGAGGCGACTTGCCTGCTGAGAGTCTATGGAAGGCCCTTCCCCTCTCTGAGCCTGGGGCCCATCTGCAAACCCGAGGGAGCAGTGACTAGAAGACTGATGGTACCTTCAGCCTGGGTTCAACTCCCAGCTCTGCCCCTTAGCGGCTGTGTACCCTCAGCCTCTCACTGCCTCCACGTGCACGTCTGTAAAATGGGACAAGAGGAGTACTAACCTCACAGAGTATCAACTGAGTTAATGTGAAAAGGCCGTGACACAGCGCTTGGCCCCGCCAGCGCCCCGAGGGTCGGCTGCTGCTCCTGCAGTCAAACCAGACCTTCCAACCCCGCTGTCCTCAATCCTTGGGTTACCCATAAGGAAAGCTGTCTGCCAGGGTGACAAGGCTGAACAGTCCACAATGACAAACTGCTGGGCTGCAGAGCACTAATAATAACAACACCAGTCATAATAACAGCAGCAGCTGATACTGAGCCCTGTAAGCGCTGGGATGTACTAAACTCTGCATGTATTCTCTCAGTGAATTCCCACACTAACCCTGAGGTTGTCATTACACCTGCAATGACAGAGGAGAAAACAAAGGGTTACAACCATGAAGTCACTTGCTTAAGGTCATGGGGTGAACAGGATACAAACCCAGACAGTCCAGCTCAACATCTGTGCTCCTGATCCCTAGTCACAACACTGCTGCCCAGCTCTAAAGGTCTGGCAGTCCGGGGAGACTTCATGGAGGAAGGAGCCTGGAGGCTGGTGGACTTGGACAAGCACCAAGAAGCCAGTCAGCCTGGAGGAGACGTAGGCAGAACCCACCCCTCTGTGTATGTGAGAAGTCTCAGAGCAGGGCCGCCCCTGTCCAGGGCCTCACAGTTTGGAATCCCCCAGAGAGGGCTTATGCCTTCTGAGCCAGACACTGTGCGCTGAGCAGGGCCTGGGGACTAGAAGTGAGAAGAAGGAAAGAGGGGTGAGCTGTGGCTTATGGCCCTGACACTTGCTACTCCTTCCTCCCATCCCATGTCCAGACCGTGCTGGGTGCTGAGACACTTGACTCCCTGAACTGTAGGTATGAGAAGGAGGCAGGCAGGTGAAAGTGCTGTGTGCTGAGCCTGCCTCCGTTGCTTCTAAGGACCTCGGGAGCTGCTGGGAGGGTGAGCGCCTCTGGCTGCTGAGAAGCCCCGTTGCAGAACCACAGTTCAGTGCAGCTATGCCCCTCCCTAGGGCCTCAGCTTCCTCCTCCTTTAACAAGAGGGCCCCAGATTGTGAATGCGGAGACCCACGGTTGGAGGCCGACAAGTCCAGACATTTCAGGAGATAGGGAGTGACTGGGGCCCTGGAATGGAGCAGCCATGGAGCCTGGCACATTGACCAAGAAAGTCCTGCTTCAGGTACCCGACATGCCCACCTCCAGGGGGGAAAGCACCTTCTCCCTGCCATACACGAGAAGGCTGGTGCCTCCTGCCCAGGCTGGGTGACAGGTGTCACCTGACCTAGAAAGCCCAGGAAGTGGCCCAAAGCAGGATCTGGATGGCTTAAGGAAGGGAGGCTGGGCTGGTCATCATTTCCACCCTGGAGGGTAGGGAGGAGACTGAGACAGACTTCAAGAGTCTCCTACTAAAACGCAATGATGTAATGGGGCGTGTTCATTATCAATGAGCACAGCCACACCTGATGGGCCCCCCGAAACAAAGAACACAGACGAGAGAGTGGAGAAGGGCCGGCTGCGGAGTCACTGCTCTACTGCCCTCACCGAGCTCACGCCCCTAAGTCAGCAGCCAAGAGGACACACCGAGGCGGGACAGGAAATAGTGCAGCACAGGCAGCCAAGCTTCCACTGCGCTGCAGCCAGACACGGCACAGTGAGCGCGAGCGCCCTGGAATAAACTGATCAGCACCAGGAGTCCAACAGACCAGCACCCTCCTCTGTCTGGCCTGTGACTGAGTGGCATGTGCTGCCCTCCACCACAACCTTGCACCGGACGTTGTTGGTACAAGGACAGGCCCTGGGCCCACACGCCCTGAGCTCACGCTTGCCACCTACCAGCAGTGTGACCGTAAGCAAGCTGCTTCCACTTTCTGCCCTTCATTTCCTGGTTGATGAAATAGGAAGAATTCTGGCCTGTAAGAACTGAATGAGGAAAGGTAAAGCCCTGGGGATGGAGCCAGGCACACAGACACGCGCTTCACAAACGTTAGTTCCCATTCTTGTTACCTGGCTCTCGACCTTGAGTGTCCGCTCCCGATAGCTGAATCTGGCCCTGCTATGCCTTTGTTTTCTTCCCCTCGGTATAAGGAGGCCTCCCACCCCCTTCCATCATTCTGCCCAGCTATGGCCAATTCCAAGCCTTTCCAGCCTCACTTGACGATCTCTTGTCCTCTGAATCAGACAGAACAAGACAGAGTGTTCACTGTGTGCTGAGCATCACACCAGGCCACGCTCCAACCTTCTCATGACTCTCACCTGCACATATATGGGCATCGGTCAGCCCTTCAAGAGAGATGGAATAATGGTGCTCTGCACAGACACCATCCCTTAGAAGGCATGCCTGCCCTGGGAACACAAAGCCCACTGCTTCACCAAATGCTTAGTGAACAAACTGGGGATGCAGCAGAGAATAAGACAGAGAGTCCCTGCCCTCATGGTGTTCAAAGGAGTGCGGATAGGAGAGAAATAACTCAACAAGCCAATGCAAACTGCATTAGGTAGTAAGTGCTATGAAGAAAATTATAGCAGGGTAAAATGGAGGGTGAGTGGGGTAGGGCAGGGAGGCGGCTATGGTGGGACAAGGGTCAGGGGAGGTCTCTCTGGGATGTCACATCTGAACAGAGACCTGACGGAGTCTGGAGGAAGCTGAGTGCTGGAGGAAGACTGTTCCAGGTAGAGGAACAGCAAGTGCAAAGGCCCTGGGCTCAGACCAGGAAGTGGGGAAGGACATGACACCCCAGGCTGGACAGGTCAGGGACACTCAGTCCAGAGGCCAGAGACGGTCATTACAAAGGAAAGGTCTTGTCTTCATCAGCAACGAGTTGCCATTCACCCCCCTCTTCCTTCAACAGCATTGACACCTCTCCCTTGCATGCTTTGTGTGGTGCCTTGGCTATTACTGACCACCAAGGCAGCTCAGTCTGGGTCCCCAGGACTCTGAGATCAAGGAGGAAAACCACTTACCCTCCCACCACGCCAACAGCCCTGCTGAGTTTGAACCTACTGAGACACCTGCCACAGGGATGGGAGGTACAAAGTGACCGCACAGGAGCAGAAGCTGGATGGACCTGGGCTCTCCCACTCTGGCCATACACTCAAGAACACCAAACAGCCAAAACAATCTTGGAAAAGAAGAGTAGAGCTGGAGGACTCACACTTCTTGACTGGGGACAAAGCTGCAGAAATCAGAACAGTGTGGTACTGGCTTAAAGGCAGACATATAAACTAATAGAACAGAACACAGAGCCCAGAAACTAACCTTTGCATAATGGTCGAGTAATTTTTGACAGGTGCTGAAAGACCATCCAATGAGGAAAGAAGAGTGTCTTCAAGAAATGATGCTGGGAAAACTTGATATCCACATGTAAAAGGAAGAATTTGGACCCTTTCCTAATACCATATACAAAAATTAACTCAAAAGGAATCAAAGTCTTAAAGATAAGGGCTAAAACTAGAGAACTTTTAGCAAATGTCAAGATACTGAATTTGGCAGGGATTTCTTGGAAATGACACCAGAGACATAGCAACAAAAGAAAAAACAGACATACTGGACTTCACGAAATTTTTTAAAATGGTAAATGGAAAAACACTGTCAACAGAGTAAAAAGGCAACACACAGAATCAGAGAAAATATTTGCAAATCACATATCTGATAGGAAATTAGTATCAGTATGTGAATGCTAAATCACTTCAGTTGTGTCCAACTCTTTGCAACCCTATGGACTGTAGCCTGCCAGGCTCCTCTGTCCATGGGATTCTCTAGGCAAGAATACTGGAGTGGGGTGCCATGCCCTTCCAACCTAAGGACTGAACCTGTGTCTCTTATATCTCCTGCACTGGCAGGCGGATTCTTTTCCACTAGCACCACCTAGGAAGCCCCAGAACAGAGAACTCCTAAAACTCAACAACAGAAAATGCTCAGAATTAGGCATGACTTGATAGACATTTCTCCAAAAAAGATATACAAATAGCCAACAGTTACATGAAAAGATGTTCAACATCCCTAGCCATTAGGGAAATACAAATCAAACCACAATGAGAAGCTACCTCATATCGCTTAGGATGGCTACTATAAAAAAATAAAATAGGAAGTCTTGGTACAGATGTGGAAAAACTGGATCCCTTATGTACTACTGGTAGGAATGGAAAATGGTAGAACCACTGTGGAAACTAGTATGGTGGTGTCACAGAAAATCAAAAATAGTATTACTATATGATCCAACATATCCATCTTGGGCATCCACCCCAAAACACTGAAATGAGGGTCTCAAAGAGGTGATCCTACACCCATGGTCATAGTAGCATTATTCACAAAGGTACACCTGAAATGTATAAGCAATACGAGTGTCTACTGATGCATGAAATGATAAGCAAAATGTGGTATATACATACAATACAATATTACTCAACCTTAAAAAGGCAAGCGATTTGGGTGTCTTCTACAACATGGATGAATTCTAAGGACATTATGCCAAGTGAAATAAGCCAGTCACAGAGACACAAAAAAAGTGTTTGGTTCCATTTCTATGAAGTACTTAGAGCAGTCAAAACTGTAGAGAAAGCAGGATAGTGGCTGCCAGGGTGAGAGGGGAAAAAGGGAGTCACTATTTAACGGGTGTAGTTTTCGTCTTGCAGGATGCAAACAGTTTTGGAGGGGGATGGCAGGGATGGCAGCACACTATGAATGTTTTTATTAATAACATTGATGGGTAAGATGGTAAATTCTAGGTTTACTTTCCCACATCAGAAAAACTGGTAGCAAAAAGCAAAATAAATGAAAAACAGTGGGGGCGAAGCGGGGGTGGCACAGAAGCCACCTTTATCTCCCTCCCTCTCCATTAAAATAATACAAAATCTTTGGGGCTTCAGGGTGACCCAAACGCCACTAAGCATCACAAAATCCTACAACTTTGATCCAGTAAAGCCCCAGTCCCTCAGTCCTGGAAGTCAAGAACACTGCAAGCTTCTGAGCACAGGAGTAAGACAGCAGGGATGAGCGTCGGGACAATGTCTCCAGCACTTGTGATCAGGGTGGATGGAAAGAGGAAGGCCTGGAAGTAAAGAGAACAGTTAGGATGCTCCTGCAAGAGCTCCCCTGAACCACTGGTCAGGCGTGCGAGCTGAGCAGGGACAGAGACTGCAGAGGGGAGGACAGGCTAGGATGAAGAAACTGTGGGTGGGGAGAAGTGGAGCGTGATACTGGGTCGGGATGAAGGTACTGGAAGGTACTTCAGTTAACAGGGGCAGAGGACTGAAGAAGGCTGGTGAAGAGAGACGAGGAGACCCTGCTGAGGCTAAGGCTGAATGAACGTGCTACAGGAAGTCTCTGCGGAGGTCCCCTGCTGCTGACAGTCAGAAAGTGGAGCTGGGGAGCCAAGTTCAAGCTAACACAGTCACCCCGTAGAGCGTGGAGGATATGAGTGACCAGCCTAGAGTGGATCACTGGCAATGTGAAGGCCTTGGGTGAGAAAAAAGCGAGGGGAAGGGGAAGGTCAGATCTAGGACTTCCTAAATAGTACCCATGCAGGAAGTATTGTTCCAAGCACTGTGTTGTTGGTGAAGTCACTAAGTCACGTCTGACTCTATTGCAACCCCATGGACCGTAGCCCACCAGGCTCCCCTGTCCATGAGATGTCCCAGGCAAGAATACTGGACTGAGTTGCCATTTCCTTCTCCAGGGGATCTTCCTGATCCAGGGATGGAATCCAAGTCTCCTATTTGGCAGGTAGATTCTTTACCACTTAGTCACCTGAGAAGCTTACTGTTCTAAGCACATACAGGACAAAATCCTAGGACATGTGAACTGTGGGGACAGGAGAAGGAATACAAATTTCAGAAAGAGACACGGAAAGACTACTTGGGGAAACAGGCGGAATAAGAGAATTAAGCCTTCCCGAAGGCAGTGGGGTAGAGTGGTTGGAGGGGCTGGTCTGCCATGCCAAACGCTAGGCTAGGACACAGAGCACAAACATTTGATTCGGTCATCTGGAGGTCAGTGATGTTCTGCTAATGAAGTATGGCTATTGATTGGCTTTGGTTTCTCCACCAAAACTGCAGGGCTTGGATTAGAACAGAAAAGGCAAGAGGTTCATCATGAAAGAACTGCCATGTCTTGTGACAACTGCCTGCTGTGCTTAAGGAGCGTGAGGCTACACCTGTGCTTAGGAAAGGAGCCCAGGATGGGTCAGTGGTGTCTGCCAAGGCCAAGACCAGGAGGTATGTATGCACTGCTCCTGATCTGTGTTGTTCCTAAGGGCCAGTCCAGCAACAGAAACACTATTTCACGGTTCCCAGCTCTTAGCAAGCTTACTGCAATCAATCACTGACGAGAATTAACTCCCAAATCCAATCTGTTTCTCCAACATTCTTTAAACGCCCAGGACCGAAAGGGCCCTCAGGGAAAATAAAAGGACAATGATCTCATCTATTCTTTGCTTGAGGCTCTGAGAAACAACAGTATAGAGAAGAATGTGGCCCTCCAGGGGTCTCCCAGAGGTCCTGCCCCAAGTAAGCAGCTGTCCCACCCAAGAGCCCTGGGACACTCTGCATGCCTTTTCCTCTTGGATAAGGTGACATCACCCAGAGAGATTCACACTTATTTGCACAATGCTTTTATGGATTTTGAAAGGACCTTCAGAAGAAGATGAAAGGAGTCCATTTTCAAAACCACAGGGACATTTTACAAAGTTTTACAAAAAGGACAGCTACATGTACTCACCTGCAGGAATCTGCTCAGGTACCAAATACTGAAGCTGAAGCGCCAATACTTTGGCCACCTGATGTGAAGAGCCAACTCATTAGAAAAGACCCTGATGCTGGGAAAGATTGAGGGCAGGAGGAGAAGGGGACAACAGAAGTCAAGATGGTTGTATGGCATCACTGACTCAATGGACATGAGTTCGAACCAGTTCCGGGAGATGGTGAAGGACAGGGAAGCCTGGTGTGCTGCAGTCCATGGGGTCGCAAAGAGTTGGACACAACTGAGCAGGCTAAACAACCACCACCAGATGCTGTCACACCCCAACAGGGGAGAGCACTTGGGCTGCGACCCACTGCGTGAACACACTCAAGCAGTGTTCTCCTTTTGCCAGCCATCTCCTGCACCCCGCCACAGATAAAGGTGAAACATCAAGAGCATCCTTTTCCCTAGAATCTTGCAACAAAGCCTTCCATCATGTTCCAGTTTCTAACCTATAATTTCATCAAATCCAGCGCTCACATTTACCTTAAACCTGAGTACATAACCAATCACCTACTCCAAAGCCCAGAAAATGGGCCCATGGCCACTCTTTCCTCAAATGAAGAAATAAGAGTTCCCCCTACACCCTACCCCAGGCAAAATCTGGCCACACACAATCTACGAATTGTCCCCATTCAGCCCCAGGAAATGGGGGAGGTATGATCACTGAAGGATTTTAGGTTTGGAGATGGATGGCAGGGATAGTAGCACACTATGAATGTTGTTATTGATAATATTGACGGTTAAGATGGTAAATTGTAGGTTTACTTTACCACATCAGAAAAACTGGTAGCAAAAAGCAAAACAAATGAAAAACAGTGGAGGGGGGTGGGGAAGGCACCTTTATCTCCCTCCCTCTCCTGTGATCCAAACCCCACCAAGCATCACATAATCCTACAATGACTTTGATCCCGGAAAGCCCCAGCCCCTCAGTCCTGGAAGTCAAGAACGCCCCAGGCTTCTGAGAAGGGGGAGGAGATCACAAAAGTATTTCAAATGCACAAATGTGGGTTACCTTTCACACACAAAGGCAATCCTCAAGAGACAAAGTTGATCGTGATAACAAAAGAAGGTATTTCACTTTTCTTGTGCAAGGAGAAGGAAAAAAAAAAATCCACATCCACAACCGCAGAGTGTAGCAAATGAAACCAAAGCACACCAGTCCCCAGAGACCTCAGGGTCCTCCCAGCTCCTGGCACACTGGCCACCTGCAGGGAACCCTGACGGCACACGCACTCAGGGTCCTTGAGTCAATGGGAATCCCCGTGCTAACGTCACTGTGCTGTGCCTGCCATGCCCGGCCCTAGCACAAGGCCAATGCTTAGTTAAAGCTTGAAGAGTAACAGCTGGATCCTTGTTCTCAGTTGCACTTCAGCCTCCTCAGAGCTTACGGGGCCCCTATGCCACCCAGCCTTGACCTTCTACAGATGTCCAGAGGAGACACACGGAGCCAGGTGACGTGGCGAGCTGGAGACAGTGCCAAGGCCAGCTTCAGGGTCCCTCATCACTACAGAACCACACATAATAGAAATAATCTGCAAAGGGCTGAATTGTGTTCCCTCTGAAATTCAAATGTCAAAGTCCTAACTCCCCAGAATCGCAGCATGTGACTCTGTTTAGAGATGGGGTCTTCAAAGAGGAAATCCAATTAACACCAGGTCAGTAGGGTGGGCCCTAATCTTTCTAAGAAGAGGAAATTTGGACATAGACAAGTGCACACACACAGAAGAAAGACCCTTGAGGATACAGAGAGAAGATGGCTGTCTATAAGCCAATGCAAGAGACAGGTCTCACAAGAAACCAGCCCTGCTGACACCCTGATCAGGGACTTGCAGTCGCCAGGACTGTGAGACAATAGACGCCCATCGACTGAGCCCCCAAGTCTGTGGTACTTTGTTACAGCAGCCCTTCCACACTCATCCAGTTGCTACCGTGCCAGGCTTTGCACAGCCCTATCTAACACAGACATTGTCCACAGTGAAAGCCATGGAAAACTGTCAAATGAATCCTTTATCCTGGGTTTCCCTGGTGGTCGAGCAGTTAAGAATCCACCTGCCAATGCACAGGACACGGGATCAGTCCTTGGTTGGGGAAAGTCCCACATGCCAAGGAGCAAACAAGCCCAGGAACCACAACCGCTGAAGCTTGAGAGACTGGAGTGTGTACTCCACAAGAGAAGCCATCACAAGAAGTCCATGCACCAGAACGAAGAGTAGTTCCCCTGCCGCAACTAGAGCAAGCCCACACGCGGCAATGAAGACTCAGCACAGCCAAAAATAAATAAATCTTCTTTATAAAAATGCTATCCTACTTAAAACTCACACACTCCAGAAAAGGGATACTGCTATTAGCCTCAATTTATAGACAAGGTTCCTGTAGCTCAGAAAGATGAAGGAGCCAGACATAGATTATTCAGCTAGACTTGGAACAAATGTCCCCAGTTCTGGGCCCTGCACCTTTACCCCTGAGCTGCCTCTAAGCCAAACCCTGCTCCCTCTGCCTGTCCCCCACCCACTCAGCAGCTCCAGTATTATCCCAGAATGGCCCTGCCCACCCGGACCACCGATGACCACCATCTGAGACCACTGCCTTCCTCGTCACCCTCAGGCCTCCCAACAGCCACTTAAGGAAACTCTGTTGTCTACCATGAATAGTTCTGGTGTCTTTTTTTCTTTTTTAAATGAATACTGTTTTCATCATCAGGAAAAAAAATATTCAAAAAGTTAACTCTGTTAATGAATTCTATAGACTCTTCAGCCTGTGTGCAAATAAATAAATGATCAAAAGGAATATCTTTGGAAACACAATTAAGAATAAAAAGGGGGAAAAAAATAAAAGCAACCTTTGCCAGTGTCCCATCAGCCAAGATGAGATAAGGGACTCACGGGGCAAAAAGAAGACCGTCACGGCCAATAACCCTAGTCAGCCCATCTCCCGAAAACATCTATTTTTAAAAGCATGTTCCATTTCATCACATTTCAGAAAAACAAAGAAGAGACCTTGAGGGGCAGACAGGCAGGCTCCAAAGCGAAATGCAGCACGCTCACAGCTCACAGCAGCGGTGTGGTCGCCCGTGGCCAGACAGTGATTTTCATCTGAAAAATGCGAATCTCCAGTGACAGATGGAGCTCAGATACAGAGCTACCATCAGCATGCAGCCCAACAAAGCGCCAATTTTCATATCTCCTAGGGCCGGCTGGGCCCCCAACTTCTTAGTTTAAATGGAAACTGTCAGACCAGATTTTGTGCAAACATGCACTTTCCTTGGGGGCAAACATTCTGAGTCTACAACCTGTTCTTTCATTTTCCCAGCTTTCTGTCCATGGCAACAACATCAAAGATGAGAGAGGCGGGTGGGGAGGGCTGTCAGGAGCACCAGAGAACAGAGCAAACACGAAGTGCAGAAGAGCTGGCTGAATAACCAGGAGGCGACAAGCAGCAGGCGCCTCTCTACGCTGCCCCTCGCTGTCAATCACAGGCAGACAGGGCGGGGCCGCATGGGAAGAGAGTGCCCCTTCTTCTGCAGCTCCTGCGAGGATGTACCAGTCTGTGTTAGCACAGCTTCCCTCCTGATAAGCTCCAAGGTCCTGGAGAGGGAAATGACACAACAAAATACGCGCACAAGCAAACACACACACACACAGACCCACACATACAGAACTGCTGGGGCGGGGAGAGGCGACCATGCAGACAGTGAAAGCAGAATTCCCATTGGAACAGGATTAGGTGACGGGGTTAAACGTATGACTAATATTCACAGGAAAAGCTGCTGGACACTGTTTCAGCTGCTGATACCAATTCTTCTGAACCACTTTAAAACGCCAGTCACTTTTTCATTCTAAGCTTATTCATTAGAGCCTCTTTAAACCGTCTCAAAAGACAGACAGGCTTCTGCCCAAACCCACCTTCATGCCATCAGCATGCTTCAGGCAGATGGAAGGAATTCTGAGGCAGGGACATCTGTAAGGACCATTCCAGCCCCTGTTACTAAATGCATCTTCCTCTAAAGTTTCATGCACTAAAAACCTCGTTAAGCCAAGTCACCTACTACAGACCGCATTCCTCTGAGGTGTGTGGTCTTCAGGAGCCTGCATGGTGTGTCTGGGGTTTGTGTTTGGTGCGGAGTGATGGAGAGACTCCCTCAAGATAACTGAAGAAGATTTGCCAAAACTGAAACACTTCAATCTTCCAGAGTCTCATTTCCCCAGTGTGTCTGCATCTCAAGCAGACATGTCAAAACCTGGCCGTGAGGAAGGCTCACAGCCCACAGGCAACCTCCCAGACCTGGGCCTGTGCCAGGAGAGTAACCAGTGAGGTTTCTCGATACGGGCATGATAAAAACACTAGGAAACATCATTTTTAATAGCAACCAAAAAGAGAGAGCAGCAATCCCCAAAACTCTGCGTACCCCAGAAAAACAAAGAGACCTTGTGAGGCAGACAACAAAAATGGAGTCTGGGGTGGGTCTCCCAGCTCAGAGCCTGCTGCCCGGGGCCCCACCCAGCCTGGAAGCCTGTGTGCAGTCACCTCTCCCATGCTGACGGCCACTCTGTCCACTGGCTCACCACAAAGGCCACTTGTTTCCCATGAGTGCCCAGAACAGCGGCTCAACCAGTTGGCCCGGTCGGGGACTGTGGTCCTGGTGGATGGGTGGTGACAGGGCTGCTGTGACCTCAACAGACAATTAGCAAGGTAGTGTTGAGTTTCCAAGCTCTGGCAGGTCACCTACCAGGCTGGGAGAGCATATAGGAGTCAGCTTGCAGACCCAGGAAGGGGTCAGGCAGGGTCAGCTGCAGGCTATTTCAACTCCATGCCTGTCCCTCCACACTAAGCACTGCTTCCTCTGACCCTGGCTGGGGGCAGGGGGGTGTGCAGGAGAAGAGAGGTGATCACAAGGAATTTAGAACCTGTCACACAAGACCTTGCCACATGAGGTCTTGGAGCACAGGATACAGGAGGACGGCTCTCCAAGGAGGTTGTTGGAAATGTGTGGGAACATGGTTCAGTGAACATATGATGAGGAGGGCCTCTGCGGCCCCCAAGGGGGTGGGGGCCAAAGATAATGAACATCTTAAATGTGCAGGAAAATCCAAAACCCGACAGCATCCGCTGGACACTCTGAAAGTCAGATCAATTGATCTTGGCTGTTCTAACCATACCTGAATATGGCGGTTCAGTATGGTTAGAACAGCCAAGGTAGATCGTGTCCAACTCTTTGCAACCCCATGGACCATGCAGTCCATGGAATTCTCCAGGCCAGAATACTGGAGTGGGTAGCCTTTCCCTTCTTCAGAGGATCTTCCCAATCCAGGGATCGAACCCAGGTCTCTCACATTGCAGGCGGATTCTTTACCAGCTGAGCCACAAGGAAGCCCATATCTGACATTAAACCACAACAAATGTGAGAGGTGGAAAAGAGCTAAAAGCTGCAAAAAGGAAAAAAATACTAGGTCTGAAGGAACAGACGACTCACTGTCTTTACATGACCAAATGGAGATGATGAGAAAAAGGGAAAATGTGGAGACAGTTTAGGGCCAAAACATCAAGAAGTATAACTGGCCAGAGTTACCCCAAGAAAGGCGAGCAGCTTCTCAAAGTGGGGTGCCCCCACTGCTGACACTGAGCTGCAAGAGATGGCTACTTAACCAGGGCTGCAGGGTGTCTTCAGCTAGTGGGCACTCGACTATGAGACCCACTCTGGTGCCTACATCCACCTGACCTACCTCCACATCCCTCACCAGTCCCTTCTTGCTATTGCCACCATCCAGGGGATACCTCTCCCAGCTCAACTGTTTCTTCCACTTCCCAACTCACCTCAAGTCTCCAGGGTCCCAGCTCTGCCACCTGCCACTGCGGACAAGGCACACAACACCTCTCTGTACCTGGTTTCCTCATCCACAATGGCTCCAGAGGATTCAGGGAATAACCAATGTCAAGAGTCTCAACAACAGAGTCATTCTGAGCTTCTGGAAACCCAGCAAGCACCACCTCCCAAAAGCACTTCCCAAGGCTCAGCTCTGTGCCATCTCCAAGCCTCCAGGAAGTCCTGGCTGCAGAATAAAGTCTGCCTTGAGGCTGGCATCCAAGGGTCTTCTTCAATGGCTGGGCCCAGCCTGCCTGCACCCTCTCCCATTGCTCTCCTCACCATGCAGGCCTCCAGCCTGGCTAATGGGCTATGCCCTCATCACTCCCTGCCCATGCCCACATATCCTACCTCCACCATCGCCACCACCTCTACCAAGGTCCACACCATCCCTCCAGTGTGCACACATGCACGCTCAGTCGCTCAGTCATATCTGACTCTTTGCAACCCCATGGACTGTGGCCCGTCAGGCTTCTCTGTCCATGGGATTTCCCAGGCAAGAATACTGGAGTGGGTTGTCATTTCCTCCTCCAGGGGATCGTCCCAGTTTGAAATGGGCCCTCTCCAAGGAGCCTTCCCAGACCTCTCCATCTGGAATGTATCTGTTCTGCTATCAGCCTGCTTACGCCTCCCTATGGTTCTAACCGACATCGAGCAGGTCTGGCTGCACCTGTGAGACTGGGTCCCAAGGCCCACATTGCGGCTGCACGGCCTGCACAGCTTCACGAGGCCCTCCACCTGGCTTCACGCTCTGCTGTTGCTGTCTTAAAATTATTGATGATTTACAAGTCAAGGGTCCTGCAATTTCACTTTGCACTGGGCTGCAAATTAAGTACCCAGTCCTGCTGAGGACTTACCAAGGAAGAGGCTTTTGGTAAGTCTGCATCCCTGCAGCAGTGCGCAGTGGCGCCTGTTAGCTAGCAGGGATTCACAGGAGGAGGAAAGGGGTAAGAGTCTAGTGTCTCTGCCACCTCGGGCAGCTCATCCATACGTGTGCAGCTCACCTTTCTCCCTTCCTTCCTGATCCCCCGACACACACTCATATGCAGCAGAGCACAGAGCAGCAACTGGCCTCAGATCATGCCCTCCCATCCCCACTACACAGCACTCAACAGGACACCACAAAAAGAGTCCTTTGACTCTCTTGAAAGACAGCATCTTCAGGACACACTGTTCTGCTGAACAGCTCACCACCTGAGAGCTTTAGGGTGCAGGACCCTGATTCAGGAGTCAACCCTGCTCTGCTGATTACCAACTGTACCACCTTGACCATGAGGTCCAGAAAGGGGGATGTGTGGACAGGCCCTCTCCAGCCTTCCCACCTGCCTCCCTGCCCTCCTTCAGACCTGGCTGCAGCCCTGTCCCTTCCTGCCACCTGGCTGGGTGGCAAGGGCCCGCCATGACCACCTCAGCCTGCTCTCACAGTCTTTATCTGTGGTGCCCACAAGCCCCAGAGTCAGGAGAACAGGACAGACATACCCACAGGCCAGACACGGCCTTAGGAACCAGGGAAGGTGGCCACTTCCCCTCACCAATGGACTCACCCTCCGTGCTGGCTCAGACCTACAAGAGGTCTGACACATGCCCTCAATCCCCCCTACCCCGTGACCCATAAGCAGCCTGCTGGCACTGGCACACAGCCCTAAGCCAAGCCAACTTGTGAGAAAAACTCCCTGGCCGTAAAAAACAAATGTATTTGGCCCATTATGAAAAGATAAAGATGGAGAACATAATAGAGTCCTCCCTCTTCATCTGATCTGGGGCCACGAAACAGAAAATTTCAGCTTAAACACACACTAGGTGTGTTTCAGCCCCCAAGATAACACTGTTTTCATGAAGAATCACAGAACATGTAAGACAGAGGGTAGATAAACAAGGTCCTGTTGTGTAACACAGGGAACTATATTCAATACCTTGTAATAACCTATAAAGAAAAAGAATATGAAGAATATATGTGTGCATAACTGAATCACTGCTGTACACCAGAAACTAACAACGCTACAAATCAACTATACTTCAGTTAAAAGAAAAAGAAGGCAACCCCGAAGACCAAGTAATCCAGTGCGCCCATTTGACAGATGAGGAAACAGGGGCTCTAGCAGGGTCAGAACTGCCTACCTCTCAGCTCCTAGGGCCCCACCATGCTTCACTTGGACACTGCATCCGTGCACTGTATTGGCACTAGCTGTTTACAAGCCGCCTCCCACACTCCACTGTGAGTTGCTGGAGACTAGGGTGTTAACTGTTTCACCTCTGCCGATCCAGTATCAGTCCCCAGGCCTGGCAACCATAGGCAACTCAATAAAGAAACAAACGACCTACAGAGACATACTGAAGGCAAACAAAGCTGGGCCTGGAGCCCCAGTTCCCGTGTTACCACCTTCCCGTTCTTCTCTCAGACTGAACGCAGTAGGTGCTGCTGCGTAACTTGGGTGAAAGGACAGGGGAATGGCAGGACCCGCATGCTGTATGCGGCCGTTAGGATGCTGGCCTGCGGGTCAGACTTGTTTCCAGTCCTGCCTGTGACCACACGAACTGCCCTCTCTGAACCTTGGTTTTTTCCATTGTCAACTGAGTATGGACTGATGACAACACGCAGGTGGAGCTGAGAGCACCAAAAACCCACGTCTCCCTCACCCATCAGCACACAAATTCTCCCTTAACCCTGGTAGTCAGTGAGAACAGACACCGTCAGTCCCACTGTACAGACGGGAAAACAAGATCTTGAGAGGCCATGCTGCTCTTGCAGTGCCCCCCTCCCATGCTCACCAGGGTGCTGACAAGAGCCCCAGGCCAGGGTAGGGGCAAGAAAGGGTTCCAGGGGTGCCTGCCTCTCAGAGAGCAACACCTGCCAACCCCACGTTGAGCTGGGCAGCAACTCCTGACTGTGCCCTGCTAAGTCCACAGCCAGTCCCTGGGTGCCATGGGGAAGCATCAGCTGTAGACCCCTCCATGCCGTGGACAGAAGTCCAAGGAAGGTCAGATGGCCAAGCCGAAAATACAGCCTAGAAATCACTGCTGCTGCTGCTAAGTCGCTTCAGTCGTGTCCGACTCTGTGCGACCCCATAGACGGCAGCCCACCAGGCTCCCCCATCCCTGGGATCCTCCAGGCAAGAACACTGGAGTGGGTTGCCATTTCCTTCTCCAATGCATGAAAATGAAAAGTGAAAGTGAAGTCGTTCAGTCATGTCCGACTCCTAGCGACCCCATGGACTGCAGCCTACCAGGCCCCTCCATCCATGGGATTTTCCAGACAAGAGTACTGGAGTGGGTTGCCATTGCCTTCTCCGCTAGAAGTCACAGCAGACACCATTACCTGGTTTTCTGGTTCTCCCCGGCGGAGACATTGTTAACGGCAGATGGAGTGAGAGGGCAGTTTCAGCACGTACCTGCCCCTGGACCTGAGCTGGGACATCCCCTTTTCCACTCCCCACTGTGTCCTCTTCCCAACAGAGCGATCCTGGGTCCCTCCCACAGTGGGGCTGACCTCTCTATCCTCAGGTACCAGAGCAGGTAGACAAAGCCTGTTTCTAAACCCACAGACACCAACCAAGACTTTGGTACAAGGCGCTATGGGGAAGAACACAGTCCCCATAGACAGCCATGTGTATCTGTATCCACTGCATGGTGACTGGAGTCTCCACTGCCCACTGAGAGGCTGAATCCTAGCCCACGTGTGTATGTGCACGTGTCAGGCTATCTGCTGGGGTGATCAGTAACCCCGAGGCGATACCCGTGTGAGCGCTGCAGCCCACCTGCCTGCCAGGAATTCCAGCTCACACATGTTCTGTATGACTCCAGGCACCTTCCTTAACCTCTCTGTGCCTCGCTGGTCTCTCCCGTAAAACAGGGATGATAAAAGTATCCACCTGCCAGGGTTTTGGGGAAGATGAAATGAGGTAACATTTGGCACAATATTTAGCATATAATAAAAGCTCCATTTTCCCCCAGCACAATGTTAATAGAGTGGCTTCTGGGATTTATGTGTGCTTTTCTTTTTTCTTCTTCATTAACTGAATTTCCTACATGAATGTACATGTTTTACTGTTAGCAAAGAATAAAGCCTTTTTTTTTTTAAGCTAGGGTAGGCAGAATCCCAAGCAACCCTTTCCTCTAAAACACACAGTGCCGAAGTAGGCCTGCCCCTGCCAGTCTGTTTTGAGAGAGTTTTGAGAGGCCCTCTTTGGGGCAGGGCACTCTACTGCCCAGGGCAGCCCCAGGCCTTTCTCCTCCCTGACCCATGCTATGCTTCTTTTCCACCCCGCCATCCAGTAGGACTCAAGCCTGACCTCGTCCAAGAACCGCTCCCTGTAGGCCCACATTGTAACCTTCCTCCCTGGGAACAGTAGCCTTCCCTTCACCCGTTCTGCCTGTCTGAAGCTTGCCCACCCCACAGCAAGCCTCTGTGGCACCAATCTGAGAGTCCAGCGGTGAGAAGCCCGCCAACCCCCTAGACGGATAATCTTGAGGGCAGGGCCACCTGCTTCCTCTGCGATTTCAAAGCACTCACCAGACCTCTTCTTGGATATCCTCACTCCACAGCCCATGAGTGGGGGAGGGGTTCAGGGACGGAAGTGATAAGTGAGCCCTGCCACTGGATGAAAGCCAGTCTGACCAACTCCAATCAAGGGCTCATTCCCAGTACAGTACTGCTTCCCACGGGAGGTACAGCCAGGCCCCTCAGCCAGCAGACCCCAGGGCTAACGGGACAGCCCAGCTCCACAGGGCAGAACTGCACTGGCCACCGCAGCACCTCCCTGTGCTCCCCCGCCACTGCCCACATTCCTCCTTCCTCTGCCCTAGCTGGGCTTTGATCCTCAGCCGCCCCACTGCAGGGCTTGGTCCTTCTGAGGGTGCCTGGACCTAAGGACACCAGTGAGCCCATGCTAAACAGGGGGAGGGGAGGAAGAGGCTTTGAGCTCGGTACAAAATGCCTCTGGTTTTTCTCTGTTTTATGTCAAATGACCTATAACGCCCCAGGCAATGGTACATTTGAGCCCTGGGTACTTAGAAGAATTTAGCAGGACAGTTTAAAATGTCCAGACTTGAAGGTGTCAGATTTCGTAAAGCGAAGAAATTTGGAACACATATGCGGACCTCAACGCTGGGACACTCTAAAGTTCTCTCAACTGTTCAGATTGTGTAAAGACAAAAGAGCAGATCTCCCGAGCTCCTCCCAAGTTTCAAGAATTCTAAGACTGCCCAAGGGATTGCAATCAGCAGTGTGTGTGCATGTACACACATCTATAACAATGTCTTCTAACAAAAACATGTCAGTCACAGTCAAGCTTATAATACATGTCTTTTTTTTAAATGACATTAGCATAACAACCAAATACAACATGTTTATTAGAATTTTTAAAAATCTATAAAAAGCGTATGTAGAACAAACGTTGTGGTTTAGTCACTAAGTCCTGTATGACTCTTTTTTGACCCCATGGGCAGGCTCCTTTGTCCATGGGATTTCCTAGACAAGAATACTGGAGTGGGGTGTCATTTTCTTCTCCAGGGGATCTTCACGACCCAGGGATCAAACCCATGTCTGCTGCATTGGCAGGCGGATTCTTTACCACTGAGCCACCATGAAGTCCATGTAGGACAATTCAGAAGAGTGAAATGCACCGCCTACTAGATACTGTTACTGTATCAGTGCTGAATTCTTGGATGTGATAATGGTGGTGAGTTATGTAGATGCACGTCCTGGTTCACAGATGATACATGCTTCAGTGTTTAGGGGTAAAATATTCCAATATCCACCACTTTTTCCAAAAGAATCAGGAAAAAATTATATGTGAATAAAAATGGAATGACAATGGAAAAAAAAAAAAAGTACGCCAAGCTGCTACCCAGCGATGATTCTAGGTGAAAACTATACAAATGTTTACTGTACTGTTCTTTCAACTTCTTTGTATATCTGAACATTTACAAATGGAGTATCAGGGGAAAAAAAAAGTAGTATCATTTGAAATTTGTTTGCAACAGAAAATTTTGAAGAAAAATAAAATGGCTCATAATTCTCCTGTCTAGGTAATTTTTTAAAATATTGCTATTTAACTACTAATTTAAAAACATGTGAGCAGGACTTCCCTGGTGGTACAGCGGCACCTGCTAATGTTGGGGACACAGGTTCAATCCCTGGTCTGGGAAGATTCCACGTACCTTGGAGCAACTAAGCCAATGTGCCACAACTTCCAAGCCTGTGCTCCAGAGCCTGCAGGGCACACTACTGAACCTATGTACCTAGAGCCCATGATCAGCAACAGGAGAAGCCACAGTGAGAAGCCCGAGCACTGCAACAAGGAGAAGCCACAGTAAGAAGCCCGAGCACTGCAACAGGAGAAGCCACGGTGAGAAGCCCGAGCACTGCAATGAGGAGAAGCCACAGTGAGAAGCCCGAGCACTGCAACAGGAGAAGCCACAGTGAGAAGCCCGAGCTCTGCAATGAGGAGAAGCCACAGTGAGAAGCCCGAGCACTGCAACGAGGAGAAGCCACAGTGAGAAGCCCGAGCTCTGCAATGAGGAGAAGCCACAGTGAGAAGCCCGAGCTCTGCAATGAGGAGAAGCCACAGTGAGAAGCCCGAGCTCTGCAATGAGGAGAAGCCACAGTGAGAAGCCCGAGCACTGCAACGAGGAGAAGCCACAGTGAGAAGCCCGAGCTCGGCAATGAGGAGAAGCCACAATGAGAAGCCTGAGCTTGGCAATGAGGAGAAGCCACAGTGAGAAGCCCAAGCACTGCAACGAGGAGAAGCCACAGTGAGAAGCCCAAGCACTGCAACGAGGAGAAGCCACAGTGAGAAGCCCGAGCGCTGCAACGAGGAGAAGCCACAGTGAGAAGCCCGAGCACTGCAATGAGGAGAAGCCCCCACTCACCGCTACTAGAAAAAGCCCGTGCAGCAACAAAGACCCAGTGCAACCCCCCCAAAAAATAGGTAATAATGCTGTACGTGTGCACGTACAAGGCTGTCACATCTACCCAAGAAGGAAAATATTCAAAGAGGATATTTTTCTCTTAATAAACTAATAGTTTAGAC